>NW_027466472.1:1680000-2880000 GCF_050575085.1 Anarhichas minor
CTTCAGCGTGGAATGGAGATAACTGACATACCAGGGAGATGAGCGGAGACCAACGCCGGCACCCAGTCAGCAGAACCAAGAACATTCCTGAAGAGAAAGTAAAGATGGGTGAAAATGTAGATATGAGGGGGACACGGAGGGTAGAGAGAGCTTCCTGCACCTGAAATCCCCAATTCATTACTCTACAGATGTTGGTTGCGCCTTGTCAAGTGTAGCAGCGTACAGATAGATCGACCGTCAAAATCTGTTGAAATCACAGACTGTATATAAGAAGTGGACGTAGTCACTCATTGGTTAATGGACTGCTGAATTGAAGCCTTGAGTTCTGCGATTTTACCGTCGCCATTTTGGATTACGGCCGTCGCCATCTTGGCTTTTTTTTGCGACCAGTGAACGGAAGTGACCATATTTTCTCTGCGGAGGACTGACTTGGAGACGCTGTATACAGCTCTGGTAGGGTAGCGACCTGTCAATCACAAGGTAGCCCCGCCCTAAAGCATACCCTGCTCTATGGTCTATTTTTTAGATTTACTAAATGAACATCATGCTGTATTGAAGAAGACTTGAAACTAGAGATTGAGACCATAAACTCATGTTTACAATGTTTACTGAGGTAATAAATCAAGAGAGAAGTAGAGTCATTTTCTCATAGACTTCTATACAACCAGACTTCTTTTTGCACCTGCTGGTCAGTAGAGAGAATGCAAGCGTTAAGACGCTTCCACATCGGTTTTACGTTGTAGAACTGGAGGTTTCCGCCTGGTTGAAGTATCCTTTTATCTTTTTTTAAAACACACGGTGATGTGCTGTGGACTCTGTTTGACTATATGTGCATAAACAAACCTTGACTTTAACTAGAATTCAGTGAACAACATTAAAAATAGCTCTTCAGGAATAAGAATAGCAGCGGAGCCTCTGATTCAGCTTTTTATGAATGACTGGTGGGGACTTTTGCTCTGGTCGTTGTTTGTCACTCATTTCCTGTCTAGTGTCATTGCTTCCTGTCTGAGAAGTGGGCATGTGCCTCTGTGTCACTGGAAGAGGTTATTATGATGGAGCGCTGTTAGCTGTCCGGATGTGGTTGGTTCACACACACACACACACACACACACACACACACACACACACACACACACACACACACACACACACACACACACTCACACTTGCTCCCACTCTATCACTTAATCCATGCTTCCTCTCAGATACGATATGCATGGAGACAATTTGTTCTTTGGTGGGTGTGAGAATATCTTTACAGGGGATTTGGTTTCAAGACACTTCCTTGTCTCCAGTTCTGAGCACGATTCAAACACTGAGATTCTGGTTTGATTTGTAACGTCAGCTGAAACTGATTTGAGGTCCTTGTACTTTTCCATGTTATGCAACGTTATACTTCTACTCAGAGGCAGATATTGTAGCTTTTACTCCGCTACATTTTGTCTGACCGTTTCAGATATAATTTGTCCTCCAAATCTTGTGATTTTACATTAGATTTCCAAATAAATCCATAAACGAAACCTTTTTTTTGTGTTGAGTAAATTCTCCTACTCATTAAGCTGAATAAGGTACTTAAACATTCTCTCAGATCAGCTGGAAAAATGCATCGTCACAAAGCGGCGCTACAAACGCGTAATGATATTATAGAATATGATCCATTGCTGTGGATTAAACTACCCAGCAGTATATAAAGGAGTTAAGATCAGCACAACCTTAAACATCTAGAGCAGGGAAATGTAACATACAAATAATCACAGCAGTCGTATTAATCCAAAAACACTCACAGGAAACGTTTTACTGCACAATGACTGCTTTGACCTTTGACAGGCTACTTAAAGTACATTTTACTGATGATACTTGATACTTTTTTTTAAGGTAAGGTTTCTCGTAAGTGTTTTCACAGTGTTTTATTTAAAGGATCTGAATACTTCCTCAACCGCTGAATAGAATGCAGCAAAGACCTGACAATCAAATAATGTCACGTGTGTAATATGAGAGGTTCAATGAACGCAACTTCTAAGCACTTATTGTAAAAACACTACAGTAACTGTGTGCAAACACATATTCCTACATGCGCACACACACACTCAAACGCGTCTCTGTCACTGACTCAGCCGCTGTGTGTGTGTGTGTGTGTGTGTGTGTGTGTGTGTGTGTGTGTGTGTGTGTGTGTGTGTGTGTGTGTGTGTGTGTGTGTGTGTGTGTGTGTGTGTGTGTGTGTGTGTGTGTGTGTGTGTGTGTGTGTGTGTGTGTGTGTGTGTGTGTGTGTGTGTGTGTGTGTGCGCGCGTGAGAGTTAGTGACCGTTCCACCTGAATGTGTGTTTACTGTCTACAGTCCACTCCTAAATTCAGTTAGTGCTCCACTGGTGACTCACATGCACTCCAGCCACAGTACACACGCACACACCAGCTGACCGCTTATCCACACACCACCCACACAAACATACAGCCTTTCTGTCACGCACAGACCAACACACACACACACTAATAGTCAGCCAGATATTAACACAGTAAGTATATTGAGCCCAAAGCTACACAGACTTTTCATTCCTCTCTGCCGCTCTGAGAGAGGTCGTCCCTTAGCTGAGTTTTTAGTAATCATTGATTAAGAGAGGAACATGCCCCTTTTTAAGTGAATGGACCGCGTGCTGTAGCTGGGATGCTTTCAGGTTTCTGTCCTTGCCTCTTGTGACTTTAACAACGTTTAGTCTACAGACTGCGTGGGTGCAGCTCAGCAGCGTCTGGCTTTGTCGTGTTGCAGCATCATGATCGGTGTGCTTCGCTCTGTGCCTCTGTGGTTAGCGGCTGAGAGTGAAACGGGATATGTGGTGGTGGCACTAACAAACCAATGTCGTGGTAAAATCAGGGCTGCAATTATTGAGTGTTTTGATTTATTGATTGTTCTGCTTTCAGTTAATCGGGTTATCGATTAGTTTGTAAATTATTTGAAAACTATGAACAAAACCTGTCTGAACTTCCTAAAGGCCTTTTTTAAATAACTTTTTTGTTCCAACCAACAGTCTAAACCCCAAATATATTAAATTTACTGTGAGATAATACAGAGAAAGGTATATATAGTATGTGTAACATCTAGCTAGAGAATTCTTGTTAAATGACTTTAACTCATCAGGTAACCAAATCATTTCAGCACCAATAAATGAAAGTGTTTCTGTGAGATGTAAACATAATTGTCTCTTCTTTCTTTGAAAGATGCGATGGGTGGAGACCTGGGAGTCTTTTCAAATTGACACACACACACTCTCTCTCTCTCTCTCTCTGTCATTCTGCTTGCCCATAGGTGGAAACGCTGACTCAGGCGGTCTCAGTATTGCCTGTGTGATCGTCTCCACACTTTGCTGCAGTACAGTGTTTGTAGCGGGGAGGTGACGAGGTCTGGGATCCTCTTTGTGAACTTTATTTTTAGCACGTTGTGGAAGAAAATGTGTCACGGGACCCTTAATCACCAGCCATGAGTTTTTTTTATACACACACACACACACGCGCGCGCGTGCGCACAAACTATTTATGTTGGCCCTTCTTTTTCAGTCAGTCAGTCACACAGAGACGCGTGGACACACACTCCATTGTAAAGAGCCTCACAGGCCTCCGACTGTCAGACAGAGGGAGCTTTAGAAAGAGAGTGCTGAGTAACACCAGTGTTTAAATAACCATAAATGCATCTGGGCCTTCACAACATGTCACTGTCACTGGATTCAGAGGAACCAGTACTTCCATCACAGGCAATGACTTGCCTCGTCTGTGTTAACAGAGGCTGGACTTTTTTTTTTGTGGTCGTATCGTCCTGCGTGTCGCTCTGTGTTCTCTTCTTCAGAAGTGAAGGCCATTTGAATGAAACCAGCATGCTTCCCTCTGATCTACCAGCTCTCCTTTGATTTACAAACACTCCCCCTTTTTCAGTGCTTCCGCAGATATTTGATCAGACATGAAGATTTAAAGCCGTGATCGGGGTGACGGTTCTATCTTTCTTCCCAGGCTGCTGTATTTTTAAGTTTGTGAAAAGAAACGAGCGGGGGGCGCATTCAGATCAACAATGAACCTCCTACCTGAAGAAAATCATGACCCAAAGTTGCGACAAATGCATTGAATTACAGTTGTTTACGTAAACACAAAATATGCCTCGGCCTGCAGAGAAAACCAGGCAAAGCACATGTAAGCAGGGTCATATTTCTGCACCTTCCAACACAAATAGTCCTTTTGAAGTGTTCCCGGGAGCTGTGACCCCGGAGGCTCTGGAGTGAAACATTCTGCTAATGTTGGCCGATCCCTTCAGGCCCGTCTGTTTGTTGTCACATGAAACTCTCTTTTCTCCCCGATCTCGCAAACCCTGCCTGTTCCCCCACTGATCCACCCGCTGAAACCTGACCTTGCAGCAGACCTCTGGCTGTCTGCCACCATACCCTCAATAACCCTGCTCACCTGTGAATATAATGTGTGTGTGTGTGTGTGTGTGTGTGTGTGAGACAGAGTGCGTCTCCATCCCAGCAGGATGAGACTCTATTCAAGCTGTCTGGTGTGAAGACGTGTTTGTAGACGTGCATGCACATACACATACGCTTGTTCATCCATCCCCTGAGCTCCCAGTGCTGTCAACGCATCAGACAGACACGCTGGGTGTCGTGTTACTTTTCATGTGTGTAACTGTACACCTTTGTGACATTCGCCATTGTCTGCTGCCCCCCTTTTAACCGTTCGTTTGACTGGTTTCTTGTCTAGTTGCCGCCAGGAAGGAAGTAAGTGTGTGTGTGTGTGTGTGTGTGTGTGTGTGTGTGTGTGTGTGTGTGTGTGTGTGTGTGTGTGTGTGTGTGTGTGTGTGTGTGTGTGTGTGTGTGTGTGTGTGTGTGTGTGTGTGTGTGTGTGTGTAAAACACCGTCTCGATGTATGTGGAGGCAATTTCAAACATAAACGTTCCTGCATGTTAATATAAGTGGTTGTGTGAACCTGATCATGTCCTGCGTCGCCCCTGATCGCAAGCAGTAAGTGCAAAGTCCCTTTTTAGGAGATGTTTGAGCAGATCACAGAAACACACACACGAGAGATCGCTTCCGTTTTGCGTGGCCGATAATGGTGAGTGTCCCGAGATCGTGGCTCCAAGTGCACAGCAGATTTACTGCACCGTCCTCGGGGCGCACGGCATAAATGCGGCCGATCTGCCGGTAGCTCGAGCACTTAACTTAGAGGGGGGAGAGACCATTAGTGGCAATCAGGGCTGTCACTTTTAATGGGCGGAATCGAGACGAAATGGAGATGATGGACCTGCGGCCGAGTGGAAGAGTTAATGCTCTGTAGGCCCACTTGACGACTGGGTAATGAGAAAAAGGGCAGGTGGAAGTGGCGTGACGGTACAGCTGTGGTTGAGGCACACGCCCAAATGGAAACCAGGCTGTGGGCACTTTTTACACCAGCAGCTGGGAAAAGTCACTTACTGCAGCTCCATGGAGCTCTGTGCATTTAACATGCATGTGTTTGTGTGTCCACGTGTGTTCCTTGTCCGTGAGTGGCATGTCTATTGGTCTATATGTCATGGGTACTGCATGTGCTGGATGTTGAGTCCTGTGCACGTCTCAGTTGCAGACAGAAATAGACTCTTCTCAGCCAGTGCTTTTGAACATGAGGAACGGTCCCAGGCTGTGTGCATGTGTGTGTTGGGTGTGCAGATGCGAGGAGGGGAGGCTGACCTTTTGTTCTGTTTGCTTAGTGGGCATTCCTCTGAGCACTGGCCCTCACCCAAGTTAAAGCCAGTGGCCTCCTGCTGGACTCGGCGCAGTGCTGCCTCCAAAGGGACTCGGTGACACTGAATCATTTGAGCCGGTCCACTAGTTAGTTATTTAGAAGACGTGTTTGCATAGCTGTCATTTTACTTCTTGAAAAGCCTTTCTTCAAACTTTTTACCGTGAATTGATATGATCAGTTTTTAAAATCTCAGCTCTGTGACTTCAACTTGCAGTTGTCTTGTTGATTGTTTAAACCAGTCTCAGATCAGCCTAAACAACCTTTGAGGAATGGCCTAATGGCTGACTGGAACACCAGATGAGCAGCAAGGTTTCCGGGGAAAGTGTCATCAGCCGGAACAACACGGGAGTGTAGCCCGCTGACGGTGGGCAGAGCTCATTGTTTGTTGAGAGGATGAGTGACTTGTGAGATCATCTAACCAATGCTTTGTATTAGCTCTGAAGCTGCTGTTTTGTCAGCCCTCTAACCCCGGCTGTCATTTTCTCCACTGTAATTACCTTTTTAAAGGCTGAGTTGTGCTTATCTCAAAAACACAGCCTTCAAGCATCCGAATGACCGATTGAGAACAAATATATCTGTCCTCTGTCCCTCCAGGTCCTTATGGTTGAGGTGGCGTGTGGTGCCCTTTGCCATGCCTCCTGCCATGACAGACCTCCTGGACATATGGGCGGCCCACTCTCACCTGGCCGGCCACGCTCTGGACCAGATCACTGTGGACTTCCTGCTGCCCACCGGTATCTACATCCAGATGGACGTTCCACGCGAGGCCACCATTCAGCACATCAAACTGGTGAGTGGCACCGGGGATACTTGCAGCCACATGTTGCTGCTGAAGGCGAGGTGGTTACGACACTACGGATGATTAATAAAATCAACTTTCAACACACTTAAAGGAGATACAATCCATGTATTTACTTGTTGTGTGTCCACGTTATTGTCCTCACATGGCCTGTTGTCTAATTGACTAATAAGGAGAAAACACAGTCTACATCCCACACACACACACACACACACACACACACACACACACACACACACACACAGACACACATATTTAAAGGGACACACGTCACCCAGCTGGTCAGTTATTATCTGATGCCTTTAATGTGATGGAGGTGGCTGTTGTGGCCGGCTGGCTCGTGTGTTTTTTTGTTTGCGAGTAGCTGTTGCTCTTCAGAACGCAAATACCTCATGACATCATGTGTGACTGCAGCAGATTCTGTGAAGCAGATGTCAGAAGTCACAGACTTGATGGGTCTTTTAGAAGTTGTCAAGGGAATGGCTTACGTTGTCTAAAGAAGTGGCACAGAGTTTGTGTAGGTAATTAAGATGATAGTCTTAATGTTTGGGGGTTATTGTCGCCCCTGTGATGGGATTCAGCTATTGATTTAAACTACACGGAGGTGGCCCAGAAAAATGGAAACGCCTGTGCGATGCGAGGCGGTGAAATAGGATACGGCCCTGCAAGAAATACAGCCTAACTTGAGGCTTGACTATGTGCTGGTGTTTTGTTAAACTGTATTGAAAGCTGTTACATTGAAATATCCACGTCAGAGAAACACATTACAGTATAATGTGTTTCATTACAACAGCTTCATGAATGGCTTTTGAGTTTAAAAAAAGATGCGTTTTGCAGAGTTGGTATTTTATTCCCGTCTGTATTTAGGGCCGTTGTAATGATTGCATTTCTATTTGTGCAGTTTACTCGGTGTGCAACCTTCTCACAGCTGCATTCGTTTATATTTAGATCCACGTAGACAACTTCCCCTGCATTGATACACAACCTCAAACATGTTTTCCCCAGACATGCAGGCTCTATAAAATACAAGCCTGAGGAGGTTGTTCTGAATAGCAAAGAAACAAGTCGGGGTGTGTGACCAAAGACACAGAATGATTTCGCTTTAGACGTTCCTTCTTAGCAATAATGTTTTTCCTGGAACTATACAATGAGGCAGGTCTCTTCCCATGTTCAGGTCTTTACATTCACCAGGACTAAATGTTGAGTGTGTATTCTTGAATGAAAAGACATCTGTTGGCAAAGCACACGTGAAAGGTCTTCGTTCCCCGAGGGAAGCGTGTAGAGACGCAGCGGAAAGCTATGACAAATGATATGTTACTGAAGCCAGAAGTAGAGAAGAGACTAATAAATGGAAGGGGGGGGGGGGGACTGATAAGAGGAAGCCAGGAGCAGCTTCATACCAGACTCTATCAGCTATCAAGAGGAGCAGGCTGCTGAATGACTGCATTTCATTCACACTAATAAAGATGTGAAGTCTTGTTAAGTTGCAGGAAACTATTGTAAGTTTCATCACTACAGATGTAGCGCGGCGATACTTTTTCTAAAGCAGGTTTGTTCTGTGGTTCGTCTCAACATGCCGTGAAATCACAAGTGTTCCCCGGACAGGAAGATATTTGTTTGGAGGGCAAGAGTGTTCTGTTGTTCCGGTCTGTTGCGGGCATCGCTGTGTAACCTCAGACAAACGCATTGAACCTGACAAACCCTGTGATCACGCTGTGGTTGCACAGGGGACATGAATCACGGCGGTAAACATTATTCACATCCTGATCGGCTCACCCAGAAGCTGTGTCATGTTTGCCGTGAGTCATGTTTGTTCCCCATCGTGAAGGGTACACTTTCCTTAACATATTTACGTCATTGTTCCATGTTGTTGTGATTAGTCTTGTCCCTAATGGGAATCAGGCATTTCACTTCTCAGATTCACCAGAAGCATTGAGATAGTCCACAAACCATTATATATTATTTATATATATATATATATATATACTGTATATATATAATAAGGATGCTGTTTATTCCGTTTGCACACATTCTAAGTAGGTGTAGATTTAGATTAATGGAGACAATAAAACAGCTCAGTCCTCTGAGGTGATTAAACATTTGATGAAACTCTGAATATTTATTGATGCGTGAGGTTAAAAAAGACTTTCTTACTTGATGGGAAAGATCTGCATCGTATATTCCAGCAATGCAGTAGCTTATATCAATGCAGCGATTAATTGATAGTTAAGATTACTCTCTGCAGGTATATATATATATATATATATATATATATATAATAAGAATGCTGTTTATTCGAGTTGCACATATTCTAATTAGGTTTATATTAAAGGAGACAATGAAAACACTCCCTGTGGTTTTGTAGTGCAGAAGCACTTCACCCTGATTCATCTCCTCCCCTCCAGCTCTTATGGAAGCAGGCTCAGTCGTTCCCACTGTTTCCCTCCCTGGGCGACATGGAGAGCCACATGTTCGAGTGCGTCAACCAGGCCGCCGTGCACGAAGAGCTGGAGGACGAAACGCGCCGGCTGTGTGACGTTCGCCCTTTCCTGCCGGTCCTCAAGCTGGTGACGCGCAACTGCGGCCGAGCAGAGCGCCTGCTGGACTCCAAAATCGGCGTGCTCATCAGCAAGGGTAAGACGGGATCCCTGTTTAAAGGCCTTTTCCTCCAATTTAAAGTAGCAGGCCATCATACAAGCTCTCACACACATTACTCCGTCCCTGATTGATCCGTGTGCTGTCCCTGTTTGACATTCCCAACAAAGAAAAGGCACTTAAGAGTTGGTAAGTGGGACGGTAAATTTCTCCCCACATACACACGACGCGCCTCAAGCACCTCTTCCAGTATGCTAAGTATCTGTGCTACTCGGCACATTCACCGCAGACGTCAGACGCGAGGCCGTCTGCAGCTGGCTCCCATCAGCGGTCCCGGTCTGATAGGGAAGCGCGAGGATCGACTGGACGTCTCTCCCCGACATGTCTTCCATCACCTGTCACTTTGCGTTGTCTCTGGTGAGGAGCAGAGGGGATCGATTAGTACTGTAGCACAGCCCAGTCCTCTGAAGTGATTAAACATTTGTTGGAACTCTCAATATTCATTCATGTGTAAGGTTAAAAAAAAGACTTATTCGACACAAAAGATCTTCAGTTAGACTCGTATATCTATGTCGTATATCCCCGCAGTGCAGTAGCTGTTATCGCTGTAACGATTAGTTTATAGTTCAAGGAAAACTCTGAAAAAATGATAAGCTGCTGCATCAATCATCAAAAATAGTTGCAGGCAAACATTGGCTGGTTCCATCGTCTCAAATGTGAAGATTTGTTGCCTTTCTTTGTCTTTGGACTGATTTAAATCTATCTCCTCGGGCTGTGTGAGTTCATAACGAGCATTTTTCACTATTTGCTGACATTTTAAAGACAAAAAGATTCATTGATTAATGACGATAATATCTTGTTGCAGCCCCAGTTGCATGCACACATTTTTTTCATTTGATGTAGTCACACCGTGACACAAGGTCACACACACAAACGGACGCGTTCAGCCCTCTTCCGACCGAGGTATCCAGGATCACGGAAGTCCTTCGGTCACAGCAGACCTGTTCAGAGGGAGAGATCAGGGCTCTGAGTCTTAATTGAAGGAGACTCGGACGATATTGATATTCTCCCCTCCTGGCTCCACTTTGCTCTGACGTGATCTTTAAAAAGGCTTTTGTCAGAGTAATGTGGTGATTTCCAAAGGAACCCCACAGGCCGTCTGGATAGTCCCCCACACAAATCTAACCTTGTGCAGAGCACAGTAACAAACTATTACACACTCACACCATGATTTAGTTTTTTTCCTCTCCAGGAATACAGTCACACGTAGCGGCTTGCACACTCACACAATGCAGCTAATGTGGTCCAGAGCCCTTCTTTTGAGTGCTGAGGGTCATATGAGTGCTAAATGTTGTTTTCATTACCAAGAGACTATTGTGAGGCACCCTCAGACAAAAGCTCTCTTGGGAGCAGAGACATGAAGTACCATCAGACTAACAGCTGTTCATACCTCTGGCGTTTGAATATTCGGAGGCTGTGCTTTAATCCCGTGAGAGTCTGCTGCTCGTAATCCCTTTTACACGTTCAGTGCTACTTTGTGCGTGTGTCTGGCATCAAGTGCTGCACAGGTGTTTGAATTCACAGGCTTTAGTTGCCTTTAAAAATGCATAATCATGCACACTAGAATATGCAGCGTCACACTTGACAGCACTTTGAACTTCTCGAGCTTCATTTTCACATGTAAAAAAACAGATTAATCAGGATCAGTGCCTGTTTGTTAAGATTGTTGATTATTACATTTAGTTCTCACAACATGAAGACGTCTCCTCTAGATAGTGTTACAGTTGAAATCATGACGTATCTTTGTTCATACCAGTGCTGCAACGATGTCCTTTCCCTTCCACCACTAGGTCTCCATGAACTCGATGCCATCAATGACCAGGAGGTGAAGGATTTCCGCGGCAAGATGTTTCGCCTCAGTGAAGAGAGGATGCAACAGGTCCAGATGATGACGTGCAAGGAGTGGCTGCAGGTCTGCTTCTCCCCAGAGCTGGAGCCCTCGGCCATCACCGACGGGCTCAACGACCGGCCAACCGACCTGAAAGTCATTATCCACTTCGACCAGTCTCAGGTGAGAGTCTGTAGTCCAGAGCTGGAAATGTGGAACACTTTCAGCGGTGTGTTTGGGGATTTATTTAGGATATAGATTGAGAATAATCTTTAAAAACAAATAGACTCGTTGGTGACTGTTGAATCTAGGTCATCTAACAATAAAAACAACTCGGCAGAACATTTTGCTCCACAAACGAGGTTGGCAACATTACGGTCCTTTGTGTTGTGTCCACAAATGTTTGCATCATAAATAATTTAGCCTTCACAGGTAACACAGTTTAAATCAATGAAGTCACTAAGATTACCAGTGAAGACTATTCAAAACGCAATAAAGTCATGGATAGCTAGTACATTGAGGAATTGTTGGTCTCTAACTGTATCATTAATCTGCATCATTTGCAGAAAAATCAGATAACCCAATATTGTTCGACAAAAAATGTGATTTGTTAGTTTTGAATGGGTACAATGTAGTCATCTAACAAAATGCACGTCTACATCCTGTTCCAGACATCCAGGACAATTGTTCTATATAGAAATTTGCCAGAGGGAAGAACCTTATAGGACGAGACACGAGGAGTATTTCTCCCTTTACAATCCTTGATTTCATTAGATCGTGACGATGATGGGAAGATGCATTTTGAATTAGAGACATTAAACTTTAATGGTAGCGAATATACCGCTCCACCTCTTATGGAAAGGGCCAGTTGATCTGGTTTTGAGCATCTGATCAGGGGGCCTCCTGGGAGAACCTCCCGTTAGAAGGTTTTCCCGGCACGTCCAACTGGTGAGAGACTCCCGCTGTAGAGCCAGAACATGCAGGAGAGAGTATTTATCTCGTCTGGCCTGGGAACGCCTCGCGGTTCCCCAGGAAAGTGCTGAGAAAACGCTGCTGGGGAGACGGCCCCTGTGGCCTGGCCCCTGATAGGAGGAAGATGGATGTATGGTAGAGAATATAGATTAATATGAAATATAAACCACTGTATAATAACAACTAAATGCTCTTTACTTAGACCTTGTCTTAGGACTCATGGTTATTTGAGTTTACATCTATTTGCCTTTCAGTAAATTGTACAAACACAATAAATGAATTAAACATAATTAGGTCCTTATTGTTAAATGACTTTACGTTTAGTATTACGGGAAATAGCACTTGGATGGACTACATTATGCTGGGAGGGATACTTGTACTTCTTGGTAGAAAGCCAATTTCTTGTTGTTTTGTCATCTTTAAGTCGATTTGCTTTTCTCACTACATGAGTGACCTGCGACAGGTCTCCACATGAGGTCTCCAAACTGGTTTTTCTCAAGAAAACACACACAAAACGCTGTTTCAACACGTCTTTAATATTTCCCTCATGTAACGTCAGATCAGTCACCGTGTCATGTTTATTCATGCCAATATCCAACAGCCAAGATCTGACAACAGCAACTTTTGGTCCGTGTTGTAAACGCAACACGTACAGTGACTCGTTACAGCCGAGCCTTCAGCCACCAGGTCTCCCCCCTCAAACTGTATCTTGAGCTCTCATTGGCTGAAGCTCCCCGACAGACTCCGCGTTGGGTATCTGGAATGCGTCTGCGACGCATCGGCGAGCTTCTTGGCTCACGTCTTCGAACAGTTCCCACGTAGCTTTGGAGCCTCTGATCCGGGGCTTTTGTCAGGGAGCTCCTAAAAACTGTCTGAAGGTGTGTAATTTGATCTTCGCACTAGTCATCCTTTTTACTAATTGAACAAGAAAAAGTCAAATCTATTCATAAACCCTTTAGCCGAAACCCTACAACACACATCCCAGAATAACGGTGTGACTTACTGCAGCAGACAAAACCACCTTGTTTGAGCAGAGAAAGTAGCCATGTGACTCCACCAGCGCGGGCACTGAGCCTCTTTTTTCTATTTATTTTATTTTTCTGCTCACAGTTGGCAGCTCCACAGTAGTCCACAGTAGTCATGTGGCCGAGCCCAACTAGCAAGTCATGTGACAACACTTAAAGTGGGTCAAAACCATCAGCGAAATGATGCCATCCTCCCAGACACACACATACACACATTAGTAGCATGGCAGCTCAAGGGACCCGAGCACTGATTAAAGTGAACTTCTTTTCGCTCCTTCTCTGAACTCCCTGATTGTCTCCTTCCATCTGTCTTTGACTCTCCGTCTCCTCTGTTATATCAATAATGTTATTTCATCATAAAACAGATGGTCATGTCCCTCCAGACCTGTGTGTGTATATCAGCTTTGATCAACATCACACACACACACACACACACACACACACACACACAAAGACAGGCCATCTGTGCCACGGCGCTCAGGTGGACATTGGCAGGAAGTCTTATTTAGGAGTTCAGACACAATGAGCCACATTATAAACAGGAAGTGTGGTGGTGTGGCTTGTTGTTCTAAGGTGATAATGACCAAAGTTCAGTGGTATTAGGATTATGCATTATAATTCAGTGGTTAACCCCGGTCTTGTTCTCTCTCTGCATCCTAATCTTATCCTCAGCATCTAAATAATATTCAGAAAGTAAAATACTAAAGTGCTTTCATGATATCCCAGAGCTGTTGCTTTCGTAGCTCCACCGTAATGCGACGTAGCCGTGACCTTTCTTTGTTGTTAATTATTAATAAATGACGTTTTTTATTCAACCTCCAGGAAATAATAATTCCCTCTCAGGTATCGGGTCAGTGCTGAGCTACAAATAGGAGGAAGCATATTAGACTGGCTATGGCCAATCTGTGGAGGACACACACACACACACACACACACACACACACACACACACATGTGCACACATTTTTAGAGCACAGTGTGTTCATTCAGCCACAAACACACGCATGTCCATCAACTCAGAGACTGTGTGTGTGTTGCTCATGTCCATCAATCTCTTATTCTCTCTCTCTCTCTCTCCTTTTCTCCACTTATCTGATCTCAATCTCTGAACCCATCGGCGGTTAAGCCTCTGGGAGTGAGGAGCTATATTTCTGGGGTTTCAGTGTAGCCGGCGTGCATCTGGGCCAAGACTTCCTTCTCTTTGAGCCGCTCGCTGTTTACAGTTCGATTAGCAACTCGAGATGCAGAATTGTGACTTCTGCAACAGGATTGTTTCACAAGTAGCCAGTTCACGAGCTACTGTTAAACATAAAAAGCGAAATCATCGTTCAGACGAGAGCCGATGTGTTTTGCGAGAGTGCATCTCGGCCACTGCTCTCCACACGGACCGTTTACCTGCTTTCAACCAAAGCCTGCTTAATCGTGATTGGTCGATACGACTCGGACTACAAACGTAAAACCAGAACGATTCCAAAACCAAAATCTTGTCTCGTTTCCTACAGCAATGAATCTAGAATTCTATTTAATAACGGCTGTGTGTTTCTGTACCGAAAAAGTGGTGAAGAACATGTTTCACTATCTTATAAACCTTCAGCTTTGTTATCTTATGTCATCCAACAGCCTCCTCTTGACATATTTTAGTCTAGATTAAGAAAAAAATTGGTTTAAGGAAGAGATGTTGTTAAACAAGGGTTACAATCTCTCCGTTTCCCCGTCTTGTCTTGCAGGACTCGGCCAGTCTGAAGGTGCCGTTGTCCTGTGTCCCCTCGGAGCTGAAGGAGCTGGCCCTGAAGAAGTGGCTCACCACCCACGGGCCCGAGGAGGATGAGGAGGAGTGGCGGGGTCAGTACGTGCTGAGGGTCAGCCACTGTCTGGAGTTCCTCTGTGGAGACCAGCCCCTGATTCAGTACAAGGTCAGTGGCTACACGGTGGACCCGGTCAGGTGTCTGTCAGTGAGTAACTTAGAAATAGGAACAGGAAAGAGCAGAGCTAGTCCTCCATGAAAAAGCTTTTTTCATTGTTTTATTCTAAGTATCTACAGCATGGTTAGCACAACTGTTCTAGGTCTGAGAAAGTCATCTAGGTTAATATCAGTGTGACGATTAAAAGCCTGTTAATAGTTGGGTCTTACTGGGAAAAGTTTAGGTTTTAACTCAAACGAATGCGCAAATATAATATTTCTGTAGCGATGCAGATGATGGACTGTGTTTCTACAATATGAATGTTTATGCGTTTATAACCATTATTATGGTGTGCATCAGGCACAATGAAATGATAAAAACACGCAACTTAGGAACGCGTGAACAGGTGTCCCATCGTTCTGTTTGCGCTCCACATATTAAAGCTCCGTGTTTGATAAAGGTATCAGCTATGTGGGGAGTTTTCAGTTGCCATGGAAAAACTATTTACATAAGGGCATCGCACAAAGACGGCACCGAGTGAGCACGATTGCAATTTTCCGCTGGAAGCACAGTACGGGTCAGAGCAGGTAAAGCATACATTAGCGTGCTGGTGTAAGCAGAGAGATGTGTATGAATAGAAGTATATGGACAGTTTAACATTAGAACCCAACAAAACGAAAGCCGAAGGCAGGCTTTTATTGCAGCCTCGGTATGTAAACGTGTGTGCAGCTGAAGTTCAGAAAGCTTAGTTTGGTTGGTTACGTGTCTTTTTCTGGCATTGATTCCCTGCCCTGTCTTGTGTGCAGTACATCCGCTCGTGCATGCAGGCCAAGGAGTCTCCGCACCTCACGCTGGTCCACACCAGCACCGTCAAGGGCATGTTTGACAAGGAAATCTCTGCCATCGGAGCTGTGGTGTCCCGCAAGTCCTCCAACCCACCTTTACCACTACCTCCCAAGAGAAGGGTTCCCATGGTGCGTGTGTGCGTGTGTGCGTGTGTGCGTGTGTGTGTGTGTGTGTGTGTGTGTGTGTGTGTGTGTGTGTGTGTGTGTGTGTGTGTGTGTGTGTGTGTGTGTGTGTGTGTGTGTGTGTGTGTGTGTGTGTGTGTGTGTGTGTGTGTGTGTGTGTGTGTGTGTGTGTGTGTGTGTGTGACTTTTCACTTCTGTGTTGTGGTGATCTTGTCTATCTATTTTATTTCAGATAAATTGGGGAGTCTTTAGTGGCTGAAGTGAAGTCAAACTAAAGTTGTCATTTCCGCTTGTTGGAATTGTTTTCATGTACTATTATTAATGTGGTTGTTTTCACTGTCGGTCTCAGGATGTAACATGAGGCATCGTTAGGATTAAAACTGAGGGTGTGTGATGCACATATGAAAATGTTTTCTAGATAACAATCGCTTCATATCCCGCCAGTGTTCTTGTTCCACCAAAATAGTAAAAGCTCCACCGATGATTGAGTCACCTGCACTGAGCGAGGCAGGTGTGGAGGTTTACCTAGTAAACAAGTACTTGGCAGCTGCCACCTGTCTTTTATGAGCCAGTGTTCTCGGAGCGATGCCCTGCCAGCATTGGTCACATTGTCAGAAAACATCTCCAGCTCCTCGCTGCAGCTGCTGCCGCTGCCAGGTGCGCAGTGACATCACTCCTCCATGTGTGTGCGTCCACATTCTAAATGTCAGGTTGGATTTAATTGGCCTTCGTTAAGTCTCCCGGGGGTTTGTAATTGCCCGGTGTCATGCTGACAGTCGATGCGTGGCGATTGTGTGGTTTGGAAAGTCTGTAAATATCACAGGTGTGAATCCTCATATCACATATAATATTAATAATAACGGGTCAACAGTTTGCAAGCTTCAGATCTGTGCAGAGCAACAAAATGGCAGCATAGAATCTCTCTTTACCGCCGTTTTAAACGAAGCCCCGAAACTAATTTATAAGCTTTATCTGTTACGCCTGTTCGCCATCCGAGCTCAACCAAGGTTTGCTTTAGGAGGGCCACTGTTGGAGCCACTATTATACTTTAGTTCTTTCGGTTTATTTACTTACGTCTGATGGTCTTTTTCGAGTTAGCAGGGAGCCTTTTATGTAGGTTATAGAGATTACAGATTTATGGAGGGACTTTTTCCTCACAATTCTTTACAAGACTTTACATAATCCTCTCATCCCGCCATGCAGTTCACTCCAGAAGTGATTTATTTCTTGGCTTTTTGGGAGAGATGGACACAGGATAACTGTGAAATAGGAACGAGAGACATTTCCAATGACACTCCACTGTAACTCTGTCTAGGTAACCAACATGATCAATTCTTTGGAGACGCAACTTAAGTATACTTAACAATCCACAAATGAAAGAACCTGTTGAGACAGAGGTTAAGCTGTATGTGGAACAAAATGATGAGAGCTAGGGGAATCCCTCTTTGCTTTGAGGTATTTTTGCAATCTCTTCTTTTCTTTGTGCTCTTAAATTTGCAAAACTATTCATTATTATTATTAATAATTAGGGCTAAAATGTAAAATTATTTTTAGTTTAAAATGTCTCAAGGCCATGCCTTAAAGTGTCTTAAACCAGTAATCGATGTAATTGCTGCCAATTCGTTTTCTTTTTGACTGACTAATCGTTTTAGCTCTGAATTTGGTCTACGTTCTCTTTCCGTGACTCTTTACGATCAATCTTGTTTCCGTCAACGCAGAAATATTTCGTCAATAAAGGCGAAAACTCTCCGTCGCCTCACGTTTGAATACAAACTATTACCTTCAGGCAGATGTTACAGAGCCAGTAAAAGCAACCGCTTCAAGCTTTCTTTCCTCCCAACGAGGAAACGGGTTCATCCTTGTTCGTAGTTCACAGGAAGGAGGAACTGTTGTACTCTTGTTTTATGTATTCAGTCTCTATGACTTCTACGATTCTCTCCTGTTTTATAATGTAGTATGTTGTTGTTTTTTCTATCTGGTCTTTGGTGTATAACTGATGTCTGTTTGATGTTATTGTTTTAAACGTATTGCAGCTGTATGCAGCACTATTGCCCAAGCATAATAAAGTTTATCTTATTTTATTGAAGCCTTCATCACCTCCTGGCTGCTGTAGCACCTCGCCCTCACCGGTGAATATCTCTGCTTACAGCTAGATACAAATTCACCTGCCGACGTGTTTACTGGAATTTAGAAACACGATCCGGTTTCACCAATTCAAGAAGCCTGCAGGGAATTTCTTCAAATTTGGCAGAAACGTCCAATGATGAACTCAATGAAGAACTGATTAGTGAAGCTTTGGTGGTCAATGGGAACTCACAAAACATGTTTCTCACAATATCTTAGGAATTCACATGCTAGTTATGACGATTTCACACAAACAAATAAAATGATGAAGTGATGACATCTTGAACGGACACGGATGTAAACTGCAGCATGACTGGTTGTTTTCTCTGATTTGTTTGTTTGCGGTTTTGGCTTTCCTAATTTAATCTGATTGAGTATTCGTAATGCTTTACTTATCACGTTGTCACGTTGTTTAGCACTTTAACTGTATAACCGCGACACAGATATGGAGGCAGACTGCTGGCACAGACGGCGTCTGTGCCAGCAAGTGAGACTTACTTTCAGGAAAGGAACCTGTTATTGGATGCTGTAGGAAACTTAACTGACAATTTGTCCCAAAAAAAGTACTGCCGAGAGCAGGACAGTTTGTTTTGTGAGGATACAGTACACGGAGTTCTTGTTTCTGCCTGTAATTGTAGGGGCAGACACAAATAGTCTCTTATCTGACATGAGGCAAATTACAAGCACGCATCACGTCCACACAC
Organism: Anarhichas minor; assembly: GCF_050575085.1. Lineage (NCBI taxonomy): Eukaryota > Metazoa > Chordata > Actinopteri > Perciformes > Anarhichadidae > Anarhichas > Anarhichas minor. Next base: position 1,698,728 of record NW_027466472.1, read on the forward strand.
GCACACACACACACACACACACACAGAGGCAGCAAACAGCAGGAAGTGTGCTAGTTAGTCATCATGTTCATAGACTCTAGGTGTCATGTGATGCTGTTTTTCCCGCTGACTGCTGACCCTCGCAAATCCACTTGGCTTGACATCAGAATGACCTGTCTGACCTCCCACAGTGTGTGTGTGTGTGTGTGTGTGTGTGTGTGTGTGTGTGTGTGTGTGTGTGTGTGTGTGTGTGTGTGTGTGTGTGTGTGTGTGTGTGTGTGTGTGTGTGTGTGTGTGTGTGTGTGTGTGTGTGTGTGTGTGTGTGTGTGTGTGTGTGTGTGTGTAACTGGTGGGTGTGAAGAAGGACTGTGTTGTTGAGTACATATTTTCGCACTGTATTATGCAAATACTGCTCACTCATTGCAAGTGTGGCTTTCTCTTCTCTCCTTCCCTCTGCAGCAAGTACAGACATGTGTGTGGGACGTGTCCAGCCCGTTTAAGATAGTCCTGGTGAACGGCAGCAAGGTGAACGCGGAGGAGACTGCCAAGGTAGACTCTTGCTCTGTCCACATCCATAACAATCTTTTCTATTCCTGTTGTAACGTCACTGCGCACACACACACACACACAAAACCTGCATGCACAGTTGTTACACACAGCTAAAACTGTGATCGTGTAAAGATCTCCTCCCATCCACCCAGGTCCAGGTGAGGGCGGGGCTCTTCCACGGCACGGAGCTGCTCTGCAAGCCGGCGGTGAGCAGCGAGAGCAGCGGCCGCTCAGACCACACGTGGAAGGACAGCACGCTGGAGTTTGACCTCTCCGTCTGTGACCTGCCGCGCATGACCCGCCTCTGCTTCGCCATCTACGCCATCATGGATAAGGTCAAGAAGCAGAAGTCTACCAAGAATGCCCACATAAACAAGTACCAGACCATCCGCAAAGCGGGGAAAGTGGTGAGAAACGACCTCGAACTAAGGGCGTAAAAAGCAATAAAGGCCTCTTCAGTCTCCACTATCTTTATTATGTAATTGATAAATTATTGATTTTGCTTTGTTTTCCCTCTCTGTGTGATCCAGCACTACCCTATAGCTTGGGTCAACACTATGGTGTTTGACTACAAAGGCCACCTGAAGACCGGAGACATCATCCTGCACTGCTGGTCGTCCTTTCCTGGTATATCTATTATATCTACTGGTTAGGGATGGGCATTTTAAGTCATTTCCATATTTGAGTACTCATTCAATTACTAAAAACTCGTGGGAAAATAAAGCTGCGGTGTGTTTCCAGTTGTGATTTAAGTGGCGTGTGACTGTAACATATGACGCCGCACTTTCCCTCATACATCTTCTCCACTCTTTTGGTTGCTGTTCGCCGCGATGCTAGCTTGTATTTCGGCTCATCTCGCAGAAGCCTTCACCACAAACATATCCCCAGTCACCGTTTCTGGCTAATCTTCTCTGCCCTAGCGGCATTACAACGGCGCGTGCCACCACTGCTAAGCAAATGAGGAGGTTATCTTTCTGTGCTGTTATCTCCTCGTGATTAATGCACAAATGTGTAATCGGTTCTATTGCAAATTTAACATTACAACCCTTGCACATTCATTTATGTACGTTTTGTTTTTCTTTACAAAGCAAAACAAAGTGATTATTAATATACGCTGAACGTATGCTGATGTCTCAATGGAGTACTCAAATACTAACGCCCATCCCTACTTCTCATATAATTCAACCAGGGTAAAAGGAGCTTCTCCGGTGCCACCGTGCAGTAAATGCACGTGACTTCATGTGTTTCTTAATGTGTCTCACGCAGACGAACTTGAAGAGATGCTGAACCCCATAGGAACCATTCAGACCAACCCGTACACCGAGAACGCTACAGCGCTGCACATCCACTTCCTTGAGTACTCGTCACACTCCATCGTCTTCCCTCCCTTTGACAAGGTCAGACAGTGTCCCACTTACGGAAACAAACTTTCTTTTTTTTACCACTGTTAGGATTCATGCAGATAAAGTTAAATTTGCAATGCATGTAAGCAAATGATCTGCCGTGATTGTTCCACACTTAGACTACGTCTGATCTCTGGATGAGACTTTTCTTTTAAAGACTTGACTGCAGTTGAATTTGTCATTGCAGCGCCTTAGTGCTCTTCATAATGGCACCTAGTGATTGTGATGAGGTGGAGGATCAGGACGTGCTCGGCCTGCCGAACGCGCTGGATCTGTTCACTCATGCGGCGCTCACTTACTTTGTTTTTGGCAGATATTGGAAAAAGCTGCAGAGATCGCCGGAGCAAGTGACTGCGGAACTATGGTGAGTTCATGGACAGTGGGAGATAATTGTGTTGAGTATTTGCGCATTCAGGAAAAGTGATATATGTGTGTTTCAAGTTGGCCTGTTACAAATGCTGCATGGTTTCTCTCCGTCTCCCCCTCTCACTCACACACCATCAGTGTGGTATTATCTCGCTCTGCTGGTTTCCCTGGAAACCCATTGTTATCACTTTGGCAGGGTGTAGCTGCAGAATTATTTCAGTCCCCTTCAAAACTACAGACTCTAATCAGATTGCTTGTATGTTTTCCCGTCTCGCCGGCCCTCAACTAAAAGCCCACTCCTGGGCGTGTTGCAGCCAGTTACGTAATCCTGTGTTAGGTAGAGGGCATGCCTGAAGTTACACACCCCTTTAAATGTAAGGTGTGTGTGTGTGTGTGTAAGGACAGACTAGCACCGACTACAACTCAGTGTTTACTTTTTATTGTATCTCAATTTGTGCCTCAAATTACAGATCCACACAGTAGCAGCTCGTCTAATATCATTCCTTTGTAAAGAAGCTGCCATCTGTTTTTCTTTTAGCACTACTTTGCGTTGATGTTATTGGCTTTTTTAAATCAAAGTGTCCCGCTTGAATCAGACCGCATACATAAAGCGAGACAATGTGAGGCCTTGGTTTGTAGATTGTGTTGAGCTGCATTCAAGGCGGTTGACGTAGAACTTGCTGGACGCTTTGACACACTCCTGCCATCCTGTGGTTATTTCTGGTCGCTGCGCATCGTCGTCCTCTCATTTCCAACCGCATCCTCCTAATTCTCCTTCATCCTTCCTCTCACCCCGTCTCTCCTCTGCATCTTCTTCATCCTCTCCTTCTCTAACTCCCCCAACTTCAACCGGCCTTGTCCTCGTTGCTTCTCCTCAGGGTCGCGGGGGGAAGAAGTTCCACATAGAGCTGAAGGAGATCATGGAGCGCGACCCGCTCTCTCAGCTGTGTGAAAACGAGAAGGATTTGATTTGGACACTACGCTACGACTGCAGAGAGAACTTTCCTCAGTCGCTGCCCAAGCTGCTGCTCTCCGTCAAGTGGAGCAAACACGAGGACATGGCCCAGGTTAGTTTGTGCATTTCAGTTGTGACTGTGGCTAAGTGGATAGCAGGGCTGTCCTTCAATCAGAGGATCGGTGGTTCGATCCCCGGTTCCGGCACCTGTGACAGACAGACATTAAACATAAAATGTTAATTTATTATGCGCAGGAAAGAAAACTGTGATCGGTTATTATTACTGTACGACTAATTGTGCAGCCGTGTGGGTGCTTTTGAGGCTTATCCAACTTTTTTAACAAAGGTTTTATTCACTGAGCTACACAAGGACTTCATGTAACTGATTATATGTCTGGGTACCAGTTTCTGAGAGTGTGTGTGTGTGTGTGTGTGTGTGTGTGTGTGTGTGTGTGTGTGTGTGTGTGTGTGTGTGTGTGTGTGTTTGTGTTTGTCTCTCTCAGCTCCAGGCACTGCTTCAGATCTGGCCCAAACTGAGTCCCAGAGACGCTCTGGAGCTTCTGGACTTTAACTACCCTGACCAGTATGTCAGAGAGTATGCAGTGGGCTGTCTGCGAGATATGAGGTAAAGATATGTTTCCGCCCACACATGTATTTTTACATAACACACCGTCTTTGTCTCATATTCAAGCTCTTACATATCATCCCCTGTAATTGTGTACACCTTGTTACATTCCCCATTACTATATATGTGTGAATTACTATCAGTTGATCAGTGCTGTGTGTTGTTTCGTTTCCTGAAGAGAGACACAAATCCAACTAAAAGTTTTGAAAATGAAACGGGATAAAAAAAAAAACCTTCCCCTCACTCTCCGTCCCTTTCCTCTCCAGTGAGGAGGAGCTGTCTCAGTACTTGCTACAGTTGGTGCAGGTGTTGCGCTACGAGCCCTACTACGACTGCGCCCTCACCCACTTCCTGCTGGAACGTGCCCAGGGCAACCGCAAGATAGGACACTTCCTCTTCTGGCACCTGCGGTATGTACAGACGCACGTTGCGCATTAGTGAGAAAGGGAAAGACTTTGTATCCAGTTGAGTCACGAGAGGGTTTCTCTTCTGACTGTGGCTGTTCTGCCGCCCTCTACAGGTCGGAGATCCACATGCCGGCTGTTTCTGTCCAGTTTGCCCTCATCCTGGAGGCCTACTGTAGAGGCAGCATCCCTCATATTGAGGTTCTAAAGAAACAGGTAGGACACACGCTTACTCTCACTCTCTTTTTCATTTTGCCTCTAGACTCTTCAGACTGCCTCAGACTTTGACATTGCTAGTCCTCACACGAGAACCGGAATAGTCTATTGTCAACCCCCGTCAGGACTACATTCATGCTATTTTTAGCTCGTCACAGAGACAACAGCGTCGCCCTCCTGACCTCCTACACTGTTCATTCTGACAGTCACTCCTGTGGACGCTTCCTCCTACTTCCTCATCATTTATATGACCTCCTTCCTGTTTGGAGGAGCACACACAATGCTGACATAGTCTGTAAAAGGAGAATGAGCTCAGTCGTCTCAAACTTGGATGAAGAATTTCCGGGGTTCTGTCGACTGTTTTCAGTCAAAGAAACGCAACTCATTGTTGAGCTTTGCTCCGTTGCCTATTATGTTGTTATTGTTAGATGTATTGTATGTTTTATTAGTGATTCTATGTGTGTGTAAGGTGACATCGAGTGCCATGAAAAGCCCCCATTAAATACAAAAGTATTATCTAAGTGTTGTTCTGACTGTTCCAGGTGGACGCCCTGAGTAAGCTAAAGTCGGTGAATGAGCTCATCAAGCTGGGAACCATCAAGAACGCTCGGAGTAAGACCAAGGAGGCCATGTTGACCAAGGAGGCCATGATGACTTGTCTGAGGCAGAGCGGCTACTCAGAGACTCTGTCGGACCTTCACTCCCCTCTGGACCCCAACATCCTGCTGTCCGGCATCAAGTAAGACGACTCGGTTTCAGGATGCGGTGGAACTTTTTCGTCCTCTGTTTCGCGGTGCGTCATCCCCCGTCTCTCTCTGTCTCTGTCTCTCTCTCCTGTCAGTGTGGAGAGGTGTCGGTACATGGACTCCAAGATGAAGCCACTCTGGATTGTTTACAACAACAAGCTGCTGGGGGGAGACACCCTGGGAATCATCTTCAAGAATGGCGATGGTAGGAATCAAAGACTGGGGCTGGAGGGCGGGAATAAAAGAGAAAAGAGGGTGGGAGGAGGGTTAGGGGTCCTTCACGAAGGTGAAGGATTGAAATCACTTTACATCTTTCAACTAAAATCTGTTTTTGCATTTCCCTCTTCCTAGATCTAAGGCAAGACATGTTGACCCTCCAGATTTTGAAGTTAATGGATCTGTTATGGAAGGAGGCTAATCTGGACCTCAGGTGAGTTGTGAGTTGTGCGTGCGTGCGTGCGTGCGTGCGTGCGTGCGTGCGTGCGCGTGTGTGTGTGTGTGTGTGTGTGTTAAACAGACAGACAGACATTGTCGAGCTTGTTTGTTCCTGCTCTCTGTAGGGAAGGGGAAGCTCTGGTGGGGTGCAGCAGAGGAGGGGAGAAATTAAATTACCCCATGCTAGTTTGACCTCCAACCCTTCTACACCCTCGATATCCACACACGCACACAATATCTGCATTACAATCCTAATCAAATCCACAATTTCGCACTTTCACGAACCCCCTTTTCTCGCTCCGTCATGCGCCGACACATCTGGAGCCGAGCGTTGGAGGGGGGCTGTTTTGACAGTTGAGCTTGAGGACGGTGCTTCAGATTACAGGAACACGGAGTTCAGAGTTCGAACACGGAGTTCAGAGTTCGAACACGGTGACGGGACGTCCCGTACGGAGGGAGGGACAATGTAATGAACCCACTACGATGTGGTGGACGTGGGCTTGTTCTGGGTTTTCTTGCTGATGCATTTCATCGCACACATCCTTACTGTCTGTCGTCATTTTCTTCTTTATTCAAAGTCAACACCTCTCAAGTTTAGTATGATGTGGCATTTGGTCTCCATTAGTCAAACTAATTAAATCTAGAAAGTGAGCCAGCTTTGAGCGTTGGGTTCATGGCTGTCTGATATTTGAGACTTGGGGCCACTATGTCAGTAAGGAGGGTAAAAGATTTGTCCAGGTCACATAATTCTGCGTCCTGCTAAATGAAGACATACCGCCATCTTGTAGAGGGAAATCCACGCGAATGAGGAAAAGTAATGTGATCTGCATGCCATCACGTAATCACCGTATGTTCTCCACCCTAATGTTCTCATCTGTCTCAACTCAGTGGTAACAGTATGATGTACAAATAAACCACAGCCTAATATCTTAATCTCATAAATACATAAGACTGGAATTAGATCTACAGCAACGCACACAAAGCTACGTTTACAATGACTGGTCAAATGACCCAAATCAGATTTTTGGATCATGTTTTTGGGGAATGCATTTTGTTCTTATGTTGAAGTGAATGAAATCGGGAGCTGTCACCATGACATGTGATATTTATTCCAGTAGGTATATGCAGAGTGTTTCTAGTGTAAACCAAATGTGAAATCTGGTATTTGTAATAAACTAGTAGTTGAGATGACTCACTGATTTTTCTCTAGAAAATGTAAACAGATGAAATTGTGGCAATAAGTGTGAAGAGGCTTTATTTTAATTTTATTTTAGTCATTTAAATTTGTATTAATTTAAACATTGACATTATACATAGATACAGAAATTAGGTTTCACAGACAGTATTAAATTTTTTTTATATATATATATATAAATAAATAAAATTAAAAAAGAAATACTTAAACCCCTCCCCACCCCATTTATTATTATTATTATTATGTGTTGTACATGTATCAGTAGGGGTTGCCGTGTGTCCCCCGTTCGATATATTTTTCTCTACCCACCGACGGCTCCGGGATCGATTTGTTCACAGTGACTCAGTTGAAACCTTTTTCCGTCTCTGCCCATCGTTCAGAATCGTACCATACGGTTGCCTAGCAACAGGTGACCGCGCGGGGCTGATCGAGGTGGTCTCGTCGGCCGACACGATTGCCAACATCCAGCTGACCAGCAGCAACGTGGCAGCAGCGGCCGCATTCAACAAGGATGCCTTGCTCAACTGGCTCAAAGAGAGGAACTCTGGGTAAGAAAGCTGCCTGAGGCCCAAAGGTCCAAAAAAACCCAATTTTCCTGTTGTTTGGAAAGACACTTGAGGTTTTCTCAGAAGAGAATCCAGAAAACAAATGTGCTTGAATGCCTCCTGTGTGTGTGTGTTTTGTATCGACAGTGATGCTCTCGAGCGGGCCATCGAGGAGTTCACTCTGTCGTGTGCAGGCTACTGTGTAGCCACCTACGTCCTGGGCATCGGAGACCGCCACAGCGACAACATCATGGTCCGGAGCACCGGACAGGTTGGACACGCGCACCGTTTGTTTCACCTGTATAAATTACCCAGTAACTCCCTTAGTTCTTTTCCCTGGTTGTCCTCGCCGCTCACTGATTTGGTCCTTCTCGTCCCGTCAGCTCTTCCACATCGACTTCGGTCACATCCTGGGCAACTTCAAGTCCAAGTTCGGCATCAAGAGGGAGCGAGTGCCATTTATCCTCACACACGACTTCATCCACGTCATACAGCAGGGCAAGACGGGATACACGGAGAAATTTGGCAGGTTTGTTCCACTTTTATCTTCAGCAATGATTACTGGTGCCTGAGCTTCTACTGCCCACTGCTGGTGGGAGATGGTACTGCTCTATCTGACCTATGCAACCAGTGGGTTTAAGAACCACTGGTTGCATCGGTCAGTTAGTGCAGTACCCTCTCCCACCAGCAGTGGGCAGTAGAAGCTCAGGAGCTGATGAACATCACTGAGCAAAAATGTCCTCTGTTAAAAATCAATTCAACTGTGTAGTCAAGTAAAATTGGTCCGTAGTTTATTTGAAGGAAGGCATGTTTGACTATCACACACACACACACTGGTCAGTTGTTGACAAACAAACATGATCAACAGTGTTGACACACACACGCACGCACACACACGCACAGGCAGAAGGAGATTGTAAACAATGTATTCATATATGCTGAAGGATGAAAAGGTTTAGATTTAATCCACTCTTACATTAAGTCTCTTTTTTTTCTACATAAGATGGGTAAAATTTAAAATAAAAAGATATGCACAATTTGGATATAGGTCCTCATACTACATTTTGAAGTTATTATTCCCAGATACAGATGACTCATTGTTGCAGTGATCACATAAAAAATATACCAACCCAGGCAACATGTTTCTGTGGTATTGAAGCTTGAGGGAGGTGTGTGTTGGAGTGCGCATGAACAGAAATTTAAGTTCTTTTCATAGTTATTTTCAGTAAATAGGCCTCATTCTGCCGTCTGTATGTGTCTCGAGATGTGAAACAGTAATCAACTTTGATCCGCGTTGGATTTCTTGAATTTGAGAGAAAATTGGACCTGGAAAGTCTTCGGAAAGTAATTTAATTGAATGCTTAAGAAGTTGTCTGAAACCTGTTTAAACTGCCTCGTTAGCCAACAGCTGAGCTTCACAGCTGTGTGTTGGAAGAGCAGCCTAAAGGTGCTCGATCTAAAATGATCCGTCCTCAAAAAATGTGAAAAGAGAAGCACGGCATTGGTGCATTGCTGCGTCAGCAAAAGTGGTAAATAGTACGTCGTGTACCAGATCAGAAGGAGAGCACGCACACAGAGGACTTTGTGAAAGAGGAAACGTGCCCTTTATATGATGACCTGCAGTATGTTCACAGTGGTAGCGGTGAGGATGTCCAGCGCTCCTTAGATTACTCCTATTCATATGAACAGTGTGAGATGGGATTCAAACAGAAATGTTAACATGTCCACCACTAGCCAGGGACGCTGATCTGCTTTACCTCATCCAAAGAGTTATTACTGTGTATAAAGGAAATAACAGCAATAACATTCATCGGGTTTGAGTAACAATAATCACATGATTACAGGGAATCATATATGATGGAACATTCCAAGTCAACATCACGACCGTCATCATAACTGTGATTCTAAATATGTTTGTCTGTGTCGGTCTTGCAGTTTCCGTCAGTACTGTGAGGAAGCCTATCTGGTCTTGAGGAAGAACGGGAACCTCTTCATCACCCTGTTTGCCCTCATGCTGACCGCGGGACTGCCTGAGCTCACCTCAGTCAAAGACATCCAGTACTTAAAGGTACACACACACACACACACACACACACACACACACACACACAGCGTAAAAAAACTGATAATCAGTGCCTCATGTAAAAATCTACAACTTGTGAACTGTGATGATTTCCTATCACAGTTCAGTGTTAATATTCTGTGCATCTCTTCAGCTTCATCCCTTTTGACAACTCAATTCTGCACAGAGACAAGATGCTGGGAGATTAAACCGAATGAAGTTATTAATAGCATTGAAGTGCAGTGAGACAGAAGTCTCAAACCAGGTATACTAATGTACAAAGCTGTATGCCTCAAAGTAAGATTACTCAGCAGAACTTCATACAGATTCACAAACAAAAATGCTTTTGGTTAGATTAGTAGTCTCAAATTATGTTTCTTTCTTTTATTTTATTAGTAGTTAGCTGCAAATATCTAATAGATTCTGTGTCCATTTCATCCTAAACACTTCTTCATCCTCCTTCTCTCACGACTAACCCTCCTCCTCCTCCTCAGGACTCTCTGGCTCTGGGTAAAACAGACGAGGAGGCCCTGAAGCAGTTCCGCCAGAAGTTCGACGAGGCCCTGAGGGAGAGCTGGACGACCAAAGTCAACTGGATGGCCCACAACGTGGCCAAAGACAACCGCTCCTAGAGCAGCTTGAGGTCCCTCAGAGGGGTCACAGGGGCCAAGAGGACACAGTGAAGGAGTGTGCGGTATGGAGGAAAAGGTGTGCAAAGGAGACGGGGTGACGGCCGCCCTCATCTAAAGAAGGGAATCAAGCAGAATACACCAAACACGAGCAGATTCACCCCCCCCCCCCCCCCCCCCCCCCCCACGCTCTCTACACACAGAGTAACCCATACTCTCTGGAAACACTCACCCTGCGCCCGTACTATCTCCTCGCCCTCGCATCGCTCTTGCATGGTGCCTCCTGAAAATCCAAAATTCATGGTCTTGGGACATTTCGCGGTGGGTAAAGTCGTTTTTTTGCGAGTTTTGCACAGGCACAGCAACAGCTGATGGAGCACGCAGCCAAAGGAAGGGAACTGAAGCATCCACTCTGCACACACTAATAAGGAGCTGTTCGCACGGAGCGGGCCGACCACAAAAAATCCTGTTTTTGGAGTGGATGAATTTTGTCAGAGCGGACTTGAAACTGGGCTTGTATGGACTCTTGAGGGGGCGCATGGTTTGACCACGCCCCCAGAAACTGCTTTAAGTACAGCGGAGAGAACAGGTGGGTGTGGACAGGACAGAATGGGGGGGAAAAAACAAAAATGTCTGACCCCCCCCCAATGTCTTAAAACAATGTGCACAACGCCCACAAGAAGTGCATCTTAACACCCCTCGCTCCCGCTGCCTCAGTGTGCCTCAAAACTGCGGGGAAGATTGTATTTTTCATGAGTTTTTCTTTTTCTTTTGCCATTTAAGAATTTATCACGAGACGTCTATGTGCCAGACTACTTTACGAGTCCACAGAGGAAACTCGTGTTAGGGAAACAATGATGAAAGAGAAGGATCGACTGGAGGAAAGGATGCCCTGAGCCCTTTGGTCCACTGTTTGAATCTCAGTAAATTTGAACACTGGAATGTTTTCGGAAAGACACATACGAGAAAATTCTAAATTGTCTTTTTAATGAACTAAACACTTTATTTTTTAGTTTCTTTTATTTTTAAATGACAATGTGCAAATGGAGAGCATTATTGGACAAAGTGTTTTCACCGGTGAGTTATTACTCGCCAACTTGTCTTAAATATCTAAAAGGATGTCGGGCTTTTAAAGCGCCATCCCACTCATGCTAGCAACCATGACAAACTCGCTGAGGAATAACTGATGCTTCTTAACATGTTGGGACCAAAAACGAAAAGAAAAAAAAGCAACCGTTCGGTAAATTCATCGTTCATATCGTGTTTTTAATTATGTGTCTGAATTGAATGTGAAAATGTGTGCCGCTCTCTTTTTAAAGTGTATTTTGTTTTTATACGAGCAGGTGTGGGCGGAGTCTGGGGTCGGTGTGGGCGGGGTTTATCAGGAGGGACATTACACTGCGATGCAAAGCTACTTTCTCGTCTCGACATACGGTGCGCCTCAGCATCTGCATCTGTGTTTGATTTTCGTGCAATATCCGAGTACATGAACCATATCTTGTTATATGAAACTATAATGGTTTTGTTTCTCTGTTGGTTTATGTGAGATGCAGCTGTAATTCGCACCACTAGCCTTCAAAAAGTCTCAGACACTGGATATTGTCAAATGTACAGGCTTTTATTGTTTTGCTGTTTTTTGTTTTCATAGGAGTTTTATTAAAGTTATTTTCCACCGTGCTGCATCTCCGCCTGTAGTCCGTTTCTTTGTTCTGGGCGAGGGTTGTGAGTTTGCACCCACTCAGGGTGCGCCATCACATCTGTTTTATTTATTTTCATCTGTTGTGAGAGCTGTAATAAATACAGCAGAACAGAAATATATTCAGATATAGTTTTGCCTGCTTGCAAGAGGAGTTGAGAAAATAATGTAGCTTGATTGCAAAAAATGGAAGTTAGTCCTTTTTAAAGTACGTGTATTTTACTTTTCATACATCCTAAAACAAGTGTGAATTATAGCTTCGAGCCGTGAAGTCGACATTCTCTGCATCAAGGCTAAGATGATAAATAACGTTAACAAATGACAAAATTTTGAAGCAATTTATGATTTCAATCTCACAAGAGGTAAATCTCGAGATGTGAAACTAGGAACCAATACATGATGCTTTATCCGATGCTTTAACTGACCTTCTAATCAGATCTCCTGGGTCCAGACCTTTTGGACCCGCCCACTCCGAGTGGACTATTGAAGATGGAACAAGCTGTTACGAAACCAAAAGTTTCTTTGTAAAGTCCTAATTCGTGAAGTAGCTAGTACCTAGCTGTATGTAAAAACTAATTAAAGTAATTACAAAAGTATAAAGTAGCATGAAATGCAAATACTTGAGTAAAGTACCAATTCCTCCAAATTGCACTTAAAAACAGTACTGAGTAAATGTCTATGTTTGACTCATCACAGGAGAATAAAAACAAAGCACAGGTGTTACTAACTAACATTAACAATGGCTCTGTTCCATTCAAGTGTCCCAGTCAGTCATGATGCTGAAACTGAAGCAGCTTAATGGAATCCAGTCATTGTTTTTGTCAATGTTCATTTATTGTCATTCTACGAAAAAGGGTTGCACAAAGAAATGCAACTTGTAGTCTCTATCTTACAAAACGGAAAAAAAAAAAGTTTACGATGCAGCACGTAGGAAGATTTGAGTCGAAGCCTGATGATCTTTTAACATCGACTGGCCTTTTCGCAGGCACCTCACCTCACCGATTTCACTGCATCTCGGTAGCTGCATTAATGACATTCTGGGTGGTTTTCATCACTCGCTCCCGGGCCGTGCACGTCCCATGCCAGTTCATAATGTTTCCAGTCAGGATGCTCTCTACTGGTCCTCTGTAAAAGTTAACATGTATTAAAATACCGCTGTTTCTGAACTTGAGGATGGAGATATAACCATGTCAGGTTGTTTTGTAATTCTGATTCCCAGGAACCTAAAATGCTTTACTTGCTCCGCTTCAGCTTCGTAGACAAGAATGTGTGACTTCGCCTCCTTTTTTCTAAAAAGCATTGCCTCTAGTGACGTATCTCTACACTCATTTAAAGATACAAGGGGGGATCACCCACCTCATCATGAAGGTCCTCTGCGTAAGGGGCTTTCTATCACCTGAATTGTACAAAAGTGCTGTTATGTATGACTCATGTTTCTTTTCGCTCTGGGGAACATTAAAGTCTCTACCCTTCAGCAACCGTCATTTCTTGAATCTCTATTACTTGAAGTTACAATCATTGCTCAGTGCAAAATCAGGTATGTGTTGTTGTTCACTGCATGTTGCGTAATACAATAACCCATCAGGAGGATTGGTCACAGGGAGAGCAGACACAGCGGCATACATCCTGTATGGAGGATGTGAACAAGGGATGTAAATTATCACACGAAGAAATTATCTATAAAACATGTTTCCTGACTTTGCATATAAATGATGGCTGAATCCAACACAAGGGTGAGCACAGAGCCAGCTGTGAGCTGTTTCAGTCATCCCCTCTCTTAACCTTACCTCATACATATTTGATGCTGGCCTACTTTCGGAGGCTTCAGCAGTTACATGCTTGTTTTTAGATGGTGGTCTTTTTTCATAAACAGGACCACACCTACACACTTATACCTTAAGCCAAATGATGTGGAGCAGAGCCAGGGAGTAGACGCTACAAAGGATTCTGGCCAGGCATTAATATTGCTTCCAGTCTTCAGCAAATGGAGCGGTAGAATGCAACGCAGCCAATTAACTTAATTGACCTTAAAATATTTGCTTCCTTTTATATTTCTGTTTTTAGTTGCAGCCACCTATGTGTGTAACGTGGATGTTGAATAACATCTTTGAACTAAAGGATCCATTTTCAGGGTTGAATGGATTCATTCATTGATTGAAGAGAAGCACACATGGATGGACAGATGTTTTTTTTTACCTAAGACAAGGATCTGATACGTCATCAGCCACTGCATGCACAAATAAAATGTATGTGTATGTATATGTATATACATATGGGAGTGTGTGTGAGTGATTCAGGAATCAATCTCATGTTACTCCGATCCACACACAGTTGTTGTGAATGTTGAAGGACTTTAATCTACCCACCAAATACACTCGTACCTACCACTGAATGCAACATGCTTACACCTCGTGGACTGTCGAAAGGCCTCCTGGGAAATGTTGGAAAACACACTTAAGCAAACATGCCAAGCAAAGGAAAAGCTAACTATAGAGCCTTTTGTATGCTCTCAGTGTGATATCATACAAGCCATTTTCGGTGGGGGGGGTGTATGTGACAGACTCGGCTCTCACATATTCTGGTGACTGAGGCAGACAGCGGGGTGTATGACTAGAGTGCCCCCAGCAGGGGTTGTGTGTGGCTGCCACTTGAGAACTGTCACTTGCAGCTACCCAGTGAGCACTAACCCGGATTTCAACGTTGATTTCTGGTTGAAAACGCGTTGAAATGGGGTCTGAACGTCTTAGACCTATTCTCACCGTCTTTTCAACCGGCTAAATTACGGTTACAATATCAACGTGTCACAAAACACCAATTTATTTTAAAATATTGATGGTTTGTTCAGTTGTAGGTTGAAAGAGACGCACTTTACGCATATTACAAGAGCACTGGCTATCTTGTAATATAAATCATCGTGGGTCTGAGCCCCTTTGCATATTTGGATTGTTAAATGGTCTCTGTGCAGCTGCGCTATACTTTACAGCCAGACTATTACTATTTCTTCTGTCTCAGAGATAACTCAGGCGGAGAAGATACGCCCTTCTCTTATCATTGTTTCAAATCTATAACACAGAACTTGGCCGGCCCACCGCCCATCCAATCACGTGCTTTTGGGAGGGGAGCAGGGCGGCTTTAAAAGTTGCATCTGTTGTCTGAGAGCAGGATCTACTGAGCAGCACAGGACAATCTAGAGCCGGTTGAATGGACAGACTTCAAGTGTGCCACCATCCAGGACATCTTCTCCAAGATGGAGGTGGTGGGTCCTGCAGCTCTTTCCAGTGAGCTCCATGAGCACAAGCCCCATCCATTCATTCATTCATAACAGTGTGTTGCACAACGGGCTGGGAGAAGAAGAAGAGGATGCAAGGGATTAAATGACAATCCTCCATGATGTCGCCATTCTATCCGTGTAAAAGACATGCATCCCTGTGTTATTATCCTCAACAGAAAATTATTTTATAAGGTTGCAACATGATATTTAGCTCCTATATGTGCAATAACTTGTTTTACCTCACCCAACAACGCCAGGAGTTGAAACCTTTTTATTTACAATAGCTTACAAAGCGGGCATGGGCTTCCACGTGCGGTGGAGGGCTTGTTTATATAAAAACGACGGACAGCGCTCCGGGCCAATGAGCGTCCGTTGGCACAATTTCGTCATCTTCGTCATGGAAACCCACAGTTTGCGACCAATCGTGGAACGCGAGGGGCGGAGTCCGAATTGAGGTCGCGCTCCGAGCTCACCGATTGGCTGGTAGGCCACCGCCGGTGAGAGAGGGGAGGAGCCGTTGGCCACTGTGTCAAACCGTCTGAATGCCGCCTCTCATTGAGGAATACCGGAGCTTTTAACCCAATGTCGTTCTCACCGGAGGGGTTTTGATTCTACTCGATAACCAGAGAGGTGGTTTCTATTCATCGTGACTGCAGCACAGGTTGGTGTTAGTTGATTTTCCACCTCTTAGTTGTAGTAAAAAAAAAAAATCTTGTACTTTTGTAACCTAAAATAGAGATGCACGTTCGAGGTTTTTTTTGTTCACTCCAAGAGAAAGAACAATGTTGGCTTTCTGTGAAATGGATCCGTCTGCCGCCCAAAAATGGTGCTTTTTGCAGGGTTTTGCAGGATATCGTTACTTTTACTTAACTGTGTCAGTGCCGTGCAGTGGATTGCAGGTCAACGTGTGTGTGGATTTTGAAGAGCAGGTCAGTGCAGTTAGATGTGAAGGGACTGTTGCTGTTATACATGTGCTTTTAAATGGTATTTCCTTTAAATTACAACATTTTAGCTTGTATTATCTTAATAATAATACATAGAAATGTATCTAGCTTTCTACTTTTCAAGACCCTTACTACACACACACACACACACACACACACATTCTCACACACACACACTCACACTTTGATTCAGACTTAAGTCAACATGGACCATGCATCACCACATCTGTTTATCATCTTGTGTGGGACCTGTATCCTTGGCTGTAATGATAATGTTGTTATTCCTGAAGGGAGAGCCCTGTTTATTGGTTGTATTTTGTGACGGGCAAGGTTGTTGCCACAGGAGACAACTGGTTTTATTTATTCCAAACGTCCGAAGTATCCTGATGGTTTGTGCGAGGTGAAGGTTGTTGTTTGTGTCTTCATCTCTGCAGCCTCACCTTTGAAATGGTCACAGCTGTGTTGAAAGCTTAAACGAGATCAAACTGCTCTGGAGGAGTTAGTCCACCTGGAAAGGTCAAACAACGGCTTAGTTACTTTTACCTTTGAAGGACGGACGGCTGCAGCCGTGGTGTGGGACTGTGTGTGTGTGTGTGTGTGTGTGTGTGTGTGTGTGTGTGTGTGTGTGTGTGTGTGTGTGTGTGTGTGTGTGTGTGTGTGTGTGTGTGTGTGTGTGTGTGTGTGTGTGTGTGTGTGTGTGTGTGTGTGTGTGTGTGTGTGTGTGTGTGTGTGTGTTCCTGCTGCGCCTTCTTCTTTATCATCGACTTTTTAAAAGGCTGAGATCTAAGGATGATCTGGCTGATCAGATCAAAGTGGCGAATAATCCCCATTGAGTGCCGCCTATTTGTAGGACCATGTTTCTTTGTTATTGATCTTCAGTCAATATAAGTGCACTGTATTGGAAGAGGATTTGTCTGAGTAATTTCACCTGTGCTTTATTTTCAGACTGCATCCCCCACATCTGAGGCAGCCACTCCATTTCCCTGCTAGTGCCATGCGCTTCGTGGCTTTGCCAAGTGGAAGGTAACTTATTCGCCCATCTTTTTGCCCCTTTTGATCCGCAACCATGTCTGAGGAAAGTGAGCCAAAGCACTTCCTGTACTCAACCCTGGAGGGGCTGGAAAGGAACCGGGAAAGGGTCGTCTTTCAGCTGGAGGGAGAGGACGTCTCCATCAGCCAACGTCACCGCATGGCCAACAGATACAAAAAGGGGCGTGGCGGGCGGGACGGGGTCCAACTGGACGCCGAGGGGAGCGACAGCAGCAGCCACGAGCGCCCGGCCTCGCCGGGCTCCCCGCACAAAGACAGGAAGCGACCGCGTCCGCCCTTACACGAGGATGTGGAGATGGGGGGCTCGAGTGGGAGCGGGACGGAGTCCCACGGCAATGAGTCCCACGGCAACGAGTCCCACGGCAACGAGTCCCACGGCAATGAGTCTGTGGGCAGCTCGAGCGGCAACGGCAAGGATTCCGCTTTAATGGAGTCCTCGGGCAGCAACAAGAGGTGAGGGCAAATCAATCAAAGTGTCCCACCCCAACGCCGCAGGGGAGCGGACCATCTAGGTCACGGAAATGAGCTTCATTAAATGTAATAGAAAAGGCTGTTTTCTCCTGTGCGTCATCGTTGCTCTGAGTCATTGTTGTAGTCCAGCAGTCTCAGACGGAGGAAAGCTCTGGTTGTTTTATTCCTCGTCATGAGAGCCACTACAAAAGACAAGGACGGTTGGCACAGTTTCATCTAGAGATGACTTGTTATTGCCTTCAGGGGGATGTGAATGATGAATGTGAGCCCACCTGCAGGAGGTCGTCTGTTACATAACCGAGCGCTGACGTTTCCTCCTCCGGTGCTGAGGCTGAAGAGATGTGACCCACCAGCTCGTTGTGCCTCCTAAATTAAATGTAGTAACTAAATGTCTTCTTAAAAAAATGTTGTTTTTTTGTTATTATTTATGTTGGCAAGACCTTCGTGATGTCTGTAACTCAACACGTGGTTGATTGTACAGCGCCAGCTAATAGCAAGAAGTTATTGTTTACATTCGTTCATTCACTTTGTGATGGAAAGCATCAAACCTTTTGGTGTTTAGAAGGTTTGGAGATGGCTTAGTGAGCTGGATCACAAATGTCTTGATCAACTGTCTGGTACAAAAATCAAAAAAGCTCTTATGGGAGAACATGACCTTTTAATCTCATCACTCCATCGAATGAACTATTGCAATTTCACCTTTTTGACTTTTCTCGACACAGATGGTACGTTTGTGGCTTTCTGCTTACGCTCCATGACACCAAGTCCTTGACTCGCTGTACATGTTTAGTCTTGCCTTTTTGTTTCGGTGCTCTGGCTGTTCTTTTTCACGATGCTCCGTCTTGTGGTCTTCCTTCAATAACACGACATGTTGTTTGTGGTTCCAGCTCAAACTCTCACAGCCCGTCGCTGCCAAGCAGCTCCAACGCCTTCAGTCTGGTGAGCTCCGAGCAGGACAACCCTTCCACCAGCGGCTGCAGGTTAATATGCATCTTTATTCTTACTTTTTATGTTTTTATACTGATACAGTGGTTACCATTTAATACATTTAGAGTCCCAGTGGAACGAAAGTTGTAGCGTTCTTTGGCGTATATCATTTGCTGTATATGACTGGTGTGGCTCTCTAGTCACCCAAAGTCTCATTTGATTGGATTATTTTTTTGAAACACCCCATGACTTGTCAAATATTTTGAGCAGTTTTTACAGGAAGACAAAAGACAGAGATTTAATGTGAAAAATCCAGATTTATTTTGCATATATTTGTAAGAGATAAACTAACAATAAGCACAGGATGAAAACTATGAAAATGTCTTTTTCATTTCACTGGGTTATAACAGATAATAAGCTCAGACAGTTGCGGTTTACTTACGTATTACTTATTCATACATCACTTACATACCGATAGCACCTTCTCTGGGTGAGAGCATGTCATGTTGACACACGTGTATCTGTCTCATGTTCGCCCTGCAGCAGCGAACAGTCGGCCAAAGCTAAGACACAGAAGGAGCTCTTCAAGACCCTGAAGGAGCTGAAGATGCACTTGCCGTCGGAAAAGCAGAGCAAGGGCAAGCCCAGCACCGTCAAGGCGCTGAAATATGCGCTGCGATGTGTCAAACAGGTGAAAGGTAAGACTCGCTTCCATTGGCACTTTTGCGCACATGTATTCACGTTGTAGTTAGTGTACATCAGCTATGTTTATGACAAACAAACAGATCTTTTTCTTAAATAATTAAAACACATTTAGACCCTTCTGGGTTATAGATTCTGAGTTTGTGTGAGATGGTGTTTGTGCATCGATGCATCTCCTCTTTTGTTCTGCAGCTAATGAGGAATACTATCAGATGCTGATGATTAATGACAGCCAGCCGCCCGGGTTTGATGTTTCGTCCTACACCATCGAGGAGATCAACAGCATCACCTCTGAATACACCCTTAAAAACAATGTAAGTACTTTTTGATCTTACCTCACACATCTTGAAATAAAAAGACAGCTTCTTGACCGATTTCCTTTTGTAAAATCTTTTTTCCCGCAGGATATTTTTGCTGTAGCCGTCTCGCTCGTCACGGGGAAGATTGTTTACATCTCGGACCAGGCGGCGTCCATCTTGAACTGCAAGCGGGAAGTGTTTAACAATGCCAAGTTTGTGGAGTTCCTGACGCCTCAGGACGTCAGCGTGTTCTACAGCTTCACCACGCCCTACCGCCTGCCCTCATGGAGCATGTGCACCGGAGCAGGTAACAGCCATCCCCAAGCTGGAACAGTCCTCCATTCCCATCCCATCCCAATGAATATGCAAATATGTGTTTATAACTGGGCCCACAAAGGACACGTGGAGAACCCACACGACCCATACCACGTGCACACATACATGCACCAGCATCTACCTCATTCACATGACCCCCCCCCCCCCCCACACACACACACACACACACACACACATGCTCATACACACATAGCACATATTTCATTGACATGCTCGATCACACATTAATGACTGCACGCCCACTCACACACATCTGCCACATAACTGCTGAACACATATTGGCGCAGTCAGGAGCCAAGAAGGGTTGGAATGCAAAAAATGTGTATTTACTTTATGTCTATTTGATTTTTTTATATTCTCTTGGCGTTTTCAAAAATCTACTAAAAGCAACTTTCAGAGATGTAAAGCTGCATCAAATGATGCACTTCTCATCAGTTTTCCAGCTGGTTGTCCCGTCACTGCTCTTCCACTGTCTATCCACTTAAAAGTACTGTAGTTGATTTTGTAGCCTTAACTTGACCAGCTTGTGGTCGTTTGGGGATTTCAAATCAGACCAGTGATGTTAAAGCAGTGCTGTTTATTACAAGCTGACTAAGTAAATGCTGAGCAGCTGTATTTTTACATTAAACACTTTCATTGTGCTTTGACTGTAATCTAATTGTAGGAAGTTGTACTTTATTCAACAGTGTGTTAAATGTAGATGACTAACGGCTGGCTTGTTTGGATCCAGTCAATCTAATGCATGTGGCGATATATATATATATTCATCCCACCTTCTCTCTTATTCAGACTCGTCACCCACAGAGTGCATGCAGGAGAAATCCTTCTTTTGCCGCATCAGGTGAGTGGCAGCAGCCGGCGCCTTCTCTGATCCATAGTTTCCTGCTCAAAGTAGGTCAGGGTTGGTGAGAGGGAGGGAGGGAGGGAGGATGGGTGAGAGGAGGGAGGATGGGTGAGAGGAGGGAGGAAGTCAGCAGCTGTGAGCTTTTAAACTGCCATCTAGTGGCCAGACAGGGTGTTACAGCTACAGTTTCAGATTCGAGGACTTGGGTTGATTTGATTGTGTCGTATGTTATCACATCAATGTAGTGGTTTTGATATGTTTTACGATGCAGGCTGATTACTAAACAGTGTTGTGATTGTGTGTGTTTTAGTGGTGGTAAGGAGCGTGAAGGAGATCTGCAGTACTATCCTTTCCGCATGACTCCGTACCTGATGAAAGTCCAGGATGCTGAGCTGGGTGAGGAGCAGTTCTGCTGCCTCCTGCTGGCCGAGAGGGTGCACTCTGGTTACGAAGGTGAGGCCTGCGACACGCTCCCCATGGTATCACACACTTCTCCACTGTTTGTTTTACTGCATTGCCTCAGAGACATTAAATACAGCAGCTGGCTAAAAGCGAGGTGCTGTGCATGTTTAACGATTACCATTTGCTTATTTTTTCTTACTGGCCAATTCATGTTTTTCTTCTTCTTCTCTCTCCACAGCACCCAGAATCCCCGATGACAAGCGCGTCTTCACCACCACACACACACCTGACTGTGTGTTCCAGGATGTGGATGAGAGGTGAGTGGACTGAGCCTCCCCCCACACACACACACACACACACACACACCATGTGTGTAACTGACATTAACATGTTGTTCTTGTTGTTTCTCCATCAGGGCTGTTCCTCTGTTGGGTTACCTCCCTCAGGACCTGATCGGGACTCCTGTGCTGCTCAATCTGCACCCAAGTGACCGACCGTTGATGCTCGCCGTGCATCGGAAAAGTAAGTAGTTATCAAACAAAGGCAAAAGCTCGCCCCTCGTCCTAAAATAGTCCTAAATCATTGCGAGAGTATTTCCTTGTCACTGAACGAAGCAGTGCACCAGTTGAAGCAGCAGCGCTGTGTGTTTTTGGCCAATCAGTGACGGTTATACCTGCAAACCCAACCCTGAACGTTCCTGTACTTTCAGAAAGTACCTTTTCGGGGCTAAAATATCACCGGAACCTAATTTAGACTCTTGTCCCTGTAGTCGAAACACAATATGTTCCTCAAACGGTTCGAAAAGGGACTACTGAAAGTATGTTCTGAAGAACAATAATTCAGTCATCTGCTTGTGGCATCAAACTGTTCTTTTCACTCAGCTGTCACTCACACACACTCTTCCTCCTGTTGCCAACAGTTCTAAAGTATGTGGGTCAGCCATTCGATCACTCCTCGATCCGTTTCTGTGCGCGAAACGGCGAGTACGTCACCATCGACACCAGCTGGTCCAGCTTCGTCAACCCCTGGAGCCGCAAGGTCTCCTTTGTCATCGGCAGGCACAAAGTCCGCATGTGAGTGCACCCAATATGTTACTTTAGTTAAGGTTCTTTTTGTCGTCAGCAGTGATATGTTTGAATTTATTTCACTTTGAACATTCTAGATGACAGTGGTGTGTGTGTTTTCCAGGGGTCCTGTGAATGAAGATGTTTTTGCAGCACCAGCTTTTTATGGAGGGAAGATCATGGACTCCGACATCCAGGAAATTAGTGAACAGATCCACAAGCTGCTACTCCAAGTATGTGTACACACACACACACACACACACACACACTTAAACACACATTTTCATCCACGCGTGTTTCAGTTTCTGTAACAGTCTTTTCTCTCTTCAGCCGGTCCACAACATGGGCTCTAGTGGTTATGGTAGCCACGGCAGCAACGGTTCCCACGAGCAGCTGGTGAGCATCAGCTTGTCCAGCGAGAGCAACAGGAACACAGCGGCGGGGAACACGGCAGAGGAGGCAAACAAGGCCAAGCCCCCCAGGACGTTCAAGGAGATTTGTAAAGGGGTCCACATGCTGAAGAACCAGGACTCCCAGGTTGGCCTGCGCTCCCCGCCTCCTTCGCCCTCACCGTCGCCATCCAAGCCGGAGCAGAAGAAGACCGCTGACAGTGAGTTCAGTTTTTTATCACCACACTGGTGCCATTCTGTGGGGGCTTTGACTCAAAGTTCATCACAGAGAGCACGTTTATTGAGACAAAGGTTGAACACACCGATACACTCAGTTTAAGAAGCAGTGGCAACAATGTGTCAGTAGATCAGAAGTTATTTGTGCGGCGGTCGAATATGATGAAAAGTGAAGTAAAAATCAAACAAAAAGTGTGTTTGTCTGCCTGTCTTCATTTTTGTGTCTCTTCCCCTCCAGCCTCAGCAGCAGCTCAGAAGAGTCCAGCGATGCGTCTGAAAGACTCGGCGCCCCCTCTGCAGGTCAGAGACGGTACTGCAGCCAGCATTGAGGACTTCACATGGAGAGACCAGACTGTCTGCTCCTACCAGCAGATCAGCTGCCTCGACAGTGTCATCAGGTAAGGCTCGGTGTTTGTGTCCACGGAAGATGGCGGTTAAAAGATCATCTGTGTGTTTGTGAAACGTGCGCCTCTCTAATCAATCCCATTTCTGTTTCTCAGGTACCTGGAGAGTTGTAACATCCCCATCACAGCGAAGAGGAAGTACCAGTTCTCCACTAACACCAACACCACCTCCTCCGACTCAGATGACGACAAGAAGGGCTCAGAGGATTGCATGCAGGTGTCTCAGGACACAAACCAAGGCATGTACACGCCATGCATCTGTGTGCACAAACACATCAGATTCAATTCTGCATAAAAATCACGCCTTTAGTTGTTCATTATCCTGGGTTCACCTGCTTAACTGATATGGATTAGACTGCATCATCTTTGGCTTGGAGCTAACGGACGATCTCTCTTTCCCCATGCAGACTCTTTGATGCTCGGCGCCCAGCCAGGCCTGTCGAACATGAAAGCACCTAAGAAGCCTTCATCTGGGACAGCGGCTGTGGTGGGAGGCCCCCTGGCACCGCTCACCCTGCCCAGCAAGGCCGAGAGCGTGGTGTCCATCACCTCACAGTGCAGCTACAGCAGCACCATCGTCCACGTGGGAGACAAGAAGCCTCAGCCAGAGTCTGGTGAGTGTCAGCCTCCATTTTTTTGCACATAAGTGCCATCGAACTGCTAGATAATAAGTTCTGTTTTTACTGACTCTCACGGCTCTGATTTGTTCTGCAGAGATTATCGAGGATGTGGCAGAGAGCCCCGTGCCCCCGGCTCTGCATGTCAGCGTGGTGTCCCCCCCCAGCCAGGAGGAGGAGGCCTACAAGTGGGTGGGACTGACCAGGCAGGTGCTGGCTGCACACACCCAGAAAGAAGAGCAGGCCTTCCTCCACCGCTGCCGAGAGCTCCACAACGCCAAGACCCTCCAGAAGGACTGTTTCACATATCTGCACAATCAGAGAGGTCCAGCTAACGCTGAAGGTACACACGGTTTAGTAGTAACCACAGAAAATTAAGATTTGTCGTCTATTCATCCTTTTCTGTTATATCTGGAAAAACAACCCTCTGACTTCTCCATGTGTCCTCTTAGAATCATCCGCGCTACGAGGTGCAACCAAACAGGGCACTACCAGACCCGAGACGACCGCCAAGAGAGGCAACCGCAACAGGAAGTCCAAGAAGCCGCGGATGAAGCATCCCGACTCGTCAGACAGCGCCTCATCAAACCGCAAACCCCGGCCCCCTCTCCAGGGCCTCAACCAAACCTCGTGGTCCCTGTCAGAAGCATCTCAGTCGCCTTTTAACGTCTCCTACCCAGCCATGGTGCCCGCCTACCCGCTCTACCCCCCTGCACCTGCGGCCTCGGCTCAGGCCCCCCGCACTGACCCCTCCCTGTCCACAGGCTTTGGAGAGGGACAGAGCACCCAAGCCCCACCTACTGCCGCTCCATTTGGTGCACCCATTGTGACACCCGTGGTGGCTCTGGTGCTACCCAATTACCTCTTCCCCCAAATAGGACAGTTGGGTCAGATCGGCCCGCTGGGGGCCCAGACGCAACCTGCGTACGCCACTCAGCAGGCCTTTCAGCCCCCACAGCCCGCCTTCGCCATGCAAACACAGCCCCCCTACACCGGCCAACCGCCGTTCCCCGTGCAGACTGCCTTTACCCCCCAGACCCCCTTCACTACCCTGCAGCCTTTCCAGACCACACAGACCCCCTTTAGTACAGCACAGCCTTTCCAAACCACACAGACCCCCTTCACTACAGCGCAGCCTTTCCAGGCCCCTCAGGCTGCCTATACTCAGACTGCCTACACTACCCAGCAGCCTTTCGCTGCACAGCCTTCTTTCCCGGTGCAGACTCAGTTCGTGACTCAAGTCCCGTACCCAGCTCAGCCGTTCCCCTACAGCCTAGCCCTCGGGCCACACAAATCCATGGCCGTGGATCTTCGAGAGGGGGCGGCGTCACGCTCCTCCACGCCGGCCTCTGGAGCGAGGGAGCCGACCACGTCGCCGCCACTGTTCGAGTCGCGGTGCAGCTCGCCCCTGCAGCTCAATCTGCTGACCATGGAGGAGGGTCATCGCTCAGTGGAACGGCAGGATAGCACAGCGCCGCTTGCTGGATGCCAGGGCAACGGCCCAGCAGCAGCCTCAGGGGCAGCTGGAGCAGCCGGGGAGAAGATCAGAGGCACAGCCAAGACAGAGAACCACCAACAGGTGAGGGTCACAATGTCCCGAGTGATGGCGAGCGAATGTATATTAGATTTAACATCAGAACTCTGTCCTGTAAAGGCTTCAGCCGCTCATATACACACC
The DNA here is from genome assembly GCF_050575085.1 of Anarhichas minor. Taxonomy (NCBI): domain Eukaryota; kingdom Metazoa; phylum Chordata; class Actinopteri; order Perciformes; family Anarhichadidae; genus Anarhichas; species Anarhichas minor. The sequence continues at coordinate 1,724,168 of NW_027466472.1, forward strand.
CACACCTCCACATACAGCTTGTCACGGGGCTGATGGCTTGCTGCCTTGTGTTTCAGGAGGAGTCTCCAGGAGATGGGGCTCAGAGTGACGGTAACTCCTCATCCTGCGACTTGCTGGACATCCTGCTGCAGGAGGACTCCCACTCCGGGACCAGATCAGCCACCTCCGGCTCCACGGGCTCCGGATCGTGCTCAGGCTGCAACGGCAGCGGCACATCAGCTAGTGGAGCTTCTGGCAGCAGAACAGGTCAGTAGAGATGTAAACTTAACCTTCATTTAAGGTACAACATGATATTTCTGATTGGTTAGTGTAAAAAGAATTTCCTTTACAAAGTATATGCACAAAAGGATTATTTCTGACCGTTTCCATCTTCTCTCTAAAACGTTGTACAGTGAGCAGCAACACCAGCAAATACTTTGGCAGCATCGACTCTCTGGAACACGACCACAGGGCCAAAGCCAAGATGAGAGGCGAAGGAGACTCTGAGGGCGGCCCGTCGCAGACCAAGTTCTTAACCCAAGGCGACGAAGACCATTTCATCAAATACGTTCTCCAGGAGCCCCTCTGGCTGCTGATGGCCAATGCTGACAAGAAGGTCATGATGACGTATCAAATGCCACCCAGGTGAGTCGCTGACTGGGATTACGCATTATTTTAAGGGTAGACAGAATTACTAACAGCCTATAAGTGCCTATAATGCAACAAAACAAATATATTCAGTTATTTTTTTTAACATTTAGGCCCTTCTTTCAGTCTGATAGCGTGCATATTTCTTTGTGACTGATTACAAATTTGTTTTCCCCCCCCCCCTGACCCTTCAGGGACATTCAGAGGGTTCTGCGAGAAGACAAAGAGAGGCTGAGGCAGGTGCTCAAGAGCCAGCCTCACTTCTCCTCCGACCAGCGGCGAGAGCTAGTGGAGGAACACCCCTGGATGAGGAGGGGAGGTCTGCCTGCTGCCATCAATATGAAGGTCGGTACCAAACACATGCTGTGTATCTAAAAAGACAAATTCATGCATATTCATGTAGAGATGTCTGGAAATAAGTCAGATTTTAAGTATTAATATCTGCCTGGTGTATGTGTTTAGGAGTGCGTGTACTGCGAGGACGCAGCGGCGGCCCCCAACGAGGAGAACCTGCCCCACATGGACATGGGCGAGCTCGAAGAGGAGCTGAGCGGCGAGGGCCAGAAGGCCCAGAGCCAAGCGGAGAAGTCTCACCTTCAACCAGACACCGGCTCCTGAACACACACACACACACACACACGCCGCCAGCAGGGGGACACACTCGACCAGGAATGGACCTTCGATCAGAACAGAGGACGTGTGCCTCTTGTGTGTGAGTTGTGCAGAGGACTGCTGCTGATGTGCAGTTCTTAATCTGCCCTTACAGGGGGCAGTAGCACTTTATGAGGGTCTTTGTATGCATGACCCTCATATAGTACTTTTGCCAGCTCACACACACACACACACACCAAAAGTTTTCTTGTTTGCCACATGGTGTCATTCAAGTCCCTTAAACCCCCTTTTGTTTTCATATTTTTAACTATGTACAATGCATGTGGTGCACAGTGGATGATGTAGTCCTGGTCAAAGGGCAGGGACCCCCACTTTTGTATCACTGAAGAGTTTTTATCCCCCACTCCCCTCTGACCTGGGTACTTGCCTTATCCAGGCACGGGGCCGTGGTTGCACTCGACTCAACAGCCAACACACTGACACGTGGGCTGATAGTGACTTTCCTCAACAGTGACAATCTGATAGATAGCGCAAGCTATTTATTCAACTTAAAATCGTATTTATTTCCTACCAGATAATATATCTAGAATAGATTGTTTGAAGCTAAAGCCAAATACAATCAGCTGAAAGACAGTATTTACATGTTCACCGTTTACAGGCATTGACAATTCACTCTGCAGGATATTAAGGTCACTTTACTTTGACAAATACGACGTGGAGCCAGCTAGTGCATTTTACAGAATAACCTCGACGTGTTGTAGGCCTCTGCAGACCTTAAAGCGGCACAGGTGCTATGAACAAGTGTGCGTCATCACAGGTGGAGAAGCTGCTGAAATACTTTCTGTTATATAAAAAGCAGCAGACAGTTGAAACATGAGAAGTGAGAGGTTGAGAGGACGGCGGTTATCCTTTTTGCATCGAGGCTTCCAATCAACGTCAAAGCCGAAGAAATGTTTTTATTTTAATTTTATTCAAACGGCATTTCACCTCCAAAAAGTGTTGAGTGATATTCTTTTTCTGTCGCCGGGGACTTTATACATTATGCAAAAACCACAGATCACTATTTCTAAGCTGTTGCGTGAGTGTTAAACACCTAAACGTAGGATAACGGTGGGAAAACAGCTTTTCACTTGTAGCACAGAAGGCGACCATGTTGCCTAAATAACCTTCTGTAGAAGCCTGGGTTACACAGGAAGTGGCGACATGCATGCATCAGGAACCATGCAAGCCCACTCAGCGTGAAATATTAAGGAAACCGGTCGGCAGTGGCTCCATGTAGTTGAGGTAAACAATGGGAGAACTGGGAACAACTGTGTAGCTACGACAGAGGAACTGTTGAGGCAGTGAATGTAACACAGACTGGACCAGAAGCTTCTCGCTGGCTACGTTTGTTCCATGATTGTATTTTTATTTTCTTACTTTTCTTTTTCTTTGTTGTTCTATTTTGTTTTGTTGGTGAAAGAAAGAGCTTTTTGATTGTAATTGGGGATGGACCCTACCTCTTAAAACAAACCAGGTCATGTTACTGTAAGCAGAACATGTGTATGTATGTATGTGGGCAAAACGCAATGGACCGAGCGGTCAGATACTTTATTCCGGGCTTGTACAGAGAGTCTCTGCCTTAGACTGCCAGGTGTTTGTGGACAATACACAGAGAGGACGGGCGCCTGTCACCACCTCGCTCACCTGTGTTCAACCCATTAAGAACGCCAGAATGAATGCTGAGAGTAAGCCAGAGAATATTTAAGCCTTACTTTCTCAAAAGGCCTCGCACAGAGGGAATCCATTTTTTAAATGAGTTATGCACCGGTGTGCCGTTGGAAGCAGCACCCTGATCTGTACTGGCGCGTGATGTCGGTCCTGTAAATTAGTTTCATCGCCACCGTACCGAGTATGTGGTGTGTTAAACTGGCACGGTTCTGTGCATTTATTTTGTAGGTTAAAAAAAATGATGTATTGTTTGAACAACAACGTTGTAATAAAATGACAGAAATACAAGCGGCGTGACTCTGAGGACTGTTTTTTTGTGCTCATTGCTCAACATGTGACGGTCTGACATTGTTGGCTGGAAGAAGAAAGAAACGCTGATGGGAAATATCAGATAAACCTAAAAACAACTTCATCAATGGCATGAAACCAGTCTTTAGTAAGTTGATATCAGCGCATTTGTGACTATTTGTAAGACCAGTGGATAAAGAACGCTGCAAATATCTACTTTCATTATAGATCCTAATGTCGATTACTTTGGTTTATAAAAATGTCCAAAAACACTTAAAAATGCTGATCTAGAACTTAAGGAGCCGAGGATGTCAGGGTTCCCCGGGGATCTGTTTCAGCGCCATATGCCTCCTCCGTTGAATCCCTCTCGTGCCAACTGTTGCATCCCACTGACCTCTGACCTTTTAGAATTCATATTCATGCTCACAAAACACACAGCTGATGCATTCAGGACCTCCCGCCTTTCTGTTTTTCTTTTCTTTTAAAACTAAATCTGGTCTCACGGTCAGCCTGTCGTCTGTCGTGTTCAGTTAGCAGATTGTGGCGACGTGCAGGAGGTTCAATGGAGGGAAGTATTACGTTAATCTGACCAGATAGATGGAGGGACAGATAGATTTTATTAATTATATCAAACCCAGCTATATGTTGTACTGTTACAGCAGCTTACATTTAAAAAAGACAAGGATAACAATGACCAAAAAAAAACTATACAATAGGCCTACTTCTCAACAATATACAATGGGGTGTGACTGAAATTGAATTTGGCTGAAGGTTCCTAAACATCCACACCCGTCCACCCACCTGCTTCCTTCCATGTACCCAAACATACACACTATAGGGTTACAAACTACACAGCGGCCCACAGTCACAATGCCCGGTGTGTTTGGGGACTCGGCGTATGCTCATGGACATTGTACTCCGTCATTTAATTTAGTTTAGCTGAAATCTAGCAAGAGTCTAAAAATAGAACGACTGAACAAGTGAATGTTTCAGTGAAAGACAGCTGCATGTGGATGTTAAACTAGGGACCTGCTGGAGAGATTTTATGGGGCATGTTGGTGAGAACTTAATACTTAAAACTCATAAATGTGTCAGCGTGTGTGTAAGTGGTGGATCTAGCTGAAATAAACATAAAGCACTTGGCCTTGATCTCTCCTGCATTTACATAATCAATACTTAGTTATTATTTGGTTGAAACAGTAATTAGACGTATACTACCACCAATTTAGAACGAGACTTGGAGTATTTCACATTTAAATACTTTTATGAAAAATAAAACATTGTGAATACTCCCCCCCCCCCCCCCCCCCCCCCCCCCCCCCCCCATCACTGTCCCTCCACTTCTTCCTCCAACAAGACTGTCCCTGATAGTCTATGTGTCTCTTTATGAGTCTCTTGATGATCAAGTGTCAGTCAGAAGACAGGCAGCAGCCTGTGTGTGTGTGTGTGTGTGTGTGTGTGTGTGTGTGTGTGTGTGTGTGTGTGTGTGTGTGTGTGTGTGTGTGTGTGTGTGTGTGTGTGTGTGTGTGTGTGTGTGCGTGCGTGTGTGTGTCCCTTTGAAGAATTTGAGCCTGCTTGTCTCCTTTGTAGTGTCTCTTTCAGCTGTGCGGGCTTTGACGCTCCTCTGTCAAACGGCCGCAGCTTTGATCACCGTGTCTCGTCCGCTCCCATTTCAATGTGTTTCCTCCGACGTTCACACCCAGGTCCAGCATGTGAACCCCCCGACCCCTCCACCTCCATCTTAATTATTCCTTCTAGACTCCAGGATCATCTGACAGCAGACAATGACCAACGTGTGGATGTCACTTTAATATCAGATGCAGCCTTTTGGTCCGTTATGAAAAACGAGAAGGAAAGTTTTTATTATTATTATTCATTCTATATCTTAAGAGACCGTGTTACTCGCTGTAGGCTGGTCGCTGGTGCAGACAGGATCTAACGTCTCTTTGTGAAGGTGCTCATTGTATCTGAGGTGAGAGCGAAGACACGTTGGAGAGGCGCGAGTCTTTCATGTGTGTACGCGCACTGCGCGTCCTCGTGGTGAGAAGGGGAGCGCAGGTCGGAGGTGATGACAGGAAGAGGGGAATATATCTTCAGGGTTATGATCTGACATGAAATGTATTTTAGCCCTGAGGGATCAAAGATCTAAGGGCATTCAGTGATGAATAGCAGAGAAAAGGTTTTTATCAAAGCTTTTATTTGGACAAAGAATTGTGAGAAATGATGTTGGTCTTTTTTTGTCACATTAGTCATAATTTAATGCAATCAAACTCAGTGCTTTTAAGAGCTTTTAGCCTAAACACAAATTAGGCTGCCATCCCTCAAGATATCAATCAAAAGTCATTTCTCAACAATAACTTAACTTCCACTGACAATATTTCATCTCACAGTTTTTTATTATTATTATTTTTTATTTAAGTTCCAAGTTTTTTGATCCTGTTTCCTCTCCGGTGTTGAGTCAATCGGACAAAAGCTTTTCAATTACAGAATTTTATTTTGCAAAATTCAGACATTTTACGGGCATTTCTAAACATCATTACAACATAAAGTGGTCATTCTGGATGAGGCTACTGGTCCGATATACTACAGGCCTTCATGAAATACAATAGAAATATTTATATTAATCAGAGGCATTGCCAAACTTCTCGGGTTTCTAAAAGAGCTTTTCTCCACATACAAATATATATACACAGAGTTATTGACACAAAATCAAAGTGTGAACGTGAGCTGTTCCTCGTCTGTCCTTCGTTGGGTTATAAGTGAATGTTGAGAGAGAGAAGGCTTTTCATCTCTCTCCAGGTGTAAAGAAAAGTCACAACACAGGACCCTGTACTTTCAGGAGGCCCCAGAGCTGGAGGAGGCCCTTGAAAAGGAAGGGCCCCTGTGATGAGATAAAGGAAAACTCCAACCGTGAACACTTGAGGAGTGAATTTCTACTGCTGTTTCACTGAGTGATGTCCTACATTTTCCCAGAATGCCGAGGACAGGATTTAAACTTGCCGCATTGGGTTGTGGGTGAAGAGAAAAGCCAGGGTCCCTCCACACAACGCCACGCGGTCCGCGGATGCACTGCATTGGGATCAATTATTCGTCCGCTGTTGTCAGTGGACAAACGGGTCTCTGTGTCTTAGAGAGCAGGTTTGATTATTGAACATCAATGTGAGGAATCCAGAAGAAAATCCATGCATGTGGCCGGTTATCTGCAGGCGTAAATGAGCAGAAAAATGCAGGTTACACCACCGAAAATTGTCTTTGAACGTGTTGTAGAGTGGACTTTTCCCTTTCAGTAAGCGGTCCCGGTGTCACATCGTATGAGGAAGCTGCTGCAACACATCCCGACTGCATTCCATCCAAACGCCCAGACCCCTACCAGGGTCTCCACATAGACCGGGGGTAGGTCACGGTGGGCATGCTCAGGGCCTCCCTGTTCTCCGGGCCCTCGGAGGAGCTCTGGTTGTGCTCGCTGTCGGTCTCGTCCAGGTCGGAGCACAGGTCCTCGCTGGACGCGGTGGAGGGGGCCGGGGACGAGCCGCCGGACAGACTCCTTCCTCCGGGCGACGCCAGGGTCGAGCATGGCGACTCGTCGTCTCCGTGCCAAGTGCTGCCGTTGCTCCCGGGAGTGTCATTGATTAGATCCATCAGCACGTCCTGGAGGTGGTCCTCGTTCAGGGGCATGCACTCCAGGAGGTGGTTGAGGAGCTCCGCCGCCACCGTGGCGTCTATCACGGGACAGCTGGAAACAAACGTGTGCACCTCGTGCATGCACTGGATATAGCCGGCCGCGAACCGCTCGCTGGCTTCTCGGCTGAGTGCGTCTGTTTCTGTAAGAAGGAGAGAGAAAGACTGTGAAGTGACTGCGTTCCAGTTGGACTGCTTTTGGTCGAAGCCAGGTCACCATCAGTTGGGTTACATGAGCAATCAGATCAAACCTATTGATTAAATACGACAAAATGACTTGTATTCCCTCTAAATCAGTGATTCATTTTTGTCTTGTGCTCCTTTAATTCAAAGACACGTCTACCTGTGACCCCTCGTCACGGGTTGCCTAGCACTGAAGTAGCGAAATTAATAACAAAACAAAAGCTCAAAAGATTTAAGAAAACTGAAATGTTTTTTTTCTACATTCCTCATCTGTTAAAGATCTTTGTGATCCCTGAAATGTATCTCGTAACCCCTTGTGGGTGTCCCACTGCTCTAAACCTCAGGTTGAACTTCCTATGTTTGTGGAGAACCTGGTGCTAAATCACTTGCAGACGACCTGATTCTGGGTCAGGGTTTCGTACCTAGCAGAGCAGCTCCCTCACTGCGATCTATTGATAGTCAGCCCTTGAGCCAAGCTTTTAGTTGTCATTTGTTTTTTGTTTTTGAGAAGGCCAGGTTTCACAGACAAAAAGGTCTGTGAAACCTTTATCTGAAGATACAAGAGGATGCAAACACCAGTTGTCAAAGTATAGTGTCAGATACAGGATATTGAGATTAAGATCAAGAGTGGTGCAGACCTTGGGTTCGGTTCTTCAGAACATCCTCCACCTTCTTCACCGTCATCTCCAGCACCTCTGCGTTCTCCATCTTGGAATGAAACTGTGGGAACAACACAGCGCAGCTCCGATCAGAACCCCAACATCTTAAACCTATACAGCTGCATCGGAGGGACAGGTGAGCTGAGGGTGCAATAGGTATATCGGCTACAGTGTGTGCGCACGCGCGGAGCCGTACTCACGTCCGTGTCCGCCAGCAAAGTCCGCAGCTCGTGCAGACTCTCGTTGATGCGAGCTCGCCTCTTCTTCTCCACCAGCGGTTTCCTGGTCTGCAGGGACACACAAAGATCACACTCCAGTCAGTGACAGAAAACCCGCAGCTGGGGATACAACACTGTTTATTCCTCGCTCTGTGGTGGAAGTCGCATCCATGTGTGTGATAATTAACTGTCAAAATAAAAACATAAACGCTCTAAGCATTAAAACTCCACAGTTTGCAGCGACGCTAAAAATGCATTAGCCTAAAGAATGTCACCGGCGTGACAAGTGCGTCAGGGCCCGATGTGTCCAAAGAGCGCCGGTGACTCCATCAACAGTCCCGCAGCAGGTACCTTTCTGTCCCCTTTCTGAATCCCGTAGTACGACTCCTCTTCCTCCATATCGAGTCCGGTGTCGCTGGGCCGAGCCGAGGGGGCCATGTTGGTTTGGATCGCCGCTTCTGTGGCTTCTCCTACTGCTCGCTCTCTCCCGTCAGCGAAAGGCAGCTGGCAAACGGAACCGGTTACAAGAAGAAAAGAAAAAAAAACTGAAAATCGACCAAACTCACAGGCGAGGCGCCCTGTGTTTATTGTGCAATCCTAGTGAGACGTGCTGCCGGCGCTGAGTGGCTGTTGTTAGTATTTATAGGGGCTTATTAACATGTGAATAGGGGCTGAGCTGCTCTCGCTGGGGGGACAACGGAGCGCACACGGCCGGAGCCAATGAGCGCCCACTCTCTTTGTCTCCGGTCAGCCCCGGTCTGCGCCCCGAGGAGCTGGAGGGGCTTTAATCAGACAGTTTGTTGTGTTAGGGGACCGACCGCACTGTTTTTGTTTTTGTTTTAAACCCCAGTGAATCAACTGTGTATGTTTCCATTCAGCTGCACACAATTCATCATGGTGCAGAATGATGTCATGTTAGAATGATATCTACACTCTTTGATGAATATTTTAATAGCTGTTTATTATAGCCGGGGGCTATTATTCTATTCAAGAGTGAGTTATGATAGACGTTCATGGTGTATAAACAATTATAATTAGTCTAAATGATTCAATAGTGCTTTATATTTACAGCTTCCAGGACCACTTTGACTCATCTTACTACCATTATGTTTCTACTCTGTCTCTCTTTTTTTCTCTGCCCGACCCATTCTTCCTTCTGCTGTGCTTTCGTGTCCGAGCCTCAGCAGATTTACCCGGCTTTTTTTTTTTTTTTTTTTTGGCGGATGTAACGCGATGCCTTCAGTTGGCAGCTGCTGCTGCTGCCGGCGGCCCCTCGGCCCCAAACTGAATCAGCCGGGGGAATTAAGGGCCCTTCTCCAAAGAAAGCGACAGGTGTTGCCCTGCGCCTCGTTTGTTCTCCGTTTGTTTGGTGACTTCTGATTTGTGTGCGACTGCATTCTCACGTTGCGTGCTCTGCTGCACGCGACAGGTTATAATATCTGGTCATTTTTGGCTAATAACCACATTTGTTATGTTACAGTAATGTGATGTGCGCGCGCGCGCGCGCGCGTGTGTGTGTGTATAAACATTCAGAATATGAAGCTCTCATCTTTGAAATACCATTTGGACTGTTGTGAATGAATTGATTCTGGTGTCAGTGTTTTGGACAGTTGGACAGTTTGGACATGCTGCTTGAGTCCTTTGCGCGCAAAGATTATTTGTTTATGTCTATTAAGAGCGCTCAACCCTCTGCCCTCGTTATTGTACACGGTATTATCATGCAAATTATCCCCCTCACAAAAGAGCAGTTATGTCTGCTCATAATAAGGACCACGCCGGCATCTGTGCCACCTTCCAGGTAAATGCAATGGTGTTTGTTTCAGGTGCTATTTTACGCACGGTATTCCAACAATTGCGCCACAAAAAAGCACCACTAAACTCTAGTGCCCCAAACGAAGGAAGAGTTTCAGACCTTTTCAAGTGGAGGGGTTTTTGGCACCTCGCCACCCTCAGATCCCTGTTCCAGATATTTAATGGTGTGGACTGTGGAGGGAGCAGCTGTCTCGGCTCGCTTTTGTTGGTGAGCTCCGCTGAGGGACCCTGGCGCCCCCCCCTCTCTCTTCCTCTTCAGACCTGCCGCCTGCAGCTCCGTGTGGCGGTCAATCATAACGGCAATAATAGCGGGAGAATGGGCCATATGCACGTTTCTTCTTTTCAAAACCCCAATGATGAATTACATCTTTATTAGTACGTAAACGTGCCAGAACATTCGAGCACCTTTGACCACAAAGTTAGTGCTACATTCTGACGTTTTTCTGCACCGGGATGGAAACGGCTGTGATGCTATAAACTTTCAAACCCCACTGGGTTCCTTATCTGAACACTCAATTTTAATTAGTCCACCAGAGGCCAAATGAAACAGATCACGCTGAGTGTCAGTGTCTCGACCATAAAACAACTATACACACAATCCAGTCCTGCTGTCACAGACATTCCTTATGTATTTAGGTCATCCTTGAAATGGGTGTCTTGTGATCTCAATTACAAAACACAATTTATGATTAATTTATTTTGTAAAACCTCTATGCAAATACTTGTTTCTGAGCCGCATGATTAAAGGATCAGTTCCCCCAAATAGAAAAGAAAAGTCTGATGTACCTTGTGGTACAGATACATGTATCTGTACCACAAGGTACATCAGACTAAACTCTAACTGCAGTTAGAGTTTAGTGACCCATGCAGGTTCTGAGATGCCATGCTCTGTTATTTCTGTCACAACCCCAAATACAATAGAGGGGATTGGAATTATATTTGTGGTGCTAAAAGTGTCAAGATGTGAATGTCTCGCAGCAGCAACACTGCGAACTGTTTTCATTGGAACCAGTGGCGTATAATGGGCCCCAGTATGCTAGTTATGTATGAAGCTCACACACCATTATGTGTGAGTATATATATATATATATATATTCCCAACAATGTGTTGCATTTAGCAGTCAAATGGGTTACTGTATTCTACATGCAAAGCTCTCTATACCGCATTGCCTGCACTTTCTATGTATACGTTCTACCAAACAAATACAACAGTATGAATATAATTAAGGATGTCTCTTTAATTAAGTGTTTCCGTGAGCCACATCAGTGTGGAATCAATGCCATCAATTTTTTATTTCATGTCAGCACTTCAGGAAAAAGCACAGGCGTAAATAATTACCACAATAATTATATTGACCTGCATTGTTTTGACTGGACATCTAACAACCTCAGCACATAAAGTGAAACTACAGACACCACTAGAGGCAAATCAGAAAATATGTTGCTTTATGATTTGGGTCGACAACCCTTTTAATAAAAGCTGCAGTTTTTTGGTAGCTGGGGGCAGAAGAAAATCCTTAAAACCTGACACAACATTGTGAAGTTTTTGCCAAACAGACATTAAACTGCAGCATCTTTTTATTAGTTATAGACGAATCAAGGAATAATGGCTGACTTCCATTTAGCTGCTTCAGTTTCAGGGTCCTGGTATTGTGCATGCTGACTCACTGTCACACTGGTACGAGTTGAATAGAACAGAGCCATTGTTACCTGTGCACTTCCTATGACACATCAAAATGGGAAAAAGGCCTACATTCACTTCCCTTTAGCTCGGCTTGGTCTCCATCAAACAGAGCCTAAATATCTAACAAAAATATGTTAAGACTATACTTAGTCGCTAACATTGTTTGTCTGACATTCATTGCTGGGCAGGTGGTGAGTTCACCTGAATTTATTTACTGAAAACACAGATGAGACGGCACTGCTCTGTATTTGCAGTTGCAGCCCTGAAGACAACGAGCTAAAGGAGACGAAAGAGATGCATTGAGCTGCAGGACTGGGTCACAATTAGCTGTGACTCACACCACAGTCATTATATGACATTTGAATTAAATGATATATAACAAATACAAATGCAACCTTTAAAGTGTTCTCAAAAATGTAAACTGACTATAGAAGGTTACTCTGTAGGCTAATATCTTTATTTTCAGAAACTGTACTGTTGATTCTATGTCTGCTTCAACAATAAAAAGCCTATATTTGTAGGATTATATTGCTAAATAATCTGAAGCAGTTTGCGTCTCCTTGATGAAGTTGTTAAATGTGAGGGACTTGTGATGGTCCTTCTGCACTGCACGGCCATTATAGCAAGAATTTCCAAACATAATTGACCATAACAGCTGTGCATGAACCAGACTGTTCACAAAGATGAGTAAAATCTCAAGTGTACAATCAGTTTTATTGTTATTAATGTCTGGGTTAATCATACAGCAAAGGAGGAAGACATAAAATCGATGCAATGCCAAGCAAGTGCAGGTCTAAGTAGCAAAAGTCATGCCTTATGATATCAAATAAATAAAGCTGTTAATACAATAAATACAAGAAAGATTAATAAGAGCCTTCTACAATGCAGGCTACGAGAAGTCGACTTCTAAAGGGAAGTACTGAGAAAAGGTCTGTATAGAATCATTATAGCACACCTACAATAATAATCACTGGAACAAAACTGCCCCACGTTTGTCTTCTGAGCAGCATATCTATAAGATACATAACAGAGGATGGCCTACAACAAATACATGGAGAACCAAGATCCACAAGTTCACCAGGGCCTCCACATCTCCAGCATCCCCAGGTGGGAGCTGTGGAGCTCTGGCCTCTCTTGGCGTCCTGGGCCTTCTCTCTGGAGCTGTCTCCCAGCGAAGGGGTCCCCTTTGAGGGGTTTGCCGGGGTAAGGGACGTCACGCTTGGGTGAGGCCTGGAGGGGGCACTCGTCGGTGGACCTGGGCAGGGACTTGAGCAGGTGGTTGAGCAGGCGGGAGCCCAGGGTCTTGTCCATCCAGTCACAGGTGAGGAGCATGTTGTGGACTTCGTGCATGCACTGGATGTACCCTGTACTGTATTTCTGCTGGGCTTCCAGGCCTAATGTGGGGTCTGCAGGAGAAAAAGGATGGGGGGGAGGTGTGAAGTTAGAGCAGCCCCTGGTGGTGGTGGTGGTGAGAGCACAACATGCATCCAGAAAAACAGCTTCAACTGTTGCTTCTTTCCCATCAGGAAGCTGCTCATTGATATTTTATTGAACACAATTTCAGGTAACTATATATATATATATATATATATATATATATATATATATATATATATATATATATATATATATATATATAGGTATATGCCAGATATATGCCAGACAGTCCAAGATAGCAACTTTACAGCTGAATGATCTCAAGCTATTTTATGGCATATTTAACTTTGTATAACCCAATCTTTTTACCCAATGAAGGACATAAATGATAAATAGAACAGCCAGTATTATACAATCTATAATCCACAGTACACAATCCAAACATATTTAACTCACAAAGACAAACGCACATGTTCCTTACCGTTGAGTTTAATGCTCTGGATGTTTTGCAGATGCTTCACTGTCATCTCCAGAATGTCCGCTTTTTCCAGTTTGGATTGCTGTTGAGAGACGAGCAGCCCTTTGAAGTTAACTCGAGTCAGCCTTCCATTTGTTTACTTGTTAGCCTACAGAGGGGACGAGACACGTGAGGGGGGAACATACTCACATCGAGTCTGAACGCTCCGATCACAGTCTCTTTCAGCTGATCCAAACAACTGTTTATCCTCTCCCGTCGTTTCCTCTCAATGAGCGGCTTCCTCATCTGTAAGGGTGGAAAAGCAACGTCGGGTTAGATGCAGCCAGGATGGAGAGGGAACCCATGCGGGAGCGCACGAGGACGAAGAGGTCCACGGTGTGCGCATCCTAAAAGAGAAAATCGATCTACAGTATATCCAAGTGTAAACTACCTTTCTCTCCTCCTTGGCACTGGGATGTTTCCCCACGTTGTGCGCCATGGATGAAGCAGTCATGCTTTCTTTTCTTTTTTTTTCCTCGAGTGTCTGTGCGCTTGTGCCTCCTCTCTACTCTGAATCTCAGCGCGTCTCTCTAGGGTCCTCCGCACGGCACGGCCCTCTTTTTATCGGAGCGCAATTAACATGTGAATGCTCCCAACTCTTTGGCTGCGGGATTTTCCCACACACGGGGTCCCATCAGTCAAGACTGACAGGTCACTGGCTCCATTCAATAACCGAGAGACCCGGCCTAGAAGAAAATAAAAAAAATACTCACAAGCGACAGATGTCCAGCCTGAAACCATGCACTGCTCTCCAACCCCTCCCATCCCCTCCTCCCTTTCGCTCTCCACCCAACAAAAAACCTGCAGTTTCCTCTTCTCCCAGGGATGAACAAGAGTGTGCAGTTACCGTGCTGTACTCCGGGGAGCCCCTCGTTTATTCTTCGCAGGAGCAACATTACACTGTACCTGCAAAAGGGCCCAACCTGTTCCCTCAAAAGCTCACAGGAAGACACAATAGACTGACAAATCACTGGAGAGTATATATCTGCCCGTAAGCAGTTTGCCTGTATGAAAGATCACCTCTGATGATACAATTGTGGTACAAACCACAGGCTGGATTTGATGCATGACCGATGAGTTAATGCAATACGTCACTATGACTTTATGTGATTAGATCACACTTAATATGCGACCACATTAGCTGGATCCCATCCATAAAAGGTCATTTCAGACCTGTGAGAACAATAATAACCATATCATGTGCAATCTTTTCGAACTCGTGCAATATTAGTTTCGGTATATTTTGTGCTCTAAAACTTTTTATTACTTCATTGACAATATCCCTCTCAATATCATGCATATTATTGCTTTTCTGTTTTAGTTTCTATGAGGCACAGGTTATTATAATTACTCTTGTTTTTAATCTTATGTTGTTGCAATGTAATGTGTCTATTTTAGTTGAATTTACTATATTTACATCACTATTACTTCTTATATACGTAATTTATAACTTATTACTCTATTGTTCATATATGTTTATATGTTTATTCTATTGTTTTGTCTTATTCTTCAGTCTTTGATTAAACGAAAAAGGTTGAGCTTATCTTATCTTATCATATGCTAAGGTTCCATGTACGTATACGACGATTGAAATACAGTACAGTTTAAATATGGAGCGATTTTATGATGCATATACAAGTAGAGATGGTTTCATGCTGGCTGCAGCAGGAGAGTCAGGCCAAGCAAAGACACACACGCCTCTCTGCTCTTTGAGAAATAGAAGGACAACACTCGCAAACGGCTTTGATCACTCTCCGTGTTTTCTAACGTCAGACATCTGCTCTTAACTGTTAGCGAGCAGATGTCAGAGTGACCAGATGTCCCCCCTCCACAATCCACCTTTAGGTCCCTTCAAGCGCGGGCCCCTGTTTTAGGAGCCACGCGACTGCCAGGCGAATGCCGGGTCGTGGGAACCGGAGCCGAACAAAGGCCGCTTTTCATTCAAACCTAATCAGCATGAAGAGCGTAATAACCTCCAGAGTTGGTGGGCAGTCAGGCCAAGGAGGAGGAGGAAGAGGAGGGGGAGGAGGCTTTGGCTTGTGACCAATGGATGGCCAGTGTTGTAGCCAGGTGTAATCCATTACTGCAAAGATGAAGACAGATCAATGAATTAGATCGGAATGTCAGAAACGCATCAGTTAGGTAGATAAATACATCATTAACCCCGGTTTTAAAAAGTAGTGTCATTTTTTTTCAATGGCAGCTTCATTTTTGTAATGGTTGCCATGGAAAAACTACATTAAGAATTTTGAGTTTTACTGCAATTAAATTCTCATAATAATCAGTTAATAGATCAGCTATTCAAACAACTATTATTTTATCATTATTATGACTATTACGACAGGCCCTAGTGCACACTATTACAACAGGCCCTAGTGCACACTATTACAACAGGCCCTAGTGCACACTATTACAACAGGCCCTAGTACACACTATTACGACAGGCCCTAGTGCACACTATTACGACAGGCCCTAGTGCACACTATTACGACAGGCCCTAGTGCACACTATTACAACAGGCCCTAGTGCACACTATTACAACAGGCCCTAGTACACACTATTACAACAGGCCCTAGTGCACACTATTACAACAGGCCCTAGTGCACACTATTACAACAGGCCCTAGTGCACACTATTACAACAGGCCCTAGTGCACACTATTACAACAGGCCCTAGTGCACACTATTACAACAGGCCCTAGTGCACACTATTACAACAGGCCCAAGTACACACTATTACAACAGGCCCTAGTACACACTATTACAACAGGCCCTAGTGCACACTATTACAACAGGCCCTAGTGCACACTATTACAACAGGCCCTAGTGCACACTATTACGACAGGCCCTAGTGCACACTATTACAACAGGCCCTAGTGCACACTATTACGACAGGCCCTAGTACACACTATTACAACAGGCCCTAGTGCAGACTATTACAACAGGCCCTAGTGCACACTATTACAACAGGCCCTAGTACACACTATTACAACAGGCCCTAGTACACACTATTCCAACAGGCCCTAGTGCACACTATTACAACAGGCCCTAGTGCACACTATTACAACAGGCCCTAGTACACACTATTACAACAGGCCCTAGTACACACTATTACAACAGGCCCTAGTGCACACTATTCCAACAGGCCCTAGTACACACTATTATGACGACCCCTAGTGTACACTATTAACTCAGGTGTATTTTGTGGCATGGTTGCCTGAATCAATTACTATTACCACCAAACATTCCTACTTCATTATAGTAAGTTAGGATACTTTCCACGACCGCAAACAAAAATGTTTTGTTTGTTTGTTATTTTTTTAATTTATAAATAACATTACACAATCTTTTTTTATTTTTTATTTAATTTATAAATAACATTACACAATATTGTTTGTTTGTTGTATTTTTTTAAAATAAATAACATTATTATTGTGTTTAAATGATAACTATCATAAAGTCATGATGTTACACACTCCGGTACAGTAGGTGGCGGCATGCACCTTAAACGTTGGTTTTGTAGTCCGCCATTAAACTCAAAGAAGAAGAAGAACACATCTGTCCATGGGCTGAGCACGCCCTCGTGCGGTCACCTGCCTTCCTCGCTGGCTTGTTGCATGACACAAGACGGCCACAGGGGGGCGGTAGAGTACGCTGCTGCTGTGACAACCACTCCGCTGCAAAACGTTACCAGTCGATCTCAGAGAAAGAACTGAGAGACAACAAGGGGCTGCACAATTAGCTTATAGTAAGCTATACGAACAAGGGGAGGAGGCGAACAAGGAAGCATCCGAGTTGACCTTTGCTGTCTTGACAAATCGGGGGAAACTAGAGCCAACACAAGGTAACGTTATATATGCTGGTGTGAGCTAACGTTACTGCTATCTGCAAGCATTGTGGTGTGAGGCTACTGTAGCTAGCCACGGCTGCCTTGAAGGTATAGCTTGTTAGCTAACCTGACTGCCAGGCCTGGCTAACGTTATGCTAGCAGGGCTAAGCTAACTGACGTTACCGACATAACGTACGTTACGACGTACGTTGCAAATCTGGCTTTTATAGCGTAGGTTACTTACTATATCTAAGCTATTTTAAATTAAGCTAACGTTAATTCAAAGCAAGTAGGAAAAGGGTTTCTAAGCTTTCGGCCTGCAGAGGCCTTCTGTGTGTGTCGACACACACACTTCCAGAAGCCAGTCAGTGGTAGCACTGTTGTTTGGTGCACAGTGATTGAAATATTATAGTACTTATACATATAGTACTTTTGTTTGTGTGTTTTTCTGGTGGGTAACTACTTCAGGCCCTACTAACTGTGGATGTATAAAAGCATGCTCTGGTTCACATGACTATAGTTCAGTATCTAGAAAGGTATTAATGCATCCGCAGCACATCTTGCCATTTATTAGTTGGCCTTAACATTACTCATGCACACGATACCGGATTACTAACGTGATTCATTGTTGTGGTTAGCGGCCACCAGCTGATTTTGAACCTGCCATATGTTTCACTCCTATTTGCGTCACTGACTGACACTGAAGGCGGTTATTGCAGCCTGCTGGTCATCACTTACACACTAACGAGCATTAGTCTGTGCAGACAGACGGATTTAGGCCACCTGGCGAAATCGAGGTGTGTCCAGATTAATAAAGATGCAAGTTAAGCAAGTGCAAACTTCAGCCCAGTCACACATGACACATCACATATGTATAGTGGGACTGCACCTCCCACTTTTGCTGCTTGGGTTTATATTCCTGGCCCCAGCGTTGCTTTCTAAATGTGGACTCCCTGTCAGGACTATAAGAGGACCAGTGTGACTACTCCAGGGTTAGGGTTCAGAGTCTAGAGGATCTGGTGCAGGACAACAGGTTGGTGACAGACTGATAGATCAGCAGCTCTAAGTGACTAGCGTTGATGTTTTGGCAAACCTCAGTATCATACTGGTTAAGCATATTTTAATGGAGATGATTTCTGTGCTTTATTGATATGTTTCTGTCTTGAGTTCTTGGGATAGGTAGTCATCCTACGTCAGAATCTGACTAAGCTTTATACAAGGAATTTGACTTCTGTTTACACATTGCTCTCAGCGTACATACATAGATTATACAGATAAACAAGATAAAAACATTAAAGACAACAAAGTAGAACAGAGAAACTAAGCATAAACATGTAACTACTGTGTACATTATAAATGTGTATCGAAGAATATATATGAACATAAAGAACAATGACGATGGATTTGTGACCCAATATATGAAGAAAGGAGCACATTTTGCCGTCATAGTTTAGGCTTTCTTGGCTTCTTGTTTGCTCAGAAAACTGCGGCTTTTGCCCCGTAGTTTACGTCAGGTGGTTGGGTGGGTCGGGGAGTTGTGGAGATAAGGGTTCTTGTAACCCAGTTAAATAAGAGCAGCAGTGAGATGTGGTTCAGTTTTATCTTGGTTTTATCACTCGATGAGTGTGTTTTATTTACCTAAATGACTTCCCTGAGAAGGTGTTATATGTTTAATATGACAGTGTTTATTTGGACTTGTTAGTTGATGTTAAGGGAGTGGGTCAAACAAAGGGCCGAGGCTATGTCATGGTGCAAGTAGACCTATGTAATAGTAAACATTGCGTGGTTAATTAATAATTTACTGACAATCACCAGAAGATTAATTAGATTGTACTTCTCATCGGTGCATTAAAGGTCAGAACTATCACAGGCTGTACGCTACCTTTGGCCTTGTTGATTCACAACAGCGATGCCAAAGTATAGATATGTTATTGAGATAATATAATGCAATATTAACTACTTATCTATTGTTTAACCCATGAGCAGTGAGTTACTGGTAGTGTTAGTGAGAGTTAGGTGAGAAAAGAACGTCATTTTAATAGATAAGTGTGGTAAATTATATGTTGTTTAACACACATGTCCTAATAGTTATAAAAATAACACATCCTGTAACTGATGCATCAACCAACCAACCAACCATACAAGCTGTCAATATGAAGTTTGAGGTGTTTTGCAGAGGTGAAGCTTGACACTTCAGTGATGTGTGTTGTATCGACTGTTATCATTCTTAGGATCCATTTCGTCAGCCTTTGCCCAGACTTGCATGCTATCATTGCTATGTTTGCATGAGCACGACTTGTGATTCCTCAGCGAGTCACTGGCTATATATCTGTTATCACCTTCTCCACCTACTACACCACAAAGATAGCTTTTGTTTGTGTAGTTCATCTGTTCATTTAGGTTGTTTTCTTTACAGTACAACATTGTCTCTGCCCCCTTTTTTACTTTTTACATGCTCTTAGTTCTCAGCTCAGCCGTCCAGCTCTGATCCAGTTTTATGTTTCATACATGTAGGTGGACAGCCCACTGCCTGGTAGCTCGTGGTAACTCTCCGCCATGCCGTTCCCCTTTGGCAAGTCCCACAAGTCGCCGGCGGACATCGTCAAGAACCTTAAGGACAGCATGACGGTGCTCGAGAAGCATGACATTTCTGACAAAAAGGCCGAGAAGGTAGGGTGAATCTAGCTCCTTTACTTTGGGGATTCATCACTCTTTTTGTGGGTTAACAATGAGTTGGAAGGAGCTTTTCTGACGCTTGAAATGATGTAATGTGTGTGTGTTTCAGGCAACAGAGGAGGTGTCAAAAAGCCTGGTAGCCATGAAGGAGATCCTGTATGGGACCAATGAGAAGGAGCCCCAAACAGAAGCAGTGGCCCAGCTTGCCCAGGAGCTGTACAACAGTGGCTTGCTCAGCACCCTAATAGCAGACCTCCAGCTCATCGACTTCGAGGTGAGACGTCGAGGGATGCGTGTTTTTAAAAACGCACACATCTGCCTAATGGTGATACGTGGGCAAACTCACGTCTCCCTGCAATATGTCAGACTGGTGTAATAACTGCTGCTGCAGGCTTCCCTGACTCACCCGATCACAGCGTGACTCATTGTGTTGTGTGATCGCTCTCTTCCTCTTTCACCCTCTCTCGTCCTCACTGCCTGGACAGAAAATAGAAACCGGGGAAGAATTTGCAAATCACATAGAATTCAACATCTTAGTTCTGCACACATTTGGTTTGTGCTGAATTGTTGTCCTTTTTGTAAATAGAAGGGTCCTTGGTTTTGTCATAAGAGGACATCTGTCTCCATTCATCATTTATTTATTTATCGGTTAGTTTTGACATATCAGTCAGATTGTTTTTGTCAGTTTAGAAGTATGCTGTTTAGAAGTATGCTGTATAAACCTTTGTGTGTATCGTTTTCTCTATTATATTTCATGTGTGCTTTATCACACCTTTATGTGCTTCATCTGTTGCCTCCAGGGTAAGAAGGATGTGGCTCAAATCTTCAACAACATCCTGAGGCGTCAGATTGGCACCCGGACGCCGACGGTGGAGTACCTCTGCACCCAGCAGAATATCCTCTTCATGCTGCTGAAAGGGTAAGCGCGCGCACGCACACGCACACACACACACACACACACACACACACACGTTGGGATCTTTAGTTCATTTTTTAAAATCCCCAATCCACTTTGATAGAAAATATTACATTCTCTGATGTTATTAATATGTGACATCTGCTCCAAACAAGTGTACCATTGTCACTTGTTTGTTGCTGGCTTTCAAAGCCAGTGACCGGAATAAAAAGAAACGGGTTGATTTAAATGCTCTGTTACGTTGCTCTTTGTCATGGTACATTTTTAATTAGCACAACTGGTGATGTGTTATTTGGTATCAAGAAATGAATGTGTGTGTGTGTGGTATGCTCCTATATGATGATACGTCCTTGTCACATGTTGTTCTGTGCAGGTATGAGTCTCCAGAGATCGCCCTAAACTGCGGCATCATGTTGAGAGAGTGCATCAGACACGAGCCGCTGGCCAAAATCACGCTGTGGTCGGAGCAGTTCTACGACTTCTTCAGATACGTGGAGATGTCCACCTTCGACATCGCCTCAGACGCATTTGCCACTTTCAAAGTAAGTTGGCTCATTCGTTCAGCTGTTTTGAGTCATGCACAGAAACAGTGTGGCTCCTTACATCTTTATCAGTAACTCACTGAGATACTGTAAGTGATTAGCAGAGATATTGTTTTTATCTCTCTTCAGCAACCCCGTGTCCTACTTGCTGCTACTTTGTTGATGGTGGTAGAGGATCCAATAGAGGATTTATTTGCCAACATAATTGCAGCAGATAAACCAGTCGTCACATGAGGATTATGTCCAGAAATATCACGAACACTGTAACCCAAAACATTTCTTTCTTCTCTAATTTTGATGGAGGTTTTCAGTTTTTTTTAATTTTAAGGATTATTCATGCGTGTGCTTCAGAGAGGAGACAAACAGGACCAGACTTAACTGATGACCATCCAGGCTGAATGTGTTTCTCACTGTCTGCATTGTCTACTTTCAGGACCTCCTCACAAGACACAAACTACTGAGTGCAGAGTTCCTGGAGCAGCATTATGACAGAGTAAGTGCCCACTCAACCGAAAACTAGTGTTTTTAAAAGGCAAGTAGATTCACCCGAAGGGAGATAGAAAGGGTTAAAGGTCATGTACTGTATTGAATGAATCTAAATTAAATAGTTATTTTGATAAATACAGTTTCTATTCCACATTTGGTTTGCTGGTCAGGAGAACAGATTGTCCTGCGTTGTACCTGGTTTTAAACCTGCACATTTATTACTGTCTGGCCTGCGACTCCTTGTTTTAGAGGAACTTCACCAGTTTTATGTCAATTTAAACTGTGGTAGTCTGGGTGTTTGGCATGCTGGCAGAGTCTCTTTCCTCAACAAACATGAAACCAGACATTTGGGACATAATATGCAGGCTGTGAACACAAAGTATCTGTCAGTCTGTGAGGGCAAATGTGTTCCCGTCCTGTCGTTGTGTTTGGGTACAAGACAAGGATGAGATTGTGTAAACCGCTACTTGACGCATTTCGATGACTCTCTCACTACCTCTTCCCTTTCTCTGCAGTTCTTCAGTGAATATGAGAAGTTACTCCACTCAGAAAACTACGTGACTAAGAGGCAGTCCCTCAAGGTAAGGAGCCAGTAAACAGGTCTCATGTCGTGGTGTAAGAGAGCTATTTAAAGACCGGGTCTGGTCACAGTGTTTGGTTTCTCTGAACCGCTCCTCCATCACCTTGTCTTGACTGCCATCTAGTGGTGGAACCACTTTGCATGTTTTACATGTCCTCTGATGCACCTTTTAGTATATGGTGTTTTCTACACTTTGTGTTTTTGACTACATTTAGTGCTACATTACTGTCACCGTAATGTGAATAACATTCATGTTATCATGAAGTTCTGAAGCCATAATCTGTAAACAAACTGGTCCCCCACTGACAAATTAAACCTGCTATCTCTCAAGTTATAAAGTTTATTATTGATTTGTGATACGGTTTAAAGTTTGTTAACACTAGCAGTGTTTGAACATGAGGGAGTGAAACTAGCCAATCTTTAAAGTTATACACATTTAGGCAGGCAAAGAAAGTTTCAGACTCCATTTGGCAAATTTGCAACTGAATATATGAATTCAAATGAATATTAATGTCTGTGTCTTGCTCTGAAATGATCTAGTTACTGGGGGAGTTGCTTCTCGACCGGCACAATTTCACCATAATGACGAAATACATCAGCAAGCCGGAGAACCTCAAACTAATGATGAACCTGCTGCGGGACAAGAGCCGCAACATCCAGTTTGAGGCTTTCCATGTTTTTAAGGTAACAGTTAAAACAAGTTTTTGACCACATCGAAGATGTACACTATATTTATACTATATATATATATATATATATATATATATATATATATATATATATATATGCACTGTATTAAAATCCTCTTCCTACACCACCAGGTGTTTGTGGCCAACCCCAACAAGACGCAGCCCATCCTGGACATCCTGCTGAAGAACCAAACCAAACTCATCGAGTTCCTCAGCAAGTTCCAGAACGACAGAACGGAGGACGAACAGTTCAACGATGAAAAGACTTACCTGGTCAAACAGATCAGGGACCTCAAGAGGCCCGCCCCCCAGGAGGCCTGAGGAAGGTGTGCAGAGGTGGGGGTGGGGGGAGAGCAGCCACCAGGATGACAACGTCTGCCTGAGGGACCCATCAGCAGCTGCTCTTCTGGTTTCTGAACAAACAAATGGAAAAAAACCAACGTACCCATATCAACTCATCAGGAAGTCGCCAGCTCCTCAGTGAACATTTGATTACTTCTTTTTTTGTTTTTAGTCTTTTTTCCTTCAAAAAGAAATACGAGAAAATAATAGACGCTGCTGCTTTCTTGCACATTGAGACATGTTAGGTATGTTCTAATGACAGTCCATCAAACATCGGGACGGAAAATACAGTACGGCCGACTTCCTGATAGACACGCACACCAACACACACCAAGGAACAAAAGTAGACAAGTTTACACACACACACACATATATGTATTACATAAAAACATGCATACACACATACTGCAACAATATCAGCTGCAACCGTGTGGTGGAAATGGTACGAGTAAGTTGAACATTGGTGTGTTGGTTGCATGCCTTGAAATGCGACGGCTCCGCGGCTGTACCCAGCGCCGGTGCCGGCTCCCATGTTCAGTGCCACAGACTCTGAAATTTGCACGCGCATCGCATCAACCGCTACAGTTCTCGTATCATCGCCTTCATCCAATAAAACAACGGTGGCTCATTTTAGCGGTTTTTGTGGGGGGGGGGGGGAGACGAGCTCTCCGATGCCATCACTTAGAACCATTTACCTCCCGTGTGCTTCGTTTTACGACACGGCACTTGAAGCACACGAGGAAACGAGGGGGGGATGAAGGGGATGAGAGTCGGTTCTCTTTTATTGTTTGTTTTGGGACAGGGTGAACATGTACATATGCCTTTTTGTTTTTTTGCTTTGTAGATTTGTTTTTGTTTAACCTTAACATATGAATATATATTATATATATATTACTTTAAACATCACGTTTTTGGTTAATTGTAATCAAATTACTTTCTAAACTATAAAAGAAACAAGTTAAGTGACGTTGTGTTTTTGCATTTCATTTTACTGCTGATAAAATGGTTGCTGTTGGGTTTCTTTGTACATAACTTAAAGGGCCGGCTCACATTTAGCTAACCTCGTCTAGGATATTAACAATTTGTACAGCGGAGGAATGTCGCGGTGTTAGCTCTGGATCTGTTCTTCTTCTTCTTACTCTCATCTACATTGTGAGCGTCTCTCAGACGGCTGGAGACCTGCAGGAGGGGATTGGGAGAGCATTAAGTGAGACATTAAAGCCTGTGTTTGTGCACTTTGTGAGGTGCTGAGCGATCATCATCAACTAACTGGAGTCGAGATAGCCCCCCCCCCCCCTCCTCAATTTCATTAACTTGTTTTATTTCCTCATCCTCACCACTCTGCTGGTGGCCTGGGAGTGCTGTGTGGCCCCACAGTGAGTGCGATTCAGGGGTGAGCTCATCAGGACATTGGCAACTCAGCCGCCATTCTTACCCCTCCTCCCTCCTCCCTTCTCTTCAGAGGGTTTATAATTCCAGTACAATTGTGAGTGTAAAGCATTGTGGGTAGCAGAGTACTCTGGGCATGTTGGATTGTCCTCGTGGTGCGGAGCTAAACTGATGAAACCACAGATTTGTTAATGTGCATGTGACCGACGTGGTCCATGTAATGAGACATGAATTCATTTTAAATTAGAAACCATCTCAGTGCGGATAGCCGACGGTTCTTCCATTCGCATCGAACATGCATGCTCCTCACTGGCTGTGCATGATGCTGTACTAAAGATGTTGTACTGGAATTGTTTCTTTTGTTTCCAAGTATTTAACAACATTGAAATGCCAAATTGAACCATTGGCTGTGTGCTGACTTTGACTCCAGGTTCAGCATAGAGCGCGTGGGTGCTTTCAGAAGTGTCAAAGGCCTGGGCCTACAATCGAAATAAAGAAAAAAAACATTTGGAATAAAATGATGCTGTGGTCATGTGTTGTGTGTTGACATTAGGATATGTACATCTGCATGACATGTTGAAGTGGGACTTTTTTCAAATTGGTGGAAGAAGTATTCAAACATGCTCGCTAAATTAAAAATGCTCCATTATACATAAAAATAAAAAATGTTCACAAGTAGGTAAATATCATCAACACAATGAACTTTCATATCAAAGATAATATCGGATTCAGATAGTTTTCCTCATAATTATGACATGTATTAGAGGTTCATAATTGTGAGCTACTACATTATAATTAAGGAACAGAATTGAGATTATTTTTTTACAAGTGCTTGAAACATAAATAGACCTACAGTACAAACAATTGATCACAGTGACCTAAAGAATCCTGCTGTTTATCATACTCTTATATTGAAATTACGTTTTCTTGTAAACGGTCAAACAAACTAATTCGTATTTGCAACAAATTTGGCAATTCAACAAATCAATTAAGCTATTTCATCGATTAAGTGTTTCATTTTCAACTCCTCCCTCTTCCACTACTTTCTGACTTTTATCATAAAAAAATAGATCCGCAATTACTGCAACATCTTTTCTGTTTGTGTGTAGCAGCAGTTACGGAGCATCTCCTCGTTCATTTGGAATCATTTTCTGTCCACCCGGAGAATAAGTCCCAATATTCACCCTCCTTCTAGCTCTGCGTTTGGTCTCCACACGACTCCTCATATCTGGCTCTAAATGTTCCACCGTGTTTATAACCGATGGACGCCAGCAGCAGCTGTTCTGCTGTTTGTTGCTGGGCAGGTGTTGTTTATTTATTGTTTACTGAAAACAGCTGCCTGCTGGCCCGACACCACCCATGAGAGCGGTGAGAGTGAACCGAAGCAGTGAAGCCGAGGGGACGGTGACCTTGTCACATTTGATTTAAAACAGCGACGGAGCTGATACGATAGTGCGTGTGTTTTGTGAATGGCAACAGAGAGCGCTGCACTAGTCCTTTAAGTGCACATATAAAAAAACAGCACACTTCCGGTAGAACAAGACGAAACAGACAGAGACGCAACGGTGAGAAGAGGACGTTCCCGTCGACGAGGAGAGGGGCTTTTGTTTCAGGAAGGTGGCCAGCTATCCATAAAACAGACGAAGCGCGAGGACACCTGCAGACAGACAGACAGACAGAGAGACAGACAGAGAGACACACACGGTGACACACAGAGAGACATGGTGAAGATCAGCTTCCAGTCTGTCGCGGGACAGAAAGTGGAGAAGGAGAATGATGGCGACAAGACCGAGATTCTCATTCCTCATCCGATGGTGAGTAACGCGCCGCCTGTTGTTATTTTTTTTTCTTTATTAATATTGTTTGTCATGGTCGTCTTTGACTTGGTGCTTATGTAACGAGGTGCCCGCTGACTCTCCTGCATGGTTGTGTTGGTCTGCGGGTCAGCGTGCACCTGCGCAGCCTGAACAGCAGGGGATCCTCCTCCTGTTTCTTGACAGCATTCATCGCCATTAGGTTTGGAAACAGAACGTGCCATCGCTGCGTTGGTTTCCTTCTGCGCCACTTAAAAGCAGCCTTGAAGCAAGTTCTTATAATGTGCAAATGATGCTGTTTGTTTAGGGGCTGCACAGATGAATGCAAGAAAAAAAACGCAATTTAACAATATTTAGGATTTGTATTGGGGTTTTGCTTCTATAGCAGCCACAGCCTCTGATTTCTTTCCTCCTGTGCAGATTTAAATAAATAACTCCCCCAGCTAAGAAAGAATGCAAGAAATGCATGAGATTTTTGGCTGACAAAATGGCAGATGGGTTGCAGCGCATGCAAGACTGTTTTGCACAGCTCCCAAATGAGGCAGAGCAGTGGAGTGCTCAACTTTGCCGTAGCAGCAGCATCAGCATCGACCTCGACTCCTTCTCAAAGACACATGAAGGAGCCCAGAAGATGATGAGCCGTGATTGTAATATAGATTGATATAGATGGGACATCATGCATGCACATGACATGAATATTTACATAAGCACAGAGCCGGAGTGGCTGTATGTGACTTTTGAAATCTGTTCAAATGTATCGAGCAGGAGACGGACCGTCCTCGTGGTGTGCCACGCTCTCAGCTGGTGTGAAAAGAGCCTCTATCTTCTCTCCCGGTGGGGTGGGAGAACACAAAGAACCGAGTCTCACAGAAGTGTGTGTTCGCACATGCACAGTTGTCGCCTTGTCCTCATGCACCCCTCTGTTCCCAAACGCTTCCACAAAGAACAGCGTGCCGAACTGAAACGAGTAACACGAACACCGTGTTCTGCAAGACGTTGTGAAACAAAGGCACTGATTTCCATCTTTCATGTGTCATCTCCTTTTGTTTTTTTTAAATGATGGAACATGTTCGCACAGGATTGTCATTACTTTTCTTTGAAGTTTCTAACAACAGTCCGATTTCCCATGCACACAATGATTTTCTTTTTTTGCCCCCGTCACAGCTCCAAGAATAGCCACCATTGTTGTTTCTAAACCTGTCGCAAGCATTCTGCAGTACAGCACTTCTCTGTTGAGTCTTTGTTTTTGTAAGCGCACGGTGAGTGGCTACTATCTGTGTGTAGTGCCACACTGCCAACAGATGGGCTGCGAGACTGGAGGCGTCTGGGAAGATTACTCACCGTCTCTCAGTCAAGTTATTATTACCGTGAGCTCCGTCATCCCTTCCTCTGGCCGGGCTCAGTGCTACTAGTTCCTGCTTTAAAATGCGCCGTTAATGTGAGCTTCTATTTTAGCACTTAGTTAATTTGAGTCATTTTCAGCTGCTCGTCAGATGAGTAAGCTGCATGTTGGATTGACGCTCCCTGGAAATGCTTATTCTGTAGTCATTTGAAGTATTAAAATCTGTGTTGTGTGTCTTTTCCAGGATGACGATGAGCTGGTCCTGCCGCTGAGGCCCAAAAAGTCTCCCCTCAACGGCCTGTGCTGCCTGACGTTTGGCCTGGTTGTGTTCATGGCCGGTCTGGTCCTAGCCTCCATTTATGTCTACCGCTACTACTTCATACCTCACGTGAGACCCCGATTATACTCTTCTGTGTGTTGTATGTGTCTCAGATTGGCCCTTGCACCAAATACTGTAATCAGAAATGTGACATGTTTGGATGTGCATGGATGTAAACTGAAACAGGCATACAGCCGCGAGGCGGTAATTGTAGTTTATTTAAGTCACTGCTGTAAAAGAAGGATATTCTTGCACAGACCGTTCCAGCCGGTGTGTTGATTCAGATGCTAAATTGTGTTTGTGGTGCAGATGCCAGAGGAGAACATGTTCCGCTGCACGATTCTTTACGATGACTCCGAGTATGCTCCGCTGCGTGGGCGTCAGGAGCTGGAGGAAAATGTCGGCATCTACTTGGGCGACAACTATGAGAAGATCAGTGTGCCCGTGCCTCACTTTGGAGACAGCGACCCCGCTGATATAATCCATGACTTTCACAGAGTGAGGACAAACACACACACACACACACACACACACACACACACACACACACACACACACATTTGACAACTTGAATAGAGAATTTACTACAAGAAACTAAAAGCTGTTTAAAAAAAAAAAAAAATACAGAAAAAGAAAAGGACTAGGAAAAGAAAATCAAATGTAAACAAAGACCAGTCTACAACCATGCTAACGGCTCTTGGAGGCCATACTAAGGCACAGCAGTGCTTTTGCTAACATCGGCATGCTAACATGCTCACAAATTCATATTTTGACCTGATGATGGCGCTAGATGAAAACACAGTGGATACACAAAGTCAGATTCATCCTCTGGGGACCATGAATGTCCATACAAAACTCTAATGGCAATCAGTATTTCAGTTTGGACCAAGATGGCAACATCTCCAGAGTCCCACTGCTAGCATTGGTCAAATTATTCAAAAATCACCTAAGCATTTAAAATGTTGTCTTTTAATAAACTGTTTTATTTTCCAGGGACTTACAGCCTACCATGACATTGCTCTGGACAAGTGCTACGTTATCGAGCTCAACACCACCATTGTGATGCCTCCACGCAACCTTCTGGAGCTCCTTATCAACGTGAAGGTAACGCAAATAAATCTCAGACAACTTAACGTCTGCACGAGCACCCTTTTCTCTTGAATGTCTAGAAAGAAATGGCTTTACTTTTTGCCTTCGCCATTCCCAAGTGCTACTAATTGGTCAAAATGTTCACATTTGACTTATTAAATACAGTTGTATAGATGTAACAAACAAAAACTAAGCTCTTCGTTCCTTTAAAGGTCAGCACTGTCGAGTTATTTTATCAAAACGTCTGAGTGTGCAGACAACCAATGTTGGGACTACCCAGCCCCTTAGTGTGTCTGTTATCCCTGTGAGCTTGTTTTTATTGTACCTCTGTCGCTTGCAGAAGGGAACATACTTGCCTCAGACCTACATCATCCATGAAGAGATGGTGGTGACCGACAAGGTGCACAACATGCGTGAGCTGGGGCCCTTCATTTATCGCCTGTGCAACGGGAAGGACACGTACCGCCTGAACCGCCGTGTCACCCGCAGACGTAAGTTGGGGGTCATTGGAGGGGTCAATAGAAACATTTTAAGTGCGATGATGGATGACGGTAGGGTCTGTGTTTTTATTTTAATGGATAGAAGTGACTTTTGTTGTTTTCACAAAACGTTGTGATCAGATCAAGTCACATCACTGGTCCGTCCCCTTCTCACCCTCTCAGGCATCAACAAGCGCGACGCAAAGGACTGCCACCACATCCGTCACTTCGAGAACACATTTGTGGTGGAGACTGTTATCTGCGATGAAGCGTGAAACACGCCGGTCATCCAGCCCACTGAAAGGCACATCTCCAGTCATCGCCTCAGCCACTGTAGCATCCTCCTGTTAATCTGAGTTACTCTGAGCTTGTGATTTCGGTTTGATGTTGTAAAAGATTTTACCTGCCTGTTCTAATTTTTTATTCTTTTTTTTTTCTAATTCCCTTCGGTTATATTTACTGTGTGATGCAATACTAAACAGCTGGTTCTATCACAGGGTTTTCCATGTAGCAAACTCCTTCAGCCAATAACGACTTATGATTTCAACACCTCTCCTCTTCCTCTGGGGATCTGTATGATGGTTACTGTCTCCATGTGTCTTCATGGAGACTGTTCTTTTGTTTTTGTCCCCCCCCCCCCTCCCCCTGGAGGTCTCTCCAACAATCATCTGTGCAGAGCATGACGCCTTGCTTCTCTGAGCAAACATTATCCATAGATTTCAATAACACCTCCTGTTCTCTGCAATGTTAACACGGAACTGCCGATGACTAGTCGCTTGCTTGCGTCTCTTGCCTGCCTGTTGCCTCCTCGCTCCCCTTTCTGCTTTTCATTTCCTAGAAGGTTGCATTAGGTCTGTATTCACTTTTTTTTTGGTAAAGAATTCCATATTTGAACATCTTTATTTTGGGTGCTGTCACTTGTCATCAGCTTTTCTCTTTTGTTTTATTTTGCGCACTCTTCCTTTAATGCCTTTTGTGAATCTTTTTTTTCTTTAAATCACGTCTTTGTTTTCACTTGCATGTGTTTATCTATAAGAGAGAAACAGCTCTGTTAGAATGTTTTGTAAACCAACGATTAAAGCCTTAGTCCAGAGTCAGAGACTGGGCTAAAGTCATTACTGCTGAAAGAGAACATATTATATGGTATGTTAGGCAAACAAAATCAACTTTGATCTGTATATTTTGTCTGCTGATTAAATCATAATATCTGTCTGTGAATAAAGTAGTGACATTAACTCGGTATCCGTTGGTGCTTCGTTCATTTTCAGACCCCCAAACGTTTGTCAGAATGCCCGAACAACATCATCATGCTGCAGCCACAATAAAATCATTTCAGTTCTTTGTATTATTTGTATGTTTTGTAGCAACAATCTAAGTTGGTGCAATTTGTTTGTTATCAGATGTGAGATTCTTTCATTGTTTATGTTCTATATATATATACCTTAGAGGAGTGAGTTTGATATGATGAATATTACCTCCTGGCAGATGACTTTGATCTCTTCCCTGTCAACATGTCCGCTGATGAAGACGAGATGCAGTTGAAAGCGCCATAAAAAAAGATTATTTTGGTCAAGAATTAACTTTTCATGCTCAACTTTGTAAACGTGTCTGTCACTGAATTTGAACAACTCGTATGTGTTTTTACCCAAATTATTAAAACTATTTTCTTCTAATAGTATCGAACCGTGCAGATGGTTTAATTGGCCAGATGTTGAGATGGACACACACACGTTTCCCCCGTGCCCATTCTCAGCACGCTGCAACAAATGATCTAACCAAGATTGAGAAATGTAGCTGAATTTCACAGCTTGCTCTTGTATTCAGACAACACAGCACGCCTCCATCTGATCCCTCTACTTATTTGCTCATTCTGATGTTGATTATAGCTTTTACTGTCATTGTGCTGTGAAATGGTTTTCCTACAGCATTGCATTAAGTAGCTAATTTGTGTTTTCTAATGTCATCATCCTTATCTCGCTCTTGCATCACAACCATCTGCTACACATCCAAAGTGAGATGGTTCAGACCATTTTTGATATCTATGCGCTTGGATTTTAACCGGATAACAGAAATGCTCATAATGCTCCATCAGTGGCCTCATTTGACAGGCTAGTGTGTAATATTAGGTTAATGTCAGAGAGGATATCCAGTCCAGACTACTTTGCCAATCCTTAATGACTAATTGCTTTTGCAACGATTACTTTTGGATCATTTCAGATCTGCACATGAGGTAATCTAGATCCTTGCAGTCTGCTGGAGGCTTATGCGGCTGCCCTTCCATCTGGCGAGGCTTAGGCCTCGAGAGCTGCTGGCTCTGTGACTGAGATGCTTTTAAAGAAGACAAAAGCCTGAGATCAAATTATTTATAACATACAGCACACATAGGAGAGTCAAACTGTGTTATTACATAAAACAATTACACATGACAAACAATACCATGTTGCTAAAAATGAGATATGTCCTATTTTTCACTTAATAGCTGTGTTTCTTACTCATCAGAGTTTAGTTCTGATGACCTAAAGAGCAGACATTCAGTCAGCTACAAAATGGTAGAACATTTGCTTGCCAGTTTCAAGAAATAGTTGAAAACGTTAATAAATAAATCCACTTATTCGCCCTAATGCGCAGAGTCGGATGAGAAGATCAATACCACTCTCAGACATGTCTGTATGCTATAGGAAGCCCGGCAGCGCTTAGCTTAGCTTAGCATAAAGACTGGAAGCAGGGGGAAACAGCTAGCATGGCTCTTTTCATAGGTAAAATAAAAACATTTTACAGACCGACTGAGAGAACATCTCTGTGCTGAAGCTCTGTGGTACAATATTTGTTCTCATTACCAGCTGTGTTATGTGTTGATGTTGTTGACTATATGAAATAATAGGACATGGTCTGTAATAGAAATGGACTTCTTTCAGACATCTCAGTGTGCTTTACACTTTACACTTGAGAATATCATTGTCTCTGATGTCCAGAATGTCAGAATCCCTGAAGATGAAATTACAGCCCATTTAAGGAGCTTGCTTATCTTCTTTGTTGGTTCTCAGAGACACGAGGTGTTGGAGGTGGAGCAGCAGATTAGATAGCGATGAGGACATCAAGGTGTGGAGAAGTGGACCTGAAAAACACTGACATCTGTACACAGCTGCAACAGTCAAATGACATGACCTATTTGAGTGATTGCATGTCTATTGCATGTTAGTTTTTTTGAACTACTACTTTTCTTAATTTTTTCGACATACTAAACTAGGACTTTTTCACTTTTTTCAACATACTTAATGACTTTTTATCTTTTCAACATACCATGCAATGACTTTTTATGACATTTTTTCGACATTCTAAACTATTACCTTTTTTACTTTTTTTTCTTTAGACAGACTATACTATGACTTTTTTTTGACATAGGTAAATAAGACTATTTTTCGATATACCAAATTATGACTTTGAAATGTGACATACGATACAGATTTTTAAAAACTTTTTTCAAAATACCGTACTTTGGCTTTTTTTCGACATACTATAATATAACTTTTTTAGTTTTTTCGACATACTATAGTATGACTTTTTTTCGACATTCTAAACTGACTTTTTAGATTTTTTCAACATACTGAGCTATGACTTTTTTACGACATATTATTTTACATTTTAATGACAATGTCATAACAAATGTCATAGTATAGTTTGAATGTCAAACTATACTATGACATTTGTTATGACAAGTTCATGGCATACTATTTTTTTATGAAATGTTTAGAATATGGCATACTAATACTAATGTATTAGGACTATAATTAGCCAACATTTTAAGTATTTAGTCAACTCCCATATCAGAGCAACTCACTGAGCTGCTTTTGCTACTGAGGAACATAAAACACTGAGAGACGCACTGAGTGTTTGAAAGAGGGAAAAGAAAGCCATTACAAGGCAGAAAGATCTAGTTACATCACCAAGCTGATGCTCGATTTTGCTGAGCAGTTTATACATGGCATATACACACACACACACACACACACACACACACACACACACACACACACACACACACGCACACACTCTCACTCTCTTTCTGTTCTCATGAAATGCCATATGTAGATCATAATAATACACAGGTCATATCACAGTTCCCACCCTTCAAAGGACTATATAGGGAGCTGATGAGCGGTGCAGATCCTCCTGAGTCCTGCAGACTGGACATGCATTACATGTATCTTAAAGTATCCTGATTCGGTGGTAAAGATGCTTTTCTCACCGGCTCGCTGTCTCATCCTTCTACTCCTCTTCAACTCAACTGATGCTGGTGAGTTGATGAATGCTCCACTGAATCTGATAATGGGTTTACTCATGGATTTAATAACTTGACAGCTTCATGATATACAAAAAAAAATCAAAATCAAAGCACTTCACAGATGTGAGGATTTGCTGTAAGGTTTTTGAAAAGTGGAAATATTTTGAGCTGGAAGACGAAAGAAAAAAGACGCTGGTGGTGACAGACAATCCTTTGGGAGGCTGACGTTAGGTGTTGACTGTTACTGAAATAGATCAGAGGTTTTCTAGGTGGAGATTAAAGGATTTTTGCCAATCATCACATCAGTGACATGAACATAAACTATTTTATATCAATCAAATGGATGATAGAGCCACATAGGAGACTTTCTAGAGGAAGTTCTCAGCTCTGGAGGCCAGCAGGTCAGCAATAATACACTATATTTATATAGCACTTTTCAAAACAAAGGTTACAAAGTGCTTTACAAGACAGAAATGGCAGACAAAACAATGATAGTAACAATTTAAAATAGTTTAAAAGCTATACAACATTGAGCAAAGAAGCAACACAAGGGGGACTGCTGGAATGACCCCCATCACACAGTTACTGAGCCAGAGCAATTGCTCTCAAACAGGCCATTGATGTTTGTATTATTTCAATGACTTTGCACAAGTGCCCTTCTCTCATATTCCCTACCTCTTGGTCTCTTCTTTATTGCCAGGACGGATTCTGGGGAAGATCAAGGAGCGTGTGCGTAATCTCCTGCTGCAGAAAGCCAAGCAGCCTCTTCAACATGTGAAGGAGGGCAGGATCCACCAGCAGCTGGACCACTTCAACCGACTAGACTTCAGCACCTTCCCTCAGGTAGAGACGGATCAGTGGTCTATCCGGTGTGGGGCCCTCTCGAGGCTGGGGAAACCAGCTTGGCCCACTAAGGCTCTTGGTCCTGGAACGATCTGCAGGCCAAGATTTAAATGATTTTAAACTGAGAAGGAAGTGGTCGCTGCTAGCTGCAGGTGCTTCAACTAACTAACAAACTCATGGTCACAATGCTGCCTTGTGAATGCACTGGATGATGTCATTTATTTAGTCGTATCTATTGTTGCTGCTGGGATCTGATGTTGTTGTCCTGCTCTACAGAAAAGAGCTAAACTTTGCTAAATCTGCTCTGAAGCAGCAGTGAGTGAGCTCTCCGTCTGGATAAATCTAGACTGGTTGAACCTTTTCATCACCTCAACTCCAGCATAGCCACCGACGAGACGACGCCTCCTAACAGTGTGTATTGAGCTCTGTTTAGCTCTCACTTTCATTTGTGGCTGCCAATGTGCAAATGTGTCCTTTGGAGCGTTAAATAAGGGATTACTTACACAAAGAAATGTGCTGCTGGTTTGGGTGAAGCTGAATAAAACATTTCTTTCTTTCTCTCCTTCTCTCTTCCTGTCTTTCTCCCCAGAGGTTCTTTGTGAACGAGGCGTACTGGCGGCGTCCTGATGGTCCGGTGTTCCTCTTCATCGGAGGAGAAGGGCCCATCTATGAGTTTGATGTTCTGGCAGGTACAGTAGGATGAACATGTCCTCACCTGTCTGTCACACGCATTCAAACGGCAGATCAAACGGATTCAAATACAGAAAATGTCTGACACTCCCTCGCAGATTTGGAAATAAAAGTGGGAACATTGAGTGAAGCATCATGTTGTGTGTCAGTAAGACGACACTTGTTTTCTTTGCTTTATCTGTCCTGTTCTGTGTTCTGTCTGTACCTACCAAACCATCAGATCCATTGCTTCCCATGTTTCCATCAGATATATTTAGAATTGACATTCTTTACTATCTTTCTGCTGGAAATAGTACCTCATGAAAGCACTTTTTTTACACACCTGTATCCGGTTGATTGTGCATCATCTCCCCATCACACATACCTTCTTTAAAACTTTAATTCCCTCAAACTGTCTGTGTATGTTTTATTTTTAAAAAACAGAAAGAAGCATTAGACCACTCTGAATCCTATCTGCTTTCCCAGGTCACCATGTTGACATGGCTGAGGAACACGGGGCGCTGCTGTTGACCCTGGAGCATCGCTTCTATGGCGACAGCATCAACCCTGACGGCCTCAAAACGGAGAACCTGTCAGACCTGAGCAGCCAGCAGGCGTGAGTGTTTGCTACCAGCTTGTGTGTGTGTGTGTGTGTGTGTGTACAAGTACATGTATGCTTGTAAATGTGTGTCCTTCACCTCACTCCCTCAATACATAATGTATGTGCATCTGTGTCTTTTTGGTTTGTTTTCAGCTTCCCCTCTACTTTCTGTCTAGTGTGTGTGTGTGTGCGTGTGTGTGTGTGTGTGTGTGTGTGTGTGTGTGTGTGTGTGTGTGTGTGTGTGTGTGTGTGTGTGTCTGTTTGTGTTTGTCAGGTGAAAGACTGAAGAGTTGTTTTGAGTGTTGTTGTTTTTTTGTCCAGGCTTGCTGACTTGGCTGTATTTCACCAGCACATCAGCCAAAGCTTCAATCTGAGCCACAGGAACACCTGGATCAGCTTCGGAGGCTCGTACGCTGGAGCTCTGTCCGCCTGGTTCAGAGGAAAGGTGC
This sequence comes from Anarhichas minor, assembly GCF_050575085.1. Lineage (NCBI taxonomy): Eukaryota > Metazoa > Chordata > Actinopteri > Perciformes > Anarhichadidae > Anarhichas > Anarhichas minor. The sequence continues at coordinate 1,760,868 of NW_027466472.1, forward strand.
TAACAAAATTTTACATCTCACACAACTTACATATTATTTCCCTTTTAGCAATTGTTACACATTTTTCTGTGTTCCTCTTTCATCCTACTGCAGTTTCCTCACCTGGTGTACGGAGCCGTGGCCTCCTCTGCTCCTGTCAAGGCGACGTTGGACTTCTCTGCCTACAGCAATGTAAACTGGCACAAACCATGGTCACTATTAATATTCAATATTAGCATATTATCAGAGATGTAGACAGGATTTTTTTTGAAATACTAGGGTCATGAGTCCCTGTGCAACTCAACCTTGCACATACATCTTTTTTGACAAGCTTCAGGAAAAAGAAGTGAGTAAATTAGTCACAAATGTTTACATTATGGGACTAAATGCTGATTCAAAGCCTCCCTCATACGTAGTTTGAAACTCATTATTTATGTGTGTAATCATTCAACCTCCCTGTAATCACAGAACATCATCAAACCCCCCACAGTTCCCAGAAATATTACCATGGACGTGACCTTCGTACACTTCATTTTTACCTATACGGCCCAGAAATTATTACACATGCAGAACTGCTAAATTCGTCACCAGTTAGCCTTGTGATGCATGCCTGCTCTCACCTCTGTGATTTCCTGTTTCAGGTTGTCGGCTTGAGTCTCATGAACGAAGCGGTTGGTGGCTCAGAAAAGGTGTGAAGGCAGCCACCATGTCTGTGCATCGTATGACTGGCATTACATTTCTGTCCGTCACACGTGTTGAATCTCATCCTCTTCCTGCAGTGTCTGGCTGGTGTGCGAGAAGCCTTCGCTGCTGTGGAAGCAGTGATGGGCGGGAACGCCAGCCGGGTGGCCGTGGACTTCGGATGCTGTCAGATCCCCAAGGATCTCGATGATCAGGTGACGGCTTTGGTCTGTATGAGACGCTTTAGGGGGAAGGAATTAGAGGTTGTTAGGCATAAGAAAGGGGAACAAAGATCCCTCTCTGTGGTATCTTGTTTGGGCATTTTTGTATTTTTTATGCTATTGTTTTGAGGGTTTTAGAGACTTTTTCAACGTATGCTGGTGTAGTGAACTCTCAATACTTTGATGATCAACATGCGACCACTAGACATGACTTTGAACAGCACTATCAGAGTGTTAAGGAGTTCTTACATGTTGGACAAACCTGTAGGCCTACTCTAAATCACTGGTAACCAACCTTTGTCTTCAGATACCCCACAGCCCTATCAGATGAATTTGAGCAGGCTACCCCGGCAGCAGCACCAACCATCATGTTACAATTATCATCATTAAACTTGGTAGTTACATTATACCAGATAGTTACAGTTGCTAAAACACCATTTCTGAAACTAGTGCTCTCTTGTTTTAAACTCCACACACAAAAACCCAAAACATATACACAAAATCTTACTATTTTTACCATTTATCCATTACTCCTATTTCAACTTTTAATCTGTTTACGTTACTATTGGCTAACTATTATCTTTTTTTGAAATTGTAATCATAACAGACTATGACTTTTTATGACTTTTTAATGACATGCAACCATTTATCCATCACATTTAGGTGTTTATTGTTTAACTATTGCAATTTCCACCATTAATAAACTGTCCTTTAGTACTATTTGAACTGTAGGCCTCTACTTTTAACTATTTCAACCACATCAATGACTTTTTGCTAAGTGTCAGACTTCTCTGCTCGCTTGCAAACTAACTGTCACATGTTCAGTTGTTACAGCCACTTAATATGTGTGGGCCTCTACATATTTGTAATCAAATCTTAATTTCGAATCAATTGAAATTAATTGAGTTACTCCACAATTAATATGCCTAACCCCTGGTTGGGATTCACTGTTTGAATAATAATCATTTCATCACATTTTGCTCTGTTTTTTATCCGTCATCTTTGTTTTTGTTTTGTTTTTTCAGTTCTAACACAGAACAAATGCATCCGTGTGGAAAATAAATATTTCCCTCTACACCTCTCAGATTGAGCTGATGCAAAACCTGGCCGACATAGTTATGGGGACGGTGCAATACAATGAAGAAGGGGCGCTCATGCCAATCGATGAGCTCTGTGGTGTGATGACCAACAAGAGCGAGGCTTACGTGGAGGAGACGGAGGCTTACAACCGCCTTGTTAAACTTGCCCAGGTAAGGAAAACACAAGGATGTCACAAATGTCCAGCTTGCGGTTTTCCCTTTTCATGCACAGTATAACCACCAGGTGTCACCATTGAGCTATTTCCTCGATGAGACAGGCTTGAAGCAAAGGTGCAACCTTTTAGGATTTCTCTCGTTAATAGAATTATGGAGCAGGGACCCACAGTGTGGTGTTTTATATGTGTTGTGTGCTATTTCCTTTGTGTGTGTGTTTGTGCAGATCTACCATTCCTCCAGTGAGGAACCATGTCTGGACATCTCCCATGAGAAAACAGTGAAGGATCTGATGGACACGACCGTCCACTCGGGCAGGAGAGCAGAGAGACAGTGGACCTACCAGACCTGCACCGAGTTTGGCTTCTGTACTACACACACACACACACACACACACACACACACACACACAGACACACACACACACACACACACTAGACAATAGATATAGGTAACCATCATTCTTTCTATCATCTGACACCCTTTCGTTGTGTCTTTGTGTGTGTGTAGACCAGACTTGTGAGGATGCTACTTGTCCGTTCTCTGGGATGGTGACCCTGCGAACCCACACTGAACTCTGTCTAATGCTCTTTGGCATTTCCCAGCATTCCCTGCCTGGACGCGTTGCCTTTACGAACACTTACTATGGAGGAGACAACCCACACACACACAGGATCCTCTATGTCAATGGTGAGACTTGGTTTACTAGAGGCAAAATCACAACAAATTATAAAGATGGACTTAGTAGAGTGCACATCTCCGCCTGGATGTGTCTGTAATGACTACTGTTGTATTGTGTGATTGAACGAATACAACCAGTGCTGCAAAGCGTCATCAAACGGACTTCTTTCAAACTCAAAAACCAGCAGCGATGTAACGTTGTACAAGCAGTGGGCTTGAAGTTGTTAAATAACACGCTTCATACAATCATGCCAAAACACAAAGGTAAAGTCACCAAGCTGTCTACCCGTTTAGCAACAACTGATTGGCAGCGAGGTACAGCAGAGTGTGCACTGGTAGTACCGTTAGCTCTTTGTCGAACACACCATCCAAAACAATAACAGCGTGCTAACAGCTTCCCCCCACCGTGTCTCTGGACACAGAGTGGCAAGATTGTAGATGCACTTAGCTGTGTTATCACTAGCGTACTACCAGCCGGGTGGAATGGTGAGAGAGGAGTCAGCAGGCAGTCAATGCTAATAAAACAGGTAATAAAAGGTGTTTTGAGAAGGTGTGAGTCACCACGAACACAAGAGGTAATTGAGCATGCAGTGATAACTGGCCACCCAAAATATTGTGCAGTTTGCTGCAGCAGAATGTGAGATTAGCCGTGGACAGACACAGAGGTGCACAGTCTCTCACTCAGTCACGGACACATGGACTCACATAGTCACACACATACACACGATCAAACGCATAACCTCTCCCGTGGCCTGCGCCTGGCGGAGATAATAACTGAAGCTAAGGAGGTGAGGGAGCGGCCAAACAGTACAAATATAAATCTATTTCCTCATCGTTGCCACAGGTGGAGTTGACCCGTGGAAGGAGCTGTCGGTGGTTCAGGACAGGGCTGAGGAAGGAGAAGAAGCCCAGACCATCTTCATTAAGGACACTGCGCACTGTGCTGATATGATGAGTAGAAGAGTCACAGACCGCCGCTCGCTCCAGAAAGCCAGACAGGTATGTGTGCCTCACTGATATGTTATTGTGTAATCTGCACAACAAACACGTAGAACGATGAAATCCTCAAAAACATTCCTTCTCCCTCCCAGGAGATCGAGAAACATGTGGACAGTTGGCTGAAGATGGCTGCCCTGGAGAAAACTGTCTGATCCAAACACATTATAACCTGATCAGCTCTTATCACTGTTCCCTGAAACAGATTCATGAGCATGGTCTGCCTGGCTGCTCTGCTTCTTCATCATCATCATCCTCTATTTCCTCTCTGCCCCTCCTGTTCTCCTCCATCTACAATCATCTCAGCACTGATCTGTGTGTTTGTGTGGTTTGGTTTTATCTTTTTTGTTTTTATGCGTCTTTACAAATGTTTTCCCTGTTTTTAATACTAATATTAATTTACAAATGCAGAAAGATTTTTCGTTAATGCTCATTTTTCCTTGCCATCTTAGCTGTCTTAGATTTATAAAGGATCTTGAGGTTTATATCTACCGAGTGTTAATGTTTATAATAACCCTGATATAATGTCTGTGTTTCCCATATTAGCTTCTTTCTTCTTCTTTTTTAAATATTCATCAGTTGTCATAACCCTGTATAACCTCTAGGGTGCGATATTGCTACATGTGTGTCAAACCCATTTCTTGATCCTCATTCATTGTAAAACACAAACATAACAAATTAAAACTCAGAATAGTTTGCCATGCTGGTTGCTCTCTGTTATTTGTAATAAAAGGCAGCACATTTAGAACACTTGCAGCTTTATTCCAAGCATTATGCAGCATTGGTTGATGAGCTGGCAGGGACACTGAATGTGTCATGTCACGGTGTTGTGTTGTTGTGTTGTAACAGTGTTTGTGCGAGGGAAAGGTGAGGAAGCACCAGTTGTCCTAAGGCCATCTGTTTGCTCTGTTTGCTCTGGGCTGCTCCGTGTGTGTGTGTGTGTGTGTGTTGGTGTGTGTCTGCTTGCGTTTGTGTGTGTGCGTGACCCTCCCTGTAGGGGGTCAAAAGTGGGAGGTCATGACCCCGCTGACCCCGTGGGAGTGGAGATCATCAATCAACTAGGGGCTGGACAGAGCAGCAGCAGGGGACACACGCAAACACACAAACACACACACACACACACACACACACACACACATATAGATACTGTAACACATACACTCTGCAGATGTACCTGGGCAACAAAACAAATACACCAAAAGCACATTTGGATCAAACAAGTATGATGAATAGAATAGATATCAAACACATATTAAATGTTTCAGCCCACACACACACACACACACACACACACACACACACACACACACACACACACACACACACACACACACACACACACACACACACGCACACACACACACACACAATTGCATGCATAAAGGCCCCTCAGACTTAGCTGCCAGCCAAACAGCGTGTGTTTTGTTTGATAACATACGTGCTTTCTTATTCATGGAAAACTCACAGATGCTATCACGCGCTTCAGCCCGGAGACAAAGCTTTAAAGCTGGAAGGAAAGCGAATAAACCTGAAACCTTTTTTTTCTCACTGCAGTGCCTCCATTTCATCCGCTCATCTCTTTGCTATTGTAAACAAGCACACAAATAGACACACACACACACACACACGCACACGCGCACACACACACACACACACACACACACACACACACACACACACACACACAGTTACACACACTCCAAGAGCCACTATCAGGGTTATCAGCCAGCACTTGCAGAGCGACAGGGCATGCTTTTTCTCTCTCTCCTCCTCCTCCTCCTCCTCCAGCCTGTCCTGTTGATCAATGAGGAAGGTCTTGGGCCTCAACTATTAATCAGAGCCTATCGGCTATCTGTCTGCAGAGCCAACCAATCACGGCCCTCTGACAGCTGGGCCATGAAAAATGTGGCCCGGGTGGATGGAGGGGAGGTTGTGGTGGTGGTGGTGGGGGGGAGGGGGGGTAGTTTAGGGTGGAGGGCGGCAGCGGGGTCGTGGAGGAGAAGAGGGAGGTGAGGGAGCACTCTATCTGATCCGAGTCAGGTCACGGCTGCACGACTGCACTTTGTGCACTTACAGCTGATTCTTACCATAACGATGACACACACACACACACACACACACACACACACACACACACACACACACACACGGGCTATCCCACTTCAACAGACACATTTTTTATCCCTGATTCACATTTACATCAAATTGAGGCCTTTTTTTGCCGCCAAGTGGAACCCACTGTGTTCGCACTGCTTCCTCGTGGGGAGCGGTTAGAGCGACGGAATCAGACCAAATAAAAATGAACACGGTGTTTGCAGCAGAAAAAGTCCCCAGTGAGGACCACAACGCCGCTGATCTGTTGCTCAATAACGCGGCCTGTCCTCGCGCCTCAGAGCTTCATCAACACACCGCCATCCCTCTTCTGCATAATCACCATGCTCACACTCATCCATTCACATCTTATTGCCATGATTAGATTACATCTAATGCTATTACACCGCTCCCATCTCTCTCTCTCTCCACCTCTCTCCCCCCCCCATCATGGATTTCTTGCAGATCTTATTAGTGTGTGATGCGGACCAGGTCTCACTTTGGATTTATGAACCCTCAAGACTTCTCTCCTTTAATCTCCCTCTCCTCCTCCTCCTCTCCCTTCCTGCATCTGTCCATCTATCATTCCCAGGGTTGGCTTGGGCGGAAGAGTATTAATCCCTCCATCCCATCTCTCACTCCTCTGGACAGATGAGGAGGTGGAGGAGGGAGATGGGGATGGAAATGGGAGGAGGAGGAGGGGTAGAAGATGGGAGACCTCAGATTACTTTTCATAATATTTCCGTAGCATTGTGGGACAAATGGAGAGGCATTACAGCCAATATATGTAGATTTACAAGATAATAGGTCACTGCTTTGGTACCTTCAACAGGTACGAGGATGAGAAGATGCTGCAGAGGGAGTGTGTGTGGGCGCAGTGCAGAGGCAATAGCTACAGATGGGATGAAAAACAACTTAGTGTGGAGGTGTGTGTGTGTGTGCTATCCAGTTGTTTGCATGTTTATGCAGTGCGGGGTTGTGTGTATAAGTGTATGTGCCATAATGACGTCTATGCAAAAATTGTGTCTACATGCGAAACGTGCATCTCTGCAAAAGTGTAACAGAAACGGCAACGCATCACCTGTTGACTCCCATGAGCACAGAAACATTTTTTTTGGGGGATGTATTGAGTTTTAGCTGAGGTGAAGGCACATACAGTATGTGTACTTAGGTAGAAAAACATATATACGTTTATTCTTTCCTTTACCATATTTGTTTGTACTTTAACTACAACAGAATGATGCATCCACAAGCACTTAGAAGGAAACTGTTAACATTATTTTTTTTATCAGGGATTGTTTCTCTGGCCAGCAGCATCACCCCCTTCGCTAATGTTAATGCCTGTCAAGCACACGCACGCACACGCACACGCACGCACGCACGCACGCACGCACGCACACGCACACACACACACAAATACACACACGCACACACACACACACACGCGCACACAGTATTTTCAACAGAATCCAATAAGCTGCTGGAAATCAATTGGAGTGATCAGGACATTTAATGAGTCCAGTACTTGGAGGCCTAATTCTCCAGAAAGAAACAAATTCAGAGTAAAGAAAAGAATTGAACCTTTGACCAGCAGTCAGGATGAAGCAGACCACCCCCCCCCCCCCTCTCTACCCAAGCCCTAGCAGTGACAGGTAGATTAAGGGGCGTGATAGATGCCCCTCTCTGTATCTCCCTTGCTGCACCCCCACAACTCCCCACCCCCACCCCTTTCCCTCCCCTCCATCCATCATGGCGGCTGGTGTAATTGCGGCTGCGTGGGGCTGGCAGAGGGAGCCTCCATCCATCTCCTTAACAACAAACAGTCAGGAGGACGGATGGCGCTGCGCTCCCCCAGTTAATCTCCATCTATAAGAAGGGGGTGGGGGAGGAGGGCTGGAGAAGGAGAGGAAGAAAATAACAGAAGTGGGAAAAGGTAGTGTTGGCTTACTATAAACAAAACGAGATGGAGACGGGGAGGCAGAAGGGAGGAGGGAAGGAATGGTGAGAGGCCTTGCCCAAACAGGTAAGTAAAGGAAGAGGAATGACCCGGGAGGAACTGAGAGAAACTGAAGGAAAAAGTTTGCAAACGGCTTCAAGAGCAGATAAGGCTGGATTTTGCTTGGCGAGCGTGCCAGAAGAAAGCAGGAGAGATGTATGGAGGGAAGGGAGGAAGGGGGGAAATGTATGTCTATGCAGCCAGACGACCCAGAAACTGGAGAGGCACAGGCTCATAAAAATGCACTCTGCACCCCCTCAACTACCCTCACTTTTACCCTTTCTCCCTTTACTTCCCTCCATCACTTGCCTTCCTCTCTCTCTCTCTCTCTCTCTCTCTCTCTCTCTCTCTCTCTCTCTCTCTCTCTCATGCAGGCAGTGGAGGGTCACAGTTCTCTGATGTATTGGGCGGTTGTGCCAGAGGTCAAGGCAGCCATATTTTCTTAATGGCGGAGTCACTGAAGTCAACAAGGCTGGGTGGCCTTCTACCTCCATCTCTCTCTCTCTCTCTGGTGGAATCAAGTAAACTCGACTTTTTTGGCAAAGTAAAAACAACAACAGTTTGTGGAGGTGGCTGTTTTTTTCGCCTTGCAGATGATGCACTTCCATGTGAACCATTTGCACCAAACACCATCACGTTGGGCAGAAAACTACAGGCGGGACAAGAGCAGTTTGTAAAAGCCTAAAGTCTGCCATCTTTAGTTCGCAATCTAGTCAAAACTTTATGATATTACAGCGGTGAATTCCATTATAATCTCACAAAAGCAGCTACAGAAACACATGCAGTCATTGCAGGTAAACATCCATAGTTATGCACACACTCTCTGCTTGTTGTTCCCTGTTAAATAGCCCAGGGCATCGCCTGCAGTGAGGCCCAACTTAGAATAGGAGCACCGTGACACTGACCCTACAGCAGGCAAGCACACAAAGCAAAGGACACACACATCCACACACACACACACCCGTCGTGAACACACTTGCATTGCTAGTCCGAGCGCACAAAGTCAAAAGGCCTCGGTGGGTGCAGAGGAGCGAGCGCTTGAGCCTCGACAGGGAGTGACAAATAACTGCAGCAGCCTTGACATGCAGAAGTAACGTGCCCCACTGATATTCAACTGTGTGGTGCAGGAAAGGAGCCTGTTTCTGACAGGGGAGCTCCACAACGGGAGGAAGTAGTAAACAAGTGGAAATGCAAGTAATGTGCTGCTGAAAACATGCAGCGTGATGCATTTTAGATAATTAGGTTTTACATTTTGACTCAGTTTGACATCATGTTCGGATGGCGATAAGAAAAATCTTCCAAAGGCATTAAAAGGGAAATCTATTTCATGTTGGAGCAGATGGTTGAAACTTTGTGTTTTGTTTGGGGTCCCATAGATCCCACTGCACCACTGTATGTGTAAAACTGTTATTATTAATAATAATAAGATCAACCAAAGGTTTATGTTTACTCTTTCTTTCCTCTGATCTCAGTGTATGGAAAAGTATTGCAGTGATAATCCTTGCAACAAACAATTTGTTGATCAGGACAAACGATTGTTAAATAAGAAAATATATATTTATGTATTATCTATAGTCCATGTGTTAGCCAAAAAGGCATTCATACACAAATATGTTATGTGTGTGTGTATCGGTGATGTTACTTACGTTTGACCCCAGAGACTCTCTGTTGTCTTCTGAACAAACTGAACTCCGGCAACTTCTTTGGGATTTGGGAAGACAGCGCTGTGTGCAAAAAGAAAGTACAGTCGACATTAATCACAGAACAGACGAAAAGCAAAACTCAAAAAAAGTGAAAAATCAAACTGATGAAACAATGTTCATGTGTTTGAACTGATTCAAGTTTTACAAATGTGGTTATTTAAATGTTTTACTCGTTAACTCATTTCACCTCATATGTCTTATTTCAAATCCACCTTGGTGTTTTCTATGTGATGGCGATATCTGAATTAAATCTTGTTTTATTCTAATTCTGGTTAGATATCACAGGACATCTGTGTGTCTTCTTTGGGACAGTTGTGTTACCTTTCAGCACATGTTTAACAACATATGTTGTGTCAAAATGGGTTCTCATTAACATATGCAGTGCATAAAAGTATGGTGTCATCCCACAGGACACAAGGAGATGTGAAGAAAATGGCAGATCCTTTAGTGCGTTGTGATGTAAATGAGCGTGATCTGCATGTTTAGATAATAGTCTGTTAGATAAATGTTACAGAGAGTTGAGATTTATGGTCCAAGTTAAAGTGGCCTGGAGACAAACACTGAAAGAAGTCACTCTCAATAACATTTAAGTAGCCAGTAATTTGTGGATTGTAAAGGTTTTGCATGAAGAGGAATGAGGAAATATAAAGCCCTGTGACATGAATTCTTCAGATGACGCACACGTCCGTGTTAATCCTTCTCATTCAACCTGTTAACGGAGTGAAAACAAGCCTCGGATCGTCTTTTCCAGCCCATTGACGCTGCTTGATGGCTGTATTACGGGCTCAGTGTAGGAGGGGGGGGGGGGGGGGGGGGGGGGGGGGGGGGGGTGAGCGCTGTGATCACCCCTGCAGGAAACCAGCACCCTGCAGAGTTAAAAAGACCCCTGGCTGTACGGACTGTGCGGGGCCCCGCACAGGCCGGCCCACGGTCAAACTCCATGCCGCCCACGGAGGCGCCTGCCCCGGCCCGCTGTTCCCCGCAAAGCCGCTGCTGATTGAAGTGCAGCCGCCTGTTGGCCCCTCACAGCAGGACCGGGGAAAGGGGAGCGTTTTGAATAATTATTATGTTACTTAGGTGACATTTACAACACAAGACTGGGGGTTTAGCTATTCCACCAACATGTGAAAGGGGTCTTTTTTCTCTCTGTGGTTAGAATTAAACTTTCTCACGACGAAAGCTTTGTTTTCTCACTTCTCCCAATCAACAAAAAGAGAGACAAAGGGTGACATTTGGGCTCTGTCAAAAGGCTGAGCTACAACTGATTGAGAAAACCAATAAAACACTTTGAAAGCTATTACCAGATAGAACATTTCATGTCAGCACGCTTAAAACTTATTTATGACTTATTTATGAGGAGCGACTTGATTAAAACTCTTTTTTTTAATGCAATTGCCCTTAAAATGAACTCTCCTGCAGGTAAAAAAAAAGCATGTAGATGATTTTGTGCATATTTCAAATTAATTTGTAATTAGATTTGAAATTTTGAGGCAAATTACCTGCCGTCTTTTAAAGAAATAAATATAGATGTAGAAATATAAATATAATATATAATATGTGTAGGGGATTACATATCTGCGTTGTGCCTCTTCTTATCACCTTAACCGCTAGAATGACAGTTAGCACGATTATTCTCCAGAGTTATCCCGGAGATGATAGCGCAGCTGCGGCAGCAGGGATAGGGAGAGAGTGGCGAAGGATGATGGAGGAGTGATATCAGCTCGGAGGAGAGCCGAGATAAAACGATCGAGGGGGTCTTCTTCTTCTTCTTCTCTGGCGTTTGTGTGTGTGATAAGGAGGAGGAGTAAAGGAGGAAGGGGAGGGAGGGGGGGCAAGAGACCCCGTCGCGTTTTGACCCTCCGAAACCTCCCCGCACACCACCGCCACCACTACCACCATCACCACTCCTCCTTCTTCTTCTCCTCTCCTCTTGAGACAGAAAACACCATCGCTCACTCCCAGCCGTGACATTTTGCAGCCCGTCGCCGTATGCTGCGCGGACAGCGAGCACAAGGAGCCAAAAAAGGAAGGGACGCTTTCCGTCTGCCGTCCACAGCACCGAGCATCCCCCCGACGTGCTTGCGAGCCGGAGCGAGAGGCGCACCAGGCGGAAGGCGAGGCGCTGCAGGAAACCGCTGCTTCTTTTCTCACCGGGGCTCTGGACTACACCGGACACGGCCCGAGCAGGACTGGATATTTACGTCTCGGTGGGACATTTTACACCATTTATTGGAGCCTTGTGTGTGTGTATCAGCCTGCTCAGCACCATCAGCCAGTAGCGTTTAATAGGCTGCGAGCTTTATTATAGCGTTTATTGGCGCTGAGTGTATTATAAACCATTACGCTCACATCGACAAAAGCGTATACAAGGATATTAACGTCCATAAAATCTCTCCAGTCACATCATAATGTTGTAATTTAAAACGCGATGGGCTCGGAGTAAACACACACACACACACACACACACACACACACACACACACACACACACACACACACACACACACACACACACACACACACGAAGCAGGTCTTCACTGTTTTCTACCCACAGCCTCATGTTTTTGTTGATTCCATATGGGAGGGTTTTGCATGGTGTTAATCGTGTTTACAATGTTAGTGTTATCAATTAAAATACAAATTTTTAAAAAATAAAAACATTTTTACTTTTATTTCCAGGGACAGAGGAAGGGAGCAAAGCTCGCTGGACTAACCGAGCAGCACATCACCATCTCCGGTGTAGGACTGGCTGTCGAGTCGCATGGAGAAGAGGGTAGGTCTGCTTTTTTTTTTTATATGAGAATGGTTTAGACCAGAGCCTAATGAGATACCAGATTTCATATCTGGCATGGAGACGAGGTAATTAGAAAAAGCATATTAATGGGAGTATATGGTTAGGAATCCTATTTGCACTGCTGGTTGGGTGTAGCAGTCAAAACACAAGGCCCAGTGGAAACAGACTACTGTAGGCTGTTAGCATGGACTTCATGTTTAGGGGAAAACAACAGGAAAGCGTGCTTTTTTTATAAAGTAAAAAAACTTAGAAATGTTCTTCAAATGTCTTTATGAGCTTTTTTATTGTGCTGCAAATAAATAACTTTAAACAGTCATAAACCCTAGCTCATGAGGTGAAATGCACTTCAATGAAAGTCCTGTGTGAGTTGTAATGCACATCAGCAATCTCATAAAGCGATTCATGAGGAACTGTTGATTCGGATCTAATATGTCATCCTCCCTTAAAAATAATTGTATTGTGCAATGTCAGTCAGGCGTTATAATGGCACATTAAGGGTTAGAGTGGTGTGTAGGTCATGCAGAGGAGAGGAGATGCAGCTCTGCAGCTTGGTAAGTAGGTGGTGTTTTTTTTTTGCTATAGTGATTCAAATGCATCGTGGTGCTGGAGAAACAGACAGACAGTGGCTGAGTGGAGGAGAGCAATTAGAGATAGAAAATCACTGCTGTATGAAAACAGAGCAGGAAGGAGAGGAGCACACACACACACTACTGTACAGCACACACGTAGCCTACTGTAAAACACACACACACACACACACACACACACACACACACACAGAGATAACCAACTCTGCTTTCCATCAAAAATGAAATAAAGAATCAAGTAACTTTCTGCTGTTATTAGTAATATAAATGTACTTTACTGGGTCATTTTTGCAGCCAAATGTTATGTACTGGATTTTGGATGAAATTTATTTTGTACAGTAACAACGCTGTATGATAAACAAAAGTCAAACAGGATGAAATTATAAGTAAATCAAATGGAGATCGGTCTGACGCATGTTTGGAAAAACGTTGGGAGAGAGTTTAAAAAGTTGTATTTTGTTGGCACCGTGTAGGAAAGTCCAGTTTGATTTAGTTTCGATTCATTTGCTTTAAATGCAGGAATCATTCATTTTAAACAATGTATCACAACTATAGGCATATTCAATATGCGTGATTACTTTGTATATGCATTGTGTTTATATCAGCTTAGTTCCGTTAGTTTGTTGTTGTTCTCAGTCGTGTTCATTAAAGTGCAGAAAGAGAACTACGACACTTAAAGTCAATTTAATTCACACTTTTGTTTTTCTGAATCTGCGCAGTGAGAAAACGAATGAGTTGGACTATGGATTGTTTGTTTTCTACAGGACTCTTTTTAAAGAGGCTTTAGTTTTATAATAGCCATTATTATAGAATAAAATGTAGTTGTTAACAAAGTTAAATAGACCCGTCCTAATTAATTGTGAAGGTTTATTGATTCAGTTAGACTTTTAGTCTGAAATATGAGACGATCTCTGCACCAAACTCCGTCTTCATTTTTTACTTTTCATTTTACAGAATATAACGTTTTAGTCCAATATAAATCCAGTGAAGCTAAATGATGTTACTTGAATGTGCCGAGAAGCCCAAAGACGCCTCGTAGGCCTTCAACAACTTCTCTGCGTCGGTTGAAATAAACAATTCAAACTTGTTGTCCTGCCATCTGATGGCTGTTTACCAGCTCCGTGACTTAAAAAAAAAAAAAGGGGAAATTCGCGGAATTTGTCATCTCGACTTGTGCGCTTTGATCCGCTTGACGCACAGAAACCCGATAGGAGCCGTGCGTAAAGAGAGACGCGCAATCCGATAGCGGTGATTGTGTTAATAGCCAGCGTCCATAAAAACTAGAAGGTGTCCCGGGCCAGGGCCTCAGAGCAGGTGCTTTCTGTGATCCCGGTGGCCATATGGGACTCTGGAATACAACAATTTGATAAGCCATTTAGTGGTTCCCAAAGTGGGGTCCGGAGACCTGCAGGGGTATTGCAGAGGGGTTTGCATGACGACAGTGCTTGCACATGAGGAGGATTTATTTATTTATATTTCATTACATTCACAGAGGTCAACATTGAGAGAATATGTGAGAATAACGGACCTTATGTTGGGGAGTGTCCAATATATATGGACACTTTTGGACACAAATCCTGTTCATTAGCCATTTTGAGCACTAAAAGTGCTAATAAGTATTTAAAAAATAGAAATATAGTTTAAATTACTGCAAATCTGAAAGAACAAAAATAAAGGAGTCACTGTCCCTGTTTTTGTCTGCAGTTACACACGTCTGTAGTAAATCACAACCTCTTGTCGAAGCCTCTTTGGGGAATGGTGTCCACAGAAAAACTAAACAGATAATAACTTTTATAGCTCGGTTAAAATAACACAGAAGTGAGAGGTGTCCAGGTCACCCAGCAGGTGCTGCCTGTCTGTGTGATCCCAGTGGCCCTTTGGGACCGCGGCCCTTTAATCCAGCAGAAAGAGAACAGAAGCAGATCTGCTGACCTGAGCGCCGCCGCCTCAGAGACATGTAGCTGCAGCGAAGCACAAATTAGCTCCGTAACACAGAGAAAAAGAGGGGGGGTGGGGGGGGGGGGGGGGGTAAACCAGGGAGGGAGACATGTATATTCATGATGCTATGTGTACAAGATGCTGTATCTCTGTATGTGTGTGTGTGTGTGTATGTGTGTGTGTGTGAGCCTGCCATATGTGTGTCTGACTCACTGTTAGAGTGTGTGTGTTAGCGGGCCCCCGGTGAGGCTGCCACAGCGGGTTATGAGGGACGTCTCAGCACGGCTCCTGTCTAGTCAGAGTCGAGGAGGGAGGAGACGATATTAGCAGCTACAGGCTCGCCGTCTTCCTCCGTGGATCTCACCCCTCTTTCTCTTCTCCTCCACGCTTCGCCTTCTAAGCAAGAGAGCTTTCCCTTCATGACGGAATGGGGATATTCAAGCACACACACACACACACACAAATGGATTGTACAGTACACAAAACTGCAGTGACATCTATCAATGTACACACACACACACACACACACACACACACATTCAGGGGGTAGTATATAGCTACATTACACCGTTGTAAATATTGACAGAATGATTTGAGTAAAAAGAAGTTCATCCTTTTTTTACTTTTGATTATTGATATGTGTATTGATATCCGTGTTTGTTGTGCTTGCAGTGATTGAAGCGTATTCCCATTACAACTCTACTGTAACTACAACTGACCGACACATATGCATGTAGTGTATACGAGCTGAAACAATTACAGATCAGTGGATAGAATAATGAATACAATTAATCAGAAACTATTTTAATAATCGTTTAAGGCATTCTTTTTTAAAACCAAAAATGCCCAAAATTCTCTGGTTCCTTCTTCTTGAGTGTGAATATTTGCTTATTTTCTTCGTTTTCTATGATAGAAAATTGAGTATTTTGGGGTTTTGGAAGGTTGGTCAGACAAAACAAGCAAATCAAATATGTCAACGTGGGTTTTGGAGCTACAGACTAAACGATTAATTAAGAATATAATAGTCAGATTAATCAGTGAGAATAAATGTTAGTTGCAGCCCGAATACACACGCGCACAGACACACACACACACACACACACAAAAACATGCAACACTAAGTTCTAACATTAACGGCAGAACAAAATGTGTTCAGCAGTTGGGACACAAACACTGCTGCAGATATAAAAGCGCATGCAGCCGATATCTGAGTGTGTTGGTCCAGTAAGCCGTGCCACTGAAGCGCCCTGACAGCTTAATAAAATCACAACGAGATTTGATGTCAGGCACAGATGTCGAACGTGTCTCATGTTTTCTGTCTTTCCGTCTAATTGTGTTTCAGTATGAAGAGCTGGTGCACTACTCGGGGTCGGAGGGCATGTCGTTGGGGGGGTACGGGGACGACGTCAGGTCGCTTCCTCCCCCACACTACGGACCCACCATCCCCGACTCCCTCAAACACCACAAAGACCAGATCTACGGGTAAGCGTGTGTGGGTTTGAAGCCCAGATGAGGTGGAGACAATGATTTATGCAGCCTGTTAGTGACATAGTTGTTTGAATTATATTTGCACGTTTGGCAGATTAACATACAGTCTATATCTGAGTACTGAATATCAAAATACATGTGAAGTGTTTACAGCTGCTGTGTGCTATAAAGTTTCACCTTCTGTAAATGTATCGTGTGTACACTGTGTCAACTGTTACTGTGTTTATGTATAGTATGTTAACTGTGTGTTTGTGTGTGTGTGTGTTTGTGTGTGTGTGTGTGTGTGTGTGTGTGTGTGTGTGTGTCTGTGTGTGCGTGCAGTCACCCACTGTTTCCACTGCTGGCCTTAGTGTTTGAAAAGTGCGAGCTCGCCACCTGCTCCCCTCGAGACCCCGCCTCCCTCTCAGCCACCTCCCACCTCCCCGGCATGACCAACCACAGCGACGTCTGCTCCTCTGAATCCTTCAACGAAGACATCGCTGCGTTTGCCAAGCAGGTGAGTGACGGCAGCGCGAGCCAATCGCAGAGCAGACGCCGACGAAAGCACGTTTTTCCAGATTTGTAATCATTCGTTAATTTTGTGCCGCAGATCCGATCAGAGAAGCCCATATTTTCTTCCAATCCCGAGCTCGACAACTTGGTATGATAATGAAAATATGAACCCGCTTTTAACCACACGTGCATTGTGGGAAATGCATTAAGTAATCCACATTCTCCTCTCCACAGATGATCCAGGCCATACAGGTTCTTCGCTTTCATTTACTGGAGCTGGAGAAGGTTGGTGGGAGAGAAGCATGTTTTTATTTGAACACTTTTGTGGGAATGTGTATATTGTTTTAGAAGAGACTTGAAAAATATGTGACCCTGCTCTTTAATGTTCAATGTTAACCACACTACTATACATTGTTTAGGCGATGATTAAGTAGTGGTGGTGCACTGATGAGTGTAAATCTGTTTCCGAAGGTGCACGACCTGTGCGATAACTTCTGCCATCGCTACATCACCTGTCTGAAGGGCAAAATGCCCACAGACCTCATCCTGGATGACCGGGAGGGCGGCTCCAAGTCTGACATGGAGGACTTCACCGGATCCTGCACCAGTCTGTCGGAGCAGGTGAGACATGTCGGATAGCAGGAAGTTAACAGTGTAGGAGAGACGCCAACGTTCACCCGTCCTGCTGCTGCTACTGGAGGCCTGAATAGTGTTGCGTGACCGTGCTGCATTCTCCATCTTCCCATGACTCCGCCTCCAACCTCCTCTCCATCTCTTCTCTTCCTGCAGAATGCATCATGGTTACGGGAGCCAGATGAATGTGCCACTACTCCCCTGGGAACGCCGGGCACCTGCGGCCTGCCTTCACACAGCACATTAGACAACTGTAGCGACCCAGGTACACACACACACACACACACACACACATGCACACACACGCACAAAATACTATTTGTGAGAAAACACTGCACTGTATTAAATATTAGGAAAAACACTTAAGTATTTAGTTCCTAACCATTTAAATGCATCTCATTTGCTAATCATTGTTGTTAATTAATTAATTTTTGCAGCAGAATTGATCATTATTGCAGTCAATTAAAGTGGAATTCATTTTAATGTGACTTTTTATTCAGTTTACACATAAGAAATCATTAAAGTTATTATTATTACTATTAGAGTGAATTTGCATAAGAAACTATAGAAGAAATTCTACAAAAAAAACACTTTTAGGCTCAAAAATGTTATGGCAAAAATATAAATAGAACATATCTGCTGATAAATATGACCTTGTATCATTCGTACCCTGAGACATGATGTGTGCATCCCTGCAGGCGATGGTCTGGACGGAGGAGGGGCCTCCCCCAGTACGGGGGACGACGACGACTCCGACAGAGACAGGAGGAACAACAAGAAGAGGGGCATCTTCCCCAAAGTGGCCACAAACATCATGAGGGCGTGGCTCTTCCAGCACCTGTCGGTGAGATCAAAGTGAACTTATTACACGGGGAAATATTAAATTTGCACAATAATTAAAACCATCCCGGAGAGCCCGTCATGAACAAAGAAAGCTGGTGTCCAGCGCTGCATGAGAGACTAATTACTGAAAGAGAAGATTTAGTGCGAGGCGAAACATCGCTGACGAGAACAGACAGAGAGCTGAACCGAGCGCCTAATGGAGGTCAATTAAATGAAATGAAAAAATCAAAGGATTAAGTGATTATGTGAATATGCTCGCTATTGAATAGCTGTGCAAGCGATAGAAATGGAGTGAGTAATTGTTGGCGAGGCAATTATCTACTAAATGAGGCAGGTCAAATGTTACTTCACGCCAATTATATTATATTACAGTATGTGTGTGTGTGAGAGATAAATACAGAGAGAGATTGAGGGCTTACTGGGGTTGAAACTGTGAGTGCAGATGTGAAATTCGGATGGAAGGTTGTCAGATTTCTCTCACGCGCATTGTTCTATTGTAGATTCAAACATTACGTCTCTAGTAGCCTCGATGTTCTTCTCTCGTTGATGAAGAAAGCTTCACTTGTGTGGCGTGTTGTGATTTCTCCTGACCCTCGCTCTGCGTGTCCTCTCCCAGCACCCGTACCCGTCCGAGGAGCAGAAGAAGCAGCTGTCTCTGGACACAGGACTGACCATCTTACAGGTCAACAACTGGTCAGTGCACTCTCAATCAATACACTAATTCCAGCTCCGTGGCTTATCAATAATCAGTTAAGCTGTCATGTTTGAATGTATAGCGTCAACTTTCAATTTAACTGGCTGTACATCAATAACGTAGCGGTGCGATAGTGTGGCGAAGAAACCAACATTGTCTATATTTTACAAGTCATATTTTTCTGCTTAGTAACTCCTCATCGTGACCAATTTGTGCAAATAAATGTCAGTTAAACGAAAGGTTGTGATTTTACGAGACTTTTAGAGAAGACTGTAATTCACTTTATCAGAGAAAGGCTCGTGACCGAGGAAGAAATGTCCTGCTAAGCATTTTTTCCCCTCGAAACTGCGGCAGAGTAAAATCCACTTGCTGTATGTTCATAAAACAGAACAGTAAAGTCAATATCCAATAATCAGATGGTTTACTGCCCCCATTCGCTCCCCAGGCGCACATGTATCTGCGCTGGCAAAACACACGCACATACACGGCGCATTTCCATGCAGCTGATCAATTCTTCTTCTTTCGTAATGTTCAATTTCGTTAGCCCAGATATTGACACGGAAACACATACGAAACCCAATTATGAAGTATGCGTTACATGTTAAATAATAGATATTGTAATTTGATAACGTACTTGTTTTTATTTGCACCCCTGCTGCAGCACACACACACACACACACACACACACACACACACACACACACACACACACACACACACACACACACACACACACACACACAGAGGGTGACCCGTTCGATACAGATCAATCAATTATCACAGGGCGATCAATACCATCTCTGCCATAACGTTGATTTACTCAGCCCTCTGAAAGGGTTAAGTGGTTGTAAAATGGAAAAGGTTAATAGCCTCCCGGTCAGCTTTTTTCTTCATTAATGGGTGGCCTCCTCCGTCTCTCTCTCTCTCTCTCTCTCTCTCTCCCTCTGTTTTTATGTCTCTCTCCCTCATGCAGGTTCATCAACGCCAGGAGGAGAATAGTTCAGCCGATGATTGACCAGTCGAATCGCTCAGGTCGGTGTTTATAAGTCAGTCATCTGGTCGGTCGCTCAGTAAACAACTCTGTGCATATACGAGTGTGTGTGTGTGTGTGTTGTATATTCTGTGTCTGACGGTGTGTGTTGTCTCACAGGTCAGGGTGGTCCTTACAGCCCAGAGGGAGCAGCTCTCGGGGGCTACGGCTTAGACGGACAGGCCCACCTTGGGCTCCGAGCAGGTACAGTAGTCTGGAGGGGAAATACTGCTCGCTCTCACATACTGACTGCAGAGTGCAAAATAAATTAGGCTGAATATAATATTTATTTACTGTCAACAAAGTCACTGAAAAACAAAAGAAATGTATGCTACTAACAAGTGTGTATCAAAAGCCTGATATTATCCTCTGAGCTCTTATCATGTTCTATAAACTAATAAGAGCACATCGATGAGCCACACTGTTGCACTCGATCACATGTTCCCTCGTCACCATGAACACACACACTAATTCATTTTGACTCAATCCCACACACACCGTCCTGCTGCTGGAAAAACTCACTAGAGCGTCGAATGTGGATTAATCCGCCGCTGAAAATAGTCCCCAACAAACACACCGTTTCTTCCTGTTTGAGTGATTTTTTTTTTTAAATATTAAACTATATATTTATTTATTAGAGATTTACCTCAGCAGTAGGAACAAATGGGCAGAAGACTATCACACTGCTAGTTTTGGTCTTTGGTCTCATAGAATTTGCTGATAATAAGAAAAATACAGAATATCAGCTGCCTAATCTTTAAGTCCACTTAAGGAAGTAAAGAGTATATTACCAAAACAAAATAAAAATGAATAAGTCCTTAAGTAGACAGAGTTGAACGGAGTCATTTTAAATAGAATATATATGTTTATACTCTCTGCCTAATCCTCACTGTGCCTTTTCATTAAATACTAAGAATATGAATATTTATAAGCACAAGTGAAGGGTGATGTCGGTCATTATTTAGTGATGCGTTAGCGGTGGTTTCTGTACAAACCCCTACGCAGCCTCACACAACTCCCCTATCAATGTTTGCTGTAATATGAACATGAATGCGACTGATTTAAACCGTGTTTACGTCCTGATGCTGGAGAAGGCAGCGTTGTGTGGAAAGTTGTGGACTGAACCTTTAGAAGAACAATCTGTGCTTTAAATGTGAAAAAAAAAAGGTTCCAACGAAAAAACCACAACAAAAGCCTGGAAGCTCTCAGACAAGTCTTTTAGTTACACAAAACACTGGACAATAAATGAATCTAATCTAAGGATATTAATGTTTTCTGGTGTACATGTGGGTCAGTCATTACAAATTCATGCTGTGCAGCGAAACATTGTTCAAAACCCACAAAGCTTTATTATGAAAGTACCAAATACATCTGTGTAAATTTTTAATGTTTAACATGATACGATCAGGAACAAGCTGAATGTGTCAGTATGTCAGTGTGGAATAAGATGATTTTAACAAAGTGAAAGCTACTTAGGGAGAAACAAAGGCAGAAAACTGGTTAAAGTAGCAGGATTTAGTATTTTAAATACTGCGCATTGTTTATTCACTTTAATGGATTTAACAAATGTCCCACGTTACACTCAAACTGTAAACTTGTCCTCTGTGTGTCTCCCCCCCAGGTCTCCAGGGGATGTCTTCCCTGCAGGGCGACTACCCCGGCGCTCTACTGTCCCAACCGGGCTACCCTCCGCACCCAGGTCCCTCCCTCCACCCCTACCCGGGCCCACACCCCCACCCCGCCATGCTGCTCCACCCGCCGCCACACGCACACCCCGCAGAGCCGCTCCTCGCCCAGGGATTGGACATACACGCACACTAGTTGTGGGGGGGAAGGGGGGAGTCGGAGTGTGTGTGTGTGTGTGTGTGTCTGTGTGTGTGTGAGGGAAAATTACTGTATGAATGTGTGTGTGTGAGTGCGCGGTGAGATATGTATGTGTGTGTGCTGCTGTGTATGTGTAATGACGCATACTGAACACTATTTAAAGAAAAAAGAAAAAAAAGACACATTGCCCCGAAAGTTTACATTCCCCACTGAAAGACACTGACCTCAATATGTAGCTGTTCCACTCAAACACACACACACACACACACACACACACACACTCACACACACACTCACACACACACACACGCACACTGTCTAGACCCACAGGTTTAAGCCATACCTCTTTCAGAGTAGAAGTGCTTCCTCCTCTCCAAATGTCTCCACTGTGTCCTGTGGGTGAGACACATGCTTTAAACTACACTTCCCATCATGCCTGCTGAACCACAGGAAGACAGCACATGGACGTTACTGGATGGGACTTTGATCCTGTGAACACGCCTTCTTCGCTACTCCCTGTCTTCCTGCACACGCCAACTGTCAAAGAAACACACACACTCGCACACACACACACACTTTACTTAAAGCTGATTTTTTTCTTATTCTATTTTTATATTTATGTGTGCCACTGCAGGCCGATTTAAATATTAGTGGTCTTCCTCAGCATGAACTAAACACTATGAATGACTTCCAGTCTGCCTCGCTCTCGTACCACTGACCTCCTTAAGACACCAGCAGGTGTCCGTTACCTTAAGATCTTTCCTACACGCACACACACCAACATACACAACACAATACACTGAAAGCCATTTCCACACACACACACACACACACACACACACACACACACACACACACACACAATTTTCTGTAAGCATTTCTAGTCCATTTTGTGTGCGTGTCACAGCGGTGTGTGTGAGAGGAGCTGCAGCCAAAGGACTCTCTAAACATTCGGCTCCCTCTCCGCTCTGCTCGGACTGCTGAAACGTTTCTGAATGATGATGGGAAATATACAGTTAAAGTATTAAAATGTTTTTTTTTGTAAAAACGCGTCACTGGCTGTCTGTTTGTGTGTGTTGTCTGATTCTACCCGCGGACAGTTTTTTGCTTTGTGCAGGAGGGGGACGGGTTTTAAGTTTCTGACTGAAAATGCAGGTTTTATTATTAAATGAAGTCCGCGCTGTGCATACATTTACTTTATTAATGAGTGTGCAGTTGATTAAAAAAGAAAAATTGCAGATTTTGGTTAGACGGCTCCAGGTAAATCTTGTGAGTTAAAGAATTAAATAAGAAGTAAAAAAGTTACTTTTGATTAGCAACTCGTCAGCAAAATCATTTCATTTCAGGATGTACTTTAGCATTTAGCATTGTTGGCTATTTAGTTATAGCTAGTCAAGCCATTTATTGTGTCTTGCATGTACAAGTACTACTAACTTATGTATACCTATGAACTCCCACATAGGAATGAATTTCTTTGTAAGAAGATTAGTATGAAGTTTATACTGTTTATATAGTATTTAGTGTGGATTTTGGACACAGCCAATGTCTAGGATCTCTGAAAGTCAGTTTGATCCAAAAACAACTCAATAATTTCATTTAATGTGCAAAATGTTCCTCATTTTGGAGCAATTATTTTTCCAAAATTCATATGCTCTGTTTGAAGGTCTCAGGTGCCTTCTTTCACTCTTCTATACCTTCTACTTCTATGTGCAATCTGGTGATCTTGCTTTATGACGTTCCATACCACTAAGGAATATTTAGACTCCTCCATGAGAAGTTTAAACACATTAAATAAACCACAATAAAAGCCACTCACCTCTACATGGCCTTTCCTTGACAAATAGTGTAATCTCCTTCCTTTTTTTTCTAACCATAAGTCACGTCACTGCTTCCCATCCTCTGAGAGACTCTGACAGAGGCCTCAGGCTGCAGCTGCAGTGATCTGTCACGCAGGCAGGATTATCACATTTCCAGTTCCTTCTCCTTATTTATCACCTAAACTTAAAGTAAGGAGAATATCATATGTCAACACGTACAAACACTCAAAGCGAAAACAACCCTCCTAACTTTTCCCTCCACGTCCTATCCATAACCTTCACCTCCTCTCTGATGTACATCCTTTTGGACATCAAACATCCATCCCTGATTTCACCCTGCAGTCACCCACAGCACCCCAAACACACAACAAACACTGATCACCCCCCCCCCCCCCCCCCCACCCTGCCCCCATTCGGCCCGGAGCGGGAGGGCGGGGTCAGGGGCCAGAGTTCATAAAGAGGTCAACAGGAAATGGCTGTTCTCCCTGGCACCCGGGTCCTGACCTCGGCATCCCTCCACTTTTCCTTTCTCTGTGTCCCTCCTCACACTCCACCTCCGTTAGATAGCGGCTCACAGCTAACGGTGCTAACAGCACTAACGACGCAAACTACGAAGAAAGTGCCGAGCGAGCTAACAGAGCCTGTTAAAATTCATCCTGAAGGGACCATGAATGTGCTCACTACATCTCATAGCAATGTATCTAATAGATATTTCATTACATTTTACCAATGTCAACCTCATGTTGGCGTTTGATAGAAAGTCAAAGGACAATCAAAGTCATGAAGATGCATCCACTGGGGACTATGAATGTCTGAACAAAATAGCTCAGCACTAAACGCTGCCGTTCAAAGGTTTAGAGTCGCCTGAGATAAACGCTTACAGTTAGATGTCTGAGAGGATACTCTGTACTTTTAAAATGGGCTTTCATGACTTTAGGTTGTAGAGAGTCCTTTTTAACAAAACGTTATTTTGTATGAAGGGTTTGTTTTGTACATGAAGAACAAGACGCTGTACAATGTTCAACCAGACTGAATATCCCTCCGAGCAATAGTTGAATAAGATTACAAGAAAACACTGGTCATTGGTAATAGAAACTGGAAGCTTAGCAACATCCGTGCAGATTTAATTAGGAACCGAATTTAATAGATTGATTTAAATTAAAGCGCTTCTTCAAACTCCACAATAGAATTTAAATTTGAATATCAGCTGAACACACTATGGATTGATTAATCACAGTTTAAACAATCAATCTGACCACTGAGTAGACTGCAGAGGGCCCAACGATAAACAGCTTCTCAAAATATGTGGAGCCCAATTGCAGCGTTGTGATTCAATAACAAGAACAATCGAGGGTCACACACGCTTCTCTGGACAGGACAACGAATTCTAAAACCAAGATCCAACAGTATTCTCCCCTGTCGTGCAACACTGTGGGGACATCGACAAAATGGAAGTTTGAATTATTTAATTTTAATTTTTTTGGGGAGAAAAACTATTTCAAGCACATGTAATACATTTGATGTCTGAATCAAACCGTTTTTATCTCTTTTAAAATAGCCATGAAGGAAAGAAGAAAAACATCAATATAACCCGAAATCCCAGACTTTTGAATCTGTAAAGTCTAAAGACGCTGATCCTCAATGTTTCAGTAAAATGTTCACTGACAAAGTATGAAATTGGTTTTCCAACAATATCGATTCATGAATGTATGTTATGAAACAGTTTTTATGGTTTATGTTCAATACAGAAAATGTAAACAGTGACTTGAACCACTAGTCGGTCGTTATCAGCATCGGCCTTCAGAAAACAACAATCAGTCGTTCTCTACTTCACACACAATCTGTATCCTACCACATATGAAGAAAAATCAACAGCACATACTTTATTCATACATCAGTGTTCAGCCCTCTCTCGCACACCATCATTCACAGTCATATAGCCTCGGCGTGTTATTGGTTCAGATAGATCGACAGCCTTTCCTCTCGCCAACACGGACTCCATTAGAAGGTGGGAATTACACCGCATAAAATCTGCCTTTATGTTGACAAATGAAGAGGTGGGTGAAACAGAGGGGGAGAAGGAGCCTGGGTGTATTTATCTGCATTGTGTTTGATTGTTTGTGTGCTGTGCTTAGAAGAGAATACAACTGCACAAGTCAGAGCTGCAGCGTTTTGGCAGAATTCTTTAGAAAATGACTATAAACGAATAACATCTTTGTGGGAAATTCCCACAAGTTGAAACACTTTGTGTAAATGACAACAGTGTCATTTTTTTTAAATGGGCAGCTCTTGCACAGTGCGGGATAATATATGTTTGCACTCGGTGCATTGCTGCACTCCTTCTAATGTCTCCATCATTTCAAGACTCCCACTGGTTTGAATTTGACCATTTGGGCTATTGAAGCAAAATGAATACACATGTGTAATGTGAAAATGTGCACGTCTGCGTGTGCCGGCGCATGAACGTGTGTGTGTGCATAAATATGTACAATTCCATTTTAACATAAAGTGTGTGTTTTAGGGAGGGGGGGGGGGGGGGAGGGGGTACTGTGTGGTGGTCATTAATCATTCAATTACACACCTGTCAGAGTTCAGACAAGTGGGAGAGAGGGTGGGGAGGGAGTAAAAGAGAGGGAGGGGAGAGAAAGAGAAAGGAATGGGGGAATGCAGCGGGAAGAGCAGGAGAGGAACTGATTGAGAGAGAGAGAGAGAGAGAGAGAGAGAGAGAGAGAAGGAATGAAGAAGGACCAGGGGGGTTAAAAAGAGAAAGAGAATGGGAGAAAGTTGTATTGTGTCGTAGTGTGTGAACAAGACGTGACAGAGGCAAGCTGTTGGACGGTGAGAGAATCCGAGAGGCCACAGTAAAGACAAAAGACACTTACATGAATCATCGGGGGACGAGTGACAGATGAGGCCGAGGCTGGCAGTCAGACTCCTCTCCTTCATCCTGATTTAAGACGATTACTGAGCTGAAAGTGAAGCAGCGAAATGCATCTGGAGGGCAATTTGAGCACAATGTGAAAAATATTTAAAAACGGGCAATAGAATAGGGTCAAAAAGTTGATATTTCACATGATATACAAGAAAGTTTGTTATGTCTAGGAATAATAATATTAAAAATAATAATGTATTTGTAATGGTTCTATTTCTTTAAAAAATAAAAATACATGTTATACTTTCAGTAACTAATACTAATCGTCATAGCTCAATGTTTTCTGCATTCTTTACAAGATATAAATGTGATTTACCTTTTATACAACCAGGATATAAAACAAGACAGCTATTCTCTCAGACATTGTACTGTATTATTTATACCTTAAGGTACTTAATTCATTCACACTTTATTTGGATATTCTGTTACAGTTTAGTTTATAGAGTATGGAACATCTGATCACTTATGATTCAGCTGTTCTGCATTTGTTTAACAGATTATTTCTGTCGAGTTTATTTGACAACTCGTTAAGACACCAACGTAGTCCGAGAATAATTTAGTTTAGATCTTGAACTACTCAAAACAATCTGTTAGGTCAAGACGATCTGTTGAACACTGCGACTAACAGGTTGTTAAAATGTTACAAATGAACAAACTATTTGTGGGCCGACTATCCAAATAAAGTGTGATACATATATATGTGTGTGTGTTAATCTGTAAAGTAATCAGTAACTATAGCTATCAAATAAATGTAGTGGAGCAAAAAGTACAATGTTTGTTTCTTTAATTGAAGTATAAAGCATGATATAGCAAGTACCTCAAATGTGTACTTCAGTACAGTAGTAAATGTACTTCTATCCACCCCTGAAATCAATCATTAATCTAACATTTTTTACTGATATTTTATACTGATATTTTTCTCTTCTTCTTCTTTAGAGGTTGATATTATTTCTGATATGGACACTGAGGAAATAGTGCGACTGTCTGCGTCTGTGTGTCTCCTATTTCTGCTTCTATACAGTATATGTTGAAGTGTTTGTATATGTGAGCAGCCCCCAACACTTAATCTCCTGTGTGTGTGTGTGTGTGTGTGCGTGCTGCAGTCTCCATGTTTAGCTGCAGTACCTCGAATGCCTCAGGCCACAGCCATCTGTGCCCCCCCCCTCCATCCTTCCTCCCCTCCTCATTTCGCATGCACACAAATACACACACTCCTCTCTGAGCACCCCCTCCTCCACTGCCGCCGCCACCACCGCCATATATCTAATTTATGACCGCGGTGAGTGCGTTACTCACACTCATGTATGCATAATATATCACATGTGTAAAAGCGGTGCGTGTGGGAGAACGAGTGTACGACACTGTGCGCTGGCCAGTAAAGTCTTGACCACAACTCCTTCCTCAACGAGTCCCTGAGTTCTGCTCTGTGTGTGTGTGTGTGGGTGTATGTGTTTCCAATAAATATGTGATCCATCACGTATCAGTGTTTCCATCTCATTCTTCCACCAGATCTGATAAAGTGTGAGAGGAGAAAGGGGAAGTGTGTGTGTGTGTGTGTGTGTGTGTGTGTGTGTGTGTGTGTATAAAGGCCCAGCTGTTTCTAGGTTTGACATCCACATGCAGGCAGAATGCCAGATGTCTCATTAGGCAAATTTGATTGGCTCGGTCATTTAGAATGCAGCAATGATACAGTTCCATATGTGTGTGTGTGTGCATTTACATAAGAGGGCCCCCTGTATAACTATTTACATGTGTTCATGCCTGATGTATGTGCATTCATTAGCTATTTTGTTAATATTTGAATTTACAGGCTCTTGTTTACGTAAAATCGTGATAATAGGAGATTGAACAAAGTAATACTCCAGTAAAATAGATGAAATGGAAAGTTGCACTAAAATGTTGCTACTTCACTTCCTACAAAACGCTTCAACACCTATTTGTGTTTTACTGTGAGCAGCTCCTCAGTGCTTTAAACCTTAGCTTTCACTTTTCCTCCTTCACTTCCACTGAAGTCACTACTATTATTGTTTGTTATTATTATTGTTTAATCAACTCCTCCAGCGTTTGAACTTCTACCGTCACTTTAACCTCAAACTTCAACTTCTTCAGGTGTTTGTTATTTTTGGGCCCGTGTGCAGGATTCGGCGGCAACATCGTGCTTGTTAAACAACTTCAGTTGCTTTCACTGCCACTTCAATTATTTGAAGCCATTAAACCCCAACTGTCAGTTTGTCTCCCCACCATGCTGTGTCTAAACATCTGTAATTAAAAGAAATCTGCTTAAAGTAAAAAAGAAAAGGAACAAAGAAAAGAGCAGTCAATTTAACAGTAGGTAAAATATTTAAATATATTTAAAAAGAGGCAAGTAAAGCAATAATCATGACATCCCACTCCTTTACAGTAAATGTTGTTACTTTAAGTGCTTGAACTTCAAATACTTTAAGTTCTAAGTTAAGTCAACTTCATTGCTTGGACTGTTTCACTGCAACGCCTTTAAGAGCTTCACTTCTGACAACTTCACCGCCTTAAATTCTTTACGCTTCGACTGTCACTTCAGATTTTATCAGCGCTAACTTGAGGAACTTTTAAGTGTCTCAGCCTCTCGTTCAGCTCCTTCGGCTGCCGAAGTCCTTCAAAAACATTTCAGCTTTTCTAGAGCTTTATCTCCTACGTTCAATCCTTTTGGTGTTTTGACTTCAACACCTACTTCAGCTCCTACACTTGTCACTTCAACTCAATTTTGACATCTTTAAACCCACAACAAATGCTAGTATTCTTTAAGCAATGTATGGGTAAAGTATTTAAGATTTAACATATGTTTTTCTATTTAATATATATCTCCCAGTACAAATACAGAACACAGAAACCTGTGATTATTCTGCCAACTGTGAATGCAAACATTGAAGGAGGATACAAACTGTACATCTCACAGGAGGTGTAACGCTGCCCTCTAGTGGCCCAACCAGTGAGCTTGTCTTTGTCAAGTCCTGACAAACGTACAAAGAAGAAACAGTATATAAATGAAAGGCAAAAGCTCAAAGGGGTACAACAGCATTATATTCAGGAGAACTCCGCATCAAGCAGAATGACACACTCATCACATAAATGTTCCTCCGATATTCACTCTCTTTTAGCTGTTTTGTGAGGGAAACATCTGGATCTTTAGCTGCTAAATGCTAAACTAAGTTCACCAGCTATGGACGTAACTTCAGGGTTGATGAGAGGTTAAAGGGAACCTGTTTGCTTTATCTGCTCATTTAACAACCACTCGCCACTATATTCTATATATAAGTGCTGTTAAATGACCTGCAATAATAATAATAACACATGAAGAGTTGCTGCTGTAAATGGTACTAAGAGAGAACCAAAACTTGATCGGTTTCATTAATGCACTCTTCTTTGCACATTTGTTGCTTTCATGTTAATATTTACAAATCAAAAATGACATTAGTTTCAGTAAAGCATATTCAAAAAAAATCGTTTGTTCCCAAATGAATATATTAATAATACTTTTATATGAACTCTTCTCTTCTTCACAATAAAACTATGACTTCAAGGCCGGTGCTTCCTAACCTGATGAAGCAGTGTGCACTTGTGACCCCTTTGTCCCAAGTTATGGGCAGTGTGACAGGGATTTTTGCTTCTATGAATTCTCCATCTGAAAGATTGTCAGACTCCTGAAGAGGTCAAATATATTAAGTACTTTGTAAGAAAAAGGAAGCTTAAGTTAACTCTCTAAAATCTCCTTTTCCCTTTAAACTAATCCTTCAGATTTATCTTAAGAAGGATCCTAGAAGGACTCCCGACCATAATTTCATAATCAACCGACACCAGAGTGTTAATGACATTATTAAAAAGCTTTCTTTGGTCTCCAGAGAAGAGGAACCTCAGCAGCACGAAACATGCAGGTGGTTTGCGTTGCAGCTTTTAAGAGTGTTTGACCCACTGAGACACGATCATAAAATGATTAATGCCATTCTTTGCATTAAGGGAAACTCTTCTTCTTCTTCTCTCCATAACAATCATCTGTGTTCCTCTTCTCCTTCTGTACATAGAGTCTGTCTGTCTTCCTGTTTGCTCCTCATCACGTCTCGCTGATTACAGTCTGATGCCGGAGAGGACTCCTGCGATTTGTCCTCAGCTCCTCGCCCTGTGCTCATCTCCTCCTTCAGCGGCTGCAGAGCCTCAGCGGTGCTTTCCGTCTGCTGCTGTGACTCCTCACTGTTAACAGAATCATTTTCTTTTCCACTTTCCTTTTCTTTACTCTCGGCGTCTGTCTCGGAGTTCTGCGCCGGCTTGTCCCGGCCCGCCTGCCTGCGAATGGTCCGTCGGTTCCTGCTGCGTCGCGACTGGTTGCAGTGCAGCGTTCGCCTGCGATGCCATTGGTTCAGAGAGTGTTGGGCTTCGACACTCAGCTGACGGGCGGCCAGCCGCGGCCGGAAGCTGCTGATGTAGTAAAGAGAGGCGTATAGGGTTGTAAGGTAGTAGCCACCTGTTGATATGGGGAATGCAGAAAGGGAGACGGTCTGTGACTTGTAAACGTAGTTAAACAGCATCTGAATCCTTATAATCAGTGGGAAAAAACATCTACTACACGAGCACAGGTGGGGATCAAACCCACACCTCCATTTGGAGATGAGAAGAAAGTTGTCAGAACTATCGCTAAGTTTAGTGTGTAAAGTCCTTTGCAATTCAAGCAGAGTTCACACTACACGACTTTCAAGTCTTCAGACCGCTGTGCGCTTGCTGTCTTGCAATCGGGAGTCTTCAAGTCGTGGTTTTCACACGACATGACTGACCGCTGACAGGGAGACAACGAGATCTTTCCCCAGGAGGAATCCCCCTAGGAGGTCTCCGAACTACGAGTTATCACAAAAACACATGCAAGAAGTGACATGGACGTAGTCATGCTTGTTATTGTCGTTATCACACGTCTTGACTACTTATAGCCTGATCCTCTAGGTGCAACAACAACTTTGGTCCGTGTTGTGAAGGCAACACATGCAGTAAAGTTCCTATATGAGTAATGAGTGGGGAAATGTGATTATGCAAACAGAGTTGACGGTACTTGGTCATTATTGGCATATTTTGTTGTCGTCGTGTTATTTTCGTTTTCAAGTGTCGAGTCAGAGAAACAGGTCAAATCTTAACAAGCTAATGGTAGTCAGTTGGCTGGTTCAGTCACAACAGCTACTAGAAGAAGATTATTTAGATAAAATGAATCTAAGAAAGTTGGTGTGGCGCAACCTGTTTTAATTTAGTGATGTGTAAATCTCCATTTTCTTTCATTATAACGAGGCGAAGTTTGAACGTAAGAAGTGCTGCCACAACCGAGTCTAGGAGTGTTTTTGAGGAAATGTGTGTGTGAGCATGAGCGGTGTGTCTTACCTTCTCCCTGCAGCTGTGTGGGGTCCAGCAGCTCCATCATGTAGTCTGTGTCCAGGTGTAAGGTGACCACGTCACTACGGAGCAGCACCCATGTGAGGCAGGGCAGGAAGTCATCCGCTCCGAACGCTGTACCTGCAGGAGAGGAGAGTGTGAATTTAAAAGGTAACTAACAGACGAATAAAATGAAAATTATAATTTAAAAAACAAACAGCTTGCTACCTGAGCTAGCATTAGCACTCATGCTGTGATAGATGCTCTTGCAGACTTTGAGAAGGATGTGGACCTTCTTGTTTGGGGAGTAGGCATCATGCATACTAGTCCACCTCTGCTGGATCCGCTCCAGGCTGACAGCGTCGGGAACTCCAACTCCCGCCGACCCCCCGAGATCCTCCACGCTGTTCTTTTCCAGCACAAGCATGTTGCTGTGGAGACGCTCGAAGCTGCCGTCATCAGTCCGGGAAATATGAATGCAGGAGTAGAGGTGTTCGGAGACGGGCTTCAGAGCCACCCTGTGGAGGGAGAGCTCGAGCAGAGAGTCTGCAGGAGGGTCGAAAGGTACGTGAGGAGAAATTGGAGTTGTAAAACAATAACAGTTCTGTCAATTATGTAAACACTTAATTGAAATCTACATTTTCAGCTCACTCACCGGTCTCTAAGTCATTCATGTCAGTGATGCTGTCCAACAACGCCTGGATTTCTTGGTAGTCCAACAGTGTCTCCTTCAGGGACGAGAGCGATGACCTCACTTCCTGTAAGAATTCTGACCCTGTGAGCCCGCCGGGATCGGCCCCTCTCTTCAGCGTCATCTCCACGAACCCTTTCACCGCCTCCGCAAACGCCGCACCTTTCCGCTCGCTCAGCTCCTGCACGCGATTGGTTAGTCTCTTCTTCTGACTCACCAGCCCGCCGAGAGCCTGGCCCACCGCCGAGAGACGATGGATGACCTTCTCGGCCAACCGATGCGCGGACGGGTGGTGCAGGGTGGGGCTTGACACTTGGGACTCCTGCTCCTCCTCCATGCTGCTGACCGACAGCGAGTCTAACTCCAGCGACGGGGGGTGGAGCAAAGAGGAAGGCCTGGGCGGAGGCAGCCAAAATCCATCCTCAATCCAGGACACCCTGTGAGGAGACTGAGGCACCGGGCTGCCATGGTCCTGCAGCTCAAATATTGTATTTGAACTTCCAGGGGTGGAGGGAGTAGACGGAGGAAGGTTCCCCGTGCTCGCTCTGTGGAGAGGGCTGGAGGCCAAATCTCTGCTGGGCCTCCTGAGAATCACCCCTTCTGGAACAGCTGGGGTTGACGGGGTTGGTGGGCAATTTGGTGAATCAGCAGACATGGCTCTGATAAGACCTGGAAAACATAGATGATGAACATCATGTTGGCCTTTGTGTTCAAAGGGTCAGTTCAGCTGGATTATTCCACTTAACAACAGTAGATTTTGCCATACGGACAGTTTTAAGAGAAGTTTCCTGGATAAATAGTTCCTAAATCAAGAAATAATTATATAGATAGTTAGATAATAACATATCAAGTTTGCATGCTAAATTATGAAGGTACTGCCTCCTGATAGGGCGGTGTGCAGGAGACGACTAGCTTAGCATAAACATTGGAAGAGGGGGGAAAGCCTGGCTCTGTCCGAAAGCAACAAAGTCCACCTACCAGCAAACACCTTGCTAATTAACAGGTTATAGAGTGTATGAATAATTTGTGTTCAAACAAAAATGTAAAAACAACGAGTCGTGGTAACAAATAGTCAAATAGCAAATAGAGCAGCAAGTAACGAGTCCTCACCAGAACTCTGCATACTGGCAGCGGAGGACTCCTGATCCAACGAGATGGCTCGTTGGCTCTGTAACCCGGACCCCGCCCATGTTCTGGTGGAGCTGAGGCGTCGCTCTCGCCTGTACTTTGATGGCTGCGTGGCTTGACGGGTCAGCCAATCATCTCCGTGTTCATGAAGGTAGAGGGGATTGATGACGCACAGGGCCCCGTTGGTGGAAGTCAGCTAGGGGAACACACACACACACACACACACACACACACACACGCACACAAATAGTGAAGAAATAAGATGCTTCCTGTAACACACTGCTCACCACATTGCATGCGTAAAATAAGCTTTGCAACTTCTTCTTTAAGGCGGTATTAATTGATTTACTGCCAACTTGTAAGCGCAACAATTATATATATTATCACTTTATGAAGTTTATATCGCCGAGGTGTTAGGAAACAGATGCCGATTAAGCATCCAGCAGTCGTCTTTCTTGCCACCTGGTAAATGCAAGTCCAACAGTCACTCTACTTTTGGGTCTCCACCAATTCAGAGTAATCTGTCTCTTTAGCTGCTGAATGCTGCACTATGTAGACAAGAGGCAAAGCCAGTCGCCAGCTCGGTGGTGACTGCAGAGCTGGTGAATTTCTGTAGGTTCGTCGCTATGAGCGACTTCATACTACCCATCAATATTTGATTATGTTCATTGTTAATTTAAAAACATTGATTAATGCAGTTTTAAGGCATTAATAAACATGCTGTCTTGTAAATAAGGAAGTTGTTACAATCACTTGTTCTTTTACACACACTCAGTATATACCTGTATGGAGCACATTACGTCGCTTGGCTCCCGCTGGGTCATTTTATCAGTGTGCTGGTCAGTCGACGTGCAGAGCCAAGTATCTGCCGTAGAGAGGTATTATAAATGAGACAGTTAAAAAATATCTTTCTGGTTTTGTGTTTCTGATATGAGACTGAAAGTCAGAGAGATGGAAGGACTCACTGGGTTCAAGTTCAGAGAGACGATCTTTGGTCTGCTCGGTTACACTGTAGATCCAGCGAGGAATGGAAAGACAGACAGACAACACATCCCTGACACACAGGAAGAGATGAAAACATGACAATACTTTTCAACTGAATCGAAAATACAAAAAAGTTATGTTTACATGGTTAACACGCGAAAACACATAAAGGTATTCGTAGCAATGCTTGTGCCGCATTTATGCAATTGCAAATAAAATGTTAGAGAAGCCCGAGTTCAAATGGAAGGTCAATCACACACGACAAACAAAAAGGCATCGGTGACACAGCAGGTTCTTACCTGGTCAGAGAGTAGAAGAGCACGAGCTGAGCCAAGTCAGAGAAAGACAGACGAGACTCAGACAGCTGGAAGACTGACACGAGAAACAAGGAAAGAGTAGGCAGTTAGTCATTTCAGTCGAAAGTTACATTCCTGGAAACACACTGAGGGGGGGGGGGGGGGGGGGGGGGGACTTCTAAAGATAAGCCAAAGAGAACATTTCATCAATTTTATCTTTCACATCAGCCGTGCGGTTTCCAATGCTGAGCGGTCATGTTAGTCTCTTCAGCCTGTGATTTTAAGCACACGGCGCGCTTCTGCAGAGCAGTAAAAGCAGCACTAACGGGTGCTGATCTCATCAGTAAAAAAGAGCTCAGTTTAAGGAAACAGTATTTGCATATTGAGAGCCTAATTGATGAGGTAACTGCTCACCTGCTCTCACCTTCTCTCCTGTAATGTCAGGTTTGAATACTTCAGTTCAACAGCAGAAAAGCAGAACTGCACAACTTGCGACGTTATCGGGTCACTGCAACTATTTATCAGTCTAATCTGTCAGTTGCAGCAGATGTAATGATTCACAAAATAACCACTAAGAGTCACACATGCATCTGACTGCAACACACACACACACACACACACACACACACACACACACACACACACACACACACACACACACACACACACACACACACACACACACACACACACACACACACACACACACACACACACACACACAAAAAGAGAGAAGGTGGTACATGCGGTTAGTCCATACCTGTGCCTGTGCTTTTGATATTATAATCAACAACTGCTCCATTCTCTCCTCCAGCAGACACACACAGCAGGCCGGGCTGAGACGTCTCAGAGTTCTGCACAACCAGGAAACTCTGGAGGGAGACAAACACACACACACACACACACAGTGACTCATTTATGTATGTGAAACGTGCGGGAAGCTCGCTGGGCAGGTTTTTATTTTAAATGCTTATACAAGAGAGAGAGAGAGAGAGAAATGGATACATTTCAGGAAAGGAAAAAAAAGAAGAAGTGTGCGTTAAAGACTCAACACTGCGTCAGTGTTTCTATGACTGGATCGATTTTTCCTCTTGAAAATCCGTCATGATGACAGGTTGTGACCAAACGAACAGTGAAGTTAACAGTAAATTCCCCAGGCTTCATTAGTGGTGATAAGTGATGCAGAGCTGTTTGGCCACGCATTAAGCTGATACGGAGGCCGGTTAATACTATCTGGGTGTGGACCCACCACCCACGTCTGCTTTGCTGCGTTGAAGTTGATCCTTGATCCTTGACCAAACATACTTAAAATAAAAACTAACACGTTGATTTACATACGCACATGTATATATACATGTAAAGCTTGTGACTGCTAATCTAAGTCTAATGACTGCTCTTAATGATGCTCCTGCAAACTTTTCACAGCAGGGTATTAACCATCCTCATGCCAGTTCCATCTGCTAATAAAAACTGTGCGTTACAATTGAAAGCTGTGGAAAGAGCTTGCCAGTAAGTAGAGCTTTGACTAAAACTGAAATTGAAGCTGAATCTCTTCCTGGTTCACCCCCGCTCTGTCCAGCATTACTGAAAAGCATCTTTATAGCATTACATAACTGCCATGGTTGTTTTTTAGCGGGATGAGCAGTGCAGTAACTACCTTTTTAGCCACGCTAAAAAAAAAATGTATTTACACGTGTTTATGACGAAATACCTGCAAAACTAATATAGTTTTCCTCAGCTTGACCCGTTGTTTAGACCTAATTAGCAAAGGACAGCATGCTAACGCGCTAAACTAACATGGTGAGCACGGTAAACGTTATACCTGCTAAACATCAGCGTGCTAGCATTGTGAGCATATTAGCATACCAGCAACGTTGTCATTACACATTACAGAATCTGTCACGTACGGTTGCCAAACTTCCTCTGAATGTTACTCAAGGAGGGCTTCTCTCCTAAAGACCAACTGACTGACGAATGCAGCGCTGTAGAGATAGTACTCAGTCCATATTTCTATTCAGAATTCATTTGCAACGATTCCTCACTCATTAAGGGCTTCTAATGTAGATTGAAAAATAGGGAATATTTTGAATTTAAAGGCCTTATAAATACTATTTTCCCCAATCATCTTTGTGAACAAACAGGTTTTACCAGTTAGTTAGAAAAGTTTTGGTTATTTCACACAAAATATTTCTAATTCTTTCTTGTTTTTCTGTGATCTTGTCACTGGCTTGAAGTAAGCAGAGCTCAGTTAGAAAAAAAGGGGATGACAGTAATGTTCATGCACCAATCAGAGTTGAGCAACATTTGAATCAAGATGACACACAGTGAGTTGACAATTCGACCTGACTTAACCCCGATGAAAGAGCAGTTTAAACACTTAATAAGCTTATGATAAAAAAGTGTTTTTATTCCTAATATATGATTTTCTATTCTACTTAAGACATTAAACTTGGCTTTAACTGCGTAGACGTTCTTTTTGTAGAGATCACGTCGGCGTCTTTGAGAACTGAACTAAAACAGCATACGCAGTTTGTTGACCCAAAAATAACTGGGTAAAACCAAGCACATGCAATCCCATGTACAGCATACCAATGTCAGTCACACCACAACTGAATTCAGAGGTGTTCTCTCACACACACACACACACACACACACACACACGCACACACAGGAAGTGGCTGTCAGTGAGCGCAGAAATAGAGATAAGTTCACTGCAAGTCACCACACTTTGAGCACAAACACATACTGGCAGCAGAGATGAGATATGAGCCATTACTCTGTTAAATCATAACGGTAACATTTAGTCACTCACGCATCTGATTCATAGGAAGAACAACGGGAACCCGTTCAAGCTGAACCTTTTCCGTTCAGCTTTACGACATAATCAGCCGGCCTACAACCAACATGAGGCATAATGATGCAAATTTGTTCTGCAGTAAAACAAACTGACATCCCATCGTTCCCCATGACCACTTATACTCACGGGTCAATGACGTGTTGCTTCCAGTTAGAGGTTTGAATTTCTGGGGGTTTATTTGAATGTCACTCCTTCAAACGAGCCCTTCTCTATACGATTGTCTGACCTCCTCACGTTCTCCGTTTGCTGCAGATGTATTATCCATTTTGTCGATGTAATTTCCCTGAGATGCACAACCGTTTTATTCAACAACACTTCTGCATTCAGCCCCGAAAAAACAGAGCGTCCATTGTGTTATGAGATGTCACACAGAAAAAGGAACTACTTTCGTGTCGCAGAAATGTGCATGTCAGTGTTCAGACCGGCTCAGAATACTTCTGTTGTGACAGAATGTTATTTTTAGTGAAGCATGCACACATGCCTTCAGTGAAGCTACACAGTTTCATAAAACACTTGACGAGCAGCAAACCAACCAAGAGCTCATGAGATGATGTGAGTTAGGATACGTACACATGATGGGAACAGGGAGAGGGCATGCAAAGAGATGGGGGAAGTAGAAAGACTTAATAGAGCTAGATGGACACAAAAAAAATAAAATTCCTCTCAAAAACATGAACAGAAAGTTGGGAAAGACGAGAAGAATATCAGTAAATGTCCAACGAATATATTCTTTCATCTCGTGTGTTGCAAGATGAGTCAGATTGTAACGACTGGACATAGGGACCAAAGTCCGGCAGCACATTTTAAGTCAGCCGATTCAATTTTGGTGACGATATAGATTTGCGTTTTTGTGATAATAATACTGTGCGCTTGAAGGCTTTTTCCCAAAAAAAAACACGAGAATTATTCATTATTGTTGGAGGACAAGACATGTATTCAATTCACTAGTTAATTAATTTTAAAGTATAAAACACTTCAAGAAGAAAATAAAAATAGTTTCTTTGATTGTGTGGATCAGTGATCTGACTTACTCTCAGCTTTAAATGTAATTCACCATCACACTGAAGACTTGATGTTACATTAAACAATAAAGACTCGAGGAGGACAGCTCACCCCGGCAGGTGTTCCACAGATAGCGGCGTGGGCCCCCTCTCTATCCCAGGGGGCCCCGGGGCACCAGGCCTCCCGGCAGACCCTCAGCTGCTCCAGCAGCGACAGCCTCCTCCTGCTGCCCCTCCACGGGATGGCCGTCGTCCCGTTGACTGAACTGTGAACCGCCCTGGACGCAGACATACGGGACACGTTTATGTGCACTGCATCCACAACAGACCGGTCACATTCACACAACTCGTCACTAGATAGATGGATCTGCTGATGCCTTCATGCCTAGAGATTGACACAAAATGAAGGTTTAACATTAGTTTTCTGGTGGTATTTTATGTAAGATTTGCCTTTTTGAACATTCATTTACACACTCTTATATAAAAACACTTAAAATCCTATTGTGGTCTGAAAATGGTTGTTACTTACATGTGTCGGACTGCGTCATGTATTTTCTCTCCTCTACCCTGTTAGCACATTTCTCCGCATGTTCCAATCTTCTTGAACTCTTCCTCTCTGCAAGATGTTACTCAAGAGCTCAAAATAGGAAGCTCACATGCTCCTCAGACGTACATCCTCAAGAAGTTTACCAGCGCAACGTGCAGAATGTTTTTCAAAACTCAGCTAACTGTCGTACGGCTGCCGCGCTCTTCTGTCTCCTGCAGGCTTTTAATAAACTTTCAATTTTCATGTGAAACTGTTGAGCTCATGTTTGATCGGCGCTCTCCCCTCCCCTTCCCCTCCCCTCAGGCCTGCATGTGGTTAACCCAGCCCTGTGAACAGTGAGAACACACTGCATGAACTCTAATAAAGTGTTGAAAATGCTTCACTACCACTCTATGATCATCCATGTTACACATTTTAATCTCGCAGCTCAGGAAGAAATGCAAACACTCCATCAGTCAGCGATGGTAACGTGCAGAAGATATAAATGAGAGACTGAGGGGTTTCACTGTATCTCGTGTACATGCAGGTTGGTTTGGTGGCCGCAGATGGAGGTGTTGTTTATTGGTCAGCGTTTCCATAGCAAGACTCATCACCTTCCTTTTACGTGCAGTGGTGCCGCTCTTTCTGTTTCCTGCCAACACCGCAGTCGGCCCGGTGGCAATGACCAACACGGCTGGCATCAAATGAAGCTGAAAGGGAGCAAAACCAACTAATAACCTCAATGGTGTTAGCCTGAAGAATTATCTCTTTAGATAAGGTTCTCATCATTTAGTCTTTAGTTTTGAGCCATGCTAGCGGCAGATATTGGCAGTTTATTAAAAAAAAAAAAAAAGAACATTTTCAGCTTTACACTGGTCAACTTTATTGCAAGATTATTGCATTGGATTCCAGTATGTTATACAGATGGTAATGTACTTTTTTATTTCATGATGCAACAATTCACGCTTTTTTTTTTGCAGATAACCCAAATAGTTTCCTATGAAACTACTTTATCACACCTGCAGCACTTAAAGGTTGAGAATCAACAGCAGACCTGTTACGTTGTGCATGTACAGTCTGTTGCTCCATACGATTAAGAAGATATAAATGTTGCCTCATAAACATTGTGTGAGAAGAAATGATAGAAATCAGTTCTAACCGGAGAAGGCGATTAACATGAAAAACAATTTAAAACATTTTAGAAGTTCCACTTAACCTGCCGTTATATTTACAACTACCTCAGCTCTCCGAGCAGGAAGTTCATTCTGTGACACAGTTGATGGTTTGGAGACAATATAGTGAGTCTTGATCACACAGCCGGGCTTTTAGAAGATATTAATTACCTTCACGCTCTGACATCTGTCAATATCAGCATTACTTCAACACCACCACCCTCTCTTGCAGTAAAATA
Source organism: Anarhichas minor (assembly GCF_050575085.1). Taxonomy (NCBI): domain Eukaryota; kingdom Metazoa; phylum Chordata; class Actinopteri; order Perciformes; family Anarhichadidae; genus Anarhichas; species Anarhichas minor. The sequence goes on from NW_027466472.1 coordinate 1,801,814, forward strand.
TGTCCATGCATAGAGTTACCGGCCTCAGAAAGAAATATACAGCTGGAACAGATGTAAGCTAGTGCAACAGAAGGGAAGTAGAAGAACGTCAGTAAGGTGCAAATAAATGATAAACAGAAGCATAAAACCCAGGGACGTCAAGAGCAGGATTGTTCAGAAGAATTAAATGGAAAATGAGAGCGTGACGCCCAAACAAAAACCCTGGAATCATCATCTTCATCTCCCTTTAAAGGACCCACTCCACACCGACGGCAGCTTTTTAATAAGTTACTCCTCCTCCTTCGTGGGCTCTGGTGCCACTGATGCAGCAGAGCTCACCTGGGCGGACTCTCCTTTGCTCTCGCCGGCCTTCTCCTTCTTGTCCTGGCTGTCGATCTTTGCGTGCTCCTGCTTCACCAGCTCCTCCAGCTCCTCCTGGAGAGGGGGGAGGGGGGGGGGAGTGATTTTAACATGACTCATGCATGGAGAAGAAGTCCGTCCACGGTGGCGGTGACTTGCGACCACAACTTCACACAGGAAAATCATCTGTAGGTTACCTTTACAGTTCAAAAGATCTCACCTTTGTTGCTTCTGCTGCAGTTCTACAAGAACACCACAGGTGCACCTTGTACTACATTGTATATTTAGGCACATGAGTGTGGATCCAAACAGATGCGTCTAGATGAGAGCTACTGAAGTCCAATAGATATTCTGTCTTGATAAATAGACCATATACTAACCAAACTAAAATCATTCGCGTTCAATGAACCTCGAGGCAACAAGGATTAATTTTAAACCCAATTAAATATAAAGTAGCTTTACATTTAGAAAGATTAAATTTAAACCTCTTTAAAACGTCAGTTTAATTTGTACTCCAAATCTAGATTCTATTTAATTGCACAAAAAAACAACTTTAAATTCCAATTTAAAATGTAATCCAGTGTAAACTTTAAACGTAGACTTGAGGCCGTTTAACTGTTTTGTTTGAGATGGATTGAACAAAATAATAATAAGTTCCTCAAAGAAAGTTAAGGGACAGACTCGACCCAGATGAGTTTTATGAGGATGCGGAATCTCTCTCAAGAAACCGGTTCAACAACGAAACGGGAGGATTGGACCTGGAGTCTCTTTTTATTGCACTTAATGTGACAAAAGTCGTTTCCTTATTGTGCTGATGTGCGTTCGTACACGAGAATGTGAAAACATTTTGTGGTCACGTGGTGAAGTCATTGCGCTCAGCTGTTGACCAAGAAACAGTTTCAGCACGTAGCTCCTGCTAAAGTGTGGTTTTTACTATTCTGTTGTTGAAGATTAAACAAACTAGAGACAACGTGCTGGTAGCTGGAACATACATAACTATTCATTTAATCCTAATTTAAGTTATTTTATCAACACATACAGTTCGGTGTGGTTTACATAGATGATCCATTCTCATAATGATCCGTTCGTATGATCATTTAACGCAGCAGGACCTACTCATGTGCACTTTATACAGTGTGGGAGGAGTCAAATCAGAAAATATGGAATGAAGCTTTAATGATACTGTGCATCTGTAGTTTGTGTTGCAGGATATGGTGGGAGCTTAAAGTAAATTAAATGAGAGGAATGCAATCAGAGAGGAAATGAGAGGCACAACAACCTAAAACATACCCTCAGAAATTAGATCACTAAACATTAACGAGCCTATATTTTAATATTGGCCTAATTACCTCCTGACTGAAGTGATCACCATACGCTCCAAAGCCATTTGTCCTCAGAATCACGTGATTGGTCGGTGATAAATAGCTTGTACACAACCTAGAATGAGCGGAGGATCTACGAGAGATGATCGTGTAACTCACCTTCCATCCCAACAGCTCAGCGAGAGCCAAACAGCCGTCATCACACGTACTGATGTGAGCTACGTCTCTGGAGAGAAGAAAGAAAAGGACACCGTGTTGAAACCTGGACAGAGCTCCATGCAGCTTCTTCGTTTCCAGCACTGATGCACATTCCAATATGACAACACTCTCCTCCTGGTTTTCACAAACCGGCATCACCAGAGATGACTCAACAGTTTGTCACTGGTATCGTGAATGAGCAACAATGTTTGTATTTCATGATGACTGTCGAGTGATTCAGTAGTAAGTGAATTACCGAGTAACTACGAATATTAAGTATAGCAGAAAAATTGTAGTAAAGCACAAACTAAGTATTTCACTAAATGATCATCATGGACGAAGCGTTTGCACCCTCTGGTGGTACAAAGATGAACTGCATGTTTTACACACAATACACGCACATTATTAACACATCATTTATTACTGATCATTTTGGCTCAGTTGATCAATATTTAAAAACTCTTTATTCTCCTATTTATCTGATCCAGTGCATTTGATCAGATTCAGATCAGATGTGTATTTCTGCTATCGGATGTAAGTTGTAACGGGAGGACAAAGGTAAAGATGGTAAAACGGTTGCAGAGAAGAAGAAGCAGCAGCATCTCTGTATCACCTGTACGCCTTGTCTGAGTCAAAGTCCATCCCTCCTCCAAAACCCAGCAACCCAAACAGAGGATCGGCCTGCAAGAAATCCAAGAAATACATCGATGACAGAAAGAAAAGAGTTTGGATAAAAGGTCAGGAAACTGTTTGTGGAGGGATGAAGGCTCACCTGCCCGGCCTTCTCCATGTTAATGAGCAGACGGGGGCAACTTTTTGAAACCCTAAATGACAAAGAAACACAGCAGAGAAAACAAATCCACAGTAAGTGTGGTAAATCACGCTCAAAAGAAACTGCAACAAAGATTATATCTGGAATCAAGCCTGAATCGTTCATAATGCAGGAGAGTTTCTCTGGCAGCTGCCACATTCTGACTGCAGCAGTGTCTGTGGTCAGCAGTAGATGTCAGGAACATGGAACTTGATCTGCATTACCTGCCGACGAGACCTGCAAACGGTTGGACCTGCAGAGATGTCCCCATGATGAGGAGGAGATCACAGCGAGGGAAGTCCTGACAGGTAAAGGAAGACGGTGGAGCGGGTTTATTTCTGCAGAGGGGTTACATCACATTCTCTTCAAAACATGCACGCAAACCACCACCGTGTGCTCACCATCTTCATTGACGTGAAGAACCGGACGGGTAGACTCTCTCCGAAGAAGACGATATCTAGGGGAAGAGGAGAAAGGGACGCAGAGATACCGAGATGATTGGTGACACAATTATCTAGCAGTCATGTTTGTAAAGTAAGAAAAAGGTTCAGAAAGGTCGGTGGAGACAAAGATCCACTGACCTGGCTTCACCAAACTGCTGCACTTGTCACATCGAGGAATGTCTTCAGAAAAGATTTGATCTGCAAAGCAAGAGGACGATGTTAAAGTCAAACAACTCAACGTTCCCAGGCTCTCTAAAGACCAACAAAAGCAAAAGGCACCTCTCATCCAGTCCAGGTCGTACTCCTTGCGGCATGAGAAGCTCACGCAGTGGGATGTGTAGAACGTTCCATGAGCTTCTATCAGATCATCTCCCTCCAGCCCGGCCACACGCTCCAGAGTGTCGATGTTCTGAATGAACATACACATAGAAACATCGATACAGAAACAGATTAAATATACAGTAAGGGAATAGACTCTTTCTGACCTGTGTGTAGCAGCGTCTCAGGTGCCCCTTGTCCTTCAGCAGCTTCATGAAGTAGTGACAGATTGTCGGCTACACACCAAAACAAAAAAGAAGTAGTGAGGACAATCACATATAAGGCAGCTGATAGTTTTCTTTATTAACATTTTCAGCCTGAATATTCAAATATGTTTGAGTTTTCAACACTCAATATGAGACCTACAAGGCAGCAACAAGGGTTTAGTACCTTAAACTGTCCTGGGTACAGCTCCTTGGCCAAGGCAAAGAAAGGCTCTGGATGTTTCTGAGAAAGACGATGCAGCAACATCTTACATGTTATTGAAGCAACAGTGAAGAGTGTCTCAAATCATAAAGAGCAGGATGGTCTTCAGACGACTGTACAAGTGTATCCCGTGTAGTGTTTTTGTTTCTGAGTTGAGGTTATGAGTTCCTTTTCTTAAAAGTGACAACCTAAAAGTGGCTTATTCATGGTATTACACCACATGAAAACAAAGGACCAAGAGGCTGACTTCTTAGCTAAATCTTTGATCTTAAATAAAGATATAAAGGTTCCATTATTATGTCTAACAATTTGTCAAAACTGTCAAGGTTTCCTGTGAAAGCTGTTGTAAAGTGTCCTTCACTGGTGTCATTCTTCAAACATTCAAACATAGCAGTCGTTCGCTCACCTTAAAGTAATCTATCTGGAAGATGGCCTCCGGGTAAGGCAGGTTATATTTTAGCAGGTTTGCGTACAGGCCGGTTCCTGGTGAGCGGAAATCAGGGATCCCAGCCGCTGTGGGAGGAAATGATGTGGACAGTTACAGATTAAAGTAGTTTGATACTTCAAAAACAATCGTTTTGTGATATTTCAAACTGAGATACTCACATGTGGATATTCCTGCTCCAACCATGCAGATGATGTTTTTACCTGTGAGGACGCAGAGATCAATAAATAAGTGCTTTATGACAACAGGCGTGTAAAGCAGTGAATAAATCCACTATGGTCAGCCATTATGGACGAGCTGACCTGAAAGCAGGCAAAGACTCACATTTGCCGCTCTTTATGTACTGCGCCACTCCGTCCAGAGTCAGCTCGTCCAGAACTTTGTCTGCCGAGCCGAGACCCAGGGTGCTGGAGAAGAGGTTACGCAGGAAGTCCACTGAGAGAAACACGAAGAAGACGACGCATTCAAGAGTAAACACAGCACCGTGTATGCAGGTAGAAATCAATAACAAGAGACTCAACTTTAAAATAAAATGTATTCATGAATAATAAATGAATGTGCGCAGTACATCTACAGAATGATGACTGGTGTATGAGACACATCACATTAAATAACAGTGTAATAATAAGACAGATTAACTGAACTGTAAAAGAGCATATATTTCTATTACAGTGTCAGATGTGTCATTGTTTTCCACATACTCTCTGTGTCTCCTGCAGCCTCTTCCCCACTGCTGTCGTCGGATTGGTCCTACAAAAGACACAACACATGACGTGTATATGACATTTAAAGCAGCGACTCTACGGGATGAGCCTGTTGTGAATGGCTGCTCTCTTTAACAGATCTGCGTTAGTCAGACGATGACAGACGACGGCTTTGTTTGGAAAGGCGACCTCATCTAACGTCACTCTCTGCTAACACTCACCAGCTAATGTTGGTATCACAACAGCAGATAGAAATACTTTCTCACCTCTGGTTCAGGCGTAGCCTCCTCCTCCTCCTCTTCTTCTTCTTTAGGAAGTGCTAGAAATGCAAAATTAAATACCACGTCAAACTCAACAAATGCGTCTCAGTGTGACGAGTTAGCATTAAAACTAGCTAGCTAAACTAGCTAGCACCGTCTGACTGACAAAGTTGTGATTTAATTTAACAAATCAGACTTCCTACCTGATGCATCAGACATTTATCCTTCTACTGAGTCCCTTCAACCACAAGGGTAAGGATGGCAATTATTTTAAATCCCAGATATTACGAAGTTACGACAGGTATCTACTGCAGCGAGCACTGGGCTGGATCTTCTTGTTGTTGTCCGTCAGAAACACTGTCCGTGTTCCTTGTAACCCAGTTCCTATGACACAATAGGTTCCTACCGCTAATGTCATCCTAAAACTCTAAACTCACAGCGAATAAACACGGATGACATGAGAATTGATAACTTTATCGTAGGCACTAGTACCCAACATGAGGTGTGAAGTAAAATTAGCTCATATAACGAGTTCTGTACACATCAAAACTGGCAACCAAATCATTGCAGATGACATCTTCACATACAAAAGTATCAGTGATTTCTTCATCCACATCCACTCTTAGTCTCCCAGTCTTACTGGTGTGTCTTCATCCCACTGTAGAGTCCGATACTGCAGCAGAACAAGGCTCATACTGGATTACGGGCTTTAGTTTCCTCACATAAGCCTCCACTGTGAAGATTAGAACATCCATGCAGACACAAAGACGTGTCGCCACATGGTTCTCATTGTCAAACAAGACTTGTGAATTCCTAAAAGATAGTACATTTGCAATAAACATATTAAAAACTAAAATCTTTATTCTGCACATTTACATTCCAGCAAATAAAACCACATTTACCACATTTACAGACAAAGCTTAATTTGCTTGAAAAAGAGCTGATTTTGCATTTACATCATACATGTGTACACTCGAGACAACAAGTTGATTCTGGGGTGGAAACAACACGAGCAGACTGTGATGACATGTATTGTATTTTACATTTCAAAGACAAATGATCCAACAAACTTCTTCCACACTTACAGTATTTTTTTTCGTATGCTCATGTCTAGTTAGACGTTGGCAGTGTAAATCAAATATGAGTCTATAACTAGTTCATGCTTTGAAGCTACTTTTACAAAGTGGACAAATGGTGGAATTTCCAGGTCCGTCATGTGATGCCCTATTGGCCCAAAAATACTTTTTCCCATAGACTGAGTAGGGAAAGAGACGTCTGTAACTCAGTGGATATTTCTTTTTAAAAAAGGTAAATACACTTCCCGGTGAGAACACATGATCAGCCCTTATTTAAATCATAAGGTCCTAAAAGTTGTAAAAATCCAGAGATATTTCCTTCGTCCGTTCATATGAATGAGTCCGAGAACAAGGCTGGGAGGCGGGATCAACCAAATTGATTTGAACCTGAAAATAAGCTGTGATGGTTGAATTGCTGCAAGATGTTTTCTCTACATGTCTTTCAGGTTCTCTCTCAGAGGACTCTCTCTTTCCGAACACAGTCTCTTGACTCGTCTGACTCCCGTTCCTGCCCGTTCCCTACCTCCTCTGCCCTTGCTCTTCTATCTCCTCTCCTCCCTCCTGCCTCAGGCTGTGGTCGTAGCCGGTAGCGATGATCTGGCAGTGCGGTAACATCTCCTCCAGCAGGATGACGACCAACCCAGGACTCGAGATCCGAGGGAGGGACGACACGTCCAGACGCCGCAGTCCCCTACCACACACAAAAAGAGAGGAACTTAATACAAATGTACTGTTTTGAAAACACCAACTCGTTGTAAGTGTTTGGATACTTACTTGAGATTCTTGAGTGCGGACAGGCCACCTGTAGTGATGCGAGGGCAATGAGAGATGTCCAGTTCCTCCAGAGAGTCCTGGAACACATGGAGCCTGGCCAGGAACCAGTCGTCCACTTCAGGACATCCTCGTACTGACAGAGTCCGCAAAGATTTCTGCCCCTCTGAGAGACGACAAAGCAGATCAAAAACACTGGACACGCCTGCTAAATATAGTAAAAAACAGTGCATGTATCTGACAGTGTACGACAGATAGAAAGGTCGGTTACAGTAAAGCAAAAGTGATTTTTAAAAAGGAAAAAAATAATCAGAAAAACAAAAAACAAGGCTGATTTGGAGCTCATTACTCAGGTTCCCCAATCCGCTGTAGTTGATGACCGTGTAGCTCATGTTCACTTCCTCTAGCGGTGTGTCTTTGTGAGTCAAGAAGTCCCAGTTGAATTTGCCTCTCCGGTCTGCACGGAACCAGTCTGACTGGCCAACATACCTGATGATCACATGACAACCGGATCACAGCGGCACATTTCAGACACGGCTATTCAATGGTCATCTCTGCTGCATTATTACAGATTATATGCAATAACATGTCACAACTAGACCCCAACGATGCAAAAGAAAACAACTTAATATGATAATAAACGCCATGAAAAATGAGGGACCAAACTGTTATGGTATGAGTTCCAAGAAGTAAACATTAAACCCCCCCCCCCCCATCAATTAGTCAGTCAACAGAAAATTAATAAACTAATCTAATAATTGGTTATTTGTCTTTTTTTTTTTTAAAGGCAAAACTGCAAACAAAGTCTTTATAGTGCGAGGGTTTTTTGCTTTTCTGTTTCACATCAGGTACATTCAAAATGTTGAGGCTTTGGACCGTTCGTACAAAACCGAGCATTTCAGGATGCCACCCTGGGAACTTTTGATGGGTATTTTCCACAAGTTTTGGACATGTTATAAGCCAAACCGTTAATAGATTGAATTATCTGAATTGGCAAATCAATCAGTGATGAAAATAATAGTTACTTGCAGCCTTACGTGAAAGCTTCACTGCAGCGTTCTTGCGTGAAATTAGCTCAAACAGGAAGACAAATCAAACCCCTAAACAGGTTCAGCTGTCAGGATAATTTTAAGAGTTGTAATAAAATATTATGTGTGCTCAGTGTGTGTGTGTGTGTGTGTGTGTGTGTGTGTGTATATATATATAAATATAAGAGACAAACAGTAGAGAGACAAGGTAGCAGGGCACTTACCTAAATCCTCCCCTTAGACTCAAGATATAATACGCTGCTGCTATGTCTGCGCCATATAAACCCCGAGTGTAGCCGAAGTATCTGTAAGAGACAACAAATAAATCAGTGATGGTTAAATATCTACAGTAAATGGACTTAAAGCACCTTGTCACACCCATTATTTCTGAGAATTGTACTATTTCTATGAGATGGGTGGATGATACCGAAGCTTGCATAAACTCAATACACTTCGACGGCTGCCGTGTGGACGCAGATCAACTCGAGAATGATGCTGAAACTCCCGTGTGGACGGAGATCGTTTCTATTTGACAAATCTGCATCCAAGGAGAAACGGAGTAGTGTGGACAGGGCATAAGAGAGAGCTTGTGTCAAATGAGGAACACCACGTGACTGATGGCACACAGCTGTAAAACGTCACTGGTGCTTCAGTTTTAAATTTAACTTTATGATCGGCACATTAGCCGGATAAAAAGAGGAGAAAAATTGAGAGGTGGTGACGTAGGCTAGAAATACATCATCATACATCGTGTGCTTAAAAACCAGTGCAAAATAATTTTTTGACAAAGCATTATTAATTATTTTACTGCAACATGTTGCACAATACCATCTACATATGACGCAGTGCAGCTGATGCAAATATTGCATATTTCATAATATCATGCAGGCCTGTTGAACTTTTATTGCAAACACACGAGAGTAAACACATCTAAAATCAGGAAGGTGTTGCACAAAACTATGAACTTTTTTCAGCCCAATAGAAACAAAGCTTCACGATACTACACAAAACAGCCAAAAAGTTTTCTCACGCGTTCCTCCTCTGGATCCCCTTCCTCCTCTGCTGAGACCCCCAGCTGAGGAGCATCTCTACGTCATAGAAACGCTGGGTGAGGAAGAGGAGGAATCTCGTGTGCAGAGGAGGAGAGGACACCGAGCTCGAGCGCCACGGTCGCCTTGCAACCATAAGGAGAGTCGACCGTTGGCAACATCTGCGTAGAGTCTGTACGGAGAGACACATTCAATAAAAACCCAAAATAAAGCTTTAATAGGACGACTAATACAGCGTTACACCGTTAAACGTCAGCTAACAGCTACATGCAGCGTGTTAAAGTCCTCTAGCAGATTACTAACAACAGCACACACATTCAGCTTAACGTTATACTGAGCGTGTACTCTGGCGTTTAAAAAGAGCAAGTCAAATATTGTTAAATCTGCTCTAAACTGTAATAATAAGCCAAAATTTGAAGGGTAACTCACCATGAAGAGGGCCGCCATGACAGCCACGTTCAACGGAAAGTCGTAAAGGACCAACGTTGCAGTTTTGCATTTTAAAAGCAGTTGCTGTTCACCATGTCAGCCGCTAAGTGTCGCTGTACGCACGTCTTTGACGCCGAGCAGAGTAACCTGACCTGACCCAAGAGACACGAATGAGAAGGAGTCTCCCACACCGGTGGAGGAGCACACAAACATCTCTGGTTATTATGGTCGTCGGTAATAAAGGATATAAAAAACAATTGAAAAAGTCTGTGCAATCTTTTCAGATCGTACTGTAATTACCGGGGCATGAGACCAGGTGGTCATTTTACTTGTTCACATGATCAAAGACAGCAAAATAGAGTTCATTGAAATCATGTTTGGCAGAATTAAGGTGAATCAGTGTCCAACAAGTCAACGTGGAGGTAGTAAAATTAAACTTTAGACATTTAAAAGCACAATGCCTTAAATTATACAAAAAACATCCCCAGTATTAAAACTGAAAACACACGATAGGACCCTGCAACACTCTCAAACTGTCTGACTGACTGCACTACAGGAAGTAATATTGAATAATAACTTTGCATTTATAACCATATGTTTTTACATTTTTCTGGTGTTGCTGAAGGTTCATTTGCATCACTATCAAAACTCTAATTAAAATTTCATGTTAAGACCCTTAATGTAACAGGGATTGCTCTCCTGTTAGGACACTACATCAGCAACAGCGTGCACCTGGACCAGGAGCTGCACATCCCAGGTGAGCGCTGGCTCCAATAGAAATGATTCTGTGTTTTTTCATTTAATCTCAGCATCATTGTGATTTTTTTGTGGTTGAAACAAACAAAAATGAGATCTACGTTTGAATGCTTGAGTTGAACATTTCTGCTGCCTGTTTGGTCAGCGGCTGTGACTCCTACAAATCATGTTCATACACTCCTGATTTCTAATGCAAAGACATTTTGCGTGGACTAAATGCAACCCAGATTACACGTTCTTTAAATTAACATGATGAAAGAACTTGTTTATTGGAAGTATCTGCAAAGTTACAAGATGTTTAGTCTACACTGAACATATTTAGTATCGCCCCGTAAGTACAACACAATACACCTTTTTCATGCTTTTTAGAAACAATTACGACTTACTGGAGGTTAAAGAGACATTTTTTTTTGTTGACAATATATATATATATATATATATATAAAAAAAAAAAAAAAATCAGATAGAAATAACAAAAAATCAACAAAAATAGAATAATTGTTCAACAACAGCTCAGCAGCTATTATGCAATCAAACTTCATCTTAGCTTTTTCCAAACATATTCTCCTGTTAAACCTGTGTCTTGTCTATGATAGCAATCAGGTTGTGACAATAAAACCTTGAATTTAAGAATATGAATCGACTATAGTTTGCCAGAAGAAGATAAAAACACTGATGTATCACTGCTGAAACATGTTCCCCTAGAATAGATATTTCAGCTCACTCTTGATTGGTGCAGAATAAATCATGCACTAACCAAATCAATCACCTCAAGGTGGCAGCCAACCGTTTCAGTCTGCTGTAAGTGTGTGTTGTATTAAATCTCCGGGCCAATTTTCATTCAATTTTCCTCCAAGCACTGTCTGGTCTCCTCTCCACAGGGAGAGAAGACGACTTGAAACTCTGCTCGCATGACAGATGTGTCACTGAAAAACAAGCATACCCACTCTGCTAGTGTCACCATCTCACACACACACACACACACACACACACACACACACACACACACACACACACACACACACACACACACACACACACACACACGCATACACCTCCCAGAGCTCTGGCACTCACAGTGAGTGTGATATGACAGACGGCTCACACCTGCTGGTGAAAACAATTAATAAATGAGATCTCGGCTTTGGTGTGTTTGTAGAGGACCGGCAGAGAAAAGAAGCAGCAGTGGATGGTGAGACAAACAGAGGGGTTCATTGATGTAGTGATCGGTTATGTTCAGTTGGTTCAAACTGCACAACATACTGTCAGAACAAAATGTAAATGTTTTACTGTAAAACCATGAACAATTGTACACACGTATCACATCTAAAAGGAGGGTCACGACATGCTAAATTAATCAGGAAAACTGTTTGCAAGTCATGAGCTGCTTGGTTTTAGTTAGAGAGAATGACAAAAGGGTTAACACGATGGAGGAAAAGGCAGTGGGAGATTCAAAGTCCGTGTGGTCCGTGTTGGAGCCCGAGCAAATCACATTACTGAAGGGTTGGTTGAATGAACACATGGACCAATGAAGTTAAGAATGACTGGCAGAGGGAATGAATGAATCGATAAATGCTGGAATAGATGGATTGCCTACTGGACCAGAATTCTAATGCTCTAACAGCACTGACAGATAGAGAATGTTTGTATTGTCTGTGTGTGTGTGTGTGTGTGTGTGTGTGTGTGCGTGTGTGTGTGTGTGTTTTAAGTTACATTAATTTCCTTTGACTTTTAACTATTTTTTCACTCAATTGCACAACGTTTTTTCTGTCCTCAAGAGAAAGACATACCTGATTCTGATATAAGAAACCCATTTTTGCCACCTACAATCTCACTAAATTCCAGGACATTTATAAGATTGAACAACTTCAATTTCAGTGTTATTATATTTATGGACGGTAGGGAAATATAACATAGGATCACGGGTTCTTAAGTTTAAAAGACATTTAGTCTTATCTGCATTCAGTGAATGTTAGAGGTTATGTCTGAAGAACGTTAAAGTCAGATTGTAATCCAGATGTGGCTTGAGTTCGAGAAGAGTCAAGCGTGTGAAGGATTGCATCATCTAATAATGTAGAGTAATAATGTTGTTTCGGACGATTTTAAATAGCAATGGACCCAGCAAAGATCCCTGCGGTACCCCCTCGGTTGTTAAAAAGGAGGCTGATGTGAGACAAATCCGTTCCGAGCACGATCATCCAAACCATGACAGCGTGAAACCAACAAATTACTAGAAATTAATGGAAAAATAATTGGCAGATCAATCAATTATGAAAATAATAGTTTGTTGTAGCCCTACGGGATAATGTGCAATGTCATTTTTCTACTCCGCCGCCCTCAAATCCAGTTTAAAATGGAGTCCTATACATTCATATAAATCCATTATCCCTTTCTTGTAAGCGGGAAGAGGCAGAACTACTTCCACAGTCTTGTTAGCAGATGAAGACTGAGGTTTCCTAATAGCTGCTCCCCTGTGGCGCCCCACTTTTTTACTGAGAGTTGGTGTAAGTGATGGCCCTGTGGGAAACCATTAGCCAGTGCTGTCTCTCTCTCTCTCTCTCTCTCTCTCTCTCTCTCTCTCTCTCTCTCTATCTCTCGCTCTCTCTCTCTCTGCCCCCATGTCTTCCCTTCTGTTTTTGCAGAGATGTGGTAAACACACACAATCCTCACATGCACAAACCTCTGCAGCAATCTCAAGACCGTTAGCAGCTGTCAGGGTTGTTTTGTTTTGACCAGCTCCCATAAGGTCAGTGTGGAGTCTGCAAATCTCTACAGTAGCGGCAAAGAAGCCGTTAGTGGACGTTAGTCGTACTGGGCCCGTTGTGTTCACGCTCACATTGAGGGACAGTCACTGGGAGGACGACCGGAGGCCACAAAGGCCACGACAAGCAAACAAATGACTGAATCCATGCTTAAAATTAAGATATAAATTGATTTAGTTGACTTCATATTCGTGCAAATATACATGTAAATCACCTAAATGGAAAATGTGATACCAAATATGATTTAATATACGTACAGAGTTGTCATGAATGAACCAATTTTCTCACAATATACCCTAATTGACTTACACACACAAACAAACACACACATCTTCCGTAATTAAGTGTGCATTCCTTTGCTGCACTATTAATGTGATGTGTGTCCTCTTATCTTTTGTACATTCGCTCATTATTCAGACACCTTTGGGTACTGCTCGTGTGTGTGTGTGCCTGAACAAGAGCACATAATCATCGTCTTGTTATCTCTCTCTTCCACACATCTGTACTAATTCCCATTGACAGAATTAATTACAGAGGTGACGAACAGCCCAGCGACCAAACCCCAAATGTCACACACGCCTTGAGTTACACAGCACCGTTATCTTGTAGGGAGATGTCGCTTAAAATAGCACGTCAGCCAAAAATAGCATAAGCTGGCGGAGCATGTCATGGGATAGAGACCGCGGCGACCTGTAATTTCTGATGCACCTAAAATCCCCGCTCTTCACTCAAGATCTTCATGTGGTGTCTGCACACAGTATACTGCACTGACACAGAAATCGGGGTCATGCACATGCAGATGGAGATGGAGATGAAGGATGCAGGCTGCTTCCCTTTGGAGATCAATACTCTCCCGTGTGTGAATGAGCAGCTCGAGTGTGGATGTGCAGCATACAAAGAAAAAGCAGAGGGTTAGGGTTGGGTTTTCCTCTGAGACTTCACAACAGAAATAAACAGCATTTAATCAATGTGAATTGATTTCTATATATAGACCTTCTCATTGCCATCCTGTTGCTACTGCAACAGCTTTGGTCCAAGTTTACTTCCTGCCAGGTTTCTGCATTAGCAAACATTACAACAGGAAATACAAAAGGGGTCATTTATAATGTTTATTTTGTCAAGTTTGCAAAGGTCTATAACTCTGTATCTTTCCATCTCTCGTCTCTCTCTCTCTCTCTCTCTCTGTGAGACAGCGACTGTACATACTGTATGAGTATTCCTGCTAGGTTGACGAGAGTTTTCAAAAGTGTCAGCTACATAGCAGCAGATGAATAATGCAGATGAAATAAAGGGCTTTTTTTTGCACGGCAGCTACGCGAGCTATGATACATCAGATGTAAGCCGTAAACTGATGCTGACCTCAAAACGCCTGCTCGGCTTGCCATCTCTGCTGTGTGACTTTTGAATGACTCCTTGCATTCAACACAAGGATACTTGCGTAGGTTGTTTTGATGAGTCATGAGCTTTTATTTAGCTCAAGTGGCATTCACTCTCGTCAACAATGAGTTAATGTGTTTTACATTAAGACTATAAATAGATGTAGTTAGGGTTAATATATTATACATCTCAGTCATTTTATATCCTGTCACAATTTTCTATTTGAGTTCTTTCTCCACCCATTTTCTTCTTTAACTTCCTCTCTTCCTTTGTTCGTCTCACATCCGTCCGGGTTTTCTGTCCTCTACGACCTCCTTTTTCCCCGTAACATGCAAGTCAGGCATTCAGCTCATGCCTTATCATTTCCATTCACGTTCCTCCCTAATCTCTCCCTCTCTCCGTCTTTGTCAGCAGAATATTGAGTTCAGCCTGTGGTGCGTAATAAGCACACATGCGGCGCTCACACACACACACACACACACACACACACACACACACACACACACAGAAAAACAGGCCTACGTGTCAGAAAAAGAGAAGAAGAGAGCAAAGAGAGAAAAAAGGAGACAGAAGATTGAAAATGACTCCCGAGATCGAGCTGCAAATCATGAATAACTAATAACAAGTTCGTATTCCGGCTGTTCGTTCGCGGTGTCATCAATCACGGCCCTGTCTTTCTGCTCCGCTGTAGCTTCATTAAGCTGATAATGGACTCTGGGCTGCATGTCAACCAGGCAATATCTGCTTCTAATCAAACTATGATTAAATAACCTCTCTGAGCAGCCAAACTCCTTCTGAAGTGTGTTTGCCGCCAAATAATCTAACTGATAAATGGCTTTCAGTGCTACTAGTGGGTTTACTGAGCACCACTAGGCTACAGCTTTATCAGGCATGACTTCACTATAATATATTATATAAATATGTTGTATTTTAATACAACGCTTTATCAAATAAACCTACAGTATAGAAAATGATATGGTGTGCAGTCATATCAATAGTTCTGAAAGCCTGGTTGTTGGCATCTCATTGTACAATAATACCTTTGGGGTCGTGGATGTAAAATATTGAAATTGTCATTTGTAAATGCTTTAAATCTGTTATGGTGAGACTGTGAGCTATTACAAAATCTTTCTGCCTCCTCCCCTCCCATTACCGAAATCGTGACCCTTTGCCCTTTCAGGTGTTAAGCTGATTTGAGGGATGAAGACCTCCAGACGCACAGCAGGAGGTCCGATGATGAAGCCGAGCCAAACCCGTGTCCAAAACACCGATTGGTTTTTGCCGTCTGGCCCGAATAAGTCTGAGTATTTGGTTGAAGATTATCCTACTGCGGGTTTCCCAAAATCATTTTAATGCTGAGATCAAAAATCATTCTCGGAGATGACCAGTTGTTGTTTTTTAGGAAGCACATGCATGTGTTTTTATAGATTAAACTGGCAGCAACTCCAAATCTCAGCAGGGATTTGTTTCACCAAAGACTTGTTGCATGCAGTAACATAAAATATTCATTACGACCCTTTTTCTCTCCAAATGATTGGACATTTGACGTCAACCGCCATCATTTGAGGTGAAGCGGTCTAATTTGATGCAGATTTGATGATGCACATTATTTATTTAATGACCACCGTCTATAATCGAACAATCATACACTCAAAAAAAGTGCTTGTTTGTTTCTGTGAATGGTGATAATCCTGGCTTGTTTGCTTTTGTAAACACATTGTTTGGTGACTCATGCTTGGTCAAAGGGGTCAAAGGTCATAGTATACCAATATATGATTATTTTATTTTATAATTATAAAATAATAAGTATTATTATAATTATTAATATTATTATTTGTGTTATTATTATTAAGTAGCAAGGCAGGGAGACAGGTTATAACCCAGGGTATGGATGCTATAACACAGCATTAGAGCTCATTTCACTCAGTAGTTTGGGTCATATGAACAGAACATGACGCTTGGTCAAATGGTCAAATGTTCTGTCCCATATTTACCCAGCAGTGGGGTTAAAATTGGGTTATTTTTTCAACCCAGCAGTTTTTTGAGTGTAGCTCAATAACGATTCCTCTAAATGTTTCAGTTAGTTTGGCAGTCACCATCTGGAGCTGTCAGAATATTTGAACCATAACTGCTTGGATGTGTCTCATCACGACCGCCCATCTCTCATAATGTGACTGTAGCGTCGGCTCCCTAGAAAATTCCCAGCACAGACTGTAAAAAGCGTCGAGATCTTTTCTCCCTGACTGGAAATGACGTCAGTAAAAGCCCTCTGAGAGGAACTTGTGATTTGAGGCTTTATGATGAATCACACTGGCAGCACTTGTCAGCACACTTCTGCTGCTCCACACTCACAGAGGCTTTTCACAGTGTCAGAGCAGGGTGAACACAGCTGCAGCTGACAGGATTAATGAAGGGTAAGTTTGACTGGGATGTGCCAATTAACGAACACATGACATTAATAGTGACTACTGTAAATTTCTTTCGCTCGTTAACTTTGCTAAATCAACGTATTTAAGTAATTAAGTTTATTGGCTGCAGCTGTGTTTTCTATGCCATGACGGCTCTGTGAAGGGTTCCTTGAGAAACTAATGTAGCTCTACAGCAACAGATATGAATAATTTGACAGTTAATTATTTCCATTTTTTTTTTATCTGTAGCCTCCCTAAATATGGGGTAACGTGTTGATGATGTGACGTCAATATCATGGGCCATTAACTCATCAGTGCACTGTATTCAAACTCAACATGTTACAGACTGAAAGCATCTGGTTCACGTCAGCCTCCGAAGTTTTAATTCCAAGTGAGAGAATTTCTGAAAGCTACAGAAGTGTCAATGAACTTGTGGCGACGAGGATACAAAGCCACCATCTCGGGAAGTCACAGTACAGATCAATAAAATACCAAAGTGACACAATTAATTCAGCGACAAATAAACCATTTCTGTTTGTTTGAATCGGACTTTACTTGTTAAACCTTCATAAATTAATCTTTTAACTGGCCTACTATCACCTTATAAAGTTGGTAAAAGCGTTGGCGGTTGACTGTCCAGCAGACATTAGCATTTTGCTGATACATTAGCATTTGCATACTGATAAATGTAGGCTAATATTCACTCTCCTTACAGCTCAGTATTGGTCTCCACCAACATTTGAGGTGAATATCTGTCTCTTTAGCTGCTAAACGCTCCACTATGTTCACCAGCTGGTCGTTAACTTTGTCTGCTGTTTAGTCGGTATCGTGGATTTATCAGAATATGCAGGAAAAATAAGCAGCTTTTTCTTGAGATATCAATCGAGCCTTAGTGTGAGGATACGTTGTGTGACTACAATAATAGTAATATCGACTGATATTGCGTGAATGCAAAATTAACTTCCAAAATCCAATTCACCATAAAGGCATTCGTTAACCTCTTGGAAGAGATGTGAGACACACCAGTGACTGAATACATGAATGATTTACAATTTATATCAGATAATCAATAAGCGTATTTGAGCAAAGGGAAGCTGCTGGGCGTGTCTGTGTTTGTTTAATGCAAAGAGATGAAGAGAGAGTATTAGGCAATTAGTCATTTTTATTTCTTCAAGAAGTGTTATACGTCATTTTATGATTCACTGATTCTTCGTGTGCCTGCTGGCTGAACTCCACACGAAACATAATAAATCGAATTGATGTTTTTAGATCTCATACATACACAAAAAACAACATCGACTACGAATGATGGCTGCAGGAAATGATTGGCCCCACATAAAGAGATAGCGGCGAAAACAAAGCCAATCCACATCTACGGCACACACTCTCCGTCTTCTCCCGTTTCCCAAGACCTCTATCTATCCGACCGCCTTCGTCCTTCACACGCCTCCCTCCTGGTGTTATCATTGCCCTTTGTTCCTCATCCGCTGCTCATTTTTTCCCTCTGACATACCCATAATGTCTCTTTAATTTCCTCCTTCACCCTTCACCCAGCTGTGCACCCATCCATCCATGCGGCTCAACCTTCCTCATTTGCTTCACCCTCCTTTTCAGCAATTTCACTGCCTCTCGCGTTCATATCGCTGAAGTCGAATTCAATAGAAATTCAGGGGTTTTATTCTGAGTAATGGCCTAAAACAGAAATTGGCCTCTGCTTGCAAATTCAAAATGTCTTATCAGCTCCTCTATCTCTTCATCATTCCCCTTCGCATGTGTGCCATCAGCACTTACTCTATCATGTTGAAGTACAGAGGTTGAAAGCTAATTAACGAGCCTCGTACTCAATACATGCTCAGCCATGATTTCCGCGTCATGCGAGTCGGGAAACCAGAATAGAAGAAGTGCATATTGCAGCCGTCGGGCTTTCTACTCAACGTTCTCGTCTTGCTCTACTGTATCTTCTGTCACCTCCATCTGTCCTTGTTTTTTTCTGTCTTTAGAATAAAGTTGCATTATTTCTGTGCTCTTTCCTCCATTTGTTTGTGTTTCTCAGCTGAATTCAACCACCTGTTTTAGGATCATTCTAAGCCTACAGTTTTTCTCGCGTTCATTCATGCACATACTAGAAAAATAGGACCATGTTTATGTGCTGTTTGATGTATATGAGAATGTGTTTTCTAAGGTAAGATGCATTTCTGAAAATGTAATTGATTCCTGTTGGGGTCATTGTCCTTGTGAAGATCACTGAAGGTTAAAGTTGATGCGCTCCTTGATTGCATCATCCTCTTTGCTCACCACTCCCTTCTTATCACCCGTTTCTCCCCTCCTAACTCATCTCCTCCCCCTCCTGCTGTCAAGGTTGCTGGAGCTCGGGTCACAAGGGAAGGACCCAAACGCATTAAAGGCAAGAAGATTGTGCAGTTGAATGATTTAATGAAAAAAAAAATCAACCTACAAGTCAGTAGAGTCCACAAACAGGCAGGAACAACAGGTGGACAGGTAGCAAGAAACTCCATACAGCAACGGAAGGATGAAAAACAAACCAACAACCAACTGTGAAAAGACAGAAATATAAATACAGAAGAACAAATCAGACAACAAGACACAGGTGAGACATTAGGGCACGATGAAAGCTAATTGGTGTTGGAAACAAAGGATAATACAACACAGGTGATACACAGAAAAAAAGGAGGGAAAACACATAGACTCAAATTGATCTAAAAGATCCACATTCAACTAATAAACATTCCTTTTCATTCATCTATTTTTATTTCCATATATATATATATACAGTATAAACTACAGTATGTTAAATGTACCATGAGAGTTTTTTTAAAGTTTTTTTTAATTATCAAAAGTAAATAAAAGTCCAACAAACAGAACTTTCAACTACGAGTCCCAAAGAGTTGTTGCAATCCGACCCGTTTCCTCAACTTAACTGTACGGAGTTCATTTAGACCCAACAATGATGTTTTTCCATCACCTTACTAAGTGGTTTTGTTGCCTAAACCTAACTTTTGTTTTGTACTGTAATGTGTTGAAAAATAAGTCGTGCTGAGCGACGTGAAAGAAATGGACAATTCGTGTTGCTCAGCACGAAACCAATAGATTGCATTTTGTGACTATTTCACGTACTGCTGTGAGACTGATGGAATATTGCAGCTTTAATGTTACCAGACCTTCATTTTTTCCCTTATGCTTGTCTGCTCAGCTTCCATATAGTCTAAACAGTTAAAAACAAGTAAAAAAAACACATGATTTATTCTCTCTTTTCATCTCTTCTGGTGTCAAACACAAGCACATTCACTACACAGGGACTTCAAAATGAACCCGGTTGACTCCGACAAACATCGCTTGTGTTAATAGTGCATGATGAGGGAGAATGTGATGTTGAAATGTAATTTAAATGCATAAAATATACATGATAGAATGCAGTAATCATGCGGCAATAGTAGCACACATACAGACAGATGACGGCACATGTTCGTGTATGCACCCATGCATAAAGTAGCACATCCTCTACACGCACACACACCATCTGCTGCAGTGGATGCAGGCTAAAGGTGTACACTTGTGACTGACAGTGGAGTTAGACTGTGATGCTGCGTCGTCCTTGCTGATGGCCTGTCGAGTGTCCCGGTGATTCAGAAGAGGCTGGAAGGCCAGCATATGCTGGAGCAGAATTCAGACTGTGAAAGTCAATCATTTATTCCTGCCACGTGTTGTATTATATGTCACATATTAAACATAACTATGTACCGTATGCACTGAACCGAAGCCATGCAATGCTTTCAGTATGTTTACAGTGTGTTTTTAATCAAGCGACGCCCCATTCTTCCTCATATTTCCTCAAACACTTGGAAATGAAAATGTATAAGACAGATTGAGTGTTGCCTGAGTAATCTATGTGGACTCACCTTTATTATAAAGTTCTGTTTAACCCCACACAAACCTCACCACAGATGTTCTTCCTGACATTCAGCTTTCTCCCGTTGCTGACTCATCTGTCCATCTGCCTGCCTATCTCACTTCCATCATCCCGAAGGGGAAGAATTATTGATGGTGCTTTGGCTTAAAGAAACATCCAAAGTCAGATGACTAACTGCTGACGCAGACGGACAAACTGGGAGAGGGGATAGATAGTGTCCCTACGTTCAGAAGAAAACTCCTCTTTTCAGGAGACAAACACAACGTTTGAATACATCACAAACAAATATCACAACAGTCAGTTGTAGTAGATGGCAGAGACAGCAGAAACTCGATGCATCTAGCCAAGAAATTGTCCGCCACATAACCCTGCTTAAGTCTGGTTTTGTATACGGATTCAACAAATGAGATATTGTTAATAGGTGCAGGTAGGCTGCTTCTGTTACCTCTGGACGGAGCCTGGCTGTCTCTCCCTGTTTCAAGTCTTTGTGCTAAGCTAAGCTACCAGGCTGCACCTTCGCATCTAACTCTCAGCAAGGAAGGGAATATGCGTATTTCCAAACAACGGGGTATGGGCAAACGATGTAGTTTGTGGTTTAATATGGAGGGCTTGTTGCTATATACTGTGCGGCCCTTGTAACATTTCAGAGGTCTGTGCATTGTTAGCAGTACCACCATAGAGAAATATACCCTCTCAACCTCTCATATGGTCTCATTTAAATAATCCTTTGAAGCCAAATGAGTTTGAATTAATCAGACTCACAACAAGCAAAACATTTGAGAAATAAATAATCTCAACCTCCACTAATTACAAGAGTAAAAGGCTGCTTACACATTAAGGCATCAGTGTTACCAACCTAATACTCATAAAGAATCAATATACCACAGCAGAACAAGTATTCTTACTTTTGATACTTTTTACTGATAACACGTCTGTACTGAAGTACTTGAATATTAGTTTTATTGAATACTTTTACATTGTTGTATTGGTACTTTTACTTCAGTAATAGATCTGTGTACATCGTCCACCACTGCCCCCTCCGTCTCTCCCCTTGTTTCCTGTCAGCTTCTTATTATATCCTACAAGTGAAGGCAACACTTGCCCCACAAAAACCTGACCCTGATTGGTCTGATGGGACGCTGCACTTCTAAAAGGTCCAGCTGTGACGGATGACCTTTGTTCTTTCTCTGGGTTGTAATGTATGCACTGTGTGATTAACATCATGAGAGCAACTTTCCTGGCACAGTTTTTTATGCTTTGCCATGCAGGGCCACATCCCTCAGCTTACCCTAAACAATGTGGCAGGGGCTCGAGACGCTGTTAAAGTGACGGATCGGGGCTTTAAAGCCTCTGTAACGATGTGTAGTGGTGAGGATTAAGACACTGGAGGCCGTGTCATGTAGATGAATGGTTTATCTCCGCAGTTTGTGTATGTGTGGAGGAGGAAGAGGAGAGTGGTTTCATAGGGGACAGGGAATGGGTGCGTGCACGTGTTTTTGTGTATTGATGTATATGTCTGCGCTTGTATATGTGTGCTTGTCAGTGTAAGTCACCCTGCCACTGTCTCTCTCTCTCTCTCTGAAAGCACTTAGCAGACACAGTCCAGCGTCCCGGTAAGAGCTCCTGTCTAATGTCCACTATCCCTCTGTTCCATTAGGTAAGAAAACACTGGGGCCTCGTTTATAAAAACATGCTCTTTGACTTCATCCTGGATTTCATCGTACAATCATTCCAACAACTGCGATGACATGAAAAAAAAGATATCAGTTGCAGACGTGCTGTGCTGTACCTAGGGCGAGGCTGGAATTTGTTATTTTAGCTTTTGATTGGTGACTAAATTTGGAAATCCTAAACATAGCAGAGGAAGATTACAGCGTGTCAGCTCTTTGAAAATAACACAAAGGCTCCTGTGGGGAGAAAACGACATCAAAGGCACTGCGAAAGTCTATTAAAAAGCCTCTTCTTAATTTGGAAATCATGGCTGTGTTTTTAAGTCAGCTCTGCTATTTAAATCCCAAAGAGAGTAAGTGACATTTACCTTGGGACGGATTTAGATTGTAAGCTTGAATTAGAAAGTGTTGTCAATGAGGCCCATTGTGTTGAAGCAACTGCAAGGGAGAGATGTGAAGCCTACATTGCAGCGGCATCACAGCCCAGAAGAATAGACAGACTCCCTCAGAGATGGTCAATAATTAATTAAAGAGGGAATAAGCATGATTGCACAGAAAACACTTGTTTTAACAAGTTGAACAGTGATAATTAGTCAAAATCCATTGTTCAGAAGCTGAATAAATTCTCTGAATAAGTTTAGAAAAACACTCATAAATCACAGGACGTTATTCATATTCATGACTTTAACAGTATGCAGTGCAAGTGCCTGCTGGAGGCCTTCAGAGTCAGGCTGCTTTAAAGGGCATGTCAGGTTGAATATGCCATATTTGTGCAATGCTTCACAACCTGCCATTGGAAGACACCACGAAGGTCACATAAGAGGATTTAAATACGTTAAGCAAGCCAAATGCCCACTTTCGTATGAAATGCAAATGTTGTTAAACACTTAAAGTTCATCTACAAATCAAAAATGAATGAAAATATTAAATATTACGAGGCTTCCATGTTAGAGCAGGAGGTGCAGTAACTCCGGTGGCTTGGACTGTTTATAAAGTGTCACGGGCGCTGGAAGGCTCTGTCGTGTATTGCTGACTGATCTTTATGACTGTTTGTGGAAATGGAATTTCTTGTTATTTCACCACAAATTATTCTTTTAGTTTATTCTTTGCTATCACATCTTATGTACATAGTTAAATGTCAGTAACTGCCTTACATATTTACCTGTGCATGACATGATCTCAACATTGTTATGCATATTCTCATGTAGGCTACATGATATAATGGTGCGCATGCCTTTGTTGACCTTTCAAATGCTGTGGTGTAAGTCTGTGTCTCACAGTAATACTTATATGATCTCTTTATTTCTAAACCACTGATTCAAGGAATGAATCTGGGAAAATGAGCTTACTTATGCTATACAGGGTATAACGTGTATAATACATCATAAACCACATTAAATATAGACGGAAATTCACCTTACAAGCCACATATTGTGGGTGTGATTGAAAATCTACAGTGACACAAATAATATAGGCTTAAGTCACAGGTAGCTGACAATTAATATCACTCAAAAATATTGGAACACAGTAATTCAAACATTTTATATATATACATAGTCCGCTAAGAGCAGTTGTTGTTTATTGACGCTTACAATAATGACCTTGTAACGTTTCATTGTTATGTTACGTTGTTATGTTACGTTGTTATGTTACGTTGTTATGTTACGTTGTTATGTTACGTTGTTATGTTGTGTCATGTTGTTATGTTATGATGCTACATTACATTGTTACATTATGTTGTTACAACTGTTATTTTGCAATGTTACATTACGTTGTTGTATTGTTACATTATGTTGTTCCGACTGTCATGTTGTTATGTTACGATGTTACATTATGTTGTTATATTGCGTTGGTACATTACGTTTTTTTTACATACATTATTTTAACACAAACTATGATCTTTTTGCTAACCATAACCAAGTAGTTTTGCAGCCTGAATCTAACCAATCATTTCACACTGTCAACCACGTGGCATTGAGCATTTCTGCAGACACGATACAAAGCTGATAAGAAACGCATTTATCTTCTGGCGACGAGATTGGATCAACAGCAGTGGAAACAAACTTAAGTGAACAATTTAAGAATACAAAACATTTATTAAAAAGAGATACTGTAACATTTCCGACCTTTACCCTACGACTATGTACATGATGTTAACTGTTAGTGTGAGGTACATATCAGTCAGCCTTGGTGTGTGATTTACACTTTACTTTAAGCTCTTAACTGCGTGATCCTTCATCTCATGCAATAGTTATATGTTACATACAATGCGTGTGTGAAGAGACTGTGGCTCAGTGGTGCTTGAGGAGCTAGCCAGACATCGCCTGGACATCGTGGCATGCCACTGAGGGCCTGCCAACTGACCTGTGTGTGTATGTGTGTGTGTGAACCATTCATGTGAGGTTATACGATGCTCCTGCCAATCCTCTATTGTGTGTGTGTGTGTGTGTGTGTGTGTGTGCTGGTAATGAATGTGTTTGTGCTGGCGGTCAAGGAGGGTGCCTGGGAGGACTGGTGTTTGATTGGCGCGTGCTGCCGAGATCTGCTCCTTCCTGTTAGCGTACGCATCACTTCCTCTCACCCTGCCCAGAGCTACTGCCTCGCCGTCTCACAATCACTCTGACACGATTCCCTCTCTTCTCCTTATTTTTTTCCCGTCCTCTTCTTCTTGTTCTTCTCCTCTCTCTCTCTCTGTTGTTCTCCTCTAGTGACTTACTGTCCTTCTTACTCTGTCTTATACGACTCGGCCTTTCTTTAAATGCCTCCTCGCATCTCCGCTTCTATTTCACTCATTTTCTTTTTCACCTCTTTTCCTTTTTCTTTCCATCTTAGTTCCAATATCATAGTGCTCCTTTCCCCCCCAGTCTTTGTCCATTTGTCTCTCTCTGCTCTCCCTCTTAACTCTCAGAAGGCCACTTTTGTTTTAACAACTTGACAGCCACTTCATCATCCTCAATGAAGCAGTTCGTCACCTCTCGCTCCCTGTCTCTCCCCCTTCAACCCCCAGAATGTTTCCTTCCCTCACCCTCCCTAACCTCTTTCTCTTTCCATATCTGCTCTGTATTCCATCCTTAAGCACCCCCCCCTTACATCTCTTCCTCCCCCTCTTCCTCACCCTGTTCCTCTCCTCCTCCTCAGCTGCTCTCCCCGAAGACAGAGCAGATGCAGCCAGGCAGAACAGCCAGCATGTTCCCATGTTCTCTCTGCGGCTGCAGCAGCCCTCTCAAACCTCTACTTCCCTATGCTTAATTTTCCTCAGGACACGTTATGCTTATTGGCATCCTCATTCTCCTTCTTACTTTTTAATTTCTTGACCTCTCAATGTCCTCATTTTCATCTTCTCCTTCCTTCCTTCCTCGCTTCCTTCCACCGTGCCTCTCCTCTGCCTCCTCACCCTTCCCTCGCCCAAGGCTTTATCCTTGGTCTTTGCCTCTCTCTCTCTCTCTCTATCTCCCTTCCCTGCTAAACATTGCTCGAGGCCATTCTTGTTTCTTTCTTCCCTGAGCCCTCTTCCCTTCTCTCATTTCCTCCCTGTGTTTCTACCACAAACGGAATGGCTTCTTTGCCTCCTCCCTCTTTCTTTCCTTTGCTTCCTCTTTGCTCAGCATCAAAACAACTCTCCACCAATCTCCCTCTTTGCTCTGCTCAGTTCTTATTTACTCCCTGATTCTCATCATCTACTCCCTTCTTGCCTGTGCAGTTATTTTCTTTTCTACCAGTGTCACATATGGGTTCATGTTTATGGTAATGACTTACTTGCCTCCTTACTTTGCCTACAGCCCTTTCACATCATGTACAGCAGCACTTTCGAAAGTCAGTGTGAGTTAAAAAAGAAAGAAAGAATGAAAGTACGTTAATTTGCATAAAAGATACAGCGACAAAAACACTTTAGTTAAGTAAGTGTAGGAAACGGCAGCGAGTTATTTCCGTCATAATGAGTTCATAATAAGTTGGCTGCTGATTTGAAAGCAGCCTCTTTTCAGCTCTTCATCCCTCTGCCTCTGTTGCCTCTCTTTGTCATTGTAACAATATGCAACACCCCAATATGAAGCTTCATTCATCGACCAACAACAATACGTCTGCTGCAGTGTTGAAAAACAACTGTGAAAACTCCAAGGTATCTGATGTCATCTGAGTAAAACTTGGTTGGCTCTTCACCCGCAAGCATTCGCCACTTTTTGATAATGTTTGTGCCAAAACAACCCTGACACATGATGCTGGCCTGTGTCACATGTGGGAACATGTGTGACAACAGAACGCAGCGCGCAGACGCACTTCCTCATCAATCATGAAAGAAAGGAAACGTAGACTTGTGTGGTGCTACTTTTCACCTGTAGATTAAAGAAGTTGTGACAAGATCGTTCCACACCACACCAACATGAGTAACCTCTTCGAACATTTAATATATAATAAGTATTATTATTTATCTATTTTATTATTGTTTTATCATAGTTTCTAAATAAAATACTGGACTATTTTTTACACATATTAGCACAAACATTTGTACTTAATTGTACTCTTGTTTGATTTTCCGTAATGATCTTCTTGTTTTCTAAAATATGGCCATTATTTAAAAAAAATCACATTTAAGGAATTATCAGTATCGGTATTATTCAAATTGTAACAAAAAGTATTGGTTTCATATTGAAATAAAAGAGGTTTGGTATCGGCCATCCCTGATCTGAAGCACACAGTTGTAGTATCTGACTTGGCTTCAATTGGCTTTGTATATTATCTCAACTATCAATTCATTTTGGTTAAAACTTTGTCTTCATAAGTGCCTTTGTGACGCGCCCTAACGAATACAAAATGCTGACCACATCATCAAACACAAACACAGCTGCATGCAGTTTGCTCTTCGGTGACTAACGGATTAGGGGAACTAATTAAGATCATACTGACGGTCACAGTATCTTAGTTTCAGGCTAAAGTAATTATAACTGCTGAGTAAATCACCTACTCAAAGTCTCCCTTCACTCTAAAATGTGCTTTGCTGACAGTTTTCTTTTTCACTTGGTTGTTTGAGCTTCTCTGTGCAGAACGATGTCTGTGCAGAGTCTGACAATGGAAGGCTGTTTTTAACATTCCAAGTTATTCTGTGCTCACCTTAAATCTCTGTTTAACGCTGAGTACACAGCTGCTGGATTTGTGACATCAATTTAGGAGCCAAGTGTGAACTTGAGACCGCCGGCGCAAATACACTGAGAACAGTGATTGCGTAGATATCCCACAACATCTATTCATAATTAATCCACGTAATCATGAACCAGGAAGTATGAAGATCGTGAAAACCCACAATAGGCAGGCGGGATGGGAGGTGCATGGGTTAAACAATGACCAGTCTGTTGTCCAAGAGGCTGTTGGATTTATTTGTTACACCACTTCCGTAGTTTCTTGAGCCCAAACCAAAATCTAAACCTGTAGACAGAAGTTTATTTTGAAAAGACTGTATGCATGTAACGAGCAGATATTGACACTGACTTTTGTCGGAGAACGCACAAAAAATTAGGAATAACTTTTCGTAAGATATCATGAGGATGCGTTGGTTTAATAAGTCTGGAGGTGATCTGTCATACTAAAGAACAACTGACAGATGATAATTCATCACGCCTCAAGGTCTGCTGCATGATGTACAGCCCTGGTGATGCTTGTTGCATTTTGTTGCATCATACACAGCACTGTAGGGAAACACAGGACCAATAACCTGTCTGCTTTATGAATGAACCTGATAACCCTCGACAGAAGCTTATATGTTCAAAGAACATGTTGTTGCCCAATCACCACTAAAACAGTATTATGCAGCAGTAGATGCTACCTTCATTTCTTAGATCTGACTGTCCTGTCCAGGTTAAAAGTTCACAGAGATTATACACGTATGCTTTTAGCATCCAATGTTCTCACCTCTAAGCTTATGGAAATTCTCCAGAAAGTAAATCTTTGTGTTGATGAGGTGCAGACGCCCTGAACCATGAACTGAGGCCCCTTTCTTCTATTATTACCAGGATGTGTTGATGAATGAGGAAGCTGCATTCAGAAGCACGCGGGGTGATTTAACAGCCTCCTGGGGGTATTGATCCCTTTACGTGGGCGAAGGCGATTTCCAGTAAAGTGGACAATGATGATGATGGTGAATATGACTATGAGTATGAGTGTGTGTGTGTGTGTGTGTGTTTCAGGAAGTGACGCTGAGCAGCCAGCCATCTGTCGGCAGATTAATCCTGGCTGTGCTTAGAGATATTACCGGCTGGCTTATCGCCGTGGCAACAAGCCTTCAATCCCAGTCCAGCGCAGCCACCATGTGACCTTGCTGAGGAAGGGGGGTTGGGGGTTGGTGGACACACACACACACACACACACAGATACACACACGCTCCATAATTCGATGATATGAAGCATACATGCATTTACAGTAATTTGTTAGTGCAAACGCACACACACACACACACACACACACACACACACACACACTCATTCTTCCTCTCATCACTGCCATGGTCTAAAGGTTTTAATCCTGCTGAAAGGTTTCAGTGTCACCTATTGAGTTCAAAAATGTCATCACGCCAACCAGCTGTGGTTCTCTGCAAATATTGTTTTCAGGCAGCTAAATATAGAGCTGTATCAATATGAATCGTAGCCACCTTTGTTCTCTTTCCCTCACACCAAACAAGGCTTTTTTATTTCCTAAATCCGCATCCCTCCCACGTGCTCGAACATCCTCCCAGTCACGTTTTTTTTCTTCTTCTTTTTATATACACACACACGTAAATATCACGTTGTACAGGAAACAATACACACATAATGCACGAACACACGCTTTACTGGTCGTAAATCAGCAGGCGAGAGGCCGGTTCAGGCTTTATGTAACATTCAAGGTTTTATTCAGTCTTTACATACAGTACACCAGTCAGAAATATACAGTGAACCTTCAGCGAAGGTCCGTCAGGTACACCATAGAAATCTGCAGTCGGATGCAGCAGATGAAGATTACAAAGCGTGAGTGTGTTCGAGTGTTTCACTGTTTCTGTTTTCAGTCCGTGCCTTTGCATCCGTACAGATGTCACAGTAGAAGCTATGCTGAAGAAAGACAAGTTTCTAGGGCTAAGATATTTAACTATTTTCCCTTTCGGATCCCTTAAAATTAATTTACCACTATATAGGATGCCAAATATTGGCTAAACTTGACCCTGCTCCCCCACTCCCCATTCAGGTTTTGTTTATCTCTCTCATCGTAACATCTTCTCACACAGCAGACATAGAGGTGACCTGGTGTAAGATCAGGAAGTGGGAAGACAAGAGGTATTTTCATCTTCTTTTTCCACTTAAAACAATGAATCAACAATGCATTTTAGAGCCACAAACTGCAGCTATATCTCAGGTCACATAATCTCACATCCACGACCCTGCTGCCAGTTAGGTGGTTGCAGAGAGCCGGCGAGAGAGAGAGAGAGAGGTGAGAGAGATGCACCGGCGGCTAGTTGGTCCAATCCGGATGTTGGTTTTTAAATCCCCCTCTGCCTGTATCTGCCACTCAGCGTAATTAGACGAAGTAATCACGATTGATATCATGACAGATTAGTGAGAGGTCCTTCTCTGAACCCGGAAACGGTTATAATCTAGCACGCGGTGCAGCAGCACCAGTGTCAGACTGGGGCTGGAGGGAGGAGGAGGAGGAGGAGGAGGGAGCATTTTATTTCTCACAAATTTAAGATGGACATCTGGATAAAAGGAGCTTCATAACTGACTCTTTTTTTCTCTCATTCAACAGTAAATCGCTTTTCATTTGAAACAAGGTGTCTAATTTTCAATTTGAATGCGAAAAAATCATCGCTTAATTGACTACATATGAATGTGATTAATCTTTGCACATTGTGTCTTTGAAAATAATGTGCCGAGTCAAGTTTATTTTCTTAAAAACTATGGCTTTTAGTTTGCAATAAGTAAGAAGCCCGTGACTGTATAAGAGGGGCGCTTCCAAATCTTGCTCAAGGGCCACCAATTGGCTCCATAATGTGATTACTAAATTAATCTAACGTCTTTTTGGCAGTATAAAGGGTACGGTGGTCGTTCAGTGAGCATCTGCGTTAATGAATGAAGCAGCTCAATTACGTGCTGCATTCCTGAGGAATCAAATCCTTCGCTACTGTTCCGCAGAACAAAGTTTGTTAGTTTTTGTGGATTCGTTAGTAACAGTCAAGAGTAACAGCGTGATGTTTTTAAGGAGACCTGCCTTGCTACATGACCTGTGGTCTGTGGGGCAGTAGTGTGCTGAAGACAAGGGAATGTATCTGAATTCATGTTTTTTGGTTAAGAGTCCAACCTCGATAGCACCAACAGGTAAATAATCAGGTTTGAAGACATTTTGTTTTCTCAGGTGGGCTTTACAGTACAAGGTAAGATGGTCGAGGGAAAGTGTGCCGACGTGTTTCTCTGAAAGCGTGTTCTAATGCAGAAACAGCATTTTTGACTTAGAAAAGATTGGTGTAAAAGATCAGCATTGTTTTCTTTCCTGAGTCTGCTGTCAGTGTACCGTTCCCCAACAACGCGTCCTGTGAGGAGCTCCACTGAGGATTTCATCACATTTAACACAGAGAGGCTGTGAATTGGAGGGTAACTACACATTGTGCTGGGGACTAAACCCTGGAATGTTCTGGCGTCTGACATCTCGTGGTGCCAGCCTTCAACCTGTATGCTTATATTCCGGTGTACCCTGTGTTTTACAGTAGATCATTTGACTGATTGGCTTATAAATCCTCTTCTACAACAGATTATAAAGGTATATATTCATGTGCAAATTTCTCAAAGTAGAAGATTTACTGTATGTAGTTGATTTCAAAATCTTTTGGGAGTAGAAACTGAGACTGATGAACTGTAATAGGAAGTTTTAACATCACTGAGTTGGTGTTGTCTGCCTGGCTCTGTACCGTCTGAAGAACTGGGTAGCTAATATACACACTTGGCATCGAGACATAATAGCTTCGCTTCATAGTTCGGACAAAAAAAAAAGTCTCTCATTGAAGATTCTGCTGAAGAAAACATAGAAACATGCTTATTCTAGCCATTACACATGCAGTTAAAAAACCTTTGAAAATGAATTAGATTTTGCATATCACTTTGGCAAGGGAGGAAATATAATATATTTTTTCTGCTAGTCTTATATTTCAACATTCTACCCTTGATTTTACACATTGAAAAAAAACAAAACGTTTTGTTCCTTTACATATAAAAAAACAAACATCTTCCTTTTTTTTTTTTTTGGATATGTCACTGCACAAAAAGAGCAACAGACAACAAATGAATCCACAAGTCAAAAAGATAAGCAAATGAGAAAAAAAAAAAAGTTGCATAATTAATTTCACATTGACAAATAGAAAAGTAGACTGTGGAGAGTAGTGGACTGTTGGAAGAACTGGAGCCTGCTTTTTCCTTTGGAAAGCGGTGAACCCACCGACTGTATAACTGCAGGAGTCGTGAGTCGCTAATGAACGCTGGATAAATGTAAACCGAAGAAAACCAGGACATATTTATGTCACGCTGTGTGTGTGTGTGTGTGTGTATACGTGTTTCTGACCTGAATGAAACCAGACATAACAACTGAATCCAAACTGACGTTCTCACGTCCAGATGTGCTGTGTTTTTTTCCCGAGAATGAATGCATGTGTAAAAATAGGCCTCACACCAGCGTTGACCTGTGCTCTGTGGCGATCAGATCAGCACTGCGCAGTGACCGTCTAGCAGGAGCTGCGTAGAACATTTGCTTGGCCTTTAAGCTCAAGGACAGCGCGTAAGCCTTCGCTAGAAGCACCGGGAAGCCATGACTAAACCTCTATTATTAGGCTTCCAGGCGTGCCCCTTCAGCATATTCGTCCCTCCTAGCGCATACAGTAGACTGCACCGATCCCCGCAGAGTTGCTCAGAGGAGTCTAAATCTGGGGATTATCACCTGTAAGAATTACGGAGATTATGACAGCCTGGGGAAACAGAGATTTTGGAGGGGGGGGGGATTTCTTCTGCTACGTCAGCTGTCGCTGTTGCTCCAAGTCCCACTGTAGATCCGGCTAATGTGTGTTTATGCTGCTTACACAGAAGTACTTATTGTCATGTCAAGGTATTTGCAGAGCAGCTGCAATGCCATTTGATGACACGCACGGTTTTTCTTTAAAAAAAGCTACAAAAGACAGAGAAAATATCGAACGTAAACATTCTTCATCTACTGTCGAGCTTTGTTTGTTGAAAGCTGCACTCAAAATGTTGACAATACATTTGCAATGTGGTGCATTTTATTTTGCTTAATTTTTTGTTAACAGAATGTAAAGTAAACTAGTTGACTAAAGATAGACATAAGGGGTTTTGAACGATGCTGATGCAACTAATTTTGAGCAAAGGCATTGTGGGAAATGTCGGAAATCCTTAATCAACATAGGGAACATAGGACTGAAGGAACATAAGGTTAAGGGAACATAGGTCTAAGGGATCATAGGACTGAGGGAACATCGGGTTGAAGGAATGTAAAGCTGAGAGAACATAGGACTAAGGGACCATAGAGTTTAGGGAACATAGGACTAAGGGAACATAGAGTTTAGGGAACATAGGACTAAGGGACCATAGAGTTTAGGGAACATAGGACTAAGGGAACATAGGGTTGAAGGAATGTAAAGCTGAGAGAACATAAGACTGAGGGAACATAGAGTTTAGGGAACATAGGACTAAGGGAACATAGAGTTTAGGGAACATAGGACTGAGGGAACATCGGGTTGAAGGAATGTAAAGCTGAGAGAATATAAGACTGAGGGAACATAGAGTTTAGGGAACATAGGACTAAGGGACCATAGAGTTTAGGGAACATAGGACTAAGGGAACATAGAGTTTAGGGAACATATGACTAAGGGAACATAGGCTTGAGGGAACACAGGACTGAGGGAACAGACACGCTCCATACAAAGAGTCAAACTCTCAAACGTGGCAGTGTTAAGCTACTGTGTTGAGCTACTTAAGGCCATTCAGTTTGCAGCGGGAGATAAGATGCTGAAGCTCAGACCACTGACCTGCTACAGTGAGTTTAGACCTGGTGTAAGACGCATTTGTGGATTTTTCCTCAGACGAAATAGAGGCATGAACTGCTATGAGGAACGTGACGGTGTATGTGTGAATTTTCTTTTAAAAAACACCACATGTTGTGTATTGAATCGGTCCCCATGTCTGGTTTCACGGTAAAGCTCCCTGTTTTAAATGATGCACTCGTGTACGACAGGGCGGCCTACATGCTGCCGACATGAGCTCCTTCAGTCTGCCACTCTCCCACTCGTCTGCATTAATCAAGGTGCAACACTCTCTGTCATCTTTATCTTTTTCTTTCATGACGTTCTTTTCTCTTACAAGGCATGCATGCTGAAATCCCGTCGGGAAGGAAATGAAAAACCACTGAGATACAAAAACACAACTGTCCCTAGGGAGTTACTACTCATCGGCTACACAGCTTGATCAGTCAAGAAACATTGCGTCATGTAAACATGCCTTTTTCAAATGGCTCACAGGCCGTCATCGCCTGAAGCTGTGCAGCTGATTTTGAAGAAGGCTCTCTGTAGAAAACGTACAACGATGCATTGTGTTAGGGTTGAATGCAAGACAGTAACAATTGCAATGAAGATTTCTTAAATATTTGCACGTTAAAAAAAAATAATAATCAGCTGCACAGCCTCAATAACGTACGTTTCAAAACAAAGCTCACAAACGTGACCCCCCCCCCCCCCCCCACCCCCCACATGCCGTTAATCAGTTCCATCGCTGAGGAATGCTTTAAACTAAACAAAAATGGAAAAAAAGACAGACAGTTTATACATTTGGAAAAAAAACATCAACATGATGTTCCAACCAACCCGCACGCAAAGATAAATAAATCTATTTGGATATTTTCTAAATGGATAAATAATATTACCATGATATACTCTATGTAACTTTTCAACAATAATTAAATATCTCAAGAATGGCACCATCGCTTTCTCTGAAAAAAAACAACCAATAACTCATGGTGATATATTTTTATAAAATTTGTTTAAAGTTGTAATAAAGTGATGTGTTCCTCTCCTCTACGAGCTCCTTCTTCCCCTTCTCTCCTCTCTTTCTGTCACTCCTTCGCCTCTCAGCACACTGGAATGCCGGAGAGGAGGGAAGTTTGGTTTGTGCTTCAGGAGAGACTTTTACACGCTGCTTGTCCATTTGTTCATTAGTTCCTCTCCAAAGTTTACGCAGAAGTAGAGCAGCGAGAGTCATTACTGTCGTCAAAAGCGCCAGGGGTCTATATAGCTGCCAACCGCGGAGCAGAGAGAGGAGAGAAGACAAAAAAAGTGTTTATGGTACTCGCTGTGTTTGTGTTAAAATCATCTTTTGCCAAGAGACAAAACATAAACATAGTCAGTCCTTTCTCTTGGTTTTGGCTCGTGACGATGTTCCAGCAGAGGCGAGGCTGACACTGATCAGGAGCAGCTCTTTCTACCACGAGTCTCCGGCGAGGAAAGGAAGCGAAATAAGAACTCTCTTCTCTCCCTCTTTGGGTACATCACATGTTTTCACACCTTCTCTCTCTCTCTCTCTCTCATAAAATCGCCTTCGTTCTCGAGCGTCCGACGTGGCTTTGACAGTTCTTCCCTTCCTCTTTTAATAACGTTGTTACTCATCCTCCTTGTCCCATCCCCTATAACTAGTCCTCCCTTTTTCACTGAGGCTGACACAGTCCAGAAGAAAAGCACCATGGGATGCATCAAACGCTGCCGTCATCTCCCAATATCCCCAAAGAATACAAAACAGCCTCTCATCCGTTCTCCTCTCCCGTCGTCTCATCTTCTCATCCTCTCAATCCCTCTCCAGCCCCTTGAGGATTTAATTCCCCGCTTTGAAAGAAATGAGGGGCAGAGGAGCAGGTAATTAGTTTACAAAAAAAAGAAAAGTATAAAATGGCAGTTGGAGTGTCTCTCCCCATGGGACTAAAATGTGTTCATCATGTTCATTTGCAGAACAGAACTTTTTGTCCTCTCTAGGCTTTTTCATTTTCCTCTTCCCCTCCTCCTTCTTGACTCTCTAAGCCGAAGAGCCGGAGGTTTTGTCTTTTTACATTCTGTTTCATTCATCTCATCGCAGAGGAGGGGTCATCTCCACACCATCTTCATTCAAATTAAAATCATAATCAAGTCATTGTCTCTCTTGCACATTCACCCCACTCCGCCTCCTTTTTTTTCTTCTCCTCGTCATCAGACGTAGGCCGATTCGCTGGACTGCGTGCGTCCCAGGTTGGGCGGCTGGGACAGATGCGCCATATCCTTCTTCCTGATCTCGCAGATGGACTTCCTGCGGGCCTGCACGCCCCTGATGGCGGCCTTGATCTTGCGCCAGCCCAGATGGTTGAGCTCCGCCAGGTTGAGCACCACGCAGATGCCGCTCACCGCGAACATGAACACCAGGAAGACCGTTTTTTCCGTGGGGCGGGACACGTAGCACTCCACCTCCTTCAGACATGGGTAGCGGTCACACTCGACAATCCCAGGCACACTAAAGCCGTAAAGGAAGTATTGGCCCGCCAGGAAGCCAATCTCCAGTGCGTTCCTGAACACCACCTGAATGATGTAAAAGCGGGAGATCCCTTCTTGCCGGCGAACCTTGGAGCTCTTCCCATGGGTGAGGCCCCGTGGGGCGTTGGGGATCTCCTTCACCTCCAGGCAGTCCGGTTCTTCCTTCCCTCCGCCGCCATCGCCGCCGTGCTGAACCAGGATTCCATTGATGTTGCGGATCTTTCGTGCCCCGTCCCTTCCCCCATAGTCCCTCTCCATGATGGGATAGAGGAAGGAGTAGCGCCGGTCTTTCTGCTTGGCCGACTGGTGGACGGAGTAGGTGATGAAGCAGAGGCTGGGTGTGCACACCAGTATGATCTGGAAGACCCAGTAGCGGATGTGGGAAATGGGGAAGGCCTTGTCGTAGCAGGCCTGGTTGCAACCGGGCTGCAGGGTGTTGCAGACGAACATGGTCTGCTCGTCCTCGTAAACGGTCTCACCAACGATGGCCACGATCAGGATACGGAAGATCACCACTACTGTTAGCAGGATCCTGGAGGAGAAAGAGAGAGATCAAATGGGGTTAATAGCCAGAGACGCACAGCGGTTTACTGTGTCAGGAAGGACGATATGTCCTCAGATTTCCTTCCCAGCAATGCGTCTACAGATACTGAATACCAAAGAGTGAGAAAGCAAGAAGGACGAATTACAGAGACAAGTGAGCCGGTGAAGGAGGAATTTAAATGAACAGAAGAAAGTTTGCATAATCAGCTTTGAAAAGAGTATAATAGACAATAAAACAAAGTGCAGCGTTAAAAATGTCTGTGTGTAAAAATATTCTGCTCTATTATTAGTTTTTAAAAGCAAAACCCTAAAGGCCCGGTGAAACCTTTTTTTAAATAAGAGTTACAGTACAGAGAAAACAGAGAGCACATCAGAGAGCTATTGTGACATAAAGCATGCATGTTTCATGCTCAAGTCAGACTGAAGGTTGAGAGGAGGAGATTAGAGATTGAAATCACAGCAGTGAGCTTCATGAACGACGTTGAACTCCTTAATTAGAAAAGAGAAGTGGGAGAGGAGGCGCAGAGGAAGGAGAAAATAATGTGCTGATGGAGAGGGACATTGTCTTACTGTTAAGTCACTGTTTCTCCTGATGAGAACCAGAGTAAATACTCCAGAAGAAGAACAGTGTGTGTGTGCATGTGTGTGTGTGTGTGTGTTATGTGAGGGTGTATACAGGTAAAAAAGATGTGGGATATTGTCTAATTTTAGTGTCTATTTGCGTAGTTCGGCAAAGTTACCGTGGCAACCTTGACGTACTCACTTAAATTGGAGCTGTGATCAGTTTCCACACACACACACACACACACACGATTATGCGGAGTTATCTCACAGTTGTTGACGTTATAACAGCACAGGTAGCCTTCTGTCTCTGCAGCAGGTGACACCGAGGTGAACCTTGTTTGCAGATTAGGTGCTATTTCAGTGTGGTGAGACATTGAGAGAACTGTTGCCGAAGTTGGTTTCACTTCAATTCTCTCCGTGTGCGTGTGTGCACATTAACGCGTGTCTATTCTACCGTGTGTTTAGATGCACTGACTTGGCATATCCTGTAGACTTCACGTGTGTGTGTGTGTGTGTGTGTGCTTCATGATGTTGGACACTCACAGTGGGCGGACTACAGGTTTCTATTCCTTCCTGCACTCTTGTTCTGTTCCCTAGCTTTCTTGCAGACATCCCTCTGTCTTTGTTCTTCTCTTACTCAACTCAGCCCCTCATTTATTTTTCAGATCTGAGACCAAGCAAGCACTTTAGACAGGAGGCTTTTTTTGCCTTTTACAGTCAGTGCGAGCCAGTTGGCTGTCTGTAATCTGTGACTAAAGTCCGGACCAAGGCCGCAGACTGAAGACAAGCCCCGGACATTGTTTCTAATCTGTTGATTGATCGCTGCGTTGTAGTTCAATCCCTCAGATATGAGTTCGGCATGCAGCAAGATCAACTCTCGCTAATCAATACCATTTGTTAAAGAAGCCCAGTCGTGTGTCTGTAAGCTCCTGAGGTGCTCCTCCCTCGGAGTAGCCTGGTTGACGCGCTTGCGGTAGGCTATGCTAAACTATCTGTGAGGTGTGGTGCTTTTGACACATCACAGAGACCTTTGTTTGCTGATCGATAGCACATTTATTTTCGTCGTGGAACAAGGTACAGAAAGCCACTCTTTCTCACGATGTGGTAAAATGTGTATAGTATCGCGGTCAAAACCTTTTGCCCTTCCGGGGTCAAACACCTGACAAACACAGTGATTTCAGGACCTATATACCCGAGCCCCGGACAGGAATACAGCGCCACCCAATGTACACACAAAGAAGTACAGTTGTATTTATAATACCATTTTTGGCTCTAACACACCGGCCCCTAATTGTTAACCCAGACAGACATAACAATTCAAACAAAATACAACAAAGGAGCCAAAATGTTAAGTTATGACCAAGTGCATTACAGACAAATCAATTTACACTCCCTGTAGCAAAGATAGTTTTGTGACTGGCCTTTCAAGAATGTTAGATTTGGTCTGTAATCTCACCGAACGCACTAGTCCCTTTTTGTCCGTAAAAACTTCCAGAACCTTGCCCAGTGGCCATGAACCACGAGGAGCTGAAGGATCCATGATTACCACGATATCTCCAGCGACCAAACTCCTTTTCCTCTGGTTCCATTTTTGTCTTTCTTGGAGCACGGGTAAGTACTCCCTCACCCATCTCTTCCAGAAAAGATCTGAGAGGTACTGCACCTGCCTCCATCGTCTTCTTCCATATTGGTCATGAGGCTCGAACACTCCAGGTGGCAAAGCTGGTTTACCCTTCAGGAGAAGTAGATGATTAGGCGTGAGCGGTTCCAGGTCATTGAGATCATCAGAGAGCTTGGTAATTGGACGATCATTCAAAATAGCCTCCGCTTCACAGAACACTGTATGAAGCCCATCATCATCCAAGCTCTGCTGACGTATAACGGAGCTGAGAACCCTTCTCACCAGGCGGATCAACCGTTCCCACACCCCACCATGGTGTGAACCTGCTGGTGGGTTAAAACTCCAACGAATTCCAACTTGTGACAGGACTCCCTGAATCCGATCATGATTCAAAGCAGTGAGTGACTCCTTTAGCTCTCTTTCTGCCCCAATGAAGTTGGTACCATTGTCTGACCTCAAGCTCACCACTTGTCCTCTACTGCTGATAAAGCGCCGTAAAGCATTGATGCATGCGTCTGTTTCCAGTGAAACGGCTACCTCCAAATGAATGGCCCTGCTCGCCATACAGGTAAATATAACACCATATCGCTTACAGGTTGACCTTCCCCTCTTTACTTCAATTGGTCCAAAGTAATCTACCCCCGTGTTGGTGAATGGTGGTAGATCGGGAAGAATTCTCACCGTAGGAAGATCTGCCATCTTTTGTTCCACTGCTCTTCCATTGTAGCGTTTACAAAAGCTGCATTCAGCAATGATCTTTCTGACAGCGGAATTGGCCTTGGTGATCCAAAACCGCTTCCTCACCACAGACAGTGTATGAGTCCTTCCACCATGGCCCAGATTCTGGTGTACATGCTTGAGAATGAGCATGGATACATGTTGGTCCTTGCAAAGGATTAGTGGATGTTTGGCTTCTTCAGGCATTGCTCCTCTGCTCAACCTCCCTCCAACTCTCAAGAGTCCATCCTCCAAAATTGGATCCAACTTATACACGGGACTCAGTCGACTCACGGTTGCTTTCCTGGATGACAGGGCAGAAATCTCCTCACTAAACCTCTCTCGCTGACAGTAGCAAATGATGGCAATCTCTGCTCCCATTAGATCATCCAGTGTCAAGATGTAAATCTTTGGTTTCTCTATGACACCTTGTCGTTTAGCCTGCATCGACCTATCCTGACTGGTGTTCTCCGGATGATTAGCCACAGACGCTTCCAACTGCTTTCTCGAGCGACTCTGTGCCAACAATATGGCCTTTAACCTGAGAAACCAGGCAACTGCTTTCTTGAGCCTGATCCAGTCAGAAAAGTATGCAATGAGTTGATCAGTAGGACTAGACACGTCAAACACACAGATGACATTTGCTGTGGCCTTCTTTCTCACCTCTTGGTCATCCGAGTCCACGGACACTTCCAACACACTTTTAGGCCAGTCTTCCTCCTGCTTCCAAAGAAATGCAGGACCTTCAAGCCACCTGCTATTCTTCAGAAAGTCTGAGACCTTCATTCCCCTCGACGCATCGTCCGCTGGATTGTCCTTGGAACTGACATGTCTCCACTGTGAGGGCTCAGACGTTTCTCTGATGGTCGAGATTCTGTTGGCCACAAACGTGTGAAAGCGCCTGTCCTCATTGTTAAGGTACTTCAACACTGCAGTGCTGTCAGTCCAAAACACTGAATCCTCCAACTGGAAATTCAACTCTGCCTTTAACATCAAGTCCACTCTGACAGCAAGGACGGCTGCTGACAACTCGAGTCGAGGAATAGTTACAGCCTTCAGTGGTGTCACTCTGGCTTTGCCGAGTAAAAAGGTGACCTGGATGCGGTTTTCCTGATTTAATATCCGGATGTATGTTACAGTTCCGTACCCATCTGTGCTGGCATCAGCAAAGTGATGTAGTTGGGCTTGTCTGACCTCTCCAAAATCCACTGACTTAACGCACCTGTCCACGTTGAATGCAGCCAGCAGATCCAAATCCTCCAACCACTTTTTCCATGGGTGTAAGATGTCTTGTGGTAAAGCATCATCCCAGCCACATCCTCTCCTACAGAGTTCTTGCTGCAAAATTTTGGCCAGCAAAGTGACTGGTGCCAGGAACCCCAGAGGATCATACACTGAGCTGGTAACTGACAGCATACCCCGTCTGGTGTGAGACTGTTGTTTTAACTCCATCTTGAATCTGAAAGAGTCAGTCTCCACACACCACTGCAGACCCAGAGCTCTTTCCACTGGAAGTTTGTCTCGGTCCAAATCCAACTCCCTTAAGTCCTTGGCCCTTTGATCCTCTGCAATGGTTTGCAAAACAACACGACTACTGCTGATCCATTTTTCCAAGTTAAAGCCCCCCTTTCGACACAGAGCAATGAGATCTCTTATCATCCGGATAGCTTCTCCTTCAGTAGCTGAGCTCTTCAAACAGTCATCCACGTAGAAATTCTGCTTGACAGATTGTGATACTTCAGTCGCAAACTCAGACTGGTTATCCTCAGCAGTTTTTCTCAATGCATAGCTTGCACAACTGGGTGATGACACAGCCCCAAAGAGGTGTACAGTCATTCTATATTCAACCAGGTCCTTCGTGACATCTCCATCTGGCCACCAGAGAAAACGAAGAAAATCTCTGTCCTCTTCAGCCACCTTCACCTGGTGGAACATGGCTTGAATGTCACCCATGAATGCAACAGGTTCCCGTCTGAAACGAGTAAGGACGCCAAGGAGTGAGCTGGTGAGGTTAGGACCCTGCAAGAGTTCGCTATTCAATGATGCTCCTTGGAACGTGGCTCCACAGTCGAACACCACTCGGAGGGATCCCTTCTTTGGATGGTGGACGCCATGATGGGGAATGTACCACACCTTCCCTTTCTCGCAATGCAGTTCTTGCGGAGGCACTTGCTCTGCATAGGCCTTACTGATGAGCGTATTCATGTACCCTGCATACTCCTGGTGTAAATATTTATTGTTAAGAAATCTTTTTCTCAAACCTTGAATCCTTTGTTTAGCCACAGCAAAGTTATTGGGCAGATAGACCTCTTGGTTCCTGAAGGGCAACTTCAAGCAATATTTCCCATCCTGAAGTACTGATGAGCGCTCCATGGTTTCCAGAAACTTGAGGTCTTCTCTGGACATTTCCTTTTCCTCAGCCTTTTCATTGAATTCGTGGTTGTACTGATTGGTCAGCATTTTTTCCAATTTGCAAACAGTTATCCTGTTCACCGTAGCAGAGGAAGTCTTTGCCCCTAAAGCACCACTGTTTCCATTCAGCGGACCACTAACAACCCATCCTAGCACTGTCCTGATAGCGTACGGGCCATTTCCACGGCTGTTGATGACCTCCCAAGGTTCCAATATCTTGGGAGCATCAGTTCCAATCAAAAGGTCCACGCTTGCCTTTATGCTTGGGATGTGTACTTTTGACAAATACGACCAGGTAGTGAGTTCTTCAGGAGTCACCATGTTATCAGCAGTGACTGGCATGTTTCTCTGGGTTAGAACATCTGGTAAAGTATAAAAATCATCACTGTCCAGACCAGATATCTCCAAACCACTCAAGGTGTACGCTGGAACAACTGCTTCCTGCCCCATTGTCTGTAGCAAGAAGTTGGTTCTTTTGCCTGTAATATTCAGCTTCTGCATTAGATGTTCTGAGCAGAATGTAGCTGAACTACCAGGATCCAGGAAGGCATACGTTTTGATAATGTGATTTCCTTTTGCAGATTTCACCTTTACAGGGAGAATCGATAGAACACAATGGTCCTTACCAGCCCCTGTATGTCCACATGTTTTCAGTGAAGTTGGCTGGTCAGTAGATGGTTCCTTTAACTGTTCCAAAGCTGTTATTTGCCTTTTGATATGAAGCACGGTGGGATGATTTTTACCACAAACTTCGCAAGACAAGCGCCTTTCGCAGTCCCGGCTCATGTGACCAACACACAAGCATGCAAAGCAAGCTCCCTGTTCCTTCAGAAAGTCAATTTTTTCCTTGTGCTTCCTTCCTTTGAACTGTTTGCACTCCTCCAATGGGTGATTATGGGCACAGCACAGGCATCCAGCCTTTTCGGCTTTCCCTGTATCTGATGTTAGTTCCCTAGCTTCCTCAGGCCAGTCCATAGAGGTTACTGTAGTGGCAACAATATTTCCCCTCACTCTGTTGCTGGGCTGGGATTTAAACCTGTCATAAGTCCTTGTCCCAGTAACACTGGTTGATGGGTCCTGTATGTCACCAGAGGGTCAGAAAGAATTCTGACACGACGCTCAATGAATGTGACTAGATCCATGAAGTGAGCTCTGTGGTCAGTTGTCTCTATAATCCCATGAGCTATGGTCCTCCATTGCTCCCTCATTTTGAATGGTAACTGATATAATGGCTCTCATGTGTACAGGCATATCCAGTTCTTGCATGTACTGGAGCTCCTCCATGACATTGCAGCAGCCACGCAAGAATAAAGCATAGGCTTGAAGTGCTTTGCCATCCTCAGATTTTATCGTTTGCCATGCCAAAGCCTTTTCCATGTATGCAGCTGCAATTTTATACTGATTTCCAAAGTGTTCCTGGAGAAGTCCCTTAGCCACTGCATAGCCACGCTCCGGAGCCATATGCTGGCAGCTGCGCACCAGTTCTCTTGGCTGCTGTCCTGTAAATTGTTCCAAATAGTATAAACAATCTGCTCTTCCTGCCTTTTTCTCTACTCCTTGTTCAAAGGCTTTGATAAAGGCTCTGTACTGGAGAGGGTCCCCTTCAAATGTGGGAATTTGTCGTGGTGGCAGTGATGATGAATGCTGCTGGTGCACCAGAGCTGCTGTTATGTCATTTTGCCTGTGCATGATGGCAAGTATATCTCCAGGCGGATTTAGACTGATTTGATGGTGGTTTGTAGAATACCTTTCTTCCTCTGACTGAGCCTTCGTCAATTGGTACTGAAACTGATGCATTCCCAGTATATTATTTTCCTGCTGTTGTTCCTTGGGGCTGCATTGATGTTGCGGAGCAGCTTTAACCCATTGCTCAGTTTCCTTTGGTCGCACATCCGTTGATCGTGGGTTATCAGGTGGTAACAGCCATTCTGTCAAGTCGTTTTGTGTCTTTGATTTTCCCTCCGGTTTGTATTCCTTTGCCATAGGGTTTAAGCAGTTGACAGATTCCTTTTTCCTTTTCTCCCGTTCGAAATAGGAA
Organism: Anarhichas minor; assembly: GCF_050575085.1. Classification (NCBI taxonomy): domain Eukaryota; kingdom Metazoa; phylum Chordata; class Actinopteri; order Perciformes; family Anarhichadidae; genus Anarhichas; species Anarhichas minor. Next base: position 1,845,788 of record NW_027466472.1, read on the forward strand.
GCCATACCATCTGAGGGTCCTTGAGAACAACTTTTCAGATCAGAGGCCTGATATACTGCCAACATAGCATTGAAAGCAGCTAGTTCGGCTTCCAAATCAAGCTGCTCTCTTTTCCTCCTCAGCTGTTGCTCCTGCTCCTCCAACGCATGTCTTTCTTTTAAAGCTGACGTGCGGGCGATAAGTGCGGCTCTACTTGCCTCCACCTTTATCCGTGCAGAGGACGTGGTACTGGAGTTACCACTTTTATTACTCCTTTGACTTGAACGTTTACTACCAGCATTAGAAACACTGTCATTTGGATTAATACCGTCCTCAACATTACCATTTTCATACACAGTACCTTCATTGGATGAAACCCAGTTTTGTAGCAGCAATACATTCATCATTAGACAGCATTTTTGCTTTAAACCATGTTTCATGTTTTTCCCTCTCATCACACGGTAGTAAACCCAACAGAGATTCATGCATGCATTTTGCTTCATCACACACCCAATCAATCCTCCAAGAACATTTGATACCTGTGTTTTATCATCCCCAGACAATAAATATTGTATTGATTTTCTTATGGTGGCTGCTTTATTTAGTTTAACTTTTCTACCATTTTGCAACGTTTCTAATTTGTTAGCAAGCGCCTTTGTAGTGAGCTTAACTACACGGGTTTGCGTTTCAACACCACCAGTCATAGTGCTGGGTTTACCCTCAGTTAGCACACCAGTCCCGGTAGTTTCGTCTAACGCCGCCTCGCGGCTCTCCATGATAAATTGTCAAAATGTCAAATGCAAAGTATATTGTTCTTGTCCGCACGCTTCGGCAACCAATGCATTGGGTTTATGCCCAGTTATGTGTGCACACAATGTAAATGGCCATAAACAGAGTAGCGCTACGCATACCTCTCTGTGTATTTGGCGCCGGGCGATGATCCGGTGGTCCGATGCTCCACGGCCGCGTTAGCATTAACCCCGTAGCTCCGTCCTCCAACCCTTGCCAGAGACCCGAACAGATCCGAGCAGCCCTCGTCGTGCTGGAATACTCCACGGCTGCCGATGTTTTCCACACAAAGTTCCAACGTTGGCACCAGGTTTTGACTAATGTTAAAGAAGCCCAGTCGTGTGTCTGTAAGCTCCTGAGGTGCTCCTCCCTCGGAGTAGCCTGGTTGACGCGCTTGCGGTAGGCTATGCTAAACTATCTGTGAGGTGTGGTGCTTTTGACACATCACAGAGACCTTTGTTTGCTGATCGATAGCACATTTATTTTCGTCGTGGAACAATGTACAGAAAGCCACTCTTTCTCACGATGTGGTAAAATGTGTAGAGTATCGCGGTCAAAACCTTTTGCCCTTCCGGGGTCAAACACCTGACAAACACAGTGATTTCAGGACCTATATACCCGAGCCCCGGACAGGCATACAGCGCCACCCAATGTACACACAAAGAAGTACAGTTGTATTTATAATACCATTTTTGGCTCTAACACCATTTATATTAATGATAATCCCATGAATAACGGCATGATGAATCGCTGTCATTACTTCATATGAACCCGTAGTGAATGCCATCCCAGCAGCCCATCAAAACCTGACCTCATTACGTTTATCATAGATTTATGGGGTTTTTATACAAGTGCATACAGGTCAATAGATGGTGACATATAAAAATGGCTTTGGAGGCAGTGCTGATGGGCAGTACAACATGCTGCCGGAAGAGCCACTAGTTCCTGAGAAAATGTCAATGTGCATAACAAAGAGCGTTTAAATTTAAAGAGATAAAGCTTCACAGCAAACTTACTATAAGCGCCTTTCAGACATCAATGTTCCACCATTGTTGCCCCACCGATTTTACATGTTGCTGTCGAAAAAATACATTTTTCAGCCCCGTCTCCGACAAAATGACATTCCCATTCAACTAAACTACATTCACAACTACGTTTCGAGGGAAACCAGATTACGGTCGCAGCTTTAAACACGTGTTTAACGTTGTGAATTGCCCCATAACTTATCAACAAAGCAGGAAAATGACTTTATTATATTTAGGTAAGAAAACCACTTGGTTAGGTTTAGTCAGTATACATCAGGGTTTGGGTTAAAATACGTATGTTAGTTACATTATTAAGTTTTGCATGTCAGACTTCTGGTTTCACACGGCACACAAACAACGGTTTCCTGGGTGAAAGTCCTGTTTATTTGACCCATCCATCCTTCCTGACATCCCTGTGTTCACTTATGCAGAGTATGTTTGCAAATGTATTTGTGATACGTCAAAAGCAAACGTAGTCGGGGAGAAAATACGTTTCCCTCGAAGCGTAATTTACAATGTAGATTCTTTGTATGACCAGGCTGCATTCGTGTGAGTGCAACAGATGCAGTATACGTAAAAGACAGAATACCATCACTGTAACAGATACATGTATGTAAAAGGTATAAGGGGCTGATACATCACTTTAAATCATTGGCTTGTTTTGCTTGATGATGTATTTGTATTATGTCAAAGGCTGAATAAAGTTAAAGATATAGTCAAGTATGATTTATCAATCTAGAAACTTCAAACATCAGATTTAGTCTCAGTCCCTCACGCATCTCTCAAGATCGACCAACATTTATACGACGACATTTCTCAAACACTCCTCTGACAGCAGCCTCAGCACACAGCTTTGCATTTAAAATCCCACCTTAACCTTTTCCCTCCACTTCACGTGCAACTCCCCCTCAAGAGAAGTCTGGATTTATCAGATAGAATCAACAAGAGGGAGTAGCTGTCACTGGAATCCTCCTCAGGCCGATCCACTGCATTCATATAGAAAGAGTTCCATCTGTGAAAGATTTATCAAATCAAGAGATCTGCTTATGCGGACCACACTGACTGTACAGTGGATCTCCGGGGGGAGGCCCACGTTACCGCACCTCAGACGTGGCCAGATAATCATTAGATGGCATTTGGCCGTGTGAAGGGTAATCTACCAATCACAGCGCAGATGTGGAGTCAAAGGGCAAAATTAATCCTTTCCAGAGTTTGACGGCGTGCGGTTCGCTTGTACCTCTCATCAAAAATGGGGGGTCATCAGGGATGACCTCAAAAATGAAAAATAAAGGACTTAATGCAAATCTGCACACCTGTGATCAGCTGGCATGCCGAGGGAAGGGGGGGGGGGGGGGGGGGGGGGATACATGCAAAATGATGGGAATGCTTTTTGCCCTTGTAGTGACTCCATTAAGGAGCTTAGCGAGCAGAGAATTCACAATACCAGAGTGAGACAGTGTTGCACTACATGGGCGCGCACACACACACACACACACACATGCATTCTGTATGGCCACACACGTGCACACTCGCACAAATAACCATACAACAAATACACAGAGTGGAGAGGCTGTTTGAAACTGAAGCACTGAAAGAAGACATCAAATCGCTGTTTGAGATGAATTAGTTCCAGACAGGGATAAAAAGATTATAAAGTCACCCAAAAAAAAAAAAAAGACCCAGTGTGGCTCGGACATCTCCGCCTTAAATTAAAAGAGAAACCTGCCAGTGCTGGGACAGAGCGCGAGAAAGGAGAACCAGCAATGGAGGAAAATCTCATCATAGAGAATGAATTATATAATAGCTTCCACACGCGAACCCACAGCTGTAATCTGTGGCTGGGCCAAGGGAGGATTCTTGCATTAGTTTTTTTTTTTTTTATGTTAATACCATCGAATAGCTTTAGATTATCGTACGCAACACAGCAACCCCCACCTGCTTTTTCTCTCCTCTCTAAAGCATCCTTCTGTTTTTTCTTTTTTTCATTTGTAGTCCCAGGGCTCCTGTTGTGGCCCTTCTCTCTCTCTCTCTCTCTCTCTCTCTCTCTCTCTCTCTCTCTCTCTCTCTCTCTCTCTCTCTCTCTCTCTCTCTCTCTCTCTCTCTCTCTCTCTCTCTCTCTCTCTCTCTCTCTCTCTCTCTCTCTCTCTCTCTCTCTCTCTCTCTGCCAGGAATAATCTCCAGATTGTGTCTGTAGTTGGTTTTTTATAAAGAGCCTCCATTCTCTACAAACAGTCAGATGACGCCTTTAAAAACAAAGTCCTTCTAATGCACCCTGGAAAGGTGTGTTCTATCTCATTGAAAATTGAATACTTTGGACTGTTTGAACAAAACAGGCAATTTGAGGACTCTCCAATTTTTTATGGGATCATTAAAAAAGGTGTCCTCAGTTTCATCGATTCATCTAAAAATAAACAACAACAGAGAATTTAACCGATGACGAAAACGTTGCATACATTTGCATCAAACATGCACATGGCACACATCTCGGCACACTCCCGGCAGACAGTGTTTGTTGTTGCCTTCGACTAATATGTTGACTGTGTTATCACACAGGCGCTGGTGATTATGCAGAAACATTGTGCCAACACGTCCAAGTCCAAAAAACGCCTCTTCTCCAGCAATTATGTGTCCCCGACCTGCTGTCTTTCTCTTTCTCTCGTCCTCATTGTCTGACGCCGATATCTTGCACTGAGGGGGCGCTTTTCATTTTCAAAGCTCTTATTGCCGACGTAAGGGTTAATTGTCAAAAATTTAACGTGTGCAGTGGTGTGAAAAATAATCATTTTGCGCATCTGATAGGAGAAATAGTGCCACCACCACCACCCCTCCTCCACGTGTGCATGCACACACACAGAAATAGTGGTGCTGCTCCAGCGGTCTGCATTATTCAACTTCCAGAGAAACTGAATTGCCATTCACAGTGCGGCTCCCTCGATATTATTGAAGATCTTCCTTTATGTTTAACGTCAGCCTCTTCTAATGAAACCGTCAACGCTATTTACATGGCGAGTGGAGAGGGTGAGCTGCATATAAATAGAAGTAGTGGTGAGGTTGGAGTTTGAGTGTTGCTCAGTAGAGCTGAAGTTTTAGGGCTTAGTGAGGCAAAGGCGAATGAAAAATGTACACACTTGTTGTGAGGCACTTTTTAGTGTCGTGTCCACTGCAAAGAACACAGTGTGTTGCTCTTCACTGGGACGTGATAGCAAACAGGGACAACGGTTGAGTAGAGAAGCACAAAATTCAGGAAATTGTGGACAAAGGAGGCAAAACTGTTGGAGGATAAAGAGGAAGAGGAGGCGGAAAATCATTGGCCAGGGGATCGATAAGGAGCGCGAGGTTTTTGGAGAGTTTGGAAGATGTGGCGGAGGAGATGAAAAGATAAGAGGGAGGAGGAAGAGAAGGGTGGAGGAAGAGCAGCCGAGGTTCTTTTACCCAGAAACCCCGACACAAACCTCCCCCCCTCTTTTTTCTTCTTTCCTCTCCTCTCTCCTCCCTCCCTTTAATCTCCCCTCTGCTGGTTACCACGGCAACAGGCGAGAGGCAGAAGAAGAAAAAAAAACGAAGGGAGATGAAGTGTGCCGAGTAGAAGCTAAGTCAACGACAGAACAGCATGTTTCTGACCAGTATATAGGTGCCGCGAGGAGCTCGGTTACTTGTTTACTTTAAGGGTTCACAACAAATGACGCCAGCGAGGGGGAAGGAAACGAGGATACAGCGAAGTAGACGCTTTTAGAAGACGAGGCCGATGGAAAACCAGAACATATTGGCCCCATTTCAAGGGAAAAAAACCAAAAAAACTACTGTTGTTCAAAAGCCATGAAGAAGAAACAATGTTAAGAATTTTCAAAATCTTAAAACATGGATGCATGGTCTCAAAATTGATTTCTAGCTCAAATTTGTGTTAAATTTCAGTTTTTTAGGATGAAATCATGTCGGACAAAACAGTAAAAAGCTCTTAGCGCCGTCTCTGCAGGCTGAGGAGTGAGTTAGCGGCCTTGATCAGCGATGTAAACAAGTCCAATGTTATGGCTGACCTGCTAATCCTTTTTCAGAGCCTCACCTTTAGCCTCCGTCAATACCTGTTCCGTCACCGTTAAGCTCTGCCTTTTCTCTGCACAGCCCCCCCCCCCCCCCCCCCCCATTTTCTACGCCTCCATGCTGTATCTACTGTATCTGTATCTACTATTAATTCCGTCGATAGATTTAGCGCCCCAGTTCCCCGAGAGATTCACCAATCAGCCTCCCGTCTTCTGTGTCACGACCTCTGATCTGCGTGACAATCACTATAACAATCAGACTGTACTACCGTTTCACTTTGAGTCGAGCGGTCTGGAACCAGGCGTCTCTACTGTGGTTAAACACCAAATGTAATTTCAGGAACTGTGGGAAAACAGCACGATGGGATTGTGACGGCAATGTTAAAATATGTAGAACGTATTAGTTAGCCTAATGTAATACAGTTAAGCAGTATCGCCACAGTTGAGTTCAGGCAAAAATATCACATTTACATCACACTTCTTCAATTATTATCATTACTAATTATTCAATTATTTGACCCATCAGCACATAAAGACAAAGGGATTGATATTTGAAGTACATTTTTGTAGCTCCTGACTTTGGTCATACTCGTATAATCAAACCCTAATAACTGTAAACGTATAGCTAGTTAGCATGCAGAACATGATGAGATATAAAACATGCTAACTTAGAAAATGTTAAATGTAAAAGGCCTTTACACACCGAGGATGTGATGCTAACCGACAAAAATACGAAATACTGGCCTTGGGCTTTTATTCTGAAAAGAGCCTTGTTGAAAGGACAAAAAAAAGTTAGCTGTCTTTTGGTTCAGACTAGCCCCCCTTAGCTTAGCATAAAGACAGGAAGCATGGGGAAACCGCTAACTTATGTAGCTCACAGTTTCCCCTTGCTTCCAATCGTTGTGCTAAGCTAAGCTAACGGTCCCCTGGCTCCAGGTTCAAGATATGAGATTGAGCTTCTCATCAAACTCTTGATAAGAAATAAATGAGCCTATTTCCTAAACTATAAAACCGGCGAATGTGTTTCTTCTATACCTGCATGTAATATGTTTAAATCAGTCTTTCTTTTTTAATCTTTGTTTTGTACCCGCCTCCTGACGGGAGTTGAATCAACCAATCAGCCTGCTTGATGCGCAGTACTGCTGCCCCCACAACGTGAAGTTGAGATTTGGGATTTGCAGCGATGTTTTTGCTCATCAGTGTCAGCAGCGGTTTGGGAAAATCCCCCTGAGTCCCTCCATCTCTTTGTTTACTCCAACCCTCATCCTGCCCCTCTTCTCCTCATTTCCTCTTTCACCTCACAATGTTTTTGGCATTGTGTCTGTCTTGTGTGTCTTGAGGATGCCAGGTGGTAACCCAAATACAGCGCGCCAGCAGCTGTGACAAATCTCATCCTGTCACATCAAATGCGGACGGACACATGTCATGCTCTCTCGTGCCGTCCCTCTGTCTCTGTTCCTTTGCCACGGTTTATCAATAGCTCGGGGTTCACGGCGGGTCGTTTGGCACCGAGCTGTATCCGACCACACACGAGACACACACACACACACACACACACACACACTCAGAGGGTTGCAGTGCTTCAGGCCAATGACAGAAGGAGAGAGAGGGGGCTGCTGACAGACCTTCATCCCACCGAACAAACATTTAGAGGCACTGACTGACACACTCAGACCAATAAAACAACAAATATGCACAGATTTACCAGGAATACAGAGAATCAGAGAAGGAAATCACTAAGGACACCTCTCCATGCACATGTGCACACACACACACACACACACATTTTAATCAGACACACACACTCTCATCCAGCTGTTGCAGGGCGTCACAAAGCCGATTGTGTCTGACATTGCCGGGTGTTAGTTCCAGCCTCTCTGGAAAAGATGAAGATTTCTATCAGACCAACCAGTCATAATGGTTTTATCATTGTTCAGCCGGGGAGCCTTTGAACTCCAAGCAGGTGGCCTCCGAGGCTCTCGGGTTGAATTCGGTTCAGGGACAGAATGTACCATCGTGTCTTATTTGAATGAATATTGAAGGAGCGGTATGTGCAAAGCACCTTAAACCTAATAATCCTGGCAGGATGAATTTGGCTTGCGTGTAGTATATATGCACATGCATGTATACTGCACGCAATACTACTTCTGCTCCTTGACTCCACATGAACCATTGTATGAGAATACATTGTGACACTAAGTCCATTTACTCGAGTACTTTGAGGCACTTTATTTGAGTATATACATTTCATGCTACTTAATATTTCCACTCCTCAAATTCAGTTTTTTATGCCTTTTATGCTTTGGTCACTGGTTAGTTTTTTTGCATAAAATAACAGGATAAGCCTAGATGTGTGGTTGTTTGGTTTCTGATGTCTGTGAGTTGAAAGCAGTTTCACCCTTTAATCACCTCACGACCCCTCAGAGTTATCTTGTGACCCTCTGGAAGGGGCCTGACCCAGAGGTTGGAAAACACTGGACTAAGCCTCAGCTGTGTATTATCAGCAGTGAAAGCTGAGTGAAACAGTGAAATGCCACATGTGCATGGATGCAACAGTAATAATAATGTAATATATGGTAACATGTCATTCACAGGGGCCAATCTTCTGAAGTACTTTTATTTTGGATACTTTAAGTAAGCTGATAATACCTCTGTACTTTTACTTATATAAAGTACTTGTAGATATTAGTTGTTACCTTTTAGGATTATTCATCTATTAATTGTCTTATAAATAGAATGTTTCCTGACATGCTGAATATAAGTACACAGATAAACAGCCTGTATGTACTGTGTACTTCTGTTGCAATGACAAGTAGTTGGTGACAGACTACTCTTCTACTCTTCTATCGTCTCTGTGTGTAATCCTGGTTCTGTAAACTCCTAAAATGGAAATCTAATAATAGCATATTCTAATACTGTACACTTATCTATCCATCTCTTTGTGTCCCTCCATGCATCTCTCTCACTCACTCACTCACTCACTCACTCACTCACTCACTCACACACACACACACACACACACACACACACACACACACACACACACACACACACACACACACACACACACACACACACACACACACACACACACACACACACACACACACACACAAAGGTATTTAAGTAGCGTGGTGATGGATGTGAACTGACGGGCTCTGGAGATAAATTGATGAAGATCATTGTCCTACAGAGGCCGACAATAATTCAAATTTAACACATGGTCTCAAACATGCATGTGCACACAATCACACACACACACACGCACGCACACACACACACACACACACACACACACAGTAATACCAATCTACCCTGGCTCATGACTATAAAAGGACATTTTTGATTGATCCCTGGGGAGGTTGAGTGTTTCCGGAGCACCGGTACACAAAGTGTGGCGTGTATGCAAAGGGTCTCCATGGCGATACCAGCTGTGGCAGTTACCTTGGCAACGGACAAGGCGATAAAAGTAAGAGTTTAAAATTGGAGCCCGGGCATTAAAAATAGACTTGCTGAAAGAAAGAAAGAACCCCACTCTGAGTGATCGTTGAGGACAGATCATCGGCAGAAACGACAAAAAAAAAGAAGCGATACGAGTGTTCACCATGGCAACAGAAGAGCCAGTGAGCATTGGGGTTTTTATTTTTTGGGCAGGTTGTGATGGAGGGGTGAGGCAGGAGCGAGAGAAAGAGCAGCAGGGGGAGAGGAAGGGAACGAATGCGTGGGTGGGAGAGGTGGGAGGGAGGGAGGGAGGGGGTCAATGGATGGAAATACAGAAAGAGAGAAAGAGAGGGAGAGAAATGATGATGGGCGTAATCCGGATTAAAACGGTGGGTTTTGGACAATCCCGAGCTAGGGCCGCCGCGTCTATGCCAACTCCCCGCCCACCGCGACTCTCCCGTGCCAAAACTCCAACTCAAATCAGCAGCTCTGGCACATGCAGGGAGCCTCCATGACACACAAGCAGACAGACAGCACATGGCTGAGCAGGGAACATCCCAAACACATACTCAAAAAACACACTCTTATACATATCATTACTGTGCTTTTGATGTACAATGCTGCCTCCAACGGAAAATATGACTGAAAAACACTAAAATTACATTTCTGCATCTAGTATCCAGAGTGGGCAGCGGTGGAATGTCACTCAAGTACTTCAGTACAATTTTGAGGTACTCGTACTTTTCTTGAGTTACTTTGCAGATTGAGATTATTAATACAAAATATCAATCAACTGATACATGATGGTGTATTATTAGGGATTAAGCTCGCCGGCAGTATATAAAGTAGTTGAGCTGCAACATCAGTGATTCACACGTTAATTCATTACTAATTATAATCCAGTGACGTGATAAAAAAATATTCTGAAAAGTGCCATTCTGCACAACGAGTACTTTTACTTTTTAGTTTGTTTTGATGCTACTGATGTACTTTTAGGTAAGATTGTGAATGGGGGACTTGTAACTGTATATTTGTACACTGTGGTATTAAGTAAAAGATCTGAGTATTTCTGATCCGAGAGTGGGTATCAGACATTCAATTTGCATACTGAAGTATTCATTTCTTGCTTTTCTATTTCGTGCTATAGATGACAGTAAACATCACATCTCATTTTCTTTCATTTCTGCTTTAGGGTTGGTAGAAGATTCTTGTGTTGTCCGTGGTGGATGATTGGATCTTCTGAGGTGCATTGACGTGTGGATTTAATGTGTTTTCTGATTCGATACATGTCTGATGAAATTGGGTTTATAAGTACAGTGAGGGTAAGTGTCCCAACCCATGAATTAAAGAGTACAACAAGTCCTGACCGGCCTGTTTAAAATCAGACTTGTAATGCATCATTCAGCTCAAATGGGAAATAACTGCACAGAAGATGTGACCATTTAAATGACACGTCTTAATTCTTATTTTACACGTCTGAACATCTCGTTTCCTGCTTATAATGAGTTTGATCACGTTTGAGCAGGCTTTGGTTGCACACAGGTAAACAGTCCGTGAGGGCAGCAACAAAGGCTTAAAGCTTAGTTTATACTCGTGAAGCTGGGGTGAGGTGTGCGCGCCAGAAAGTGACGTAATCACGGCCGGCGCGTCGTGCGTAAAGGGTCAGCAGGTGGTCTCTGAATTTTCAGATCACGTGACTGTCGCAAATATTTCACTGATAAAAGCACTATTTACATGTCTAGGGATTATACAAAGAAGGCCATTTCGTTTTTAGGGGTCAAAAGAATCTTCATATTTTGCAGCAAAAACAAATTTACAAGATATTCAACCTTTGTTTCTTTATAATGCATTTAATAATTGACTTATTTTTTTCAGGGCCTGTACAAAGTAGAGCATGAATAAGCGATATGAGTTTACAGATAATTACGATCCCTCCTCGGCATTCTGGAGGACGGTTTATGGCTTCTTCACAGCCTTCTGGCGTTTCCGAGAATAATGCATTAACGCCTCCGTGTATGCTCGGCCGCATTGGCCGAAAATGCAATCCGAGAAACCAGCGGCTATCGTCTGATTTAGCTTTTTATTAGCTAAACAAACTGTTAACTGAGCGTAAACGACCTTCTTGTGAAACAGTTGGCTCGTAGACGTCGTCTCTCAACTCCTGCTCCATTCTCATTGCTCAAGTTGCAAATCGGACTGTAAACAATGACCAGCGCTCAGAAGAGGAAGTCTTGGCTCGGATATCACATCAGAACCCCTGAAATATTGGCCCTTGCACCCAGAGTCTAAATCGTTGTTAGAAAGACAGCCGATGGGTTTCGAGATCCACCTACCAGCACCTCTAACGTTCACTAACTATAATAACCATCTACTATTGTACTATCATCACATTACATCTCATTTGTATATTCTGGACTAAATACAGTAGATGTTTAGTATGGGATGGGAGGTACAGCTTCCTCCAGTAAACACCAGTGCTAGTCCTGCATGCTGTCACTCTAAAGGTCGTTAATGTATGCGTCTGTCCACCAAGTAGCTTGTTCATAATTGGCTCAGAGGGCTGTGTGAATGCAGCATATTGCCGACAGTCAAACGCACTCACCGCAGCTTGAATTCACTGCTTAATTGGACAATCTGTGAATGGGATCATGTGTGTGTGTGTGTATGTGGTGAGGTGTGAATGCATTGTCACACTCTATCTGGTTGCTCATATGCAAAGACGAGTACTGTGACAGCTCTGGCAGAATGTGTGTGTGTGTGTGTGTGTATGTGTGAGAAAGCTCGTCTATGTTTATGTTTCTGCCCCTGAGTTATGACTAAATATATTAACCACGCTGCAAGTTTGCTTACGCACATGTTTGGATGACCATCTGGTTAAGACAGTGTGTGTGTGTGACTGTGTGTGTGTGTGTGTGTGTAGACCCCTGTGAGGGGGCAGTGAATCAGATGTCTCCTTTTAGCATGTTGGTCTTGGCGGAGACGGTGTGTGCTTCAGCAAGGTGCGACTCTGTGCACTCACGATTTTCTTTTACTCATGTTGAGTCAATCACACTGTTCACAGGCTGATACTGCCTCTGAGGAAGTCGTCTCTCACACACACACACACACACACACACACACACACACACACACACACACACACACAAAAGAGATGAATGTACCGCAGTCTCAGCTTGTTCATTAAAGACCACAGAAAAGTGTGAAGATGCAGCCGATGATGGGAGTTGAGGCGGGGGCGAGGATAAGGAGGATAAATCAATGGAAGAAGTCCTTTTCATCTTCAAACAGAGAGATTGAGTGAGATAAAGTGAGAAGATTTTATCAGAACGTCAGCAGACAAACAATCACAGCAAAACGAGAATGTCAACTTTATGATGCCGACATTGAAATGCTGTTAGTCATGAATGATGAAAGCAGGTTTTATAAATAAGACAATGATCTCACAGCCACGAGCTCACACAAATATAGACCCAGCGGAGAAAGACTTCAAACGCCGCAGCGCGGCTTCGTACTAAACAAAGATCAAAGTTTGCTATTTGTCTTAATTGTATCCCTCATATTTTATGTAGTTTTGTTTGCATCTGACTGCATAAGAGAGTCCGATGTTACAGAACATACGAGTGAGCGCATCTGCTTTAGCTTTACATTTGTTTATCATTAAACCACAGTTTTTGCTCCGCTCTGTAAAGACGATTCAAAGACTATCGTTACTGTTCATGCGTGGGTTACTTATTCATGTCCGCTTTCCTCAAAGTGCTTTTGGTTCTGTCGTTGTTTTAGGGTGACAGTTACAAGTCCAGAGTCTAATGTGAAAAACCAAGAGTGAAGTTGGGTGTTTTACCGTCCTGTCATGTTGATGTTGATCAAAGAAGATTTATCCGAAGAGAAACTGTATTACCACAGAGTGACTACACCGTCCCATTAAGAATTCATGGTTACACTACTCGACATTAAATCACCTGCCTTATTAGGCCTTAACTTTCCAATAAAGCTGGCATCTAATATTTTTTTTAAACCAATACATCAATAACGTATGCCTTGCTGTATAGCTCACGTCAACAAGGTATGAAAATCATCTTGCAGAAATGTAAAACTTAAGATAAATAATTCATCGCATCGCTCGTCATCATGTGGTAATGCAGATGCGAACGAGGACACGCTTTTCATTTTAAGAGTGTTCAAGTATTGATTTTCTGACAGCGTGCTGTAGATCTTGGCGGGAGATTTTCACTCCCTTGGATGTCACAACTGATCACAGGTCTTTGAATGCACCGGCGAGCTTTCAAACTGGATTCACTGCTTTCAACACGAAAACATAACTTTTACTAAAAAAAGTAAAGGCAACAGAATAATCATTCCAAGGTCTCTGTTCCAATTCTATATTGATGAAAATTTAAACATGAATCACAAATGAACACGAGACTAAATGACTCGTGCAGGTGGCTAAATATTTTTGCAGGTTTGCTCTCGTGTGTTTGTGCGTGTGAGGTAATGTCCGGGTTAAACTACCCCTCCAGTTCTGACGCTGACCGGCTCTGTCCTCCAGCGAGGTGCTAACGCTAAACCTGTAAGCCTTACTGAGTCACCCTGCCAGAGACGGTTTCTCCCATGGGCCCTTCAAGGTGAAACCCGTCTGAATTCGGACCCCTTCGCCTGCCCTAATCGCTCTATCTTTATCCATTCATCCCTCTCTTCTCTATCGTCATCCGTGTTATTGTCTTCCAGTTCCGCTAACCCGGGATGATGATGGAGGTTTATCTTCCGACGTAGTGGCTGATGAACGCACGCATACACATGCAATGAGAGTCGATTACACCTCGTCACCCCTGACCTTTGCGGACTGTGAGGATCAGGAGAAAAGAGTATAAGCAGCTGAGAGAAGCAGAGAGAAGCTGGAGGGGGGGAAGTGTATATGAAGTGTAAGCAGAAAGAAATGAGAACACAAGCTGCATAATTACGCACAGTTGCTCCCTATTTTTCTCCCCCAGCTACAACTGTGCATCTCCGGCGGTCCCCACAGAGGCTGGTTGTAGTACTCCAGTCATGAAAAGGCTGCGAGAAGCTCTTCCCTGCTGCCGGGCTCATTTCCAGGATGTGTGTATATCTCCAGCAGCACAGCTGGAGTAAATCAATCCCACTATCAGCGCTGACATGAACTCTAATGCTCACTTGAGGAATCATCTTATCTTTGACATTATGATTATTTCACTCGATAAACGTCCATGTATTGAGGTTTTATCAGCCGGAGGATGCTGTATATTTGCATAAAGACAAATTCCAAGATACAGCAGGAATTCCATGCATCTTCCTCCCAGTCATAATCTCCCTATGGAATACATGAGGTCGTTTTAATCTCTGGTTTCTTATGGCAGCACGGAGAAGGCTCTGACATTACAGCCGCCAGCATCCCGGGGGTCATTACATGTGGAAGAGGAAGCGTGAAAGCAGAGACAAGGAGCAACGGAGGGAATAGATCTCGGAGGTCTCGCTTGGCCTTCTGTAAGTCTCCTTTTTTAACGCCCTCTCTGGGGATTCTGACGCAAGCGAGGCGATATCACAGCCCCGTTCTCGCTGTACCTCTTCTCTCCGCAATATAGCACACGTTTGCCAGATAAGAATCATTGTTGCGCACACAAAATCATCACCTCCGTGGGGGTTGCGAGCGCTCCGCAGGGGATTCACGATGATCTAAAGGTCACGTGACGATCGGAGTTGTAACCCGTCGTCAAACACGGACACACGCTGTACACACTGCTCACTAAAAAATATTGGTTTTGGCTCAATGTGCTGCGCTGAAAGAGTGCATGTGGCACACACACACACACACACACAAACACACACATGGTTTAGACGGATGAGCTGATGGCTCCTGAGTGACAACACTCATTTGACTCAGGGGGAGCCGTGCTGAGGAGTCATGCTGAGCGAGCTGGCCTAGAGATGGGTGCAGAGCTTCTGCAGAAACCCACCTACACACACACTTGATCACCTCCTGTAAAGTGCACACGTGCAAAGGCATGCTGAGATGCAATCAAACATTCAACCATCTCTTCTTCAGGGATTCTACCTGGTAAACTACAGCTGCTAGGACTGTATTTTAAAAAGCTCCTGTTGTGCTGTTTCAAGGCCTCGGTGGGCTAACTAAAGTCCTTGACAACAGCGTCTGAAACCTCCTTTCCCACAGTGGAATTGGAGAGGGGGTGACATCCGACAATTTTTGTAACAACTGCCAGATCCAAAATAGACATTCCAACAATCACAGCCACTTAAAACAGGTCAGGAAGTTGACTCTGTATGTCTTCTAACACTTTTTTGTGCTTACAACTCAGTTGTCTGAAGCCAAACTTGCATTCTCTCGACTGACCCAGATTCTATAGAAGTCTATGAGAAAATGACTCTACTTCTCTCTTGATTTATTACCTCAGTAAACATTGTAAACATGAGTTTATGGTCTCAATCTCGAGTTTCAAGTCTTCTTCCATACAGCATGATGTTCATTTAGTAACTTATGGTCCATTTAGAGTCAAATAGACCATACAGCAGGGTATGTGTGGCTGCCTTTGATTGACAGGTCGCTAACACGGCCTTGTCCCGTCTGGGAGTTGTCTGAGTTTTCATCTTAGAATTTGAAATCTTTCACAGTGTGTCTTCAGTTCATAAAAGTTAATTGTAACATTTTTGGTCGCATAAAAGTCTTATTCAGCATTCAGTTGTACTCAGCTCCCCCGTCTCGTGTCATTTGTGGTTGCAAAAAAAAACAAGATGGCGACGGTAAAAAATGCCAAACTCAAGGCTCCAAACTGGCAGTCTACAAACCAATAGGTGACGTCACTGTGACCACTTCCAGTCTGTCGTCATGATTCAAAGCCTAAAGCCCTGTCTGTCTTCTATCAGGCTCCACTTCCTAATCCATTATTGGAGATCAATGTCCAACGTGGTGGTGGGAGGATGCACCTGCATGTTTAGCGGTCCCACTCTGACCAATGGCAGCTCACGTGTGGGGCTGTAGCCTACGGGAGCGGGACCACAGTGATGTGTTGACAGTAGTTAGGTAGAGAGCGCTTCATCACGGTCCATCAAGGCGCCGGAGAACTGCAGCCCGTCAGATTGGTCGAAGTCAATTTGCACCCGCCACACTGCCCGTAATGGCAGGAATTAATCACAGGTAGCAGGTGAACACACAGACGGGACGGAAACCCCCCACAAAGCACACAGAAGAGTATTTATGCACACGCACGTACAAACCCTGACCGTAGAAGGGGATCTCCACAGCCGCTTGTAATCTTACACACAAACAACAAGTGTAATATTCCCCCCCTAATGTGTGTGTGACTCATGTATGACGAATGCACTGGGGCCTGTAGGGCTGTTGTAGTGGTTGGCTCATGAGAGCACACGCTGGCTTCGCCTCGGGGACAGCAACCTGTCCGACGCTTCCTCACGCAGGACGGCACCCTGCGCCGACCAATGGGATCGCAATAGGTTTTTAGGATTGAGGGAGTATTAGCGTGCGTTTATAAAAATTCATGTCAGCAGCAGTGATGTCCCAGATTAGATGGTTTTGAGCCGTAGAAAAAGCCAGTTGCAGGGATGGCACTTTACTGTGGGAACGTACAGGCCGTCGCACCGACACCACAGATAAATAATGGCTGACTAGCTTTTTCATATTATCACTGAGTGATTAGGAGTGCTTCCCTTTAACAACATTTAAGAGATAATTAATTACCATGAAGGACATCCTCCATTTGTTTTCCGAACTGGACAAGTTGGATAAATGTCAAAGGCTACGGATGTTGTCTTGGCAGCAATGGCCCTTTTCACATGTTGCATCTAAAAACGCGTGGAACATGCCAGACGTGCACCTTTCATTCTTTTATCCAAAGGTGCTAAGGGACGTTGCACTCCTGTCGTGCCTGCCTTTACTAAGCAACCAAAACCATGCGCACTGCGATGACGATGATGAAGAAGTTGCGGTAATTTATCATGAGGCCTCAATGATTGAACTAAACAAAGTCAAAACAACAATAAATACATTTTCCGGCACTGTAAATCCCTCAGAGTAGCTTTACTACTTGGTTTGTCTCAGTTTGTCGGACCTTTCAACTGGATGTTGTGACGTCTTTGGACGGGAAGGTGGGTGAAGCAAGTAAAATAGTCCGTGGGGCTATGAAGCTCTATGTTTACGGAAGAAAGAAAAAGACATCTGCCGGCTGTGATTGCTTGTTCTATTTACAATGTAACTATTTTTATCTCGAGGTGCAGCCGTCGCACCCTGAAACGCTTGTGCACAGCCCCTTAGAGTTCCAATAAGTGCAAACCTGCTTTGTTGTTACATCCAATGAATTACTGTTTTTTTACCTTGGAAACCACAAATGTAATTCTCTTTATAGAGTCAGTGTGTCTTTCACAAGGAATCGACAACCAATTGGACGGTTAGTCAATATGTGAGTTTACAGCTGTGGAACTGAGATTGAACGCTAAACAATTTAAAGATTTCCATTTCAATAAATATCTGTTTAGTCATTATCTATCCCCAAAGGAGGTAACACAAAGGTGATCGATCTTAGGACCCACTGATGAAAGTATTGCAATATATATATATATATATATATTTTTTTTTTGCAGTATTATGAACTGGATGGGCGACATTCCCGAAAAAAAGCAGTATTACAGTTTTACTACATTGTGTACTCACAAAAAATAGAATGCACACAAAACCTGAAGCTCTTGTATCACCAAAAAGACTCCAGACTGTGGATTTAAAGGCACACCTCCACTGTTTTAACTCAAATAGAAATTCTGAATCAACGAGGACTGAAATCGTAAGGATTGCTACATTAAGTACTAACTGTAATAACTATAAATGCATGTTATAGCGCTATTGTGCGTTGACTTCGATAACACATCGAGATTAAGAGTCTGCAGCAGTCGCTACATCCTTCAACATGTCAACCAGAGCTCAACTCACAACCTCAGTTTTCTCAGAAAGAAAAAGTTCAAAACTTGAACACTGAAATTAAACTGAAACAGTTTAAACATCACAGTATCGTGAGGGTTTGTGGAAATGGACACCAAAGGTATTGAGCCTAAACAAATGCAAGGGAAACGGTACAAAGCTGCTGGCAATCCTAAGTGTGAATTCTAATATTTTGTAAAAGTTCTGCCGGTTCCTCTCGTCAAACATTTCAAACTGTCAGGACAAAAGGTGAACACGACTTATTTTGCCGCCGGATGTCCTGGTTGCCCACGCCCGGGTCATGACACGCGGCACCATCTCGTGACGAGACGGTCCTCTTGGCTTCCTCCCAACACCCTGCAGACCGAGGCCATGTGTCTGCTCGCTTGTCTGTGAATAACCGCCCCTCGTCTTTTTTACTCTTTCCCCGTCATCCGCTTCCCGTCTCTCACATCTCGCACTCTGTGCCGCTCGGCTCCTCTCTACTTTGCAAACCAAACTTGTTTTCTCTCTCTCTCTCGCTCTTGCTCTCTCCTTCTCCTTCTCTCTCTCTCTCTCTCTTTTCCTCGATTTCCTTTGGGGATTTAATTTTTTCTTCTTAGTCCTCGACAACCTCCTCTTTCTGTCTCTTTCTCGCCGGGACCCTGCAGCCAGGATGACTCGTCCAGCTGATGAGCGGCGCCGCTCCTTCAGTGTCTCATGAATGAAAGGGAGGCAAATGCTGAGCAATCGTTCATCACAACACTCGAAGGAAGCGACTCCAACTAACCCATCCAACCGGCAAACTGCTTTCACAACAAGACTCCAAATCGCTTCAGTTTCACAACCCGACAAAATTCACACTCAAGAGCTTTGTCAGCAGAGGACAACTCATCTTCTGCCAAAAGAAAGGATGTTTCTCCACATCATTTACTTCTTCTTCTTGAACTGGCTGACATTTATTCACTCAATAATTCAAGAGTACCACTAGCCAGACTGAGTCAGGAGCTTCAGGGGATTGGTTTAAACCGCTAATTCAGATGGTCTCCGATGAACCCATGCTGAACCTGCGGTTTTCAAACATGTCCCAGGAAAACCCTCAAACTCCGGAACGTGTCCTCTACCAGATGTAAAATCGTGTTTGATACCGTCCACGGAGCTGATGTGCCTCTGTGGCTAAATCGCTCATCAATAATTGCTCGCCCTGCGGCCGACGAGGACGAGTTATTCAAACTAAAATACAAGACATCTCGCCATTGCAGGATGATGCATAAATCGCAACAGCCGTTTTTGTTTTTAGGTTGAGGAATGACTTCATACTTGACAGAGGAAGAAAGCGAGAGATGGGAGGGAAGGGAGGGGAGGAAATTGTGGGAAAGCTCAAATGAGGCACGCTTGTGTAACAGGACGGCGGGAGGAAGAACATCAGCACGGAGAGGTAGTGTAGAGAATGAATGAGCGCTGGATGCTCTGATGGCCAAAGCCTCTGTGTCCCATCATGTCGCTCAGAGGGATTAAAGCCTGAAAGCAGGGAAGGACTCATATTCTTCATGCATTGGCATACTTGTGTTTTAGATACCGTGTGTATATGCATGCGCATATAATATTGAAACATGAGGATGAATGCACTCCTGGCCGCTATCAAACACACCCTCACACTCTGTCGAGAACTCACCTTCCGATCATAGTAGAGTGCTGCTGCACGGCGGCCTCCAGGAGGCGCTCCAGGATGGTCCACTCTCCCATGGCTGGAGTTCGGAGGCATTCACTGGGCACTAGAAATCAGGAAGGGGGTCTTCCCCAGTCGGCAGCGCACGAGTTAAAAGTCCCGTTTTGTGAGTCTTTCGAATCCACTTGTTGGGTCGAGATGAGGTAGGGAGGCCTTCAGACAAAAAGCAACTTTGACCGAGCTCCGTTCATTCACACGCGCCCTTAACTGCACCTGAGATGGTTCGGACTGAAGCTCGTCTACGTGCTAGCTGTAAAACGTGTAACTCTCCATCTGTGCGTCCTTCTTCCCCACTGCCCTCCTATGGGTGCACCTAGACCCTGTTCACCTCCTAAAACAGCTGGTCCGTCATATGTTCTCACACACAGACCTGGTCCGGAGACTCATCTACTGAGTTTCACCGCCCATCACTCCGCCCTCACACTCTGGTTTCTTTGACAGCATCTTGTGGTAGTAACTTCTGGAGCGGGCTCAGGTCCATACACTCATGTGAGCCTGAGTAACCGAGGATCTGTGTCTCTGCTCGTCCTCCGCTCCTCCATCCTCAATCATTACTTCCTCCCTCTGTCCTCTCTTCCAGCTATTTTATTCGATTGGATTCCTTCCCCTTCCACTCTGTTGCTCCTCTCCTTCTCTCCTAGGTTTGGTTCAGGCAGTGCTGGACTGAAGCGTTGCGCTCCTCCTCCTCTTCCTCCGTCTCCTTCCCTCTGCTTGAAACCGTGTGAGACTCGCTAGTCTCTCCAGTCCTCCTCGTCCTCGCTGCCCCTCTCTTTCTCTCTCGGTGTTTTCTGTCAGTGTGGTTTACGAGAGGCAGCTCTCCTTTCCTCTCTTCCCTTCATCTTGTTTTTCCCTTCCCACTTGGTTTCTCTCTTTCTCTCTCTCTCTCTCTCCGTTTGAGCCCTCCACCTGCCTCCGTCTCTCTCTCTCTGAGCCAGTAGGCAGCCAGACCGAGCGTGTGTCTAGAGGATTAGAGAGAGAAATCATCCCTCTGCTCCTCCCCCCTCTCACTCACTCTCCATCACTGTGTTTATTCCCTCCTCCTCCTCCTCTTCATCTCTTACTGTTCCACCACCAACACCACACAAACCGTTTTCCACTCTCAGCGCACAACGCTCATGATTTTTGTCTTCCATCTGTGTTTTTATCATCTTCGTGTCTGAGTGCATTGAATACATGGATGATCTTTGCTGTTTACACACACATCCAGACAGAGACATCAAAGCCAGTGCCATGCAAATGCAGAAAGAGAGTGAGTGAGTGAGTGAGTGAGTGAGTGAGTGAGTGAGTGAGTGAGTGAGAGAAAGAGAGTGTGAGAGAGAGAGAGAGATGGAAATGGAATTAGTGACAGTCATCAAGACTTAGAGTAATTTGCTCGATGAGTTGGATGCTCTCTCTCTCTCTCTCTCTCTCTCTCTCTTACACACACACACACACACACACACACACAGTAATCATGGGTCTTTTGGGGTTAGTGATGGGCAGAGGCAGTTCCACTTGAGGACATCTACAATTGCAGACTGATTACATTTCAAGTTTGATTCAGATATATTTGAGAGTCCACATTCTTAAAGCCACAGGGTTGGTAATCCTCTTCAAAGACATTGTTTGCTATATTTGCTGAAATACTGTTTCCATCCTGACAGAAATCAATAGATTCATTGATGCTCTGACGTAAAGAAATCTGGTATCTGTGGCTGTAATAAGCTACCTGCCTGTCTACCTGATCGCACTCTGAAACGTGCAATTTAACAGCTGTGAGTATTAACAATAGCCACGTTCGTTTTTTACGTTACTAATGATGACGATGATGCTTTTGGGGGGAGTGGCTTTGGAGGGACAGGGTGTCAGCGATTTAAGCTGACACCCTGTGATAGTTCAACACTGGGCTGGAAAATTTGTTTAAATCTTGCTTATTACCAACCCTGCCTTTAAACTGGACTGTTTTAGGCCCTAAATATATTTGTACACAATTATATTATATTATATATTCTTGGCAAAGTAGGGAAAGATTCCAAAAGTATTTGGAGAATCATATTGGGATCAAAATTATCTCTTTTTTTTGTTTTTGCTGGCAAGAGTTTCTTGGAGGGGGGTTTGGCTTGAGTTTGCATGTGTTGCCCAAACAACAGTCTAAACACAAAATGATATTCAGTTTGCAAATGATATTAAAATCTGAGTATCAGCATACACTTGAGGAGCTGGAACAAGCAAACGTCTCAAATGTTTTGCTTCATAACTGACTTGAATTAGTCATAATCAACATTTTTCATATTATAAAAGGAGAATCACCTGACTGCAGTTCCTCTCTCTTGGTTTTACAGCCCGGCTCTCAGACTGGGAGTAAAGTTGATGGAGACAATCAGCTAAAAGGAGAGTAAATATTGGACATTTATAGAATAAGGACAGTACATACGCATTTGCAGCAGCTATTCAAAAATATATTAATAGTGTTGGTATCGGATTTTTGTGTCACTTTAGAGCAAACAATCGTGGTATCACATGACAATGTTCAGTCAAATACTCACACACAACAGCAGCATCTCCATGGTTGAGTGTTTCAGTGGCTTCTTCTGTCACTCCCGGATCCCCAGACCGGAGTAGTAGTAATCTATTCTTAAGGAGGTATGGAGCGACCGCACACACGCACACACACACACACACACACACACGTAATCCGTCCTACCCCATGCCAAGACAATCTGGCAGCACCGTGTCTCACACGAGAAGAGAGTAAAGAAAAAGAGAGAAGAAGAAAAAAACCAAACTGGCTGCAATCTGCCTCCGTACAAGAAAACACTGACATATTTCTCTAACCACACACTATCCTCGTTCAGCTATCAAGACAATATTCTGTCAAAATATATCACATCTGTATTATTCCAGAATGTTTTGTCCACCACTTTGATCCCGACGGAGAAATCTTAATTAGACGGATTGCCATTTAGTTCTTCCACATGACATCCATGGTCCCCAGAGGATGAACCATGATAACTTGTGGTGATGCCCTGACTTTTACCTCCAGCGCCACCATGAGGTTGACATTTGGGCTTCGAGGGAGAATTTCAGCGCAACTATTTGAAGGATTGTCATGGCATTTGGTACAAACATTCATCATTCTCTCAGGATGAATGGTAGAATCTGACTTTTTATTTGGTGGCATCATCAGCTCAAGACAAACATGTGTCCAATAATTTAGGACCAAATATCTGTGAGCATGTTATCATGCTAACGTTAGCTACAGAGGCTGTTTTATCTTATATAGCGCTTATAAACGGGTTCCATGGATTTGCAGAAGCACGTGTCATAATATATGAAAAGATAAACGGATGGCAAGGTCAGCTTTGTCAGTAAAGATGTTACAAGACATTTTATCCAAGGACGCATTATTAAGGCTGGGGGACTTTCATTGAGTTTCAGTCAGAGATTAAATACAATAGTTTATTACATTAGTTTAATATTACAGTGGCTGTGGTAAAGGATTCATATTATCCTCACCGCTGTGTATTAAATCCTATAAGTAGAAAAGTAATGAAGGTTCCTTAGGGACAAACTGTGGCTTTATGAGTCTGCAGGTTAATTCATCAGCAGGAAGATGGCACAACATCGATAAGCTGCTGAAATGGGAGGTGGTCAAGGTTTCTCTACACTTGTCTCGTGAAGAGGGGGGGGGGGGGGGCTTCTGGAGGTAAAAGATTACATTTTGACGCTGATTAATGGATAAGGAGCTTTGGCGTAGCTCCAGGCACCATGTGTGTGTATACGAGTCCCTGTTTACACCAGCAGGACACTGAAGGCAATTGTGGTTTTATGCCAGCGGGTTAGAATCAATTATCTCACACCAACTTCCTCAAGCCAATCTGTCTGTCTGGGGTTTTTTTTCTTTTTAAATCTAAGATAATGAAAAAAAAAAAAAAAAAATCATGGATCTACTTCAATTAAACTCTTAATGAAGCATTCTAATTATAGTTTAAAAATGAGCATTTCCTTTTTAATTATCCTTTGCCTCTCTTAACTTTATGCTGCATGTTGATCCGGGTGTCGCGACATTTAAAGCAGCAGCACAGAAACGGCTCGAATACGGAGGAAATACCTTAAAAAACATTTTAACGCACCAAGAAAGGTTTGAAATATAATAACACGTGTGCATTATTATGCATTTAATCCACTGCTGCTGTAATATGTAGTAATTATTCTGTTATTGGTGCTACTACAGCTATTATTACTCATATGTATCCTTTGTCATGTGGATTAACTATGGTGTTATTCTATTATGTTTATTCTGTACTCATGACATCTATTGTACTTCTTGTCATCCTGCTGCGCTCCTTTTATATCCCACATCAAAGGGGTTTTTGGGGGCAGAGTGTTTCCTTTTCTGATGCGAGGGTGTAAGGACAGAGGGTGTTAAATATTGTAGAGCCCTCTGAGGCCAATTTGGCATTTCTGATATTGGCGTATACAAAATAAATTGAATCGAAAGCTGCAATAATCTTTGTGATATATCAGGCGTGCCGACAACTGACATAAACCGGACCACTATCCCTGCAGCAGAACATTTCATACAGCTGACCCTGTTATTAAGCCGAGTCTTTACTCATGTATGAGCGCAGTAGTGACAGTGACACTTGGCCTCAGCAGAACATATAAACCCTTAGAAAGCCCCTTTCCTGATAAGAGTTCACATTACATAACAAACATGCACCAGAACAGGAAATGCCTCCTTTTCATTTCACTTTATCTCACTGATGTGACATATTAAATCAGTTATAATCGTCTGAAAGGGTCAAACAAGCCCTCAACAGTCATTAAGTTGTCTATATACACAGTTCCATTATGATGCGTTAGTCTTTAAAATGCTGCTCAGCTCCGTGTGTTCAGGTCCTTTGGTCTGCGGGTCGGCTTTAAGTGATCTCTCTGAAAGCCCTCTTCTCCACATACTTCAGCTTCAGTCTCCTCTTGAACCTAAGAGACGGCGGGAGGGAGGGGAACACAAGTTTAAAAATAAATCAATACCCTCCGTATGAATGTGTACATCCCGCAGAGCCTTTGAGGAGGCGTTACGCAAGAGCGAGGCCGAGGTCCTTACTTGGCTCTCTCTCGAGGTTCGATCAGGTTCCTCTTCTGCAGACTCTTGAAGCGGTCCTTGAGGACGCTGCCCTCTGGCTGCAGAGTCCCGGCGTTGCGAGGGGTGAGAGACGACAAATCCACGTCAGACAAAAAACACTCTGCTTTGACTTGGCGAGCAACTCTCACCCGAATTATAAAACCCCAGTCTGGCCATAAAAGGCTGATTTAAAGTATTATTCAGAGACTTAATGGCAGGAAGATAAGAGAGAAGAATTTTCCACATGAAACTGTAATGACCCCTGTGGGGGGGGAAAGTGGGTCATCGCAGTATTACAGAATAGGATAAGGCTTAGAATAAGACAATACAGGGAGCTGAAGATAAAACAACTCAATGACGCAAAACTCATTACAGATAAAGATTCGTGTGTCCTCACTGGCAGAGAGGTCACAGTGGCTGAGCGAGCAAAATATAACAAGTGAAGTACCTTGAGTTGTCTCAGGGAGCCGGCCAGCTCGTCACTCAACTGGATCTCCATGTCCTGAGGCTGGAACCTGCAAATAAAGAACCCCACGGTTACAACTGATTCCAGAGTGAACACGAGATCCATCCACACAGCATTAATTAGTACCAGAATACATCATTTGTGTTGCTGAAATAACACCGGAGAGCAAATAAAAACTGATCTGCTATCCGTCTCATGATTCGTGGTCTTATTAAGAATAACCTTGTTGCTAATTAGCATATATTTAAAGCTGATGGGGATGTTGCTCTTTGTCACACTTTGCTTGCTAATCATTTTGTACACTAAAACTTCGACAGTTAAATCAGACAAACAATACAACATCATGGATGGAATACACCGGCTTCCTAAAGAGGTCACGTTAAGATTCCTGAAGTTACTTTTAAAACCATGAACGCTTTGGCTATGATTTGTGATCATGTGACACTTTATTCTGCACAGAGGGTTAACTCAGGTCCGGCAACCACGCGCTGCAAAAACATTGCTGTGACACGTACAGCTAGTTGTATAATTTAGGCTGTACCTCAAATTGTTTTCATGTCAACAGACCTGAATTAAAGGTTGTGCAAGTTGCTTGGCTTTAAATAATTTCAAGGTTCAGATGAGAGGAACGTAGACCGTCCTCTCTTAATAATTAAACCACGTCTGCAGTAAGTTAAGTTAAACCTCACATATGATGCCCTCTGGTGGTGTTTAACAAGGATTTCACACCTGGAGTTTGGTTCATTTGGACCAAGGGGAGAAAGATTAGATTAATCAGTTTGGTGTCTGAAGAAAGTGGGCATTTAGGAGGCAGGGAAGGTCTTAACAAAGTATGCCATTGAGTTGCATTACGGGAAATGTAGAATCATGTATTTTGGAGCTCCCCTCGTACAAAAGTCAGGATATCCCAGGTTTAGTGAGATTCATTTTTAAAAGAATCTGTCTCTTGCGAGTCCTCCAGCTTCATGAAAGTGCAACACTAACTCCCTGAGTGTCCCTTCAACATATGGAACATGTGGGATAAGAGTATCAGAGGTGCCTACTTGAGTTTGCCGAGACGTCTGGGTTGAGCTTTCTGGGCCTCCTGGTTGCGCTTGCGTTTTATCTGTTTCTCCTTGGTGTCCTCTTCCTGCTGTTTGATGGACGTCTTTATGGAGCGAAGCTGGAAGAGCTGCTGCCGCTTGTCAGACCGAACTCTGTGGGCCTGTCGCCGTTGCTCCTGAGATGGAGAGAGGAAGAGAAACAGAGAGGAGGGTTGTCAGATGGTGTGTGGAGCAACGACAATATGGCAACTTTTTGAGTAACAAGTGATACATTCACAAGTTTTTACTTTTAGTACACAGTGCAGCCCTTAAAAAGTACAAACTGTTGCATGCAGTCAATTGGGACAAACGTCTTCCTTATAACCATTTATCTTTAACTTCGACCCTCTTGCTTATATACACCTCTTGTGCAGAGGATTGTGGGTCAGAATAGCTGTTTAAACCCTTAAATAATTAACCGATTATCAAAAAACTAATTTCGGCCGACGAATCAATTAAGATGTCCTTTCGAGTGCTTCTCTTCAAGTTCCACCTTCTAAACACCACCTGATATAATTATAATAATCTATATAAATCTGATGTGAAGAAATACAAATTAATGTGATAAATAAATGGTATTATTTCCATGAATAGTTTGTATTCACATCAGACACCATCAGTGAAATAGTTTCATTACTTTTATAGTAGAATCCTCTGAACTAAGACATTCGTGAAGGAAAAGTCTTTAAAAAGTTTAAACTGTCGAGGTACCTTTATTTTTTCTGCCCTCTCTTTCTTCCTCTGCCTCTCGGTCTTCTTCACGGCCACTACGATGGCTCCCACTGCCACACCCTCCTCTTCCTCATTAGCAGCATCGTCTTCATGCTCCTCTTCCACGAGGCCTTCCACCTGCTCTCTGAAGACCGTCTCCTGCAGAACAAACACTCGCGTTAGTTAAACTCAAGAGATCTAAACCACCACGACATCGACTATAAACCGAAGATGACGGACGAGCTGGAATAGTCATCTGCACCTCTGTTGGGAAGTGTTCTCTGTTGACCGCCAGCTGTTTCACTATTTTGTCTTCCTCCTTCTGTTTCTTGACCTCCACCCCGTGGGCCACCTGCAGCAACGCCTGTGTTCACAGAGCAAGAGAGGAGACAGTCAGGGCAGCTCATACAACAAGACAAACCAGGAACATATTCTTTAGGCAACTTTATCAGAAAACACATCTGCATAAATGAGCCGTTTCTTGTACCGGACATCCGCAGCCCTCAGTAAGTAAGTGAGCTGTAGAGCTGTGACTGACCTGATGGGAGAAGAAGTCTGGGTTGTAGGATCCTCCAGGAGCGATCACCTCCACCGCAGGAAGCACGGACGGCTTCTCATTCATCCTAACCGGACGCTGACAAAACAGGGATGCAGCCACATTAGTCAAAATCAAAAACACACATTCAATATAAAGTATCAGTCCACAGGCGTTTACTTTGTAACTCACAAAAGCAGATATTTGTTCTCACCTTGACACGCTTCTTTCCCGTCTGTTGAAGGTACCAGGGGTCGGATGTATCTTTGGCTACATTAAAAAGAGAAAATTGTTTCAAATATATGAGCATTTAAGTGCGCTAAAGACAGATTATCAGGACTTGACAGCAAACACAGCTGCAGCCACTCGCAGCGTGCACACGGCTCACAATAATAATAAGAACCAATACAATTATTAACAATCTATTTATCCCTCTTTTCACAATGGGAACTTCACAAACTCTTTACTTCTTTGTGTGCATCCTCAGATCCCAGATGACCGTTGACACAACGGTCACCGGAGCTCCATATTGGTCTTCACATTCCCATGAAGGAAATACTGGGAGCGCAAGGATGAGATCATCACTGGACACACACACACACACACACCACACAGCACTCACACACACACACAC
Source organism: Anarhichas minor (assembly GCF_050575085.1). NCBI lineage: Eukaryota > Metazoa > Chordata > Actinopteri > Perciformes > Anarhichadidae > Anarhichas > Anarhichas minor. The sequence continues at coordinate 1,874,255 of NW_027466472.1, forward strand.
ACAACACACACACTCACACTCTTGATTCCATATGTCGTAGTATGCTCTCTCTGGGTTGTTGTTGGCCTCCAGCGCTGCCTTCTTGGCCGTCCCGTCGAGCGGCTGTCTGTTCAGCAGCCGTTTCTGCCTCCGCGGCACCACACCTTTGGCTGCCAGCTGCTCGGCCTTCTGGGCAATGCGACGGAGTTTCTTGGCGTTAGGTAGCTGGTAGGCCAGCACGCTGGAGGAGGGAGGCAGAAGACATGAGAGATGACACATGATGGAGAGGAGCCGCGAGATATCGAAACCAGGCCTGTTGGACTTGACAGTGCCTACTCTATGATGCACGTTTACATATCCTCAGATCCCAGGACACCGTTTACACAACAGTTTCCTGAGCTCCTTTGTGTTGACTTCACATTCCCACGAAGGAAATACTGGGAGCGCAAGGATGAGATCATCACGGGACGCAACAGATACGAGTTTGCTCAAAAAAATAACAATCCTTTTACAAACAGACTTGGGGGAACCTCTTCCCCCAGTCAGGCCAGACATACAATGTAACACCATGAAATAGCTGAGCCACAGCAGCCCCATGACTTTTAATAAACCGAAAAAGTCACAATGTGTTCCCACACACTGAAGCTGCCTTTCAGTCACACGTACTGCAGGCAACTAAAGGACTAAATCCAAGCCGGGAAATAACATTTTTAGAGGACACTGGGCTCAGTTTCTCCTGAAAGTGAAGGAGGATGAAGCACAGAGGGCTGTGATGGATACTTACTCTTTAGGTGGTGGAATGAGGGAGTCATGCTGCAGGATCAGGTCTATCCTCAGAGGACGTGACGCCTTCCCGTTCCTCCCCTTCTTCTCCTCGGGTGCCACTACTTCACAGGGAAATACAGGTTATACACTCTTGCGTACATATGTTTAAAAATAAAAACTACTATGAGACGAGGAAATGCATGACCCATCTGTAAGACCATGAACATGTCTTTTGTGTATTTACCTCTTAGTTGAGCTTTCTTTGGTGGTCCAGCATCCAGAAAGAATAAACTTTCATCTGACTTCTCAGACAGCAGACCCCTGAAACACAAATTGTCATATTATAGAATTTACAATTGAAGAAAGACACTTGTTTGTTTTATTTCGAACCAACAATGAGTTCCGATACAGTGAGTAATTTTCCAGGTGACTAAACCATTAATTGCATAAAATGTCAAAAATCACAAATTCCATGACATCAAAGTGACGTCTTCAAATTGCAAATTTTGTCCAAAATCCCCAAATTATTCAAATGAAAGATGGAAAAGATGAAAATCATATTTGTGATCCAGAGGCAGCAGATGTTTTTTATTTCAATACAAATACAAAAAACGTGTTAAACATTAATTGAACTAACGTTATTGGGGGAATTTGTGTGAAATACGACAAGCACTAAAGCCTAATGCTTGTTTATTATATAATTATTATATTTATCAAGTCTTACATACAGTCTAAGGCCTAATGAGAGACGCGTCCATAGGACACCGACCACAGCTTTAGCACTAGTTGACTGAACGTGTTGTTTACGTGAACACAACGAGCCACAGACATTAAACATAAACAACACGTCAGTTAGCCGCCATAACTTTAAGCTAACACTTTTTTTAAAAGACTTTTAGTTTGACGTAAAGAGCACAGGAAGCACACAGTGTTCGTCTCCGCCACATTTAACTTAGCTAAACTCACCCCGTGGTCCTCTCCTGGAGTCTGACGTCCGCTAAAAAACCCTCTACGTCGTTTATGTCGCTGTATTTGTTCCAGTTCTTCTTCTTGTTCTTGTTCAAACGTTTTCTCCGACCACCGGGCGAACCTGCGGCGCCCGAATTGGACTTTAAATTGAGAAAACCTGGCTGTGAGGCCGCCACGCGTTTCAACCTCCTGATCGGCGCCATTGTTGGAGGACTTGAGAAAGAAGAAACACGTTTCTTCTTCTTTTATACTGAAGCGGTGGAGGGACGCACACAGCGACGCCTGCAGGCCGGACGGCGTAACTGCTGTATTAACTATCCATGGAAATAAAAGTTTAAGTAAAACTTGTTATTTTTATTTTTCATTATATCATATTTTATAATGTTAGGATATATTTATTTACAACAAATTACGGGTTTTATCAACACATTGCGTGATACTCAGAGTATTGGTGTGCTGGTTTAAATTAAAATTGTGTATATTCTTAATATCACATATATACAAATTGTCAATATAGTATTAAAAGTCTAAAACACCAAATATCACTCATTTTCTACTCTCCCTCGGACACTGATTGTGCTTTGGTTACTTTTTTTCTTTCTAGAAAAAAATACATTTAATAAAAAAAAAATGTAATAACCTAAACAAACAAAAATGTATATAATCAGGATTTTAAAAAAATTAAATAACAAAAAAATGACCACTTGAGTGTGGTCATTGTTTATCATGTTGATGCATGTATGTAACGTGTTTGTCCCCAGATGCATCATGGGAAACGTGTCTCCTGTTGCTCTCCTATGTTCTTTTTCCTTTTTTTTGTCGTCCCTTCGTTTTATAGCGAGAACAACGCTTTAGAGACTCAAGAATACGTTCACATTTTTTGAGCCGCAATCTGTCACTAAGTTCCCAAAGGTAAGTATCACCATTTCAATAAAACTCCGATCTATCATTTAACGTCGTGTTAGTTGTCGGATGGACGTGTTTTTTCGTTTATTTTTGTTGAAAACGATAAACGCAGAGCAGTCGAGCCATTATCTGCCTGCTCGGGGAGACCTAAAAAAGCACTTGTGATCTGGTCACATTTGACTCGGAAATGCGCCTAAAGTGAGGGGTCATCTGACAAAAAATTGTTCATCAAAAGATTCCCAGACATGTCTAGTGTCATCTTCAAAAAGTATATTCCACTTTCACGCCGTGGTTTTTATACTCTTCCGTCGTTTTTATCATCGATAACAACGATTTTTTTCCTTCCCGTTTGCGTTCTTCCAGCCAGCAGACAGCCATCATCTTTAAGGTGTGCTCGTTTGTTAACACCGGGCAGCCGACGCGGGCGGAGTCGCTTGGTTTTCCTTCAAAATAGCTCATTCTGAATAAAAACTCAAGGCTCGCGCGCAACCGGGGAGCACGCTGCGAAGAAACGAACGAACCCACGTTCGTTGCGCAAGGGGCGGGGTTTGTTGGGCCTTTATCGTACTGTGATTGGTCGAAAGGTTTGCAACATCCCGCCTCTCGGGCTTGTTTACAGAGTGTGATTGGTTTACGCGATAAAGAGCGCTGCTATGATTGGACGGCTTAGCTGTCCGTTTTGAAGACAGTCATTACATAAGCTTAGGATATAATAAAAATATAAACTGAGGCTCCTGATTCTGATTTATGCTCTTTTGCAACCCACTCCAACTGAAGACTAGTTTGCCATGTTGATGTAAAGTTCTATATTAATGAAAATACAACGTGAAAAGTACATTTTTATCCTTCACATCTTGAGCTATTCTGATTCACATGTGCCCCTAAAACTGCATTAAAGCAAACTTTTGTCACTTGTCTCCAGGTGATCTTCAGCAGCCATGGCCCGTACCAAGCAGACCGCCCGTAAGTCCACTGGAGGCAAAGCCCCACGTAAGCAGCTGGCCACAAAGGCTGCTCGCAAGAGCGCCCCTTCCACTGGTGGAGTCAAGAAGCCCCATCGCTACAGGTGAGCTCTCACGTGGTTAATCTGTTTGTGATGGAAAGATTAACAACACAAGGCACGCTACAGTTTTATTCCCCCTCTGTTGTACACGTGGGTGTATAGTAAAACTCAACTGATTTACAGATGGACTCTGTCCTGCAGCCCCAAAGAAGCACTTTGGGACATCACTTTGGGACATACTTAAGCTTATACTTTTACTTCTACTCTATGAACATACTGTCACAAAACACAGTAGTTTATGTACATTGTGTATTTGGACTGTTATGTGGAGAACATCTGAGTGGAGCTGATATTCTATCCTGTGGTTTCTCTCAGACTCCTACTAGTAGAAAAAGACTGAGAGTGGGGTTCAATCATTCAGTTGCCCTACCAACAGTATGCGGAGGTGCAAGGTGAAGATGAAAAATAGTGCACAAAATTAAAGAGTAATGTGTTCTGTTAAAAAAAATCCAAGAAGGATGACATGTGTTATGTGCAAAAAAGCAGGTCAAGTTGAGCTGCTCCCACCTCAAATTTTTCCATATTATGATTTGTTTTTGCCATTCCTCCCCAGGCCCGGTACCGTGGCTCTGCGTGAGATCCGTCGTTATCAGAAGTCCACCGAGCTGCTGATCCGCAAGCTGCCCTTCCAGCGCCTGGTGAGAGAAATCGCCCAGGACTTCAAGACCGACCTGCGTTTCCAGAGTGCAGCCATCGGAGCTCTGCAGGTCAGTAGCTCTCACCGTTAATATAAATTACCAAATAATAACGTGTTTTAATCATTGAGACCAAAATGTTTTTGCCTCTGTCATCTGCAGGAGGCCAGCGAGGCCTACCTGGTGGGTCTGTTTGAGGACACAAACTTGTGCGCCATCCACGCCAAGCGTGTCACCATCATGCCCAAAGACATCCAGCTGGCACGTCGCATCCGCGGGGAGCGCGCTTAAAAAGTTTCCCGATGTTATCTGCTGTCCTTTCATCCCGTCACCACTCTTTACATCCCTGTCCTCCCTCTATACTTAGTAGTTTGGTTTGAGGTCCTATATATATATATATATCGTATGATTGTAATAACCGTAAAATGTGTGATCATGTCTTCTTTGGTGCTACTAGTAGCAGAGTTTCCTTAGAGATGTCTTCATGTACGTTTTGAACTTTTGAATCAGTTACTCTTCTAACTAGCTAGCTCACAGGTTGTTATCTCCATGCATCAGGTGTTTTTGCAAGCCAAGAATAGTGTGTGATTTGAGATGAACATAGGAAATTGCATTAAGATTAAGACATTTTCATCTTTAGATGGACATTTACATTCATATAATGGGTCTTCTGATTTTTCTTTTAAATAGAGATTTGTTGTAAAAGTAGTGATTTCTCTTTTTTCCCTCTTTTCTTTTTTTTACAATAATGGTGTATTTCTACTGTTAGTGTTAAATGTATGAAAATACAAAAGTTTGATTCTGGTTATCAATTAGAAACGTCATTGTGCGATGATGACACTGCATTTTTTGGCAGAATCAGCGGCGTATATGTAGCAGACCTATGGTGATCATATTTTGATTTTCAGCCACGTTATGTCCAGGTAATGTTTTGACTTTTTGTTCCTCTCTCAGGTTGATATGATAACCTATTTTTTTTCTTTTTCTACTGTGTTTTTGATTTATGTTTTCAGTCATTTTTAAAAGGCAAAATATTTGTACTCGAAATTCACAAACATAATAAACGGATTCTTGTGGTAAGACATATGAGTGAATAACTTACATTAAAATGATATTCATATTTGAGCTGAAACAATTATGAACAGAAAACTTTTCTGCATCTTCTTTGATAATTTACTCTTAATTTTTCAAGCAGGCAGATATCCAAAATAATAGATTTTTGCAGCCCTAATTCACATTATTGTGCATTCATTTACAACATTTATATTGTCACACATCCTTCCAGTAACTTCTTTTTCAACAACAAAAAAGGGTTTGTAATAATGAATATTTATATATATATATATATATATAGTATAGTGCAAACAAGAGACATAATAAAAAAAACAAGATCAAAACAAGTATTATAAATAAGTAATAAAACAGTAAATAATATAAAAAAGTAAAATATCCACAATAACTAAAATATTATATATACAGACAGAATTGTTATAATTGTTGTGTTGCAATATTATACAGACAAAATAATTGTAATTGTAGGGCAAAATACAAAAACAAAAAAAAACACAATTTGTTTTGTTACTTATTCGCTTATTATTAATAAAACTAAGTCATACTAATTACGACAAACGTACATCAAACGGCTAAAAGTGACCACATTATTATTATTGTTGTGAACGCTGTTGCATTGTGGGACAGATGATTGACGCGGCGGCCATTTTCCCCGCTGGACGCTCTACTGCTTCCCATTGTGGATACGAAGAAGAAAATAAGAGACAAGCGAAACATTTCTCACGACTTCTACTCACTTTTCCCCCCAGGTAAGCCCCTTGAAATCTGTCACGGGGTTCGTGAATGGACTTTAAATTTTTTAAGTTGTATTTTATTTTATTTTTTAGACACATTTAACTGTGAAAAAACCATAATTTTGTCGTGTGGAAAGAAACAAACAAAACACGGGCTTGTCGAACCGACGGTTGAAATGCAGTCTCTGCAGCCGTTGAGATTCAAATTATGCGCCCGGTTCAGCTCGATTCTACGCAGCCATTAGGGACCGTTGGGCTTTCCTAACCCTATCTATGAGTTCCTTGAAATGTCTTGTGTGTCTTTCTCTTATTTCCCGATACGCTGGAACTGCGGTTATTTGTCAAATTGAAGTTGTTTATGCGCTACTCCTTTAGCTCTTCTGCCCTCGGTCTTTATCCCGTTTGCGCATCAAACCGCCGCCATCATCAGAGCTGAGGTGGGCGGGACCTAGCAACAGTGGAAGGCAAGCTGGAGGTCCCGCCTACTTTTGACGACTGTGCGCGCTGATTGGCTCGAACGTTATATTTTTAGCTACGTATTGGTCTCCCAGCCAATAGTACCGTAGTTCGTCTTTGACTGACGTTTGTCAGTCCGATAGTGGTAGGGATTGTTTTGTATGTTTACTTCCCGAAAAAGTTAACTTAATTCAAGTTGCCTGTTCCCTTTTAAAAACGATATAACATGTTTAATTTTATATATGTGTATTTGAAAGGGTTAATAATCACCCTCAGGAAGTGTAGGAGTATCAAACCAACAACATAAAGCTATGAAGACATATTTGCATTACTTTCAGAGTATACAGGGTAAACAAAGCTAAAAGTAGATGTAAAGGAGAACTCTTGATTATTGAATATTCATAATAAACCAAGGCCATTTATCCTCCTCTTCTAAATCTTTTTCAGGTGATCTTCAGCAGCCATGGCCCGTACCAAGCAGACCGCCCGTAAGTCCACTGGAGGCAAAGCCCCACGTAAGCAGCTCGCCACGAAGGCTGCTCGCAAGAGCGCCCCTTCCACTGGTGGAGTCAAGAAGCCCCATCGCTACAGGTGAGACGATACCTCACAATGGTGGGGACAAAATCATATAAAATAAGACGTACAAATGTTTCTAGAAAACAAAGAAGTACAAAAAAAACTCACAAAATCATCAATTTCTCTCCAGGCCCGGTACCGTGGCTCTGCGTGAGATCCGTCGTTATCAGAAGTCCACCGAGCTGCTGATCCGCAAGCTGCCCTTCCAGCGCCTGGTGAGAGAAATCGCCCAGGACTTCAAGACCGACCTGCGTTTCCAGAGTGCAGCCATCGGAGCTCTGCAGGTCAGTAGCTCTCACGTCAATATAAATTACCAAATAATAACGTGTTTTAATCATTGAAACCTAAATGCTTTTGACTCTGTCATCTGCAGGAAGCCAGCGAGGCCTACCTGGTGGGTCTGTTTGAGGACACCAACTTGTGCGCCATCCACGCCAAGCGTGTCACCATCATGCCCAAAGACATCCAGCTGGCACGTCGCATCCGCGGGGAGCGCGCTTAAACGCCCTCTCCTCCTCTCGGTCTTTCTCCCTTTTTCACCTCTTCCTGCCCTTCCTTCACCAGTCTGTCTCTCGTTCCCTCACCCGCTCCCTCCCTCTCTCCCTCCTCCCTGTGTTAGTAGTGTGTAGAGGAAAACTGATTATATTATGGAATAAAGTGTATAGTCGTGTTTTTCTTAGGCTTCTAGGGTACTCTCTCTTTTTGTGCATGTACCGACTCTTTGGTGATGAGATCTCCTCAAGCACACGTCTCCTGGTTTGCACTTGTCTCTAATCTGACTCCGCGGGGGTGAGGATGACTTCTGGATAGAATAAGAGAAAACAAAACATGGACTAGAACAATGCAAATTTGGGCGGGACAGCCAGGAGGAGAGGATGGGTACGTGTCTGCTGGGGGACTCTTGTCTCTTTTCTACAGCAGGGTGCTAGAAGAACTTACCAGGTCCTCTCCTCCTGCTCTCTATCCTCCGCCAGCCTCGCTCAGAGACGACGGTGTTGGTCTCTTCTTTCAAGATGGCCGAGGCTGTATTTTCTGTCCCTGTCTGTGTCTGCATGAGTGTTGGTTCTGATCACCACAGCATATTGTACACAATCCATCAGCATCTTTTTGGAGAACTTGATTTATATATTTACCATATTGATCGTTGCTGTCATTCATCAGGTTAGAGTTTTTGTTTTTTTTCTTTCAAATGAGTCTCACTTTTTTTTTTTTTCACTTCAAAGTATTTGTAGATGACGTGGAGATGGGGGGATAAATCAGATTACAACACCGACAGAGTACAAAAACAAACTGATTTGAACATGTTTTTTTCTACTGAGATGTGAAGCTACTGACTTGTTTTGGCACCAAAGTTTGATCCTCTTGTAGAAGCTCTTTTCCTAACTGACAGAAGAGTTTAACTTCACCTGTTGTTGTGGTGTTCAAATTGGTTTTATCTAATAATTTAAAGCCAAAGCTTGAGAGCTCGAGTATGGTGTCAGAGATGCTTTTGTAGCAGTGGCTCATTTTTTTAAATACAAAAAGACCTTTTTGTAACAAAGGTTCATCTAGGTTTGTAATGTTCTTCAAAACCAAAAGCTCTCAAAGTGTGAAAATCATTATTTTTTAAACAAACTAACTGATTAAAATGTGAACATGTGTTGTAAATCAGTGTTACATGATAATAATACTGGTGTTTTCTGTATACGTCCCCCCTTTGCTTCTATTGTTTTCTCCGGATCAGTCGATCGTCTGTATACCGTTTCTCAGGTCGTCTTGTCACCTTTTAACTTAATTTTAAACTTTTTTTTTTTTTTTTTGCTGAATTTGATTTTCTTTTTCTTTTTGAAATGTTGAGAATGATGTTTCAACTAAACAATGTTTGTAATTTCCAGATTTGTCATATAAGGTGGTAATAAATGGATGTTACACACACTCTGTCTCAGTGGTATACACACACACACTTTTATTATAATAACACATATAATGTCCTATTATCACGAGACTAACAGTTCAGAGAAAAGTTACAATACTAGTCATACACCACTGTTCAGTAAAGCTTTAAGGTTCCCGACAATAAGCTCTAATTCTGTGTAAAACTTCTTTTACATTTAACTGCCATGGCAAAAACAACCCACGGAATTAAAATGAGCACCAAAACCTCAAAGTATCTCCTGTTTAACCATTGAATAAGAAATGCTCCAAACCTGCACAACCTTTCCCTGATTGATAAACAGAATTCATTGCCTTTATTTTACCATTACATGATATGACCTATAATCCTCGATCAATAAATTCCTCATTAATACTGAATTCACTCTGTGGATCAAACCCCTGAGAGGCCTGAAGGCACTTCCACCACTAGATGGCAGTAAAACACCACGTTTGTCCCTCATGCTGAGGAATGGACGGATCTCCTGCTGATGTTAAACTGGAGTGAATTAGGACAGTGTTTTAAATGTTCATCCCAGTGCCGTAGCCTTTCTCCTTCTTAAACACAAACAGACTTACATGTATTTCCCACTTTCCATCTTTGTTTTTCTACGAATGGATTATGATTAATACAAATTTAAGTCAGGAATTCCACTCTTTACACATTTTGTCTGATGATACAATTTTACTCAGAAGCGACTTCATTACCCGATTTTTTAATTCTATCTGGAAAATTGTTGTGTGCCCATTTTATCTTACACAAACACACAGACACACACAAACACACAGACACACACACACACACACACACACACACACACAGACTCCAGCATTACAATTAATATCCTTTTCTGGCTCGACATCATTCCCCTTATCAGTGTTTCGTTTCATCCTTCTACTTCCTTGATTAAAAGGGATGAAGCCATGCCCTCAGCCATATTCATTACAATGAAACACACACACACACACAGACACAAACTCACTCACCATGTCACCGTTGCCTCGACTATACTCATTACAATGAAACACACAAACAAACATCTAATCAAACACCATCTTTTTAATCCTGTTGTTTTGAATGGGCAACACAGGCAACAGTGTTGTGGACACACACATACACACACACACACACACACACACACACACACACTGTCAATCACTACATCAGGGTGAGGGTCAGCGCTGTCTCCCCCCAGTTAAGTGTTTCAGGAATCACAGTTCAGTGTTGTTCTGATTGATACTTTCCCCCAACATGTTTTGTGAAGTTTGCATTTGTAAACAACAATTTCTTTCTATGTTAATTTAATTTCTGCTTTATTGTTAACTAGTTTGTGTGCAGTCTCAATCCCAGCCCACTGATAAGGTCGGCCATTTGTAGCTTGTAGTTCATCGGTTACTGTGGCGGTTAATAGACTAAACATCAGCTTCACACCATCCATTATATTTTCCACCTCAGCACAAAGTACAGTACAAGTACTCACTGGACTTATATACTGTATGTCTAGCTGTTATCATTTCAAAGGTACTTCATTCATTACATATATTCTGAGAATGTTTACAGTTGTACTGTGAATATGTTGTAAACCAATGACAAGCCAACCACATAATGATTCATTCTAATCTCTTCTCATTTGTATTCATAAACGTACATTTTCCAAGATGACAGTGAGGTTTTTTTTCGGTTTTTTTTTCAGGATTTGGACCCAAACACTTGAAGAAAAGTCTGGTCCAGCACATGTGACCAGGATTGTCAGGCTTTTATTATTCTAAAAAGACGTAATTTAATCATCTCGTCCACTGAGTTTTCATTTTTGCAAACTAGGAGTTGGAGCTCTAAATGAGCAAGAGAGGGAAAAAACGGGCCTGTGATGACAACGTCATGTTATCGTCACCAGCCGTAGATCAAAACTTTTATATTTTCCACAACCCTTTTTTATATGTGTCCATTTTTGTTCATCAGAAACATGCAGTGTGTGTGTTTACATCAGAGGAGCATCATGTGAAACTATGACTTCGTGACTCATCAGCAGTGTGTCCTAACTGCTGAGCGTGGAATGGACCGTACATGTCCATCTAAATATGTGCATAGTTATTTTTTCCTAATTGTTTGTCCATGTGTGTGTGTTTGTGTCCATGTGTGTGTGTGTTTGTGTACGTGTGTGTGTGTGTGTGTGTGTGTGTGTGTGTGCGCACAACTGTGTGCATTCGCCTTCCACCAAGGTCTGCGTAGTGGTGCTCCATCTGTGGCACTCAGGGGATTAAAGCCAATCTGTCTGTCTGCCGCTCAAAGTGCTGACCGTCAGACCAGCACCAGATTAACACAGTGCTGGGATTGGTACGGGGGGGGCATGGGTGAGGAGAGATGGGGTGTGGGTGGAAGAGAGAGGTGGATGGATGTTGAGGAGGAGAGAGATATGTATGTGTGTTGGGGGAAGGTGGGGGGGCAGGTTGAGAGGCCAACCTGTGATTAGTACACAACTGGCACAGTGTGTGTGTTTGTGTGTGTGTGTTTTTAGGAAGGGAGGGGGCTTAGACAGAGGGACAGAAGGGGAAGAAGGACAAGGGACAGATGTACAGTAGGCCTTTATGGTGGGTGGATGGATGGGGGTCACAGTTAACACATAACCTGGTGGAATGAGGAGTTCCTGAGGTAGTTTTCACGGCTCAACAAGACCGGAATGTAGGAGTGCAGTTGGAGTGGTGGAGCAGAGATAGATGGAGACACTTTAAAGTCTGTTTAAAAGAGAAATTAACCCGGAAATGTTAAGAGCAACTTCCCCTCCTTTACATCATTAAGAGCCGGAGCTACAGTTCACATTTCATGGAGGACACGCTGTAACTCTTCTGTGAATCTTCCACTGCAGCTTCAATGTGAACATCGACGTTCCCCCCGGTGCACGCTACTGTATTATAAAGTCTTCAGAGTACCAGGTCCTGTGTGTCATACACCTCCGAATGAACGGAGCTGGGACGGGTTGCAGGGTGAATCACACACATGTTAAAAAGGGTGCACATTTTTCAGACAGTCTCTCCTCAAAGGCAAGATGGTGCACGCAAAACAAAAAATAACATACAGTAAGTTTGTAAAGATTGTAAAAAAAGAGAGATTGAGGACGTTTAAACTCTAATTACTACACCGCTGTCACATATCTGGCAATAACAGCATTAAATTGTCCTGATTATCGAATTTGTTTAGGAAAGATCCAAAAATGTTGTTGTAAATGGTGGAGTATCATTATTATGAACTAGTGTTGTCCAAACACATCCAAAGGCAAAAGTCTTCATACTTTTCCCAAATAGAGGGCTGCAGGAATGAGTCCTAAGACCGATATGACTTAGCATTTTTGCACTTCCTGGTTCCCTCGTCTCCAAGTCATTGGCCCAATCCCAATGTCCCCCCTAAAGCCTCAAACCCTGAACCCTCAAGGATTTACTGAGAAAACGACAAAAAATATGATGTATAATTGTGGGTATTTATTTTATACTTTGTACTCCCTGATTTGAAAGTCTTCCAGGCTCTTTCCTCAAAGGACAAGAAGTAACTTCATAAAATCTATTTTATGAAGCCTTAACTCGTTTTTGTGAAAACAGCTTCAATGACTAAATCAAATATTTGATCTTTAACCCTTAATGTTTCTGTGTAAATTTAATATTCCAGGCTGAACACATGTGAGCCGTCCTCTTTGTTTACCTTTTTTTTACGTCTCCATGCGTCCACTGGTTACCCCGTGTTTAACGTCACATTGCAATGATTTGTGGGTAATTCCCTTCGGCTAAATCAGCATACCATGCTGACTTACGGAAAGGGTTCATAAAGGGCTCAAAATGTCTGCCAGAGAGCCTCAAACACTCGATGATTTGACAGTGGGACAGCCCTAAACCCTCACGGACTTCGCGGGAGCGCGCCTCAAAGTCCGTGAGTCCGTAAGGGGGGACATTGGGATTTGGCCAATGGTTTTTTTTTAACGGGTTTTTGGTTAGAAGCCTGAAATAAGGTCTGTGGTTAACACAATCTTAAAAAGATATTTAAAAAAAATATTCGATAAACGCATTAGTAGATTTCCTACTGAGAAGCTTTTACGCATCTTTAAAAAGACGATTGTAGTCCACATTTACAGTCTCGCGCTCATGGTGTTATTCATTTATAGTGTAACATTAAGCTTTTTATTTCTGGTGATTTGCATTCACGTTTATTTGAGAAAATGATCTTGCTTAACAAAACATCTCTGAATTATAAACATGTGTTTTCCACGGAGTTTATTTTGTGCAATAATCCAAAAGCCAATGGAAAAAATCCCGTTGGCTTTTTGCTGAGGGAACCAGAGCGACGCTAACTTCCGGGTTAGCCTACAAACATACATCACTTCATCTCCTCATAAAGAGACCGAACAAATAATACAAATAAGGATTTAACAGCTCAAACTTCCCGACAGTCTCTCCTTGTAGGAATTCGTGGTGCTGCACTAAAAGTGACAAAGTAGTGTGATGAATTAAAAAAGATAGAAAGTAGTTCAAACCTTGTCGTACGGTCACACCTGGCCGATCACTGCATTAAGTGTGTGTGACCGTCTGATTTAACCAGCAGGTGAGATGTTTAGCAGTAAATGGGAAAGACATGGGGTGGGGGGGCGCATGTTGGGAGGTGGAGGGCAGGGGGTTCAGACTAGATGAGATTAATGTGGTGTACTAGCGGAGCACAAAGAGTGGGGGTGTGGAGCGAGTCGGGCATCGCTCCCAGGGATTAACCATGTTCAGCCATTAGCACAACCTGCTAGTCAACCAGCAGCACGGAAGGGTTCAAACTGTCACGTATTAAAGGTAACGATAAGAGCCGTAAAACACAAACATCCAGGTCATGTGCAGTCGGTGAAAAAACAAAACAAGCTGAAAGTGGCTAAAACGCTTCAGGTTGTGTGTAAGGTTAGCAGAAGTGACTCCCTCACATTATACTGTCATTTGATTCAGTGTTAAATAAAACAACAAAACATGATTAAAGTTGATGTTGTAGTTTGGAGTGCAGGAGCAAGATGAAGGCCGACTGGTGCAGTTAAATGATTTAACAAACTAAAGACTCACAAACCGAGAGTCAAAGATACACACACGAACAAACAAAGGTCTGTGCATGAGGGAAGACGACAGAAGACAAACAGAGGGACTAAATACACGAGTAAGGAGGGAGATAACGAGGGACAGGTGGAACTCATGAGGGAGAGGAAGACAATCACAAACAAGAGCAGGAAGTAAAACAAGACACAAGAGACGAGGACTTTCAAACTAAAACGGGAAACAAACAATAACTAGACTACAAAAACTAAAAACATTCAGTGTGTGGTTCTAGTCGCCTTGTGCTGGACTATGAAGTGTCAACTGTGAACCAATGAAGCACATAAATATAGACATACCTCTCGCCTGTCATTCCACTCAACAACTCAACACAACTCAGGTTAAAGAGGTTGCTAAACTGGCTTCAGTAGAGTCTGAGCTCAGATACTTAATTATCTATAAAACACCAAACCAGACCTAAAAACAAAAAGGCCTCAACACATCACAAAGCTGCCCGCCAGCATTTATGATGCAGATAATATCCAATAAGGAGTCTGTATTCTGTATTGTTACTTTTCTATTTTAGTTTCCATTAGTCCACTGGTGTTAGTATCACTTCTTATACACTTTGTTGTTGTATTTTACTTTTTCTATTTTAGTTGAATTCTTTATTTTCATTTATTTATTTACATATTTACTGTTATTGCTATTGTATTCTATTTTTTAATGGTGTCAGTATTATTTAGTTATACTTAATAATTGTTATTCATATATGTATTTTTCATTTTTATTCAATTGTTTTTAGCTGTTCTTCTGTTGTAATCTTTAATAAAACACGTTTGTGTAACACTGTTACTCTGGATTAATAAAGTTCTATCTTATCTTAATCAAGATGCTTTTACAAAAACCCTTTGAATAAACTGCAAACTAAAGTATCCTGCCAATACTTCCATATTTATTCAAGCATCTGCATCATTGCACTTTTATCTCCATGTTCATATACTTTTGTATATATATTTATATTTGTATGTGTAGATAATAGTTAAATGTTTATGTTTTCCTTTTTTCTACTTTATTTTCCTTGTTTTGTTTATTTATGTACGTTGAGAGTAACGGGAAAAAACGGAATCAAATTCAAAGTTTAACTGCTGCTACTTCACAATTAAGTCATTTTTCTTTATGTGCTGGAGATTTCAAATCTTGTGTAGCCTGCGTACTGGACCAGATTTAATGTCCTTGTACGCACACCCTTCATCAGATGAATGTGAAAACAAATCACAGTCGAGGAGCAATAAGAAAAACACGTTTTTGAGCCGATGGAGCCTGTAAGAGCAGAGTCGGGGCGTTTCGATTCATTTTGAGTCATTCCAAAGTTCAGTCTCACTTGTAGTTCATGGCTGTGAGTTATGCGGATATACAAGTGTGTGTGTGTCTGTGTGTGTGTGTATGTGTCGCAGGCCATGTGCTTCTCCAGAAACCAGAGGGGAGGGAGAGGAGAACATACAGGAGTCTCTGTGCGCTCTCTCTCCATCATTGTGCCGTGGTTTTCTCTCTACAGCTTCCCCTAATGACCAGTTATGGCATCACATAAGACACACAGAGTAAAGGCAAAAACACACAAGTGAATACTGAACAAACACATTCCAACATGCATTGGATTGAATGGTGGAGGAAAAGGTACCCAACAAGTACCCAAAAAAAAGATAAAACATTAGAATGAACATGTTTATTTTCTTATTCTGTGTCAAAAAAAGTCACAAAAGTCATAATACAAGAATTCAAAATACATTACAGCTGAAAGAATGGAATAAATATCCTGCTATATGATCCAAACTATGAGCATATTTCACATGAATTCATACTTAATTTGTTTTTTAATTTATTCTTTTATTTTATCGAAGCTCATTTATGACACTTGAAACGAGTTTTGTATTTTACATTATTTTATTTTAAATACTATATCATGATTATGAGATATTATCTAATCTTATACCTATGACACAGTGCCAAATAACTCATATTTGATGAAAAACAATGATGAAACAACACTGAAATGTGCTTCCATTTCATAGTTATTAAGGTTTTAAAATATACAGTGTATAAAGTAAGTCGATATATACAAAGTGTCGTGATATTTAAACGAGCAGCCATATGGCCACTGTGTTGTAACGGCCCTTTTATGTAAATGTATAAGATTTGCAAATTATGCGAGACATTTAACAGACTTTAGCTGTGATGCTTGAGGTTTTGGTACATATATTAATGTAGTGTTTTTTTACAAGGGTTTACATATATATATATTCATATAATGACCCACAGTAAATATTTATGAGTGTGAAGCCGCCTGTCCGTCACAAACAGACTGGTTTGTGCGTTTGTTGTTGGCAGTACGCAGACAAACTGGCATGTAAATAGCCACAGAGTCACAGAGATGAAACAAACATGTTGACTTGTTGTTACCAGAAGTGTGTGCTGGTATGTGCATGTGTGTAAGTGTGTGTGTGTGTGTGTGCACCAGTGTGTGTCTGACTTATATTTTGTAACTTAATGGAGGCACCCCCTGACCTCCACCCCTACCCCATCAGTTTGTGATTGGTCTCTGGCTCCAGCATTGGGGATTAGACCATGTTTCCCCACTTTACGTCCCCTGTTCTTCTCTCTCTCTCTCTCTCTCTCTCTCTCTCTCTCTCTCTCTCTCTCTCTCTCTCTCCACATCACATGATCCGTTACATCACGGGATTGAGGTCAGAGCTGGATTAGGGCGAGCAAGAGAGGCAATGCTGGAATTACTGAAAGTGAGGGAGGAGATGCGGGAGGAGGGGGAGGAGGACTGGTGGTTCAGATGGCCCACAAATGAAGAGAGGAAGAGAAAGAGAGAGAAGAAAAGAGAGATGGGAGATAACGAGAGATTGGGACAAAGAAAGAGGAGCAGGGAGGCAGAGGAGGGGGGATGAAGATATGTAGGGGTTTACACTAAAAGGGGGATTGAACAATGCAACGGTCTTGGTGTCTGATGCTCTAAATGCAGTAAAGTGTGTTCGACAAAGTGGAGCCATGTGAGAATAAAACATTTGTAAGATCATTTTGCAGAAGATGTGTTTGAGCATTAATGTGGTGGAGGGATGGGGGGGCAGAGTTCAAGAGCTCAGGCAGGAACTCACAAACTGCTCCGTAGTTTATGTTTATGTACTTATACGTGTACATGTAGAAAGTACCTCTTTCTTTTTCAATGTTATTACACACAATAGCATGGAGGCTTTATTGAGCCACGCAGAATAAACATATTTAAGATAACAAATGTATTCATGCGTACTTTGAATGAACGTGGAATATTTCTCATTGTTCACACATGTAGTGCTGTTGTTCAAATTAAATGTTTTTAGCACAGTGACTAAAACAAAAACAAAAAAGTTCCAATAACCAGACTTTAACAACACTTTGTGGTTCACAGGCTGGTGTTATCAATGTTCATATCATGGAGGAATCTAAGTCTTTAATTTCACAGTTTACTCACAGTAAAGTTACCTCCACACATTGTTTAAGCAGCAAATATAATACAAAGTGTAAAGTACGATAAACTTTGAAGAGTATTGTAAGAGCAGCAACATCTGTCGCAACGTACCAAAATAAAGTGTCAAAGACTTAAAGTTTATTTAAACACTAAATGTGAGAAAAAAGTTTAATGTATTTTTTCACTGCCGAGTTTAGAAAACAGAAAAAACATTCCCGTCTTTTCATATATTTTTTAATTCTTCATTCATTCCAGATGGTATTTCAAACTCAACATAGAAAAACAACGTCAGAATAACAAGCACGCATGATGAATTTGCAGAAATTTGTTTCGGCAATGCTCTGAATCAGTGGTGCACAACTTTCTAAAATGATATAAAGTCTACTCCTCTGCTTGTAAACCGTTTTAAAGAGTTTTCATTGTGTTTTTAGAGGCCTGAAGAGGTAAACTAGCCAGTAATTTGGTTCTAAAATGGAAACGGTTAAAAGAAAAATAATTATCGATATGTTTTGTTCTGGTTCTGGTGTTACACCCTCAGAATTATTCTCAGGTCTTCTGCATGCATCTTTCTGTCACATCGTTATTCTAAATCCTTTCCATCACTTGTATCTTTTACCACCTCGTCTCATCTCATACATCCTTCTCTTTGCCTCAGATGGTCGCGTGTGGACGATTTTTAATAGGAATCTGATAACAGAAAGTGTACAGACTTTGACCTATTTAATGGTCTTCTGGCAATGTGTGAATCCTGCACGGTAACAGGAAACCCAGCACGTTAAAAGAAGAATTAGATGACGTCACAGCGTCTTTGTCCCGGTGAGAGATCAGGGTGAACCTTGTGAGAGCCAAACGACAGATTAAACTACTTCAAACATGGGCCCCAGGTTCTCCTGTGCTGATGGTGTCCAACCAAGACACAACAAGGAAACATGGCTCTCGTCAGTGGAAAACAAGGAGCTCTCTACCTTTTAGCGTTGTTGTTTATTGTGAGAGGAGGAAGTAGAAAACGACAGGGAGAAATAGCAACATTCATTTTCCTTTAACTTACAATTTCATCTCCCTGTACGAGCTGTAAACGCTGATGTTTGGTGGACTTCATCTGCGCCAGGCCGCAGGGTTTTTCTTTCTTTTTTCTATTTTTATTTACAAGAGGTCAGAGTTTAATTAATGATACTTTATGTTCCATGATGCACTGGGCCTGCGAGAGCATCTGTCACCGGGGGGAACATTGGAACCAATTTGTCATCTGGAGGGGGAGAAGGCTTTAATCCTGCCGATGAAAAGAGAAATGTCCAGAGAAAGATGGAGAGAGAGATAGAGGAAGCTGATGATGATGAGGACGGAGTGCGGAGAAGAAGAAGAAGAGGAAGAGGAGGACGAGAAGGAGGAGGAAGAGGGACACAGTAATCCTGTCTAATTCACTTAGTGTTGCGCTGAGGGAGCAGGACACTAAGAGGATTTGGGACATTCCCTAAATTAGATCAGCAAGAATAACAAACTACAAGGAGAGGTGAAGTGGAGCGGGGGAAAGGGGGCACACTAGGAGAGGTGGCATGAAGGAAGGGGCCGATGAGGCAAGGTGGCATGAAGGAGGGACAGAAGAGAGAATGGCAGGAAACCTCTGAGGAGAAAATGTGTTCAAAACAAATTTTAAAAAATTTGTAGCCAGTTTGAATCAAGTTTGACGGGGAGAAATTCATGCCGCTCGCTCTTCCTTTAACATCTACAGTTGGTGCCCTTGAGCAAGGCATTCAACAACCCGAGCAGCTCAAAGGTGAAGAGAGCAGCTTATCGATGCTCGCATCGCCTTCACGTTTGTGTTTAATATTCCAAAACCATAATCCGGACGACTGTTGTAGTCCGACATACACATTAATCTGTGGGTCTGAAACTCTGACTTTTACTATTAGTGATATTAACTAGGTGTTAAATTGTAATCTGCAGCAAAGCCCTCAGCAGAAGTGTATGCTGAGGTTGACAGTGGCTGGTTGATCCATTCATACTGTAATACTGATCCTGTTACCACTGCTAGCTGCAGATCACTCACACCTACTCTGCAGCGCCATGTGATTTAGCACCGTATTTAATGACTTATGCAAATGGTGACATCTTTTTTTTAAATGTATGATCAATTTGACTGTAACTTGGCAAATGCTATAGATTTATCAATATTGATTTGATATTAATTTGACTGGCTTCACTGTGTTCAGTGTTGGGACATAATGAAAGGCAGCGGAAGCTAATGATTGACTACAAATGAGTACTTGTTCTAAAACAACATTAATCATTTAATAGTAAAAATATTTTATTGTGGAATGACTGACATTGCCATGAGTATCATACTTAATACAGAAATGTCAAAGCAGGTTACAGAGATCCACTTATATGTATAATTATATAGTTTTCCACTCTGTATCACATACTGTATCTTCTGTGACATTTGTTCAACTGTTGGTTGAAGTTACAATGTTCCCCGCCTGATGTATTAAGTATTTTTGGAACGTTTGGGCTCTCCCATAAAAACATTACATTTTATTTCTGTGGATTTGAATTTGGATTGGCTGCACAGCATGAATTTGTTAAAAGAGTACTTCACTGGTTTAGCATTGCACTTCGATAACATCAAACTCACAACTGACAGTTTTAGTTTTTTAAATGATCAAAATCGATGCAGCAGAACAACAGATATATCATCTGTTTTTATTCCACACATTCTTCTTCCCTGGCGCATCAAACAAAACCATATTGTTTTTTATCGACTGGTCTGACTTCTCACAAAACAGCACAAAATGTTCCTCACTCTGAAATAATCAGAGTTCAACTCTGTTTCATCATGGATTTCCTTTTTTCATTTTATGTGAATGTGTGTGTGTGTGTGTGTGTGTGTGTGTGTGTGTGTGTGTGTGTGTGTGTGTGTGTGTGTGTGTGTGTGTGTGTGTGTGTGTGCTCAGAGCGTGCATGCTTGGCGGCGTTGGGATTAGGAATCGATTAAGAGGCAAATGGACTGCAGGCAGGAGGGAGGAAGAAGGGAGTAAGAAGGGAGTAAGAAGGGAGGAAGAAGGGAGGAAGAAGGGAGGAAGGGGAGGAAGGGGAGTCCGGTCAGCGTGATTACAGTGTGCCTCCAGAGCAGGCTGGCCACCAGCTTGTTTGTTGGGGATTAGAGAGAGGAAAGAAATGAATCATATTTCTAAGTCCTGAGTGTATCTGTGTCTGCGTCTCTGTGCTTCTGAGTCCATATGCTGCTGAAGGGGGATTACAGGAGCACACCGTCTGCAGAGCACAGGAGGGGGTCCATCTATCCGTCCATCTATCTATCTATCTATCCGTCTATCTATCTATCTATCTATCTCTCTATCCGTCTATCTATCTATCTATCTATCTATCCGTCTATCTATCCGTCTATCTATCTATCTATCTATCTATCTATCTATCTATCTATCTATCCGTCTATCTATCTATCCGTCTATCTATCCGTCTATCTATCCATCTATCTATCTATCTATCCGTCTATCTATCTATCTATCTATCTATCTATCTATCTATCTATCTATCTATCTGTCTATCCATCTATCTATCTATCTATCTATCCGTCTATCCATCTATCTATCTATCTATCTATCTATCTATCTATCTATCTATCTATCTATCCGTCTATCTATCCGTCTATCTATCTATCTATCTATCTATCTATCTATCTATCCGTCTATCTATCTATCCGTCTATCTATCCGTCTATCTATCCATCTATCTATCTATCTATCCGTCTATCTATCTATCTATCTATCTATCTATCTATCTATCTATCTATCTATCTATCCGTCTATCTATCTATCTATCTATCCGTCTATCCATCTATCTATCTATCTATCTATCTATCTATCTATCTATCTATCTATCTATCTATCTATCTATCTATCTATCTATCCGTCTATCTATCTATCTATCCATCGATATGTCCATCCATCCATCATCTATCTCTCCTCGCCGACTGGACTATCAGTTACACCAAAATGATTAAAAAAAATGAATTTGTCAGAGCAACAAGGTGTTGTTTTCTATCTGTGTGACTTGGTAAATGAAGAATGAACAATAAGCTTGTGAGTGACCGGATAGTCTACTGCACTTTGTAATGAGCTCTTGGGCTCCACGTCCAGCGTTGTGCTGTGTCACCGTGAGGCTGAACGTAGCTCTGTGTTCTCAGGCTAAATCCCAGTCCGAGGGCAGACGCTCACTGTTGGCAGTCTGAGGTGCAACGACCAGCCAAGACAAGTAGTACGGACTGTGGTGTAGCATTTTCACGGTGTGCAACGGGAAGGACGCGGCAGAGTGCAACTCCCTTAGACCTGCAAGACATCAAGCTAAGTTATAGCTAAGTTATGATCAAATATAGTTTGGTGCAGGATATTTATGCGCTGTGACAAATAAATCAACTCAACACCTAATCATTTTATGTGATATCTATGAATTACGGTGCATTCTTTTTCGTAGGTATAGCTACGAATGCTGGATGAGACCAGCTTGAGGACAATGCTACCGTGTCGTGTTGAAGTTATGTTCACCATGTTCACCATCTTAGTTTAGCGTGTTAGCATTTGCTAAATTAGCACTGAACCCAAAGTGCAGCTTGGGCTAAATGGGAAGGTCATTCACTTTGCAGGTATTTAGTCATAAACAAAGTTTTTTGACCTGATGATGTGCCAGAGGAAAAGTCGGTAGGATTCAACCGGTAGGGAACCAGCACAGTCTGACAGTATTTCGTGAAATAGTCACGAAATGCAATCTATTCCTTTTGTGCACAGGGAAAACAATTCTCCGTATTTTTCGTGACGCTCGAAACGACTTGTTTCTCCGTGACGACATTACGTTAAAAACAAAAGTTAGGTTTTGGGAAAATGTCATGGTTGGGCTTAAAATAACTAAAGTAGAGTTTAGGCAACAAAACCACGTAATAGGTTTCGGAAAACTGTCACGAACAACAAAGCCACAACCATCAAACCACGAGCCTCGTGGTTGAAAGTCCTGTTTGTTGGACCCATCCACGTCCTTTCTCACGTCTTTTTGGATAATAAAAACTGTTACTTGCTCTGACGTTGATGCATTGAATTTGTGTGTCCACCACGAAAAAGGATCCTAATTGACTTTTCGTTAGCATTATTTTCATCCTGAGCGACACGAAAAAAAAACAGACAATTTGTGTCCCTGTACACGAAACCAATAGATATTAGTCAATGTAATATGACTATTTCCTGACCTGCCATGACACTGCAGACTGTTTGTACAAAAGTTAATGGCAATCGATTCACTAATGAAATAAGAGATATCAAGTATGTTTGATGGTGGATATTCATCATGATAACCAGTCTTCTAATAGGTGTATTGTGTTGATTTTATGCATTTCAAGCTAATATATACCGTACCTAAAACCTTTCATCCAGTTCACTCCTCACACCCCTCCGTGGTGCTGACCCTGTGGCCCACCGGTGGCAGGAACGCACAGAAACATTAAATCCAAAATAATCTGCCCCTCTCTGATACTTCACTTTGGGACTCAGTATTATTGTTAGTTCTAATCTCTTTCCTGTCCTCTCTGTCCTATCTCTGCCTTACACCCGCTCAACCTCTGGTGTGGATTAGTGGGACGCTCCCAGAAACTGAGTTCCAATCTTCCCTCTCTGGACATCAGATACTCTCCTATTGTGCCCCCCGAAGAGCAGGATGACACATGTCATAAGTGAAGCCCTACCTCGATTCAACACTTGCACACAAAATGCAGTCACTCATAGAACACAATGACGATGAAGAGTTTTAATGAAGTCGTTTTAATGTCTCAGAAACATCATCTAGCATGGTAGTGGTTAGACCGGCCGAAAACACAGGAGACAAATGAAATATACAAAATAATTCATGTCAGAAAAATAAGCAGAGAAGATTATAGTAATGCAAAAGAAAAACAAAAGTACAGTAAATGATTAAGAAGCATGAACAGCATTGTATCCTAATACTGCTACTTTTATTGGATAAACCCCTGAGTTTGAAAAAAAAGAAGAAGAAGAAACCAGAAAAAATATAAACAGAAAAAATAAAAAGTTGGCAGTTTTCTAGAAATTAAGAAAAAGAGAGATTGTGTTGGAGCGCCTGCTGATACCAGACATGATTGCATTTTCAAGTTTTAATATTTACAAAAGAACAAAAAAAAAAGTATATTAGCAACGTCCATGTCCGCTGAAGACATAATATTAATGATGATAGTAATAATACTGATAATAATATCAACTTCAAAACAAATTACCACAATTCTTACTTTAACGAATTCACAATTATTTTTTTTCAAAAAGAAACATAATATTGTTTAAGTCTAATACAAAAAAAAAAAAGAAATCAACAGATACATCAAACACATAAAGTGGTACCCATCACATCTTTACAGGTTGGAGTTGAGAGAGGCACCAACACTCTCTGTGCAAAGGAAGTCCCTTCTCTTTCTCTGGTGCAGTCGTCTCTCCCGTCATCTGGAGCAGTTTATCAGCAACACACAGTTCATAACAAAGTCGTTCGTAGATTCAAGAACTGCTTCAACAACCTGCTAACCTCACGCAAACACTGTGAGATGGAGAGGGGGAGGGCGGGGGGGGGGAGGGGGGAGTACTCGGCTGCCACAATGCGACCATTGTCGCACAAATTGTCTGGAAGTGATCCTATTAAAACTAACAATGCACGAGCCATTCTGCTAATGATTTCAACCATGCTCAAAGGCAACAGGTTTGTACTGCAGTCACTCCAGTGACCAACTCCACAACCCTCCGCTTTGTAACGCAGACACACGCAGGCTGCAGAGGGTCAGTATCACACAAGGCTACTGGGAATCGTCAGCTTCTGTCTGCTAAACATCTTTCACACGGTGTTTAACCATCGGTCCTCCCTCGAGATGTCACGTCTGGGTTGGTTTGAGTCGTTTTTTTTTTTGGCTCAAAGCTTTTTTGAGTCAGCTCGCTGATGATATATGTATATAATCACAGAAAATACAAGACAAAGTCTAGAAGGAAGAAATAAACATGAGCTTGGGCTGTAGTCGGTTCGTGTGCTTTTAAAAGTCGATTTCAAGGCCGTAAACTTGGAGGTCACCGGAAACTGTTGTAAACTGTCGAACACTCTGCTGGTCCGAGTGGAGGCCAGCAGAGCGGTTTCTGAATGTTTCTCAACCAAAACTACTGAGTCGTCAATCAAAAGAATGCCCTTTTGTTCGTGCATGTTCTCTTTACTCAATGCTGCATTTGAATCACAACCAGTTCGGCCCTGAACACCACCGAGCTACAGAATCACAGCTGCTGTTCTTTCTCACTGATTACATGTTAGTGTACAGATATCGTACGCAGCCATTTCAACTTAGGAACACTGGCTGTTATCGACAGATCAGTTTACTTCCACACACATTTTTCATCATGAAATGGCAAAATACTTAATTTCAGCTGATTCGTTCTTCAGCTGATGTGATTAATTGATTTCTGTGTCCCAAGGTCTCCTCCTTTCTTCTACCAACACACCAATCTGGGGTTATTTCGCCCTACTCTGATTTCTCTCCCCTACCCCTCTTCCCTCCCCCACCTCCTACTTGCTATTTACAAGACCTGGAACTTCCAGGAGTTCTGGTCTTTGTAGTCCAGACAGTCAGTGGCATTGAAATTGAGCTTCCAGGCAGCTTGGTCCTTGTAGTCTAGACAGTCGACGGCTCCGAAGCCCAGCGAGGCGGCCGTGTAGCCCTGGGAGGAGAGCGAGGCCGGGGACTGGCTGAGGGGCCCCCCCATCGAGGAGGCCGTGATGGGGCTCAGGGCGCCTCCGGTGCCCGACAGCTGCGGGTGCATGGGGGACAGGTAGGAGCTACAGTCCAGGCCGGTGAAGTAGGAGGAGGAGCCTCCGTAGCTCTGGCTGTAGGCCGGGGCCTGAGTGTAGGTCATGGGGTAGGCGGAGGTGCGCTGCATGCAGGGGGTGTTGGAGGCGGACAGGGGGTCTGGCAGCGGGGAGATGGAGGCCGGGCTCCAGATGGACACCGTGGCACTAGCAGAACTGGAGCTGGGGGTGATGGAGGTGCCTGGAGGAGGGGGCTGAGGGCTGTAGGGTCCATTGGAGGGGTTGGCACTGGCCTCGGAGTTGGCATCCCGAGCGGGCGATGCCTTCTTTTTAGGGGGCCGTGGTTTGGACTGGCCCGTGCTCTGCTGCTGCTGCTGGCGGCACTTGGCACGACGGTTCTTGAACCAGACCTGGAGGATGGCAGAGGTGCATCAGTTATATCATCACCATTCATTATCAAATGCTTAAGATAGTCCTACTGCAAAAACTGCTATTGTGAGGAAACCTTGCTCACATTTCTTTCTTTCAGCAAGTCAGTGGTGATTTATTTATTTATTTTTATCATTAAAATGAATTATGACATGAATTAAGGCCTTTAAAGAAAAGAAAAGTAAGACATGACATTTCTCTGCATACTTGTTTAATAATGCGTTACCTGGACTCGGGACTCCGGCAGGTTGATCTTGAGGGCCACCTCCTCCCTCATGAAGATGTCTGGGTAGCGCGTTTTGGCAAACAGAGCCTCGAGGATGTCCAGCTGTGCGCGTGTGAAGGTGGTGCGCTCCCGACGCTGTTTACGCGGAGTGTCTAACAATAGAAGAAGAAGAAAACGTTATTATTATTATGATGACTAGTATTATGATCATTATTGTTGTCATGATTTTGCTTGCGTTGTTTTTTTATGTTCGTATTTAAAAATAAATCTGCAACAAAAGGCCTGTTGTGTGTTGGTTCAAACATTTAACTAAAAAACCTCTGGATTCAACAGATAAATAGATTGCAGCACCAAAGTATATTCTAAATCAGACTATTAAAATCCCTTTATTCATAATCAAGGTGGGATATTTTACTAAGGCCCACAAAATATAATCATTTTTTGCTCATGAATAAAGTTAATTATTTGAATTATTTCTCTTGAATTCACAAAAATAAATTATTTTATAAACTGCCCGAGAGTGTTGTTTTTTTATATTATGGCCTCGATATTATTTTACTGTCTTGCAAAATACCGAATGAAGTTTAATAAATTGTGGTCTCTACATTTCTTCGGACCTTATCGGCCTCTCGTGACATATCAGAAGAAAAGCGTCGCTGAGTAAAATATTGTATTTTTTATTACATCGATTAAAGTTATATAACACGTTTTCTATGGTTTCATCCGTCATAACTGAGGCTGTTTGAATCGAAATATACAAAGTGAAGAAACGTTCTGAATTTCAAATGAATGGTTTTAACTCTAATCTGCAACAAGAAGGCCACGCTTTGTATCACGCCTTCTGTCATCGGTGCCAAACCTCGGCATCGTTTCATTCAAACTCTCCTCTCAAGGATGACAGATGCCACGTAGCTCACCCAAACAATATAAGAAGTGTTCACTTCTGGAGAAAAAAACTCATCACAATGGCACAAAGTAAAATACAATGAGCATCCTTTTGTAAATAGGTTACACGATAAGAGCAACAGATTGGAGTCTATTTCGGTGTTAAGTCTGTGTGAGAACAGGCTGCGTTTCCATTCACACACGTTTCTTGTTGTTTTTTGACTCTATAATCCACCGAACTTATAGGTCAAGTGAACACGTGTTCTGATGGCTGAAGAATCAGACATCTATTCATACTCATAAAGCATACCCTTGATACATTTTAAAATAATGACAAAATAAGCGAAATGGTCTTTTTTTACTGATCATTTTAAGCAAACATTTTCCATGAATTCTTTCAGTAACTGCATTTCAAAATTTACCTTTTTTGTTTGTTGAAACTACAACTAAACGACAGCTTTAAATTATTTGAAAAATAAGACATTACTTACTGGGGTATCCAACGGCGGAGTGGAGCAGATCCATGCCCGGGCCGGACAGCGTTAACCCGTTCACGGAGTAATGGGGTTGCTTAATGTACGACATCATGCCTGCTGCTGGCTTTAAAACACTCCCTCACTACCTCACTCTCTCTCTCCTTCTCTCAGGCCGGGGGCTGGGTCTCCTAGCTAGTCTCCAGGGGGTGTCTCTCTCTCTCTCTGTCTCTCTCTCTCTCTCTCTTTCTCTTTCTCTCTCTCTCTCTCTCTCTCCCTCCCTCTCTGTTTTTTCTTTGGGTTGTTTGTCACTAAGTTGTTGTTTTGTGTTTTCCTTGCTGGCCTTGTCCTTCCTTTGTACTCTGACTTAGTGCTGTTTAACCAGGCACCTGCGCTTCTAGCTGTAGATGTAACGGCGCTGCGCCTTTACGCCTGTTTTAAACTGATGCGTAAAAAAACACACCCGCTGAATTGAAACCGGATGTGTATTTTATGTCTCCTCTATCCAGATTACAACCAATGCAACAACTAAAATCAACCCAAAGACAATAAATGCAGACACCTCATTAAAAATGATAAAGGCTAACTAAAAAGAACAAAAAGCCCCGTGATGAGATGCAGTTTCTCCCTCCAAGTCGTGCGTAATTGCGGTGCGCACCGAAGTCGCCAAGTGACAGGTACCAAAAAGCTACAAGTTCCACAACAGCTCGGCCGTCTGGCTGCGGTCTGGTGGTTTGCTGCAAAGCGGATGGGCCCCTTTGCGGTACCTGGTCCTGGAGGAGAGGATCTGGATCTGCACAGTGGATAAGTGAGGCGAGCAAGAAGAGGCTGGCTAATTAGAAGTAACTTCTTACCCAAGTAGACACAGAGCCCTCCCTCTCTCTCCCTCCCTCTCTCTCTCCCTCCTTCTCTCTCTCTCTCTCTCCCTCTCTCTCTATCTCTCTCTCTCTCTCTCTCTCTCTCTCGCTCTCTCTCTAGCTCCCTCTCTCTCTCTCGGGCGCTCACGCACACACACAGATTCTGTCGTTATGTATTCATTTTGGGCATGTAGTGCTAAATATGGAGGGTTTATTCGATATGTCTCTTATATTCAAATTTGTTGAAACGTTCAGGCTAAGATCCAGCAAGTCGCAACTGACACCTGTTGATAGCCTATGTAATTAGCAGGCTTAAGGTTTATTTAATGAATGCTATAAAAATAAAAAAAAGTTAATTAAGAGAGAAGTGTTTGTTGTGGTTCATAAAATAAAGTGGCAAGTTTTAGGCCTATGCTTCATATTCTTATGGTGATTATTCTGTCAAACGTAAAAGAACCTTAAATAGGCCACATTGGCCTTGTCGAGTCTATTCCAGATGGACGTTTTTATTGTTACGAACCATTTTCTAAATTGGCCTCCAGCAATAATTGGGCGACCCACGCCTGAGTGTAGAGGCAGAGGTAGAGCAACCGAGAGGCGGAGAAGGGGGTACATGGAGGCCGGATTAACAGGCAGCACAAAGACCACGTTGTTCTGTTTTTTAAATCCCCTTCTGATCCCCAACATGCTCCCTCCGGCCCATTCATCCTCTCATTCACTATGCAGTCAATAATAATAATAATAATAATAATCTTAATGTTCTGCCTTGTATCATGTGTCAAAGGTTGATTTTACATAATTTGTTGGCGGATATTCTTGATGTATAAATTCAGACATGTAGGATAATATACATTTGATATCAAACTTAGGCTACATGTGTGTTTTATTGAAGACCTTGCCTTTATCATGTTTTATATTTTAAATAAAACCGGAAACAGGTTATAGTCCACTAAAATAACATGTTAAATAAATAAATAATTTACTGAAATAATTTGAGTCAGGACACACTTTTTATTTGTAACATATATTGTATCTACAGCTCTATAGTCGTTTACATATTTCGAATGGTAATTTGTTTTTTTATCGTTTTATTACAATATCTCCAAATGATTCTCGCAGATGCCTCGTTTGTTTCCTCGATCTGAGTCGTGTCTCCTCTCTCTGCGCTGGTCTGTGTGCCATCCTCTGCTGCGAGACAATTTCACAGTGTCCAAAGCCGATTCTCTGCGCTTGTTAATTGAATCGGATTTCTTATAGTTTAAAATCCACACATACACGCGCACACACACACATACACACACACACACACACACACACACACACACACACACACACACACACACACACACACACACACACACAGACACATGTAGCTACAGCCCAAACTGTATAAGGGGTTTATCTAGCTCTGTAAAGCCAAAGCGGAGATATAAAGACACACACAGAGCGACAGAGAGACTTTACCGGCGTGTTTGAACGTTTCGAAATCTCACATAAAATGTGTCTTCACCTGCTGATGTATGTGTGTGTGTGTGTTGCTGTTTGAGTAGGAGGCCTGTGTGTGTGTGACGTTTGGATACCTTCCGTCTCCAGCGGACGCCTCGCCTGTATAGCTCACATCCAGGTACGTGTTTGTTTGTTTGTTTGTTTGTTTTTGTTTGTTCGTTGCTGTTTTGTTTGTTGTGGCTCGAGCAGCTTGAACTGCCGCCCACTCGAGCTAAATGTGGGGAGTCCGACGACAAGAATGTCTCGAGACCTCCAACTGACAGAGAGAGAGAGAGAGAGAGAGAGAGAGAGAGAGAGAGAGAGAGAGACAACTGCAAGAGACCTCAGATATGCCTCGGAGCGCGCGACACTGCGCGCAGAACAACCGTGCACGCGCACACTTCGTGCACCTGCTTCGCTCGGACTGATGCATTTTCTATTGTAGCCTTTTGAGAAACTTATTCTGCATTATTTCAACATAGTTTTCATGCATTTTAGCTACTATGAGTTCTGTGCTGTTTGAACAAATCAATCAGGCCTGTTTTTAACTTTGAGTGAGGCCATTCAGCTTTATTTAATATGAGTCTACAAGATTAATAATACAAGAAACCCGATATATATATATATAGGCCGATAAAATACCAAGTAATTATCCCAATGCATTGACAGAAATAACGCAGGAAAAATCATTTTTGTTACATTTGGATACAAGAGGCCTTTAACCACGACGTTTGTGCACCAGTTGAAAAAGGATAAATACATCTCTGGCTCTCTATATGGCTCTAAAAATATTGTTACATTGTAAAATATTAACATAAAAAAGGATATGGATGTTGCTTTTCAGTAACTTCCCAATCCCTTATAATGAACATGATTAATAATAGATGTTGAGATAGGCCCACTGTGCAAATATCACTTTAAGTTTAAACTCTAAATTCCCATAGTGATCCTTTAATTATACAGTCTAGTGGAATAAGCCCAACAGTCACACACTATACAGATAAATTATGAGTTCACTAGTTTGTTTAATCTTTAATTTATATTGAACGATCAAAAATGTCACCAGCAACTCCGCCTTCATGGTTTTTTATAAGACATAAATTTATATAACGGATTAACTGCATTGGTTTTCTTTTTTTTAATTAATTTCAGTCTTTTTTTGTTGAGTTAGAAAAGTTTAATCTTGTGTTTTTAATGTAAATATACATAATTATATAAGCATAGCCTAAGTACTTTATATTAATGCACTTTAAGACCACGACTATGCATTTTATTGTTGCATGACATGTGAGGTTTTAGGTTGTTTGTGTGAGTTTTGACGCACTAGGACCCGGAGCAGACACAAATTAAGGACAACCAGCACATAAGAGGCTTAGTCCATCTAATCTATACTCCTACACACACACACACGAACACACAAACACACACACACGAACACACACAGCATTTCATAAATATCCCATTTTGAAACAAGCACGCATACACGTCCCCAAGGCAAACACATTGTATTTTCATTTAGTTTTCATTTTCTCCAAACTCTTTTGTTCCGCTTGTTGACCTCAACTTATTCCATCCCACTTGTGCCGGAGAACATTGGCCCATATGCTCCGTTCCTCTCGTCCCATTTCATCAGCAAACGCTCAGCATCACGCGGCCTTCAAAAAGAGGCCGAGAGCAAACTCATTCACTCCAGACAGTTAAGAGTGAGAAAAGGAAAACCTGCTGGAAAGTGCATGTTTGCATATCTGTGCTCCTGAATGTTTCATCAGCTTTTTCTTTTCAACTTTTAAATCAGCCGCTCGACCACTCTGCCAGATGAAAAATGACGAAAAGTATTTTGAATTGAAATTAAGTTTGACGTCAACGCAATCATCATTTTTGATGAAGCCTTCTGGGCCCTTTTCATAAACAGAACCTACGGACCTATAGGCTTTCTATTCAGTTTCACAGAATACTCAGAGTATAATGAAAGAACATTTTTTTCCCAGAATCCTCCTTGGTTTGTTATGTGCATTTGATTCCAATCCCCTGTGTGTGTGCGCGTGTGTGACGTTGAAGATGGAAACATGAAAAGAGATAAAGCTCCCAATCATTTGTGTTGCCATTATTGAATGATTATGACACGACATAAACCCAACAACGTCCCAAAAGACCCAAAACCCACATACACACACACACACACCCATACACACACACAAACACACAGACACGCATATTAACACTTTTCCAGCTAAGTACCTCTGACATCATGTTATTCGATACACATGTACACACACACACTGTATTTTTGTCTGTGTGTGCACACTGTGTGCTTACAGTGTGTGTGTGTGTGACAGCTACACACACACACACACACACACGCGTGCACAGAGTTCAGCCGATTTATCATAATATGCTTTATCTGAAAAGTAAGTATCTTACCTCGGGATAAAGGGAGGAAAGAGGGGTTTGTGGCCAGATTGACAGAGGAAGGGTGGACGGAGAGAACCGAGCGCTCGCTGCACGGGGACAGAGAGCGGGACCTTCAGCTCTGAGGGCCGGATCGATCGCTATTGATGAGGTAAACGGGGCATTAAGGGGCCGGGGGAAAGGAGGGCCGCTGACAGAGAGGGCCACAGTGATCTGTGTGTGTGTGAGTGTGAGTGTGTGTGTGTGCGTGAGTGTGTGACTGAGTGAGAGGAGGAAGGCATGTGGCCCCACTGTGAGGGATCTGCTAGAGGGACAAGTAGGTAACAGGAGGAAACTGTATTGAAAAGTTGAGGACGGGATGGAAGGAAGAGAAGAGATGAGGAGCGTGATGATAAAACAGAAAAAAAGTGGAAGAAGTGAGAGAGAGAGAGAGAGGCAGATGGGAAAGGGGGAGGAGAGGGGGAGAGTATGGGAGGGGCATTGGGGCAGACTATAGTCTGAGTTTTACAAAAGTCTCGCTGTGAATTTTGTCTCCATTTATTTTGTTTTAGATTCAATTATTGATTATTTTACAACAGAGATCGGTTCGATTCTGTGTTTTAAATATTCTTCATATTACTGCGATATCAATATCCTCATATCGTTAAAAACTGTGTGCGTGTGTGTGTGTGTGTGTGTGCGTGTATCGAGGTCAGAGTCATTAAAGTGATGTGGGGATTACTCTGTGGGAGTCCAGGCCGGACCATGTGTCTCTCTGCACTCAGCACTCCTCTTCAATCTACAGCGACACAAAGTGATGAAGGTCCCACACTGTATACAGGTTACATTAAAGGGCCCTGCTGTTAGGCTGCCATTACATGCCATTAGTGTTTGTATAAGTGTGTGTGTGCGTGCAGGAGCATGTGTGTGTGTGTGTCCATTTAGTGCAGGACTTGGGTTGTCAGCAGTCAGCAGAGGGCGAGGCTAAAGATAAACTCAGGCTGCAGTCGCTTATATAATGAGGAACTACATAAGTGTACCAGTGTACATTCCATATAAAGTATGCATGTATATATACAGTATACGTATATATATATATATATATATATATATATATATATATATATATATATATATCACCGACAGGGTCTTGTACAGTAACATCTATTTAGTTTACTAGCACGTATTAATGCTACACATTAGCTGCTCCATTTCACATTAATAGTGTAGTGCACATTACAGAACTAAAATACTGATATATTTATAATTTTTTACGATTAAATATGTTTTATATGCACAAACATTTTGACCTGTGCATTGCCAAGATATGCACAAATGACTTGATCTACTTTACTACCAGTTATCCTTCATGTTCTGATTATGGAAGTTAGTTGTGACTATACTATTATACTATACTAGTATACTTTTATAAATAAAAGTATTTTTAAAATGTTCTAGAAGTTAAAACAACCCCACTAATTCTCTATTTTCTATTTATGCTCTAAAGACATCATTTATGTCTGAGGAAACAAAAACACTCAAACACAAGCCAGTGTTTCCCTTAATTCATCTGTTCAATTATTTTTACATGTTTGTTTGTTTTGTACATGCACTTCCAGCTTTTACCAACTCAGAGTAAAGACACACTTCCGGTCTGCAGCAGGAACATGCAGCTTTAAATTACCAGCAAACTGGTCACCAACAGTGGTCGGTCAAATCCCTCGAGGGCCTTCGTCCGACAGGGTGACACGTCTTCACAGGGCGACGACCTCGTAGTCAGTAGTTATGTCCCTGTATGAGGCGTGTTAACCAGCTGAGCGCTGCGTGATTAAGACTCAGTTAAGATGGCATGTTTCTCTGTTATTAGAACACATTTCACAGCTGGCCTTGCATCGTGTCTGTGGCCGTGAGTTCATCTGTAAATAATGTCATGTCCTCAGCATCTTGATCAATTTCACAGACAGAGGACCCCCCGCTGCGTGCATGTGTGTGTCCTGCTGTCTTCTGATAGTAGACAGATCTCTAATCCACTGCAGACGGCAGCAGGTGGTGTGTGTGTGTGTGTGTGTGTGTGTGTGTGTGTGTGTGTGCGTGTGTGTTCACTGTCATCATTTAGCCCCCTCCTCGACCACTGTCTGGGGTTAAATCAAGTTAACACCTGTTCATGCCCTCATACTCATACACTTGTAATTAGATAAGATGAGCAATTTTATTTGTATTTGTTTGTCCAGTCTGTTATCAGACAAAGTGAAATGTTTTAATACTTTTAATACTTAATGTGCATCTTGTGTTTCTGTACATAATATACCTCTAATAAAGAGCTCTTATTTACTGTAGTGAAATGCAGCTCCATGACTATTTTCAATGGAAGCAATACGTGCGTATTCTTTAGCTGCTAACCGGTTATTCATGACGGACCTTTCCTTTACAGTTAAATAATGATTCACTGCTAATTCATACTTCTATGCTATTAGAATTCATAAGAAAAAAAGATTTTTAACAGCTTATCAGTCAGGTCACAACCACTGATTTAAAGCAAAATAAATAGAGATTTAAAATATAAAAATTGACAGTGTTTCATTAAATAATTTAAAATGTATGGCAATTTATGTTATTCAGCATTTAGGCAGGCAAGTGGACAAGGTGCAACGCACACACACACACACACACACACACACACACACACACACACACACACACACACGCACACAGTGTTCCAACTTGTTAAAACAAAGCTCATATGTGCATCCATGCGTGGTTTCATATGCACTTCTTTATAAAAGGCTGTGTGTGTGTAAACCCTGGGCATGTGTTCTGTGTGTGCGTGTGTGTGTGTATAGCGTGGTACAGCGTTGCCCCCACACACACACACCACCCACCCACCCACCGCCACCCGCCCCCACCTGCACCCCCACCACCCCATATGGCAGTAGACAGTAGTAATCATGGAAGTGGAGCAACAGGCCCTGAGCCTCACTAATCCTCTGCCACACTCCGCCACGTGCCACACTGATGCATATACCCATCCTACACGGACACACACACACACACACACACACACACACACACACACACACACACACGCACACACACAGTTATTGAAGACACTATTTATGCAAACATTTATGCAAACGCACGGCAGACACACTACATCAACAGCAGCACTCAAACACAAATAGATATAATAGAATATTAATCATTTTTTGGTTTGCATTACTGTGTAAACGAGGCCAGGTGGACTCACCACCGGTGCCCGAACAAACCCTGGATTAACATGCATCATTAAGAACACTGTGTCAAACACACGCACATCTTGTGACTTGCAGCCACTATTTGGCATGCAGCGCCCATAATCCACCATCTCTCGCTCTATTATGTATTTATAAGATTGTTTTAAATTGCACACAATTTAAAAAACGTGATTTTTTTCCATGCAGCTAGCGTGCATGTTAATGTAAAACCAGAACAGTGCAACACGCTGGCAGGAATATCACAAAGAGTGCTTTTTGAACGGCCAAAAAGCACCTTGCACACACAAGAAGCACATGCCCACGCACACACAAATAAGAGCCACTCACGCGCTCACTGCGACACGTACACACACACACAAAACCTTCTAACTGTGACGCACAAGGAGAAGGGGCTACAATGGCTCTCTTATTGTTAATTGGACGTTTAATCCCGAGGAATGCGTCTGATTAGTACCCGCCGGTGGGTCAGGATCTTGCTCAACACTCTCCTTCACAATGGACAGGCTGTAACAGAGATCTCACACACACACACTGGTGCATGCACACACACACACGCACACAGACATGCGGACAAAGGTGCGTACAAGTCACGCCAACGATCAAGCACCAGTAACATGTGTGTGCAGACACGCGGGGCCACAGTGGCCTCACATACCCTCTGCGTTAACACACACAAAGTGACCACACATATACTGCAGCACACCCAGCATGCAACTTCACTGTGGGATAAGCTAACAACAGTCAGATGCAGAACAAGTGATTTTGAGATTGAACAAACACTTTTCACGCTGTCCCACTCTTACATTTAGCTGCATGTGTTGTATCCATTGCTTGTTCAACGGGCTCAAAAAGTCACAGAGAGAGGACGAAATTATGATTATTAGTATCAGAGCCTGTGTAGCTTGCTAGCTCGCTACACCAAAAGCAAAGCACATTTACGAACGCACAGTTACAACATTTACACGACCACGATCTCAACATGCTACGTCGCAAAGCACTTCCATTTTACTTTGCCACTTCAGTATTTAATTAAACAGTATCAGCTTAAAGAGTAGATTTCCTCATACTCTACTGTGTCAGTGCCTCTACCACGTTCAGACCTTTTGATTGTGAAACTTCACATCAAAGTTCACCAAAGTAAGCTGCGCTTTGATTTGCTTTGCTGCCCGTTAAAGGAATCGGTCCACTGTTATTCCCTTAAAATGAATCGGATTCCGTGCAAAGTTTTCGGCTGACTGGGCCCTAATATTTGTTTTGGGGTGGAGGCGGGTGATGCTTGGTGCATGCTACAGTAGTCTGCATGCACCACAGAGTCCTCAGCTTATTTACTGTAGTGTGAAGACAAACTTAAGGAAATTAGAAATATTACAGCAGGAAGACATTTTTATCTGTTACCGGTAAGGGACGGATAGAAGAAACACACTGAGAGAAAGGGATGATGGGACGATCGGCCCGGTTGCAGGTAGATAGGTGGGGTCAAGGGTGACGTGGGTCAACGTGTGTGTGCTTGCGCGCGGGTGTGTGTACTCGTGTGTGTGTTCCGTAGGAGGTCCAGGCGGGCTGCATCACTGCTGACACACTGCTGCTGGTAAATCCAGCTTAGTGTGTCTAAAACAGGCCTACGAAATCTGCCACAGGGCCCCTAATGCTAGCGCCGCTGTCACCCTCAATCACTCACACACACCTAATCCGCACGCCGTGACCCAGCACACACACACACACACACACACAAACACACATACAGCCTGGCTACCCGATGCCGTGGGCCCATTCAGCTTGGCAGGCAGACCCGGTACCAGGTGACACCAGCCACAGGGTCAACATTTCCTATCAGGGGAGGGAGGAAAGGGGGTGATGGCGGAGAGGATGGAGAATGCGAAAGGGGAGGAGTAGGAGTCTGAGGACTTTGGGGACGAGGAGGAGGTGAACAGGTGGGGGTGGTGGTGGAGGTGAGGCGAGAGCAGGTAGAGGAGCAGAAAAAGGTTGAAAAACACCAAAATCAGTTTGTTACTGACAGAATTTTGATTTAAGAAAATGTGTTAAAGTGAGGAGCCAAAACCCAGAAAATAAGAACCGCCACTGTCGAAATTAAAGCGGCTATAAACGAGGTGACAAACCTACAGAGAACTATCACCTGAATCTGCAGCGTTACGGAGCTTCAGAGAGAGTTTCAGCTCGTTGTGTAGCTGTCCGGCACACAACCTTACTGTTGTGGTTCTCTGTCGTTGCTCTCAAAGTGTCAATTTCGGATGCAATTTTCTGCTAAAAAGCTGTGAAAACCCACTGAACTCTTTCCGCTCAGCACCAATTGGCAAACAGACAGAGTTAGCAACTGTAAGCGATTAGCTGGTGAACTATATAGTGGAGCATGTAGCAACAAAAGCAAGACATTTCGAGACCAAAAACAGAGCAAATATTGGACTTCAACACATCAGGTGGACTGACACGCGACTCCAAACCAACGATAATGTTGCTGGACGTGTAAATAAACCATAAAAACCTAAAAGTTGACGATACGTCAATGTTGTGTTCCATTGCATTTACTTCACATGATAAATGTGGCTGGTTTGTGTTTTTGAAAACCAGGGACTACTGACGACTACTAGTCCTGCAGCCCTGTAAGGTGCAGAGGTTAGTTGGTTCGGGAATGTGGATGAGAGACAAGAAGCGTCTAAGAGCCAGCTAGTGAAACTATTTACACATGTACAAGCCTCCCCCATACACTTCATGACATGGTGCACTGATTGCTGTGGCTTACATGAAGATTACATGAAAACAACTCTGAACTGTCTGGTTCTCTCTTCCGTGTTTCCTGTCGGTCCTAACGGGGGATTCTCTCTTTTTTTCTGTTCTCCCAGGTTATGATGTGCATGCAGAGCCAGACATGAGGATGAAGAGACAAACATGAGACGGGCATCTTCCACGTCACCAGTTAGAACACCGACCTCCTTCCCAAATCTCTTTCATGGTTTTTTTAAAGGCCTTTTAAGGCGTTTTTGCTTTTTACCAACGTCCCTTTGTCTCCGTGGATAAAGCTGAAAACAAATACTACATGTGCGTGTATTTGATTCACAGTAATGCATCTCTCGTTGGCGTTAAGCTACAGTGCAACACAAGAAAGACTTGTGAGTAAAAGTGGACACAGAATTAAGTTAAGGCCTATCGATGTAACCGAGGACCGTCTCGCACTAGTGACTTTAAGGAGACTAGCCGGGCTTTTTGCTGCTCTCACTGAGAATCACTGACACAAGCCTCTCAGCCTAAATCCTAATTGTGTCTGCCAAGAAACTGAGCATCCTCTATTTAACTATCACTCCTCTCTGTCCAAGAAGTGAGTGATTGTGACAGATTAGTCCTTTATTGTTAATGGTCCTACAGCATTGCTCTTTCCTGTTAAAATGACGATCTATCTGGAATTTGGAGCCTGCAGAATTGCACCATGTCTACCGTGCGTATCTCATTTAGATACTCAGTGTGCAGCAACTTTCAGATTTACCTCCACTAGCACAAATACACAGAGAGGCCGTATAATAACTCTACTTCATATAATGCCTCGCAGGCAAGCGAGAATAAAAAAGGTTTTGTTTGTGTTAAATATAGAATGTTGCAATAATATTGTGTCAATGTGTAAAGAAAAGTTTATTTCTCATGTGTCAACCCTGTAAAAGTAATCAGATTCTGTAAATCCACAGCTTTTTCCCCCCAAAGTGTCACCTTCTGCTTTAAATAAAATAAAACCAGACTGCTGTTCTCTCTGTTATTGTATGCATCAGTGTTTTTGTGTGATTATGTGTGCAACCAGAAATACTTCCGCATTTACATTTGCAAGTGACATTCGGTAATTGAACAGGACATTGATCCGTATCCACAGATTGGTGGGTCACTGGTGGAAACTCAAGAGACGGACACACACACACACACACACACACAGAGGCACACGTAACAACATGTCACGACAGGATTGGCTGTCTGACACACGCAAACACCGAAGACTCGGAAGTATAGTTGTTTACAAGATTCAAAATAGGTTTCCCCAAATAGAAGAGTACACGCAGAACTAAACTGAATTCTGTTCTGAAATACTCAAAGAGGGACTTACAGACACAGCACTGCCATCTAGTGGTCATGTGAAGTATCTCAGTATCATCCACAGTGGGAAGAATTAATGCAATGTGGACATCCGGTATGCATTTCAGTGCGATATAAAATATAAAATGATGTTGCTATTGTACCGTTACTATCATTGCTGCTAAAATAACTGGACACATCGGCCTCTGTGATGCTCATCTCACTTCCTACGAGAGTATTTGCTATTTATCTCTGTGTGATCATCAGTGACTGCACTGCTTAGTCCTCGTCGACAAATTCACAATATTGTTTGTTGGAGTAACTTGTGGATTTAGTTCCGTCTTCGCCTCATCGATGAAAAAACTGACCTTCTACCATTAAACCTCAGGTAATGTTTCCGCCTCACTGACGCCACCTGCTGTTCAACAAGGGGAACTTCGTTTCATCGGGATATTTGTCAAACTTTGGGAAAAACCTGAACTATCTATTTTAGTGCTAAAAGTTAATATATTTGATTTAAAGTAAAAACAGGACAGTGTTTGTAGTCTTCTGTTCAGTTCTATTTTATTATAACTTTTGTTTTAAAGGGGTTGACAATGAGTCTGATGTTTTTATTGCAAGAGTGGAGATGACAACAAGGCTGCTGTTAAAAACATACAGTTAACAAGCTGTGTGACAAATATTCTGTACACAAACAAAACCAGCTAAAGTCATACAAAACAACTAGGATCCAGACACTTTTCTATTTCAAATAAGCAGATACTTTGCAGAGTATTTTGGGTGGAATGTGTTGCTTGTGTGTTGCTTGTCTACAAAAGATGGTTTCATGTGCTAGTATTTAAACATTGCATTATTTTTGTCTATATTGAGTTTTTTAAAAAGCCCAGATTAAAAATCAAACATATATCAATCAACAGAGTTTCTTCTCCAGGTGAGCATGATTAACCTTCCTGGACACACAGGTGTGTACTTTCGTCTTTAGACTGTTGCTAACAGTGCTGCTAAAATGGGCTAAATGAAGCAATGAAACACTATGACGGACCGTTTGTGAGGGCACCTTTACTCCCGCTCTGCTATGGCAACCAGGTGGGTTTCAACCTCTGCCTCCGACAGCATCCTACAGGAAGTGAGGAGGGAAGAAAAAGAGGAAAATTTGAATAATAACCAGAGGAATAAAACAAAGAGTAAGAACTGAACAGTGAAAGACGCAAGGCAGATAATAACTCAAAAAACTGTTTGCATTTTAACATCACTAAAAGATAATGCACTCTACTTGTTTTTCCAGTCATGACATCCAACATGATCAGAGGAAATCCATCATACAACTCCTGACTATTTGACAGAATATCTAATCTTAAAGGGCCAGGGTGTAGGATTTGGCGACATCTAGCGGTAAGGTTGCAGATTGCAACCAACTGAAACTTCTACTATGTGCCAGCCATGTTGGAGAACTACAGTGGCCGACGCGAAAACATGAATGTCGCTATCTAGAGCCAGTGTTTGGTTTGTCCGTTCTGGGCTACAGTAGAAACATGGCGGCTCGTTCTCAGGTAACAAAAGCACAAAAATTCTTATTTTCAGGTGATTGTACACCAAAGAATACATTTGTATTATTTTATATTCCATTTCTGTCAACAGACCCTCCTAAAAGATAAAAACTGTACCTTTAAATAAATTGACAGTAGGGCTGAGTGAAGTTACCTGAACTTAGGTTTCTCCTTGGTGACCACGCCGATCTCCAGATCACTGGCCTTGAAGTCCAAGGACAGGACGGAGGACAGACATGTTATAGCCATCTGGAAAAATAAGGAAAAGTTAGGTGAGTATGTTTGAACACACAGACGCCTCAGGAACACTTCACAGGGTTTCCCTCTACCTGTACGGCCCTGTCGTGGGTCAGTTCTGGCTTTTTCTTCAGTTTCTTCTCCAGGTAGCTGTTGGCCTCCGTCTGTTTGGCGCCGACTGATGTGGCTCTGAAGCCACAGTAGTAGCCTGCAGGGTCACACTTAAACAGGACAGGGCCCTGCTGGGGGTCTATGGCCACCATGATCATACCTGCAGGGAGCAGGAGGAGCACAAGAGGAGGATGAAAGGAGGCAAAACCTTCATATCCATATCCCTCAGATTATGAGGATATACTGTATATTCAGACACTTTTCAATGATCCCTTCCAAGCTCTTACACTTAAGTGGGATTAGATTACAGCTTAGATGATTTGATCATTTGATTACAGAATAGATTGAAGAAGAAAGAGTGAGTTGTTGATCAGAGGCAGAAATCAAGACCCCCCCCCCCCCCCCCCCCACTCACAGCAGCCAAGAGGCCTCATTTCGGCGTTCTGCGTGTAGACCTGGGAGATTTCCGCCAACCTGCGACACAACATGTCTGC
Organism: Anarhichas minor; assembly: GCF_050575085.1. Taxonomy (NCBI): domain Eukaryota; kingdom Metazoa; phylum Chordata; class Actinopteri; order Perciformes; family Anarhichadidae; genus Anarhichas; species Anarhichas minor. The sequence continues at coordinate 1,916,169 of NW_027466472.1, forward strand.
CATGATGTCATAACCAAACTTATATTTCCATTCTCCTGCTTCTGCTCGGGCCCGGTGAACCTGGGAGCGACTGTCCCCTGCAGAAAACAGAAGGGCCACGAATATTAAATAATCTTCCAGACATAATCACAGTAAACCAACAAGAATGTCACCCAGACTAACGCCCCATAAACAGTATATTACACTATGTCTACCAGTTGTTTGTCATGCTTATTTAAAGTATTTAAAATGTCTGATCCTGGTCACATTTGTTCATGATCATTACATGAAAGTATTACAGCTACTCGGACATTGATACTTACCGCCTTGCCCAGTCATCACACAGCCAATGCGAGGGGTTAGTTTGAACATGTTGGTCACAGTGGAAGAGTCCAGCAGCTTGTCCTGCAGTCAGAATAAGGACAACTCATATAATATAGTAATATTATGCCGACACATCTCAATGTACCACGGTGCATGTGAAAATCGACGCCGCATTTACAACAAACACATTATGATCAGATAGGACTATCCCTGATTATGACGTTTAAGACATTGAAATTGACAGTGAATGAACAAAATACAACTTTTGACAAAATAAAAGTAGTCTCTGGCTTGGTAATGTGAGAACTGGCATTCGTTTTTATTGGCAGCGTCTTGTTCATATACTTGACCGTCAAGTCAGCAACAAGCTGGAGTCACAACTCCCGACAGGCTTCACTGCTTCGCCTGAACTCAGATCATCATCATCCAAGTGTGTGTGTGTGTGTGTGTGTGTGTGTGTGTGTGTGTAATATCTCACAGGTATTTTCTTTTGTGTGACCACCACAGCGCTGTCTATCCCCCGGATCCCCACAGACGTCAACCCACTCTGGGAGATGGCTTTGAAGGCATACTCTGCGTGACAGCACATGTGACACACAGACAGAAGGAAAAATAAAAGAATAAGAATAGAAGGTTTATTAATGTGACAGTGTGGGATTTGAAATCCTGTTCCATCAGTGGAGAACTGCACGTTTGCTCCAATAAGCAGAACTTAACATACTTTAACCTGTTAAATCATATGCAGTTTTACTTAAAAATGGCGGAGTATAGGCTATTACAAAAGAACCTCAGGTTTAACCATACGTAGTCATCGTGAACCCCTAGTTTGTCAACAGCCATTTGGGTTTTAGAGCCTCGAGTTCTGCATTTTGGCCGCCGCCATCTTGGTTTTTGCAACCAGAAGTGATACAGGAGGGTGGACCGTTACAATTAACTTTAAATCACTGCTTCATAGTCTATTTTACTCTAACCGGGACCAAAATGTACTAAATGAACATCGTGTTGTATTGAAGATGACTTGAATTAGAGACTGTTGACGTTTACTGAGGTTACGTTAATATATCAAGTGAGAGGTAGGGTCATTTTCTACTAAAGCCGATAGATAGAGCATCTATCAACAACTAACCAGCTGTTCATTATGTTTAATAAAGTTGCCAAATATGCTTCTATAAACCTGTAAAAGGATCAGACATAGAGCTGTTTATTTAGGTTTGTTGGCTTCACTTTTCAGACCATCTGGGTTTAAACTAAATATTAAAAACACAATAAATGGATGCAAATGTTGATGCTAACTGCACTGTACCGGACAAGCTAATCACTTTAGCATTATTATAATGTGCTTGTGTGTCGTCTGCAGCCTAATAATAACAACAGTATCGTTAACTACTGGTGGTAATGGTATAGTTAGACTTTAAGTACAGTCATGCTGCAGCACGAGAACAGCACCGGAGAAAGTGTCTCTCTTACCGACTTGGTAGAGGCGGCCCTCCGGAGAAAATATGGTGATGTGTCGGTCGAACCCTGGGTTTGAACCGCGGGACATGTTTGTTTCTTCTCCTGGTGACCTCAGATGAACTTCACACGGATCGTAATAATGTATCTTTATATCGTCCTGTGTTTTCTTTTAGACGGTCAGTTGAGAGGAAACAACATGCTTTAGCTGCTACTGAACGACACGCAGGATAATGGAGATACTTCCCAAAGACAGTTTGTTTCTTTACTTTCTCTTTCATTTATAGTTCACAGAGGTGGCCTCGCTGCTATTGGATGGCAGCAATAAGGAAGTCAAGTGACTCTACCAGTTGGACTGGCCCCCTCTCTCTCTCTCTCTCTCTCTCTCTCTCTCTCTCTCTCTCTCTCTCTCTCTCTCTTTTCCACCTGTGAAACTGGAAACGCGCGTCTTTACAGACGCTCAGATTGTGTGGGCAGAAATATTAGGTGGGAGGGTTGAATGGAGAGGAGCGAGGCACCGACACCAGACATCCCTCTCTCTCTCTCTCGCGCGCGCGCTGTCTCCCCCTCTCTCTCGCTCTCTGACCGTCTCCGCGGTCACTTGGCTGCCTCACACTCGGGTCAAATGTCGGGCCGCCGGGTTGGCTTCTGTCTCAGCGATAAGAAGCGCAGGAGGATGAACCTGGACGCCTTTGCGGTCTTCTGTGAGTAAGTTGAAGCCGACTTTTTAATTTATATCTGGTAAAAGTGAATGGGCCCCCCTCAGGTTCTCATAATGGGGCCCTTCTTAAAATATATTCAAAGGGCTCCCATAGCAAAAACGATACATATTGATTTCATTGTATTTTACGCAGTAAATATCTCAGTTTAACTCTTGTACTAACACCCTCACTTGAATCTAGTGTACACAGTTGTGCAATCCTTTATCAACATGAATGATTGATGAGCTATATTGCTATACAGGACAAGCCCCATCCATTGCCAACCCTGTTCAGGTGACTCCTGCTATCATCTCCATTCAATTATAAACATTTCTTGCAGGGGCCATGGAGTGGAAGTGGTGGAGGTAAGTGTTTTTCTCTTCTTCACATATTAACATGAAATCAATATAATCTAAAAGATGTATAATGAAGGCATGAGGGAAAGATCAAGTGTGTGGTGGAAAATGAGGAAGTTAATCTGTGTGTGTGTGTGTGTGTGTGTGTGTGGGGGGGGGTGTGTGTGTGTGTGTGTGTGTGTGTGTGTGTGTGTGCGTGTGTGTGTGTGTGTGTGTGTGCATGTGAAGACGGCTTGATGTCTGTCGCATGATTTTCTTTGTCTCGATGCCAGGACACATACATATAATTCTATTGTAGAGGAAGCAGTTTTAGTATTACAGTAGTGGCAGTAGTTTGGGAACACTGTGCACACACACACACACACACACCTGTACATGTGTCATGTACAGATGCCCACAACTCTAGTAGTCCTTGTCACAGCCACCTGCAGCCCCTCCTGCTTCAATCTGCTTGGGGCAAAACTGGTGAACAATGGCAGCCTGGTTGTAACTGCTCAGAAATTTCCCTGCATGTGAATATCTGCACAGGAGCATGAGGGACTTTTACACACAAGCAGGCACAAATATCGGAAACAAAAACAGTCAAATGAATAGTAGGATCACATCAGTTGGGGGGGGGGATCCTTTGCTGTCAGCCTCGATACTGCATTTAATACTGTCGGACTGCGTTGTTGTGTAAAACTGCAGCAGTGTGAATTATGGTGGTGTACATTTCAGGAGCAGGGGTGAAAAATATGAAAAACAATGGTGTCCATAGTTCAGTTTAAGTAAAGAGGCAGTGGCTTTCAGACTTGTTTTAGGTGACACTCTTTATACATGAAGATAGCATAAACAAGGTCTTTACATTTATATTCCATAAAACTCCCAGAACTTTATGCTGAAATCATTCACGCCATGTATTCAAGGATCATCTATTGTCATTATGCCTCACACAGCGATGCACAAGGAAATTTAGTTGTGGCCCATTTGTTACGCAACAAACACAGTGTAGTGCGTCTTTTGAATTTGCATCATAAGGAATGTAAACATACAGCAACAAAGGCACTTGTCTGGGCAGATAATATGGCCGACATCTTCACATTAATACAATTCAACATGAGGAAAACAACCTTTCTATTTAGGATGGCGTTTCTGACCTAAATCACTGTCAGTTATTTCTTTTGTGTTTCTGTTCATTCAGTGTTTTTTTATGCTTACTACTTCTTTTATTATAGTTTGTTTTAACTATGTTTTAACTATTTTTTTTTTTACTATGTTTTTTACTATGTACTGGCTCTGTGGCACTCTGAGATTTTTTTTTCATGAAAAGTGCGTGACAAATAGAATGCATTATTATTATTATTATTATTATTGTCCATCAACGGTCACTGATGTTTGAGCACCGAGCAGTTTGGTGGCGTTTGGTCTCAAAAGTCCGCTGCGCTTAATCACCACGCTTCCTTCTCAGATGAATGTATTCATGCGATTAGTCATAAACACGAGAGAGAAGACAAACAAATAAACGGTGTAGATGTATAGCACCCATGAAGAAACGGTGACTCATTAAGCACAGGTGTAACTAATAAGATTATGCCAGCGACTGGGCCCCGCTGAGGGACAGAGCTATAATCAGGGTTCGTCATCACACCTGCTTTTCTTGCTATGACTCGTCTGTAATGACAGAGGCCAATCTTACCTTTTGTTTTATGGCACAGACTAAGAGTCGAGACTCCTTATTGTAGAATATTACTTTGACTCTAAACAAGAGTCGGTTTGCTTTTCTTCAATACACGTTGGTGACCCAATCATGTGAGGAAAAAAGTTTAATTTACCACCGGACTGCACACAATAGTTTATTGTAGTCATTTTCATACATTTCCAAACATTACCCAACTTCAAGCAATATCAAAAGTGTCAGCTCCACTATGTAGGATGTAAGAGTGTGTTTTGTTTTTTTCGTCCGTCAGATTGACCTCACTCAGCCACTGGTGCACCAGGGACCCTTCGACATCATCGTCCACAAGCTGTCGGATGTCATCGTGGACGCCGAGCACGACAGCCAATCGCAGCAGGTCCTCGCCAACTTCCAGGTAAGGATGAGGCCTTTTTGAGAGGTATTTTTATGCTGCTGCTTGCTTCTTAACGAGCCATTTATCAGTCATTCCTGCTGAAATGAATCTTGTGTTCCACATTGCAGAGCTATGTGTCGGCTCATCCCAGCACAGTGCTTCTGGACCCGCTGCCCGCCATGACCCAGCTACTAGACCGCTTTGCCTCTTACCAGATCATGAGCGAGCTGCACAAGTCACTCCGAGGTGAAGTGCAGCTCCGTGGTGTATGTTGTAGGTTTTATGCTGCTTGTAGATATATTTATTGACCCTTGCCTCTCCTTGTTATATGCTGTTCCAGCAGACTGGAGCATCTGCAGTCCTCCTTATCTAGAGATCCACAGTGCCGGTGACCTGCCTTCCATTCAACAGACTTTGATGACCCAGGGCCTAAGCTTTCCTCTCAGTCAGTTCACTCAGCCTTTCACATACTTATTTAGTTCTTATATGATAAATTGAATTACTTAAGGACGTTTAGATTAACTGTGAGCCACCTCTCAGCTTCTTTGTGTCTGCAAGTGAAGCCTAAAAGCTCATCTGCTGCTCTTAAACAATCATACAGACGTATTGGTCGGATTATATGGAAGTAGTATCCTTCTTTCCTTTTTGCTTCCGCCTCGTGAAGTATGACAGGAACCCACAGTCACTTTCTCTTTTTCTCCCCAGTTTGTAAAACCCGAGTGGCCCACGGCTCACTTTCCCATGAGGTGAGTGGGTTTGCTTGAACTTTGTGCTTCACGGTTGTTTTCTCTCCATTCATCGTTTAATGTCTGTGCATTATCTGTGTGAGTTGCAGATGTCTCTGATCTTCAGCGCAGGAGGTCTGGCTGACATCCGTCCTCCCTGTGTTCTCCAGAGCTTCGTCAACCACGGAGCTGTTCTGCACAAGGTGTTCGTGGTGGGAGACAGACACTTCTGCGTAGAGAGGCCTTCGCTCAAGAACTTCCCCTCAGGTCCCTGTGGTCAGTCTGCACCTCATCGACAAAATATATTAGATATTTACTTCCCTTTTCTTTCTTCCCACCTTTCTGTGTTGTCCTTTCCTTTTTATCCATTTGCCACCCTTCCTTGTCCTTTACTTTTTCTCCTTCCTTTTCCGGCTATGTCTTTCCCTTTCCTTCCCTTTCCTGTCTTGTCCATTCCTTTCCATCAACTTGCGTCCCTTCCTTGTCCTTTACTTTCTTCTCCTTTCCTTTCATGTCCCATCTTTTCAGTTCTGTCCCTTCACTGACTTGTCCTCTCCTTTCTTTTTTCCTGTCTACTCCCTTCCTTTCATTTCCTTCCCTGCCATCTACTATGTTTTCCTTTCCCTTTCATACCTTTCCTTCCCTTCCTTGTCCTTTCCTGCCATGTCCTTACTGTGTCTTTCCTTTGTCCTATGTTTCGCTACCTTGTTGTTCTTTGCTTTGTCTGTTGCCTGTTTCCACCCATTTGTGATTTCTCTCTGCATCCAGAGAGGAAGACCATCTTCTTCAACAGCCATCAGGTGTCCAAGCCGGAGTCAAACTCTGATCTCACAGCAGTGAGTAATAATACTTTATAAATACCCATTCTCTCGCGTTGATATCCTTACCTAAGGGCCAATATAACGGCAAAACTAAGGTGCACACACGACTTATAAATAGTTTGACATAGTCGTCTACATTCACAGGTAGAGCCTCACCCATTTGGCACCCGACTGGGCTGAAATCAACCCTAAAAATGTCCCTTTCCCCCCCTGATCTCTAAGCTGGACGAGCAGATGCCGTGCCTACCTCCTCCCAGCTCCGAGGCCGTGGCCGCTCTGGTCAGAGAGCTCCGGGTTCAGCTCGGCATGGCCCTGTTCGGCGTGGACGTCATCGTCAGCATTCACACGCACACCCTCACCGTCATCGACATCAACATCTTCCCAGGTACTGCAGCGGCACACGCACACACACACACGACAGACTCACTGAGGTGCACTGATACACTCTTCTCTCTACCAGGCTATGAGGGAGTGCCCCAGTTTTTCTCCTCGCTGCTCAGCCACATCAAGTCAGTGTTGGACAAACAGGCGTCTGCTGGCCCCCCGGCGGCTGATTCTCCTGAGTCATCACAGACCACAGGAGGTCCATCTGCTGCAACAACCGGCCTTTAAGTCACCTCAGGAAGACGTCGTGCTTTGTACGTGTCTCATCAGCTTCCCAGGGCAAGTGAAGTCATTTGGCATTGGCTTCTTCACTGTTCTGTTGGGACCAAACTCAGCCTTTTCCAAGACTTTGCTTCCATTAAAATACATTATTTATATGTAGTCCGTGACATGACTTGAAGTTAAACTGTAAATGACACTGAGAATGTTGTGCCTTTAAGTGATTTTACTCTATTTACAAACCATAGGGTGACACATGAGGGTTGAATACACTTTCTGTTTATTGATTGAAGCATAGAAGAAGATACAGCAGGCACAAAATACAGCAATCTGATTGGCCAGTAATATTACAAATGGTGTTTTGCTTAATATTGTTTTCCTTTGTTATTCGAAATGTCCTCTATGCCCTTATGTGGACACCCCCCTCCCCCCCCAGAGACATTTCCTTAATCTTTCTTGCTGGCTTGTAAGATACATTTTGTGGAAAAACGTTTGCACTAATATAGAAAAAAGAAAACTACAGTACATGTTTTTTTTTCTTCATTTATTCTCAAGTGAACAAACACCTCATCTTTGGAATAGACGGTAATGAGCTCGTCAGTGTTGACTGACGATGTGTGTTATCACCACGTGTTTACACAAGTTGACCGACCGGCGACTTTGCCTGGCGTTCAAATACATACATGTTCTGTAAATCTTGGCTGTGTAGAAAAAGAGAAGATTGTATTTGCTATACGAGCACTCTATGATGCACTTTGATAACATATTAAAATACATGAAATAATTCATTATTTGGCTAATTATTGCATTCACATGTGCTGTAGTCTACATTGTGTTATTGCAGTAAGTGGGCCTCCATCGACCCTGTAAATCCTGCACTGTGTGCATGTCCACCCTGTGTCCTCTTGGGGGCGCTGTTGCTTCATATTTCCTATGACCTTGGCTTACAGACCTTGATATCTGATATTTACAGGAATGACATGAGGGCCACGAAATCTGTGACGGAACACCACTGAGCATTTACCGACGCTATAGTCAGCGTTGCTGTTACCGAAAGACAACAAAATGGCTTTTAGTGACTCCCTCTTCCCTCGTCTCCTCCTTGGCTTGTTAAGATAAGAGTGCAAAGCTGGCTGAGAACCTGGAGTGACACTTTTAGACCTTGTAAGCTCTAAGTACATTGCATCCCGTGGCCACACGCTAACCACGCTCAAGACAAACTCAACATCCGACCCGAGTGTCAGAAATGTCTACGTCCTCCGTGTTCTGTCCGTGTCACCCTGGGTTCGTCACAAACAGTCTGGTTTTAACAGTGCGAGAGCCAAATGAAACACAATCCTTTGTTTCTACTTTATCGTCAAAGGAACTGAGAGGAAATCATGACTTAACACCTGTGTAGAAACATCAGTAATACCTATCTTTAACAGTCAGAACAGCAGGAACAGCTTACACATAGTTATTGCACAAAATATATATTGAAGTACACATATTACTTAGAGAAGGGAATCTGTTTTTTTCCCATCAAGAACACACCATCGAGGATGATTCCTTCAGAGAAGAGGAAAGCTGCTTGCCAGTGTGTGTGCATGACTCACATTTCAGAGAGGATGGTGTTTGTATGGTTGGCAATCGGCAGTCAAAAGTAACATTTGAATAAAAAGTGCTGGAAGCGTTGCATCTATGGCGTTTTACAAATCACCTGTCTACCATACAAACAGCATTTACAGGTACTGCGACAGGGACGCGGGTGGAGAGGGACACGAGGAGCTGTTCAGATATTCTGGAAATAATAGCGTCTCTTTTTCCTCAACGCGAGGAAACGGAGACAGCCTTTTCCAGGTAATATGAAAGCACAAATCAAACAAGTATGTACAGTTTCTAGTAATGGCCTTTTACAGATTCACTTCCGGAAGACATATCTCTGTGTGCTCCGGGGATCTGAAGGCTGTGAAATGGAAAATGTGTGAGCTGAATGTGTGACTGTGAATGGGTGAACGGGTTTTGTCAGTCTGCTGTGTGTGTGTGTGTGTGTGTGTTTTATCCTCTGCGAAGCTCCCTCAGCTCTGCAGCGACTTTGCGCAACTCTGCTTCAATCTCCAGCAGCTCCTGTGGACCGAAGATATGAGAATGTTTGATCCAGCAAAACAGGACACACTGTGCTTTAGATTACAGCCTGTAAATAACAGCGAAAATATTATTAATTTATGGTGTACCGGTGGAAACTGCTGGATACCTGCTGGTAGGTAGAGTAACACAGAAATAACTCAACTTGTAATTACTCTTTTAACTACCTGGTACATATTGAATATGCTTCAGAAAGGGTTAAAACTATAATAGCAATATAAATCTTCACAATGGAAAAAAACAAGATCTGTAGAGTGTTGCATTCTGGGTATGAGGATGCAAACTTCATTGTTGCTAGTGAGCCATGGCTAATTCAACTTTTTTTTAAACTTGTTGTTTAGCAGACACCTGTATCTGTTTATGGATCAAATTATTTTGATTACTGTTCAAGAAGTCTGTCAGTAAGATGTTACCTACATATTTGGCCAGGAATGGAGAGGCTAAGCCCGTCTTCCGGGGTTCCCTTCTTGGACATTTTTGTGAAAAGAAATATGTACGGTAGTCAATGGCGAAAGACAAATATTTTTTTGAACCCGTTTGTATTGTCCCATGAATTACACATTTGATGTTTGTCAATTTAAAAGATAATTTTGAACGTCAAGCAAGTCGCAGTTTTGGGATTTGTCGTAGAATCATTCAGTCTTGTGTGAAACCGCTTCGTAAACTACATCTCGTCTCGTGCAATATGCGTCACCAGAACGGCCGTTACCTTGGCTTGCTAGCCAGCTAGCTAGCTAACATCATATGTGTGTAATTCATGGTACAATTCAAACAGGCTCAAATACATTTTTTGTCTCTAGCCATTGACTACCGTACATATTTTTTCCAAACGAAAGAACCATGGGGGTAAACTGGAAGGGGCGGGGCTTCGCCTCTCGAGTACATACTAATACTTATTTGTGTCAACAAACACAGTCACATATCACTTGCACCAACTTACCTCCCCTTCATCTTCTTCGGCATCACCCTCCTCGTCGTCTTCCTCCTCCTGCCCCTCCCCGTCCTCTCTAACGTATTCATCCTCGTCTTCGTCCTCCTCATTCCCGTCCTTGTACCTCTCACGCTCAAACTGCTGCGTGGCTTCATCACTCGCTTTCTCCATCACTCTCTTCTGCTGTGGCTCCTTCACCTCGACCGCCGTCGCCTCCTTCTTCTTCTTGACTTCATTCTCTGTTTTCTCATCGGGCACCTTGTCGTCCTCGCCCTCCTTCTTCTCCTCTGCCAGCCTCTGATCCACGCCGTCCTCTTCCTTCCCGCCCTGCGTCTCCTGCTCCTCCTCCTCCTTCACCCGTTTCATCTTCCTGACGAGTTCGTCCAGCTCCTCCTGCTTCTCCGTCCGCTCCCTCTCCTGCTCCAGCTTGCTCTTGCTCTCCTGCTCCTTGAGCAGCTCCTTTAGCTCCTTCTCCACCTTCTCCCTCTCCACCATCAGCTCCACCTCATTCTTCCTCCTCTCCTCGAACCTCTGCTTCTCCGAGTCCTCCGCCGGATCTCCCTCCTTCACTTTGTCCTCCTTTTCCTTCTTCTCCTCCACCTCTTCCTTCTGCTCTGGTGCAGAGCCTCTCTGGATCTCCCTCTCCTTCACTGCCTCGTAGCGCTTCTTCTTCAGCTCTTTCAGCAGTTCTTTGAGCTCCTCATCATTCCTCTCCTCCTTCCCTTTCTTGGTGATCTCCTCAGCCAGCAGCTCCTCAAGCTCCTTGGCTTGCTCCTCTTCTTTGTCCCTCCCTCTGTGTTCGATCCGTGGCTCCTCCATCATCTTCTCCTTGGTGTCATCTTCCTCTATCTCCTTTGGAGGGCTGGTCACGTCTCTCTCCTCCTTCGCCTCCTTTGCCTCCTCGTCCCCTTGCTTGAAGTCGCTCTGGTCGTCAGCCAGGTTGTACTCGTATCGCTCCTTGTCTGTCTCTGCAACGGTCAACGGTCAGACTGCAATAATCAGTGTGTGATTTGGGATGAAGACACATCACTTCAAAACTGACATTTACATTAATTTCATTCCATCAACAATAAGTGAAACACTAAATCAGAGCTGCTTTGTTTTTGTGAATTTGTTCGTACCATCGTCAGCCAGCCTCTGCAGCTCCCTGAGCAGACCATGATGTCTTTGCACTTCATCAAGTTCCTCTGCAAAAATAATGACACGCAACACTTCAATAATACAATAGCGCAACCCAAAAATATCAACAGAGTATCGACACAACAAAACAGCGTCACAGAATAAATCAAATAAGCAAATAAAGCTAAAAGACAGATGAATTAGTTCATCATTTTAAATTGAAAGTTTATCAAATCTCAGTCTGTTTTGTCCCACAAAAAGTCAAAAATGTAACTACTTAAATACTTATTTTAGCTCGAAATACTTCTATTTAAATATTGAAGAACAGATAAGTAGAGATGCCACCTGCTAGCTGTGGGCCACACTCATGCTGTGGCCCGTCTTCATTCAGAGTCTCCTGAATAATACATTCAACCTATAGAGGCATAATACAAAGAAAAGAGACACAACTTGTTTGAGACTTAAAATGAATAATAATAATAATAAACTGAATGATACGGGGAATAAATAAGGACTTGTTTCTGACCTTCGCATCATCAAGAGGTGAGGTTACTGGCCGGCTTCCCACTGAGGCACAAAACAAGGAGAATGAGAACACAGATCAATACATTTAGCATTTCTGCATCAGCAGAAAGCTGCACCAAACGGTGTCACGGAGCACCACATGAACTGCTTCGTTTACTGAGCGATGGTTAGTGCTGCGTGGGTGGAGCTGTTCCCTTATTAAGGTAAGCACAGTTACCTTGGTAAAGCGACACAGCAAAGAAGCTTATCTCTGTCTCCAGGATGCAGATATTCCCAAAGGCTTTAGCTCACAGGTATAGTACCCCCCCCCCCCCCCCCCCCCCCCCCCCCGCCATGCCGGCAGATCATTAAAGGCACACTCAGCTGTGCCATCAGCACATTTTTTCTCACGGAGACACTCTGAATCTAACAAGGACCTAAATGTCAGCATAGATCACAATCCATGTTCATCTCGCAGCCCCGTGACCTTTGTATTTTATTGTTATGTATCGGCTGCAAGGGGCCGACTGAGACACAACAACCGTGTTCAATTACTGCGCCTTCATTTAGTCCTGAATCTAAATGTCAGACTGTAATATTTTGGTCATGTTAGAAACACGTTTTCTGTTAAATTGACACCAAAATACTTTTACTATTAATCTCTACTGTGATGTGAGACTGAAACACAACACTGATACTCAGTTTAGTACCTTCACTGACACAACAAATGTTGTAAGTTTGATCTCAACTCATGTGTCAGCACACAGCCGGATCAGTACAGATCAGGATCAATAGCACTAATTGATACCCCCCCCCCCCCCCCCCTACAGACACGTGAGCTCTGCATGTCCATGTGATGGTGTGTGTGTGTGTTTGTGTGTGTGTCTAAGCTGGGACACCCCGGCCTCATAATTAAACATGGCTCTGGGTTTTATTGGCTTGTCCTGCTGCCCAACCAAACCTCCATGTTAGAAATTGAGAAAAATCAAAAAGCATCTGTCTAAAACAAAAATGGTTTTGGTGACAAATTCAGCAAAAAACGTGGATTTAAAAACTATAGAGCCACATCTGAGTCAGGACCATAATGCTCACAGATGCGCTACAATGAGTTTAGAGTGAGATTAATCCTAATTTTTGCGTTTAATTGACGTCTATAGTGTCGTTTAGAGGTAGAACATCACCGTCTCTGTTCCTGTGATGTATAGATTTAGTTGTACTCGGTGTGGGTGTGGCCTGACAGTGATTGTTTTCACTGAGGCAGCTGAACAGTTTACGGTCTGCTCTATGTAGGTTATCTTCCTGTTATAACAGAGCGCGTGACACCACTGCAGACTCCCTATTACCCTGTTTTCATCCGCGGAGGCAGACGTCCCTCTCATATTAACACTCTACGCTAGAATACACTTGTTTAAAAAAATAAATTAAAAACTAATTTAAATGTTTTCACCGCAGCAGGCGCATGGCACTGTGCAGCGCGCGCACACGTGCGCCGTTCCGCTCACCTGTGCGGCGCTTTAATTCGCTTTTATGTTGTTTCAAGAGGATCGTTAATTAAAACAGTAAAATGTATGTTGTGTTTCAAATGTCCACCAACCAGTGACAGCACCGTGAGTCCAGACGGACACGTTAAAGGTAGACGCGTAAGAAATTATGTAACAACGCTTTTGTTTAGCCCGTTAAGTCTGAACCCTCTGAGGCTTGATCTATATTAACACACACCTTCTGTCACATAAAGTCTGATTGTGACGCGTCTATTTGCAGCCTTCTTTAACGATGGTTACATGCCGGTAAAAACAATAACAAGGGCTGCAGATGAGGCTCGTCTCCGGCTTAGCTACTCGCATTTTGTATCGTCATTTCATACCTAGCGACACACACACACACACACACACGATGTAGTGCATGTGATAAATAGCCCACTTACCCCCGACGGCAGCCCAGAGAAAAACCGCGGTTATCAGAATTCCCATAGGATCCAGAAAGTGAGGTTCCTGCAGGAGATAACCTTGAAAATAACGGGCTGGATATTCTTCACACACCGGCGAGGTGCAGCCGTGGAGCCGTGTGTGTGCGTGTGCGTGTGTGTGTGTGTGTGTGTGTGTGGTGTCAGGTGACTTGAGACCAGATCAGAGCCCAAACCCTGTTACGGTGCCAGAGATGTCAGTTGGTCGTCCTGTACTTAAAGAGTATGTCAACAAAATGTTTAGTATGCGTAACTCAAGGCATTTCAATATGCTTCTCAAAGCTAGCCCATTTTAATCATAATTATTATTTATAAAGCACCTCTAAAATCAGATTGTACATTTTACAAAAGTGCTACGACAGACAAAGCAAAAGCAAAACTAAGAGATACAAAATGAGCTTTATAGAAAAATTAAACACATTACCTGTAATCCTGCTCTATTAAAACCCCACTAAACAGAGAGAATATTATTATAACAGCTATTATGACAGAAGATTATTATAACCATGCAAACACCCATCACCTCCCCTGGCTGCTAATTAATTACTCCAATTACATTAATTTCTGATACTTTGCAACAGCTGGTGTGTCACCTCTGGGAGCACTGTATATATTTCTTTCCTGTTCTCCAGCCCCCCCCTCCCCCCTCCTTAAGGTGACAGTCAGTGTGTTTGCTAATATATTTATAATGTATTGGCTAGTAAGCAATTACTAGAAGGCAGAAATTAAACACTTATCTTTTTATTGGTTATTCGTTATCGTTGTTCCTCCTCATGACGTTTGGGCGTACATTTGCGATTTCATGGCATTCAACAAAATAAGACATAAATATGTTTACAGTGACAGTGAACTGCATTATTAAAGGTTTGATCCTCTGCCTCAAAACATCGATGCACTCAATTCAATTGATTTCATTTAATGAACAATGGAGATCATTCGACCCACCAGCAGACGTACAAACATCCTTATGCGTCTTAAAAGAGGGACAGTTCACCCAAAATCAAAAATACATATTTTTTTCCTCGTACCTGTAGCGCTAGTTATCAATATAGCTTATTTAGAGATGTCTGTTTATCTCTAGAATGGGACTAGATGGGACTCAAAGCGCCAAAAAATTACATTTGAAAAACTCAACAGCAAAGTCTCTTTTCAGAAATCATGACTCAAGATTATCCACAGACCTCGTCGTGAGCAGTGTCATGTAGGAACTATTTTCTTTCAACCAAAGTCCCTTTAAATATCTACTTCCTGTCTTGACTTGGTGTTTGCAGGTGTTTGCTTTTGTTTGTGTCATCTGGTTTTGGGAGCCGGCCGGGGGGGTCGACTGTGCTGGTTGGGTCCGATGTATTTCAGCGGAGCGTACTTTGGTGTCTCGATGACTTCTAGGCCCAAATAAGGCTGCAGGGCTCGGGGGACACGCACGGTCCCTTCCTGGGGAGAAAGACATAAAATAAAAAGCATCATCAACAACACTGATGTTAAGTCAAGTGGTTTCTAAAATGTCTTGAAGTTGGTAGTAGCTGCGTTTCCCCCGATTGGGTTGCAGTAAATCTCTAATAAATTTAAATTTGTTCTATTTGACATCTAGTTGCTCTTTGGAGTTTGTTGAGGCCCATTTTTATGGAAGATTTAAAATGCCTAAATAAAAACAAACAAAAAACAAATGAAATATATCACACATTGGTATATGTGTTTCATTTTAATTACATTTATTTAGCTATTTCTGTATAACAACTGAATTAATCGTTAATCATTGGGATTAAAATCAAATCACAACACAGAACAAAGTGAAGAGGAGCAAAAAAAAAAAAATGTATTCAATTAAATAAACAGGGAAAAATAAACATATTTATGCTCCTTGTAATATTCTAATGGGCATTATAGAGGTAACTGCAGTCTTATTTCTATATTAATATTTCAGACATTACAATTAATATTAAAATGTTTTGACTGACAACAATCACAAGGGGGAGCCACTTCAACACAGGTGCATCCAAAGAAACACGTGTAGCTCAGTGGAAGGTGGATTAGGTAACATGTTGTTGGAAGGAAGAAAATATATATATATATATATATATATATATATATATATATATATATATATATATATATATATATATATATATATATATATATATATATATATATATATATATATATATATATATATATATATATATATATATATATATATATTAAAGGAACACATTTTCATTTAAAACTTTGTCTGTAAAAGCAACAATATTCTGTCTGGGTTTCAGTTGCGGACATGTGCTTTTTAAAATATTTATATATATATAATAGGGATATTACAGCCTTTTTCACGACTACTCATTGAATCTATTTTGTCATTTTGTTAAGCAGTAAAGGATTCTGGGTGTCCCAGGTTTATGGGAGCCCTTGTGTGTGAAGTGAGCCTTACTTTGGTCTGGTGAGTCTCCAGGATAGCGATGATGGTTCTGGGGATAGCACACGCTGTGGCATTCACCTAGAGAGGAATAAAACAAGCATCATGGAGGTGGTACACTGCTGTGAGCTAAACCCTCAGGAATGTACAGCAGTGCTGCCTCGTCTGCAGTCTTACTGTGTGGGCGTACTGCAGGCTGCCGTCCTCTCGCTCATACAGGATGTTGAGGCGTCTGCTTTGGTAGTCTGTACAGTTGGACCCACTGGAAATCTGGCATATATATATATATATATATATATATATATATATATATATATATATATATAGAGAGAGAGAGAGAGAGAGAGAGGAAACTGTGATCAGAATCAGCATCAAGATACAGCCTTCTGGCTCTGTGGAGCTCGATAGATATGGCGACAAAATTCAAGTTTAATTCAGGTGTTTAGAGGAATGATGAGTCATTGACTGAAAGCATGTTCGTGTAAGTGTAATGGGAAAATATGTTATAGTATCATGTGAAGTTTTAAAGAATGTACAACTGAAAGTGATGAACACAGACAGACACAAAACAGTAGTCCTGCAGACGATTTTAATTAGTTTTGAATCCAGGTGTCCTGTTATCTTTTAGCTGATTGCACGCTTCCACAAGGGTGAGAAGTGAAGAGACACTGTGTCTTTGTTTCTAAGGCAAAAACACAGACAGACCTTGAAACCAGAACTGAATGTCCTGACAGAAATATCTAATGAGCAGAAACAGACAGCCTGTGTCTGAAATACCTACACTCCCCTTTTGACACATTATCTGAAAGCGTAAAGGCGTGACCCTTTTGTATGCATAAATGATGTTGAATGTTGAACTTAGTCGAAGCATTCACACAGTCTACTGAATACTTAGCTGTTGTGCTTTCTTCCCTCTTGCAAGAGAATAAACGGAAAAAGACAACTTTGAATCTTCTGATGATATTGATTTGTGAACAAAAACTCTCTTCTCCCGATTAACCTAGAAATATTCCACTACACAAGTTCATGCACACCCTGCAGCATAAATTACCACAAACTAACACCTTTACATAAGTCATAGTCAGCAGATATCTCACATAACGTCCAGTAATTTCCCATCATCTGACTTATAAAGTAAGTAGGTAACTGATCTAATGGCACTGACCTCTCCATAGCTGTCTCTCCCAGGCATCCAGGCTTCAATGTCATACTTCCTGTGTGCTGGAGGACCCAGTTCCTGTGTCGGCATGTCCAGCACTCTAACAGTAAAAATATATAGCCACAACTCATACAAATATCCTAAATATCATGTAAAATATAATAGATGTATGAAAGAACAGGGTGACTTAGATTGTGACTTTGCATGTGTGTGCATGTGTGTGCACGTGCGTGTACTAACCTGTAGTGTAGTTCCAGTGCAGAGAACATTTCTTTCTGCAAAGAGATAAACTCCTCCAGCAGCTGAGAGCTTTCCTCTCCCGTCTCATCTGCTGTCACTCCAAACATCTCTACCTGGACACACACACGCACACACACACACACACACAGTTAATTACAACGCTCGTTAGCATAATCATGGAGTAGGCACTTGTTTATGATCTTTAAAATGATTTGCAATCAATTGCAGGTTTGCTTAACGGCTAACAAAGAGCAAAACACATTAGCATATTTCCATCCAAGCTACTCTGGTGTCTCTAATGTTTGTGCTTGTAACCTTGTTGAAGTGATGCACTCTGTAGAGCCCCCACGTCTCTCTGCCCGTGTCCGTCTCGGCTCTGTAGCAGGTGCTGCTGCACACCGTCCTGCAGCGGGAGGCGACACGTCATGTCAGCATGAATTACTCCACCTACATCTGTAGCAAAACGAGGAGCGAGGGGAGCTTCTCACCTGACAGGCAGGTCCTTCCAGTTTACTGCATGATCCATGAAATAGCCTGGAGGAGAGAGACACACTTCACATAGCTACTTAATACACATGTAAAATGGATGTAAAATATTGTTAAACATGTTACTTTATTACTAAAACATTTGCATTACCATCATAAGCACCTGTAATATCTAGTAAAATAACTGGAACTCCAGCATTGTTGACTATTGTGTAAATCTAACATACTTTTTTAACGTCTTTTCAGTTCCAGTCCAGAAAAAAGTGTTTGTCAAAGTCTCTGCAGGTTTTTTCTGGGTGAAACTCTGGGCTTACAAAACTATAAGATCACAAAAAACACATATATTAAAGATTTGATAAACTATGTAGTGAACGCTTTACAACGTCTTCCCCAAAAGAGTGTTTCACAACCAAACTACGTGGGCGTGTCTCGCTGAGATCGCCATAATTAGACTCTCGCTCAGGTTGAAGTTGGACAGAGCAATGCTGCAAAACACATGAGGTCACCAAACTTCATGAACCAATAAGAAGTGATACAGCTTCTCTGCCACAACAGGTGCAACAAAGCCAACAAGAGGATCAGAGAGATCAACGACTGGTACTGATAAGCATTCGTACTGGTCATGAATTGTTAGAGGGAAATTAAAACCTCATGGTGATTGCAACACAATAACACTCACCTGCCACTCCGACCTCTCCGGTCCCTGCCAGGTTGAGGTCTGGGAAGCGGGCCTGGTCAAGAGAATAGACCTGAGAGCGATGGGCATTGGGCTGCATCCCACATCCCTCCTGGAGGCGGAGAGAACAGAAGGATGTAGAGAACGAAGAGAGGAGGGGTCAACGAGAGTGGGACATTGAGTGGCTTAAAAGATGCTTTGGTCTTTAAACAGTTATGTCCGAGTGTTTTGATGCAAAATATTTCATGAAAAGCATTAAGAATAACTCTATAGAAATAGACCATCTTCTCTCTGATGGTCTCGTTTACTTATGTAGGTCATATAGAGAGGATCAGCATTACATTGAGACTGTTTCATAACCAGTTAAAGTTCCTCACACGATATTATAGAAACAGATGGAACACTCACAAACACTGCCCCCTTCATCATGTCGGGTACAACCATGGGAATGAAGCCCTGTAGGAGTCAAAGGGAAGTTTTCTCTCATATGTATAATAACAGAATAGGCGTGCACCCTTTATAACTAATATTTCCAAACACAGGGTTACCCGTTGCTGCAGTGTGTCCAGGGCAAAGTTTTGGAGTGCAGTCTGGAGTCTGGCCCCGGCTCCCCGTAGATAGTAGGACCTGTGGCCTGAGACATGAGCCAGATGTCTGCAGGAGGTATTAGATTGATTATATTACGCAAGTTATTAGATATTATGGTATTAACACATTCAAAGAACTAAACTAACATCCTCAGTTTATCCTTCAATCATGTGAACGCAAGGCTTAATCCTAATAGTGCACAAGCAACTGGAATATCAAGTGAGACAAGTCCTCAAAACCAACAACCAGAGGCGTCCTCACCTCTGCCGGATGAGACCTAACTCCTCCCCCAACTCTACATGGCCTCTGGGCTTGAAGTCAAACTCTATAGCAGAGAAAGCCGATTATGAGATTTGTCATTGTACAAAGAATGACAAAGCAGTTTTAGATTATTCACTCACCTGGTTTCTGTCCAACCAGCTCCACCACCCTCGCCTGGCTCTCATCTCCAACTGGCTGAAAAAAAGGAAAGAGGAACTTTAAGACTTTTACAACTAGGTTTTTCTTTTAAAAGACACACTTCACAGAATAATCTCTCCCCACATGCTCTGGACAAAGTGTATGTGTGTGTGTGTGTGTCCTCACCACATCAGGGTGCGAGGCGTTGGGCAGTCTGAGCGCTCGTCCGTAGTGCTCCTGGTCCAGTTCTGTCTCTTTGGGGTACAGTTGGTTCAGTCTGCTGCGGATCTCGCGGCCCTTCTGCAGAGCCTGAGTGTACTCTGGAAGCTGCGTGGTGAACCACAAGCAGTCAGAACTGGTCCCACGTGGGATTTTACCACCGACCAGTACACTGACTGGGGAGCAGCAAGACCAAGAATGACTGACTCAATAACAAAGCATTAAAGAGTTTAAATTCTTAAGTGGCAAACTTACATTACCAAGGGATTTCTTGTCGTTCTTGGCCTGTGAAGAAACAATGTTCATGTCACAATAATGGAAAAATCGATATATATTCCAAACAAACAACCTTTATCATATTCGTGGTGACTGTGAGCAGAGCTGTAATAACCTTTACCGACCACTATAGCCTTGACTGTGTCACTGATGTGTCTCTTCTGCTCCTCCAGTCCTGAGATCTCCGTCCTCACTGCCTGGAGCTCCTGCCACACACTCACCTACAATGTGGACACACAACCGATCTATTAGAATGACAGTGGAACAGTGGGCTCTCCATTAAATTACATATTTACACATTCCATGACAATGTTTATAATGGCTCTATGTTTATGTTTGCTTATCTGGTTTTGTCGACTTTGTTTAGTTGTATTTCAGAGATTCTAACATAGTGGACCAATACAGTTATTTCCTTGAAGGAATACTGAGTTTATAGTTAGGATTCAAACGTTGTAATAACTACTTATAGAATAGAATAGAATATAATGCTGGTGAGACAGTTTGAGAGTTTTAAGACCCCACTCCACTCAAAAATGTATTTTGTTTATCGTCACTGTGCACACTGATATATGTTCAGAGTGTGACACTTGAAAACTATTTTCCAAATTCACTTGCTGAAGGGTGAAGGTTTCTCTGTGCTCACATTGAACTGTACATAAAAGCAGGATTTGTGACACGACAACACAAACAATAACAAAAAACTTCAGACAAATAAATATCCAATAAAGAGTATTTTTATATGTCATAAAACATCTTTAATCCCAATGTTTCTAATTCTGTATGTGTTATATGACACACCAATCATAGTCCACTCCTCACCCAACAGTACTGCACAATGCAAACTGTTTTACACAAATGCTTTGGCTCAATACATAATATGAATATCATACAGTTATATGTACAGTCTGTGTTTTGATTGTAAGGAGCCCAGAAATGTAACCTCGCAGAAGATTAAGTTGTCACAAAAAGCACTGAATCAGCATCTGAAGAAACACTCACTATACTCCTGACATCGTCCCCTCGCAGGTCGCCCTTCCTATTCTCCACATTCGCTATGACTTTGTCGGTCTCCTCGCACACTGCTCTCATATCCAGCTCGGGCTTGTCGCTGTACCCTTCGCGGACATGCTCGTACAAACTGCTCCGGGCTCCTCCGTGCGAACAGCGGTGCTGCGGGATACACACACTCGCCCTCTGCCGTGAACATTGTCTGACCACCGGCTTTAACGCAGTCAGTGCAGTGCCTCCAAATCTCACGACCACGCTGATGCAGGTCGCCATGTTTGTCTTGTGGTCAATGTCGCATTCATGGGTGTGGGAATTACTGGTGCTGTACTCCTGTGTTGTAGGCTCCCGGTCAGCCTTTTCGCCATTTACTTTCAACGGATATGCGTTTCAATACTAAATTGTGATGTAAACGAAAGGATAATGTATAATGATAACAATTATTATAATTGTTTATGTCTTTCTTTGTCAGGAGTGAAACGCCCGTATCGGCCATGAATGCAGCATTAATGCGGAAGTGAGTATTTCGGAAATAAAATCGAAATATTTTATTTTAAAAATATATATATCAACTCTTTAACGCAACGGTTATCACATAATGTCAAAGAGGTGAGCGGGAAAATATTTTAATTTTTTTTCCCAGTGACAGAAAGAAAACGACTCAGCCCCAAACACAAGTCGTCACGATCCAAAGGTCAGCCAATCAGATGGGCGGAAGTTCAACGTTGCGGTAATCCGGTTCAGACGTGACAAGTGCGGCCGACTGGATCTGAACTCAGTCCTAATTTTAATGCCCCGTAGACTCTAAAAACTAACGGTACACTCTCCACCACCGAGCCGGACCCGTGTGGATAACCGCCATGGTGGACTGATATGTCCGCGAGCTTTGGCACAGGGGGAGAATTGTTCCTTTGTAAGCTAGTTTTGGTCCGTCCTTTAGTAACCGTTGGTGATGTTGCACGAGTCAGTCCGTTAGTAGCCTTTGGGGATGTTGCACGGGGCTGGATGAGCTAGTAACCAGTCGACGAGCCTTTCCGCTGAGGCCGGAGGAACCAAAAGGGAGACCCAGATGAGACTGCGGAAAGCCTCCCGAAGCTCCTGGTAGTACACCGGGTTCTTGGATACAGTTAGCCGGGGCCCTAAAAAACTGTCTCACCAATTCCTGTTGAGTGAGACCCAATCAGCTTTCACGGTGGAAACGAGAAGGAGAGCAAAGGTAAGCTAACTATTCATATTCATAAGCTGATGCTACAACAGCAGTCTGCTATTTATTAAAGCCAGTCTTTTTTTGACCTTATGGTAAAAAAAATCATAATTGAAACATACAGCAATACAGTGGGGTAAATCTGTAGCATAACCTAAAGTAAGCTGCATTAGATGAGTCTGGGAAGCTAAAACAAACAATCATAGAGGATGAGAGTTATCTGGGTCATATCTGTCCTGTTGTTTGTTTGTTGTTGGTTAAATCGTTGCACTCCTCTTTAGTTAGTTAATTTAATATTATTCTATTTCATTGTATATCTTGTGCAAATTTCCCCTTGCGGGATTAATATAGTAACTGTCTATCTATCTGTATATATAATATTTTAGTTATTGTGGATTTTTTACCTTTTTACTTATGTAATAATATTCTTTACTGTTTTATTACTTATTTATACTTGTTTTGATCTTGTTTTTTTTACTATGTATGTTGTTTGCACTATCCACTATGCTGTAATCCTGTAAATGTCCCCACTGCGGGTCTAATAAAGGATTATCTTATTTGATCTACTTCAGATGAATGCTGTGCGGGGCGGGACGGTCACCTGGCGTCCCCAGCCGTGGCAGGACGGAGACGGGGGAGGAGGGGAGCCTCTCTCGGACAGCGACTCCGAGGAGGAGGACTTCCCTGATGACAGCACCACACCGCTGGGAGACTACATCACACACGGTGAGAAAGAGGAAGGGTGTCGTTGGGCAATTTTGGAAAACTCCTTCTGCTCCGTCTTAATTCATACTCAACCCTGCCTCTGTTTTCTCTTCTTCTTCTCCTTTCACTCTCTGCTGTATTTTTTAGGATTGAAGCAGCTCCTGGATGCTCAGCAGCTGTGTGATGTTACTCTTCTTGTGGAGGGAAAGAAGTTCATGTGTCACAGGTATGAACATGCGTTGGAATTTATGAAACTTAAAAAGTCATAGCCGGCATGTCCTTAAAGAGCTGAACATTTTGATCGTTGAACGGTTTGTGTAGCTTGTGTAGCTTGCGTAGCTTGGGGCGATTGTGGCTAAGTGGATAGCAGGGCCTTCTTTTAATCAAAGGGTCGGCGGTTCGAACTCCGGCTCCGCTAGTCGCATGTCGATGTGTCCTTGAGCAAGACACTTAACCCCAAAATTGCTCCCGTAGCTGTGCCTACGGTGTAGAAATGTGATAGACTCTGAATTGTAAGTCGCTTTGGATAAAAGCGTCTATAAATGACTGTAATGTAATGTAATGCTTAAAAAAGGAGATGCGTGCCAAGGAGATACGTGCCAAAAAACACACGGAAGAAGTTGAAGAATAATACTTGGAATGTTGAATCAATTCCAACAATAAAACATTTCCACCCCCTATTAAAGTATAATATGCAAATCAGATGTGACTTGTGATGACGCTGCACTGATACATCTCTGTTCTTGTAGTAAAGCTGTTCGCAGCCTCTGTTTGATATAAAAGAGCGTGAAAGATCAACAAAACTAAACACTGTAAAACGTAGAAATGTCTCTGAAACGAGTGTCTTCTCTCCCCTCAGAGTCCTCCTAGCAGCCGTGAGCCCCTACTTTCGGGCCATGTTCACCAGTCCCCTGGTCGAGTCCCGCCTCACCGAGATCCGACTGGAGGAAGTGACGCCGTCTGTCATGGAGACCGTCATCCAGTTTGTGTACACCGGTGAGGCGGGGCTCTCTCTGGACACCGCCGAGGATCTGTTTGTGGCCGCCAACCGGCTTCAGGTCATGCCCCTTCAAGACCTGTGCTCCAGGTAGATTTTAATATTGCATTAGCTTTATCAAACCAGCTTCTGGACGTTAAACCCTCTTGTCTCACTTCCTCTCTTCTCTTTCTCTCCACCTGTGGTTTTCCTCTGTTCTTATCTCTCCAGGTTTCTATTTGAGCACCTCTCGGTGGATAACTGCCTGGGGATGTACTCTCTGGCTCGCTCTCACCACGACCAGCTGCTGCTGCGGGCCTCTTTGCGGCTGGTGGCCCAGCACTTCCCCCGGGTGGCCCGGCAGAAGGACTTCCTCCTGCTCGACCACGGCACCTTGGGCAGCCTCCTGAGCTCTGACCGCCTTGGCGTGGACTCCGAAGCGGAGGTGTACGACGCGGCACGCCGCTGGGCGGAGCACCAGCCCTTGGACCGCTACGCCCACATGCCGGCGCTGCTCCACCACCTGCGGCCGGGGCTGCTGTCCCAAGAAGAGAGCCGCAGGCTCTGCCAGGAGTTGGGGCCCGCCGCGGCTGGCGAGGGCCTCGGGGGCCCTCTGAGACCACGGGAGGGCATGTTTGAGAAGAAGATCGTCTGTGTGGACCTGACGCCTCGGGAAGAGGATAATTTAGCCGCGAGAGACTACACGGTGGACTGCTTTGACCCTCGGACAGGGAAGTGGGAGAAGTTGGCGGCGCTGGGTTCACTGGTCAGTCCCGGCTGCACGGCTGTAGGTGACCGGCTGTTTGTGGCAGGCGGGATCCTGCGGACAGGCTCCGTGTCTGCAGCCGTGCATGAATATGACGCGGTGTTGGACCGCTGGATAGAGAGGCCTTCCATGGTCCAACCGCGGGCTATGCTTGGCCTGCTGGGCTGTGGAGACTCGGTCTTTGCCTTGGGGGGTAGTAACCGCTCCGCTCTGCTGGACTCCAGTGAGACCCTGGAGCTTGCGACGCTTCAGTGGGCTCCGGGGCCTCGCTTACCGCTCCCTCTGCGCGCCTTTGCCTGCGCGGCACTACGCGGACGACTTTACCTTCTGGGGGGAACCACACTCGAACAGAACCGGGCCGTGGTCCACTCGGGGGTGCTTATTTATCACACCCTAACAGACTGCTGGACACGAGTGGCTCTGGACTCCGGCGCCACCTGCCTCGCCGGAGGGGTAGCGGTGCGTGGAGGAGTGTGCGCCATCGGGGGATACATGAGGGATACGACCAAGTTCCTGGACGGGAACTACACCAATCTGGAGACTTTAGACGCCACTGGGCGTGTGCTGTTTTTCAGAGAGGGCCGGGGGTCTGGGGTAGAGAGGGAGGTGACTGGGGGAGGGGTGATGGTGACCGCGGACCAGCGGGGCGGGGCAGGCGGCGGGAGCGACCGCGCCCCGAGCCCCGTGGTGTTTCCCGGGCTGCCACGGCGGATAGCGGCCGGGGGCGTGGCCAGGTGGAAACGCAGGATTTACGTGCTGGGCGGGGAGAATGGCACGCGGTTCTACGACAGCGTGTACTGTTGGAAGCCCGGCTGGCGCAGCTGGGTCCAGAGACGGGAGAAACTCCCCGGAGACACTGGAGGGGTGAGCCAGTTCGGGTGCACCACTTTAAAGTTCCCCAAGAAACACATCCTGTCCAGACTGAGACTAGCCAAAGAAAACTGCAAGAAGGCAGCTGACTAGCTTGATAGGGACCAGTACGACCGAAGGGTTTGAAGTAGCTCCTCATTGACCATTTTATACAGTCTGAGTGCAGCCCAGACCTGTAATGGACTGGATGCAGGCAGATCGTATAAAATGTGTTGTGGAAAGTCGG
The DNA here is from genome assembly GCF_050575085.1 of Anarhichas minor. NCBI lineage: Eukaryota > Metazoa > Chordata > Actinopteri > Perciformes > Anarhichadidae > Anarhichas > Anarhichas minor. The sequence continues at coordinate 1,942,021 of NW_027466472.1, forward strand.
ATGTACAGGCGGAGAGCAAAGGGAGCCAGAAACTGGTTGGAAGTCAGGAAACATGCACCTGAATATCACCCAATTTACTATTTGTGAGAACAGTAAAGTCATTTGAGAGGGAACAAAAGGGCCTTTTTTCAATTAATTGTTTTCTTAAAGTGTAATATTATTTTCAGCTGGCGTAATTTTTTTTAAGGCTGTTAAAAAAAAACTGTTTCAATGCTGTGAATTTTTCAGCAGCGTTTAGTTTAGACACAAGGATACCGGCACATCTCCGACCGCTCTATGTTCCACTTTATTTACCTTCCTTCTTCTTTAACGTGGGCCTGTAAAGCCTTCTGGAACTGCACTTAAGGGCTTTAGAAATAAACAGTGAAGACGTCCTGTTCGGTCTTTGACTCGTGACTTGAAAGCCCTGTATTGTCCTCGTCTCATTGGAGGACATCGGTCAAAGGTTCATCCCTCACAAACATCAGGATCTTCCGGTCACTGGTCCCAAACACGGCAGAACGTAGACCAGATGTGTCTTTTTTACTTAAACCGTGCTCATGTTCGGTGTTCTTAAATGCCTCAAACATGTGGAACATAGCAGTGGGAGAAATGTGCAAATACAGCTGGAACACGCACAAAAATCTAAAAGCCAGAACATCTTCCACATTAATATATATGACAATGTGTGCTTTATGTTGATGACAGTACCCATGGCCTCCTTGTGTCTAAACTACCGTACCTTTCCTAAACCTTCAGCTGTCTTTACGTGACTCAGCAGCCGTGTCAAAATTACACTTTCTTTCTTTCGGTTGCTGCAGCCACAGGACCTGTGAATGTGTTCTGCATGGAGGTTATGGAATATCTGAAGACATTAGCACTGCACCTAATTTATTGAAATGTTTAAATGTTTTTTGTTGTTTTATTTTGAAATGGTAACTTTTTGCTCTGACTTTCACTCTGAGCTTAGACAGACCCGTCAAACAGGAGCAGATGTGTTTGGATCTGAAAGTTTTTTAAAGTAACTTAATTCTTAAATTCTTATTTTATGGTTAGAAAGGTTACCCACAAATGTAAGCACATTGTTTTGCTGTAAGCCGCTATGTTTTCTTCTGTTTTCCTCTCTTATTTATTCACATTGATCAGATCCAGACACTTCTGGGGGGGGGGGGGGGGGGGGGAACATCGCCAGCTGTGTCTGAAAATGGCAGAATTCTACCAGTGTTGTCATCAGATTGCACACTACAAAACAGCTGGAAAATATGTGGATACTTTGGGATTTTTGCCATGATGGAGGCCCTCTAACTCGTGAAACGGAGAGCTTAAAAGTCAGAAAAAAGATTTCTATGACATTGAAATGAATGGGTTTCTATTGCTAAAATACAGCAGGAAATAATTTTTTTGTTAATTTGGAATTTTCTCACCATCTTAACGATCAATATTTGCATCACTGCAGGCTAGATATGACTTTAGATTAGTTAACATTGATACAGTTTAGATACTGTGAGTACGTCGTTAACCTAATGCAAGAGCGTGAAGATGGATTCAGGATGTGGCAAAATATGATTTATTTTTCCAATCTCGTACACCTGGGATGAGACAAAGTGTGACTCTGTACAGGATCCTAGTCCTGCAAAGTGGATTTATTTAAGTTTACTGAAGTCTGGAACGTAGGAATTTAAACCTGCTAAAAAGCAATAATTTGGTGAGAAAGAGTTTATTTTCCCATAACGAAATTGTAAAACAAGACCATTGAATCCAAGTTCATGTAGCTCCTCAAAGCTTTGTGGTCCGGTTTGTCTCATAACTCTGGATTATTCTGAATCAACAAACCAATAGCATCAAAAGAACATTTCATCATTTTCCGTGACTTGACAACAGAAGAGTGGAACTCCCCTAATTTCTCAGCTAACAGCAGATGTCGAGTTATTTCTAGTGAGAACTCCCACAGCTGTTTCTTATCAGATCTCTAATGTTTTACTTTATTTCAGTAGGTTGTTCACTAAACTCACAAATTATATCATTCTTTTCTTTTTCTTCTCATTTTGGTTGGTGAAGAGATGTGAGCTTCAGTTTGTGTTTGAAGAAAGAAATTCACATCACACTGCAGGGCTCGACAGTGAGGGATGCAAGAAGATGTCACATTTGTGAAGTTTGAAGTACCCCGTTATCTCTGTGCTGGACGTCAAATGATCCTGCAAAGCATCTACAACATACACATGACATGTCTACATGTCACATTTTCATTATTAAGCCAACGTATAATGGCACAGTATCTTCACTACTGGGATTATTTTCTGTTTCGGCAACCACTTTTTAACCCTCCTGTTGTGTTCGGGTCAAATCACCATTTGTAACACCCATGGTGTTCCTGGAAACACTAGATTATGTCCATTCATCAGATGGAAAACAGCCCCATACACACCCACACCTGTTCACAGGCCCATATATAAAGTTGTACACATTTCAAACTTCCAGCTTCCAAAGTCCAGCTTCCAACTCTTTTTACCAGAGTCCATTGAGGGTATTATACTGGACATGACAAACCTGGAGGGGAGGCGTGTGTTTGGGAACAAGTGAAGAGCATTGGACCAGGTAGACCTCCAAGCCTTCATGGGTCTGTTGATTCTAGCAGGAGTATATCGGTCAAACAATGAGGCTAGAAAAAGTCTGTGATGCAGAGTCCGGGAGGCCTATATTCCTGTCAACACTGTCCTTACAACAGTTTCATTTAATTTAGTGATACATTTTCAGTGTCTATTCTTTGTATATTCACAGCAGTTGTTCATGTAAACCACTAGTCTGAGACATTGTTTACAGCTTAAAAGTGTTAAATAAAATTTGGTGATGATTAATGGTTTTTGTGTTAATGTAAGAGCAGTTAAAACAGACCTTGACCGGGAACACTAAAGTAAGGGGGGAGAAACGAACACGACAGGAGGGTTAAACAGTGACCGTTTCTTTTTTTTTCACTTTCCAATAACAATGTTCTGAATTTTCACCTTGAAATGTCAAATGAGCCGTGAAAGGTGATCATGTGTGTGTGTATGTGTGCGCATGTTTTCTATGAAGCTCTTTTGCACACCGTGTGTCCATTCAGAGAAGTGAAGCTGCCCTCGTTTGTACAATTTGATCGGTGAGCTGAAAGGCGAACGGATGTTTAGATGAAGGCAGTGCTGTCAGATGATTAAAGGACTGTTTGCTTATGTGTTTTCCACTTCTTCTTCTTTATTATTATTGTTTTGTTGTTTTTACAACTACAGGAGCTTAATGATGTCGTGCTCCGTCTAACCGACAATAGATAAACATGTTTGCATGTAAAAAGTTGAAAATCCAGCAGAACCACACGGCTGCCACCCTGTTTTTCATGGTTTGGTGTTAATAAGTACTCTCATTAATAAACTGCTGACACGGCTCATTGTCACAGCTGGCCAAAGTTCTCACTCAGGCTGACCTCCACAAATCTCCTGCCGACCACAGATGCAGTGCATCTTTTCTTGGTCACGTTGATGTCTCTGACAGATAAATCTCAGGTGATTAAAGGTCAAACAAAGTGCACTCTGGTGTTAAAGTGCAGCGATGGAGAGTCTCTCGTCAGACAAAGTGATCATCAACAACATCACCGTCATTGTTGATATTTCATCGTGGTGATCAGTGTCGGCATTTGGGTGAGTGCACCTGTGTTGGTCTGTATAACTATAATGAGGAGGAGATGAATATGACGTGTGTCACATAAAGGAGAGGTGACATGTGGTTTGTTCTGTGTTTTAGGCCATGTGTTTTGCACCAATCGTGGGACGGTTGGAGGATATTTCCTGGCAGCACGCACCATGACGTGGTGGCCGGTGAGTAAATATAAAATATACAGCCCGATATTAGCTTATTATGTTCTTATTGGCCGATGAGAAGAAGTAGAAATGAATTCAAAAGATGTGCTTGAGGTCAAACACCATTATATTATCATTTCAGAGTTTGTCCACCAGAGGATGCCACCGAGTTTATGTGTGTGTGTATTTATTTCTATATATATATATTTATTTCTATATATTTATATTTATTTGTTTTTATATATTTATTTATACATATATATTAAAAACAAATTTAGAAATCATGCAATCAAGCAGGAGTATTTTAAAGTTGAACAAGCTGACGGAATAAACGATGCTTCACGCTAACGACATACTCTGTAAGTACTTGAACTACTTTATTCCAATATTGCAAACCGAAATATCATTACCATACCATAGAGCAGATTTCAACGGGATTTGCAATATTGGCTTTCAACTGATAAATGTGGATGTGATTTCTTAGTAAGGCTCTAAAATGAAGATATTTGTCATCATTATTTTTTTACTTCTGTCAGTTCCTCCTCAGCAGCTTCACAACAGGGAAGACATGCACTAGAGTCAGTAATCATTCATTTCACTGCAGCGGTGTACAGTATGCTGACGCTGCGAAAGACACAACAACCACCTCCTGCAACTCTGTTGTTTTCTCTCTTAGCGAGGACCCGGTGTGGAGGTACACGGTGGATGCTAATGCTCTCATGATGATGGCTGTAGCAGTGTTTATGTGGGGTTACTACACCTAGCAGTCATACTGATGTACATGTGATGAAGTTTGATCACTCTGTTGGGACGATTCAGTAACCGTGGCGCCACCTGGTGCCAATTACCTGTCACTACAAATCATAGAGACGTCACAATAAAAAATAAAGAAAGTTCTCTCACTTCTCTGTGGAGCACAGTGGGTTTGAAAGAATGTGTGTAATGCAGTTTATAAATGTTTCATCAGGTTACGATGCCATTACTGTATACTGTTACATGTTGATTCAATCTGCGCCTGCTTCCAGCACCGAGATAAAAGGTGAGAAGGAAAAAAAAAAAAAGTATAATTTGGAAGCCAGGTAAACTCAATAAAGTCTCAAGTAGCCTGAAGATTTGTTTTCAAAGCCCCCCCCCGACTGGTTTTTGAATCTTTGGCTCAAGAAATCAATAAAAAGGTTGAGTCACTTTGCAAAACTCCTGTACGAAGAAATGAATACTCATGCGTTCATATTGTCGGATAAAGTGCATGTCTAGTTCTGCTGAGTCAGTGCGGACTCTTGATTTGTATATAATTGTGCTTGGTCATTTCATCAGGCATAAGATACATCATAAGTCATTAATTATGGCCAAATATTTGGTAAGTATTACTTACTTTTCTGCCCCATATCATACTCGTTTTGGGCCGTTAGTCTCACTAAGTTCAGCTCTGATGAGCATTGTATCCGTCATTGTGAAAGGACATCATCACTGTTCAATGATCAGCTTTAAAGACGTTATCTTATTAGACACCACAGGAACTAGGGAGCCATTCAGATTTCCAGTTTTAATCATCACTTCTGTTTTTATTTAAGCAGATATTTCCCATTAGCATTGTACATGTCTGGAACCTACAGAGTTCTCCCATGAATACCCAACTATCGTCCCACCTCCATGCAGAGTTTCAGCATCATTCATCACATCAGCTCTTTAATGTCCAGTCTGTCAGCGAGCAGGGGGAGGAGTTTAACAGCAAGGGAGAGAGGGGGGGGGGTGGGGGGGGATGAGAGAGGAGAATGGAAAGAATGTAGAGTTTTCCTAGAATGAAGAGTCAGAGCCGTCACCAGGCACTGTTCACGTAACACTCCCACACAGAGTTATGGGTGGATCCAGTGGAGTTGGATGGAGTCTTATCGAGCGTCTGAAGTCTAGCCACCTACAGGGTCCTGTGCAACTCCCAATACTCCTGATCGTGTGTGTGAGGTATCCGACGCCTCGGTCTCCTGCAGGGTGGGGAAGAGGTAGGGGGGGCTTTTAAGGCTGGAAGCTGGTGTAGAGAGTTTCTGCGGTCTGTGGTAGTCGGTTTCACCCGCTTCGAAGCATGAATGACGGCTTTGGCAAACACCTGCCCTCTGCCGAATCGTAGGACGGAGGGGGGAGGAAAGGGAGGGAGCTGGGGAGGTTTAAAACAAAGATGGAGTATTTAAAAAAATACATCTTTGCAGGTTGAGTAGGATGACAGACTGATACAGGGAGAACACAGTCCTCAAGAATAAAAGCAAATACAATAGCAAACATTCTCTGACACACCCCAAAAAAAAAAAAAAAAAAAAATGGCAAACAAGCAAGTCAATCAAACCATACAAAGTGACATCAGGCCTTTCCAAAGTGACATCAAGTTTCTCTTTTTAATCCCATTCAATCCCACTGGTCTTAAATCAATAAAGTCCGTCTCCCACAATTCTCTGTAAACCAGAAAGTACTCAGTGGCTCCTCTTTATTTTATGGCTGGTCAGCAAGGTTAGGGTCCACTCGGAGCAGGGCTCAGTGGCCAGTGAGACTGGCTAGTATGGTGTCATTAACCAATGCTAATGGCCCTTTATTCAGAATTAACGTCAGCGACACAGGCAATGATTTCAGCAGCATCATCAGGGGACTAATGAACATAGTTTACGTTACAGCACATTCAGAGAGATAGAAACGCATGGCGCCGGACACACGGGTACAAATGGCATCTTGTACAACGGAAAAGTCAAGTTTGCTTTATACAATCACATTTCTATAGCGACGCTGAACATTCCACCACTGGAGAAAAAAACAAAACTAAAAAAAACTTTTACATCTGTTGGTACGACTCGTTCCTTGAAGCACCATTTGTACAGCGAACGTGGAAGTTTGTGAAACAACACGGAACATAGAACAAGTACTGGGAACGGTAAGCAGGCTCGAAGGGCAATACATTTCTATGCGTCGTCTTTTTATGAATGCTAATCTCAATCAAATACACTGCAAAAGTTTTCACACGAGTGACCAAACAGCCTTGTGTGGAGTTAGACCGAAACCAGAACGAGTAAGAGGCAGAAAGAGGGCCGACTGACGGCAGCAGGAGGGGACCCCAACCCTGGTATGCAAACATTTAAAAAGGTGCCACTCTGGAGCACACTCTGGGGGGGGGGGCTTGGAAAAAAGAAAAAAGGCAAGGAGAGTGACACACCTCTCTTCCTTCTTTACCTCTCAACTTCCCTTCACATGAGGGGAACAATATGAGAAAAGGAGTGCTGGAGCAAAGACAAAACAAACAATCCTGGAGTGCTCATTCCTCTCCAAGGAGGAGGTCAGTAGGAGGAGATGATATACGTGTCCTCCTCCCTCTCTACCTGGCCTCCTCCCTCCTGTCCTCCCTCTTGGTGCGAATGGATTGAGAGCCATCAGTGGGCTGCTGGACCCAGTTGTTATCGTGAAGCCCGACGCGGCAGCCCGGCGTGTCCTTGTCCGTCCGCCGGCAGCACATCCAGTAGGAACGTCCATAAGGCAGGTCGTGGTGGTAAGGTTTGGGGTGCCAACGGCACAGGGAGACGTCCCCGCGCTCGTATTGCCGCTTGCACTGCTTGCAGGGGTCGTCCTTGTAGAGAGGGTCTTGATTCCAGCGCGAGTCCACCGCCCGCACCCCGTACGTCTCGATCAACGCCTTGAAGTAGTGGCAAGTGCATTTGAGGGCCGCCAGCGAGCGCGTCGGCAGGTAGCTGAAGATGTTGACCATGATGTGGTCGGGGAGCAGCAGCATGTACTGGCGCGGCTCGAGGAGGCGCTGAATCTGGAAGCGGATCTCCAGAAAGTCGTGGGACACGTGGCGGTAGAGGCGACACAGCGAGGGGTCCGAACAGTCCTCCCCAACGCTGGGAGAATCCGGTCGGGTCGCCCGCTCCCCCGAGCCCACCGCCACCCCGGGGCCGTTGTTGTTGGCACAGTCCAAAGAGCAAATACCTGACCCGCTGCCAATGCCCGTTCCTTTTACATCCTCCTCTGGGCCCCGTGGGGGCTGAAGGAAGAAGAGTTGTCCAGGAGGGGGATCATCAGATGAGGGGTCACTAGAGCTGCCCCCACTCCCTCCCCCCCCACTCGACATAGCGAAGCACACCGTCTCCTCCTGCACATTCTCTGTACTGTCCTTGCCATAAAACACACATTGATCCACAGCACCCGTCACTACCACCTCCACGTGGAAGCCGGTCACCCGCTCCCTCCCCACACCCCCGGCTTTCTTCTCCTCCTGGGTCGGGTCTGGGCTGCCACAGGCCTGCCTGTCTGGGTGATGGAGGTCTCCATCTGGTTTGGGGGCAGCAGTTGTGGCGGCAAGCAGCAGACTACCGGGGTCTCTAGATGAGGGGCTGACTAGCTGGTAGAGGTCACAGGTGATTTTCTCTTTGGCCCTGGCCGCCGCCTGGTTGCCCCCACCGCCACAGCTCATAAACATACAGCGGGACCTGCCAGCTGGCTCCAGCTGAGACCGTGGATCCAGATTCGACACTCGGAAAGCTATTCTAACCTCACCATGGCTGTGGCTGGGGGGCGGAGGAGGGGCTGCAACGCCGGACTCCCCGCCTCTCCTTCGCTCCCTTTCTCTGTCTCGATTAGCAGAGTCTGTTCCAGGACCGGCGTCCAGATGAAACCGGTTCTCTTGGTTCTGGGACTCAAAGTGCGCGATGGCCTGGGCTACCCTCAATGACTCCTGCTGCTCCTCCAGCTCCTGGTCCGTTTGGATAGGAGATGACAACTCCCGGGCCTCTTTGGAGGGCTGGCCATTTGAACTGTCCGACACGAACACGTCAGGAGTGGGGTCCGACACCGTGCCCCGGAGGAGAGTGTGCTGGTGCGTGGTAAGGCCCTGACTGTGAGTGGTGTTCGGGGCCTCGTGGTGGTGTTGAGTCCCGTGGACCGCCACGATTCCCTGGAGGGCCATGGCAGTCCTCTGCTCAACCAAGGCAACCATCTCCGCCACCGACAGCAAGTCCGTCTCAGTCACGCCTCCTAGAGGAGGTTCATCAGAGCTAGGAGGCGAAAGCGAGGAGTCGTGGCTGAGGCTCGGCTCCGAGGCTTGGGAGCGCGTTGGAGGGTCATAGGATGAGCATCGTCTTCGTCTTTTGGCTTTACTGCAGTCAGTTGCCCAGTTACCTTTAACCTTTGGAGAAGCAAAAAAATTCATATTTAGTTTTTCAAAAAATAAACTAATTGAACTAAAAGCTCTTAAAAACAACAGCTTTTTTAGTTTCAGCTCTTTACCTTCATGGCGCTCGGTCTGGGCTGGCCTGCTCCACTGAACTGGTGTGCAACAAAGAAGGCTATCTTCTCCTTGGTGTTGCCCGGCTTAATGACGTACCAGGTGTCTAACAGCACGCGGCCATCTTCCATCTGGGACCCGGAGGAGGGTGGCAAGGGAGGTGCTGAAGAAGGTGGAGGTGCTTGGCTCTGTGAGCTGGGGACAAGCTCAGGTTCGGGCGGAGTGTTCTCTGAGCCCGCATCCTCCTCTTCTCCGTTCGCCTCCTGCACACCCACTATCATCCCTCCATCTTCACTTCCATCAACAGTCCTTCTGGCACCCGGAGAGGGCTCGGCCTTGCAGAGGGAGGGGGACCCCAACCCGCCGCCGCCGCCGCCACCTCCGCCGCCGCTGCCCCCCGAGCCCGGGCTCCTGGCTTTGTTCTGGGAGTAGGTGCCAAAGGGGCGTGGGCACCACAGGCGGATGTGGGAGAAGGTGTCTCGGTCCATCAGGATGCGGACCACCGGGGCATATCGGCATCTATGCTGGCCAGCAAACACCCAGAACCAGAGCTCTCATTCTCAGCTCCCTTGTTCCAGTGCCAACCTGATGGGCACTGCCTGTCACCAGGGCCACCAGCAAAACCAGGCATACAACCTGCATCAATAGGAAAGGGAGAGATGAGAGGAAAGGGTGGGGTACAGCCGGGGGAGGGAGGGAGGAATGACAGAAGAGAGAAAAAACGGCCCAGTGAAAACAGAGTTTGTATTTCTAGGGCAACAAAGCTCGTCAGCGCCGGGATCAGTTCAGATAATCGATGACCAATTGAGGCAGTATCGAGTCGTAGCCTCCAGGTACAACTCAAACAGGGTGTTAGCGCTGTACACCGGCAGCCCAGCCCAACTATCATCATACTAACTGAACTTATCACAACCGGCCTGCCTCCTACTTTGCCCAAACTCAATTAGCTACCGTGTACTATGATCATCTCCCCGCTTTGGAGCCTCTAAATCAAATTAAAAGGATTCCATTTCAAGTTTTGGTGTCTGCGGCCGGCAGATGAAAGGGATGAGAGATGGAACACAAAAGCTCCAAATGGACTCTCCCCCCTCTCCCTCTCTCTCTCTTCTCCTGCATCTCAGTGCTTCAAAGAGGACTTGCTTAATAGGAGGCAACACAGGGAGGAGCACACAGGCATATGCTGGATCTATTTTTAGCAAACGGCAGGAGGGGGTGGGTAGTAGCTGTCCTGCCTGTCCTCACCCCTTTCTCCCAGCCAAAGAGCCCATGCTACAGGCTTGGGGGGGGGGGGGACTTTAGTCCAACCAGCGTGCTTCGGTGCAGCTATGCCAGCTGTAGGGGCTGCCAGGAACGTGCCAGCGTACTTAAGAAGAGGAACAAAGTGGCAACCGACATTGTTGGCTCACTGCTCATCTGAAGGCATCCTCTGCTTCCCAGAACAGCTTGAACCCACGATTCAGTCCTGAGCCGCTTCCTTTAAGGTTACCATTTACACATTAGTCTACATGTTTAAACTCATAGCTTTAAACCGGCTCTTAAATTTGCAATTTGCCACTTAAGATAAGTTGCAACGGACCATTGCACAGTCACTTTATACCGTAGTTCTAATGGTGCGGACAGAAGCCAAAAAAGACACTATTGACTTTACTAAAGAGATATGATGGCATGAATGATGAGATAATTAAACTCACTCATCAGTCAATATACAACATCCTGATTATACCAACCGCATATATGCATACACCACCACAAGTCACCCTCAAGTAGTTCACTATAAATTATGTTAGATTCCCCCGGTCGCAATAAGCTATTTGGTATCTTTTGTTTAGTGTCAGACCGCGTGTTGAGAAGCACGACATCCAGACGAAGCATATCATGTGATAAAGGTTAGATTAGTATTGATTTGAATTTATTCAACCCTATATTGACCAAAACAGGCAACTAAAAGAATGCGTCACTGCTCAACAGCTTGTCCTTTACTTTCATTAACAACAAACTATTCATTCCCATCTCTTCTTCCTGTTCTATCTTTCTTCACCTCCACAGGTCCAGACATGCAGTCCGCTCCATGTATCTTGGAGGAACTTGTCCTCTTACGCAGTGTTCATTTTTCAGATTGCCTGTTAAATCTCGGGGTGTGGCAGCAGCCACTTGACAGAAGTTGTCTGCATTATTGGCAGGTAACCAACCATTAGGACGGGCTCAGCTCGGTGTAGTACAGCTAAACAGCAACAGCCTAAAATGAGATTGGCTTCACACAAACATCCCCAGGTGTTGCAGCTACGGAGGAACAGGGTGTGTTTTATTGGTCAATACAAGCTGGTTCTGCAGCACTTGAAAATATTTCTTTCTGTTGCATAACACAAAGTTAATTAAAGAGCTTATTTCGCACAAAAATAAAGGTTGATATATTTGTTTAAGATTAGTTTGCCTGCTTTCCATGTAAGCCACCTGACTCCTTCAATCCACAGGCTTTAAAAACAGGTCATTGTTGTGCTTCTCTGCCCCACACACACACTTACACACTCACACTCACTGAATGGGTGGTGCTTTGTGCATTTGGACTAATGGAATGGCTCAGAGAGGTGCAAAAAGCAAACACCGCCCACACGGAGTGGTGGACCAATTCAAATGCTTCCTCTGTAATCACACGGCAACGACTCGGCTAAGAGGCAGATTATACTGCTGCTGGTGAACCTTTTTTACTGCCCTTTCTCTGCGTGTTCCCTTATGACTCTCTTTAACCACGTTCTCTATCTCCTCTCCCTTCCCTCCTCCATCTCACTGCATCGTGCCATCCATCACTCATATAACAGATTGGAGGGTATTAAACGAGGGGCCAGAAGAGAGACGGCCTGCCCACTGCAGTGCTTCAGTACAACGTGTGTCACACTCTCTCACTCACACACACACACACACACACACACGCACACGCACACGCACACGCACACGCACACACGCACACACACGCACTTCCTCATTTTCCACCACACACTTGATCTTTCCCTCATGCCTTCATTATAATCAACATAAGACACCTGGACAAACTACAGATCTGAATCGTTCTCACTTTCCTGTGAATTTAGGATGTTCGAGAGAGACGCTATGTCCACTCCTGACTAGAGCAGAGCAGATACATGTGAACACGATGTTTACATCTAAACTCCACAACACTGGCGTTTTTTGGATTGGCCTTCATCTATACTGATCCATCTTCCTCCATGAGTTAGCAAACAGCAAAACACACAGTTTAAAACAATGACAACACGTCTAATGTTTGATCGGCTTCACCGATAATACACGAGAGCGATCACAGACTTGATGACAACCTCTTAAAATTACTGCTACACTGACATCACCCAAGCCTCTCTGTGCACGGACCAAAAGCTGCTCTTCAAAATATGCTTCTTGCAATAGAAACAATGCCAACTATTAAAGACTTAACATACATTATCTCACATACAGATACAGCTGGAGTGTCTTCTATCATTCAGTACTCCCCGAACAGTCGGTTTAAGTTGGTGCTGAGCTGTCTTAACTTTTTTTTCCCTCCCTCTTAATTTGAAACATTTTCTGCAAATGAAGGCTTGGGTTTGGTTTTAAGCTTTCTGCATCCACCTAATCCTTCAAATCCTGTCCAAGCACAGTGGCAGCCAGCGACACCACAGCAGCGCCGCAGCACCAGAGACGGCTTCGTTAGGTTGCCAAGCCGTCTGACAAATTAACGAGAATAATGCTTTTCCGTATGCGTCACTTAACGTTGAACTATTTCCATACATAGAGAGCGTTGTGGGTCTAAATGTCGGCAGCAGGTAGGACACGTGAACTTGGATCACACTAGCTACTGAACCACAGTATGCAGTGATGGTGCTACTAAGCTTTTATAACAGACGGTATAATAAATAAGTCTAATCATGCTATGGATTTATCGGTTTAAAATGAAGAGCAGTGTTAAGTATACCAGACCAGTCTCATCACCTCTGCCAAATTCTTGTGGATTACTGCTGCAGTCAAAATGTGGAAATCCACACAACACGTGTACACAACTGCAGGTACTGGTCTGTTACTATAAGTTAGTATCCTGCTGTTCGCATGGTGAAATATTGAGAGGTTTGTCCCACTACATTAAAACTAGATTTCTGTTTGACTGGGTCATTTCCCTGTACAAATCAAAACCAGTTTGTCATGCACTCTCTCACCAGGGTACTGGTTTCACTGTGGTAGGTCTCTGCAGTTCAGAACATAGAATGTACCACATTCCCATTTAAAAAGCTAATTTAAGATTTAACAAGTCGGATTGGCAAAAAGGAGCACCAATTTCGAAGCTTGTTGCTTAAAAGTTTGTGTTGATTTACCTTTAACCTATCAGCTCAAAACACACCGCATCACTCCAGCTCGGCCCACGCATACTATCCTGCAGCTCTCCTGCACTAGACGGCCAAAAGCTGACGAACGATGATACAGAGGCATGCCAAAACGTCTCAGCTCAAATCTCCCTCTCTGGGTGTGCGCCTGCGAAGACAATGCAACAGAAAGCACAGCCAGCAGGCCAACTGTCAACAGAACAATAGGGCCGAGTGCATCAAGCCAGTCTGCTCAGGAACTTCATTACATCGAGGAGACACCTAGGAAGAGGGGCTGATGTGACCCTGCAGGGCTGTCTGAGTGTTTGTGTGAGCATCTGTAACATTGTCACCAGTAAGATTTTGATGCAAGGAGGGCAAGTCATGCGTTGTCTAACAACATCACACCAGATAGAATAGACTACTTCAATTCACACCCAACGAAACTGGTTATTTAAATTGTACAGCAATGACAACATGAGATCTTATGCTGCTGTCCCAACAACAGATCTTACTCTAGACACAATCACCTTAGCTTATATCTCCTTGTAACTCACGCTGCGTTGTGCAATACAATAAACGAGTTTATTCACATATGCATAATCAAAAAACACTTAATATTATGGTCAGCGTCACTCAACACATGTTATGTTTACTAGGATTCAAACGTCCTCCGCCTGCAGGTCACTTGACCATTTACTCTTCTACTTATAATCCTACAAACACCGGCTGAAATTAAAGCAACTTCTCCAGTACCAACCAACAAGTGTGGAGTCACAAACGCACACAAAAAAGATAATAATAGCAACAATACTCTGATTGTTCATCTTAATTGTCACATTTTGACTGTGTGATGGGACGTCTCTGATCAACCACTGGCTAGTTACCCAACTAGCAAACAGTTAGCTTAAGGTCTTAGTAAATACTTTATCAGTATATTAATATTTAACAGTAACTAGACCCCAATCAATAGGCGTCTGGACACTTTAATGGGTTATTAATGGGTTGTTGCACACAGTAAATAGAGCCGTCCAGCCAACTGGATAGCACAACTTACCTGCATAATAACATGACAGGGCTAGCTAGCAAGCTAACAATATATCTTATATAGATATATAAAGCTCTTGTGTTTAGCTGACCTCACGTTACTCACCTTAACAGCGTTAATCTCCACAGACACTCGTATTGACTTGGTCGATGACAAAGTGTTTCCTCGTAGTATTTCCCTCTTAACCCAAAAAAACAGTTTGTCTGGTGAAACGCAGGTGACACGAGTTAACTATCCGTGTCCACGTAGCTAAGCTAAGCTAGCTCGCTGGCTAACGGTCGACATTAGCATCAGGAGCTACTTTCTATTATCGACCGTGTTCCAGTGACGCTCGTTGTCAGCTCTCTGGACAAAGTGTAGCTGACTGTGCGCCTTGTTGGGACTCTGGGCGGCCGCTCTGCCGCTATCTATTTAGAAGAGACACGCAGCTTTTTACGGTATGTTCTCGGGGATACCAAAATAATCAGTGTCAAAACGGCAGGAGGAGGAGGAAGGCCAGCTTGTTGACAAGCAGCTGCATAAGGCCCACAGCCAATAGCAGCGCAGAGTCGGTGGTGTGCCCATATATGGTGTGTGCACATCTCCCTCCCTCTGCTGCACGCAAACACACACACATATACACACGCACACACTTAAACACACACTTAAACACACACGCTCACACGCACACACACATTAACACAAACGCACACACTTACACACACGCACTCACTCACACACGCACACACACACGCTCACACTCACACGCACACACTTACACACATCTAAACACACACACTCACACACAACTACACACACACACTCACTCACTCACTCACATACACTCACACACTCACACACACACACAAACACACACACTATCACACGCCTGCGCGTAAACACACACACACTCACAAACACTCACACACACTCACACACACACACACACTCACACACACAAACCCACACTCACACACGCACACTCTCACACATACACACGCACACACACACCTACACTAAAAGGTCACTGTGTCAAAGACAGGTGGGAAAATCCACACACACACCTATAAGGCATATTTACTATCATACTACTCTAATATTAATACAACATAATGCACAACATGCTCTCTGAGTAGAACCATTCTCCATCTATTACATATAAACTAGATGTTTGTATAATAATATTTCATCAACAGTATTTTGTTCTCCATATTTTGACCAGATGATATAAACATGAGTCATCATTTCATCACGTAGGCCAACGCTGAATGGCCTTTCGCTTTATAGTTATTTGCCATCTTAATATATTTTTATTACTCAGTGGATACTATTAATAATGTTGTGTTCTCTTATTTTAATTATATACACATTTTATCTACACAGTATGTTTCTAGTTTGCCAACAGGGATCATTAAAGTTTCATCTTTTCTTTGAAAACCTTTTGGGTGCCTGAGTGTTAGAAATGAAACACAGAGGAAACTTTACACACACACACACACACACACACACACACACACACACACACACACACACACAACAAAACACCTACACCATAGAATGGTGATATACTGTATATACAGTGGTGGAGAAATACAGCATGCGTGTTAGTGGTCAGTATGTTGTGCACATGTTTGTGTTTCAGGCTGGAGAAAAAAAAGCAGCATCTTCAGAGTCCAGCAGAGTCACCATCAAAGTACTTAATCTGTAGTATTACTCTTGTATTAGTAATGGAGTACTGGAGTCACTGATTAGTGGTGAAGAAGAAGATGGATGAGCTACTACAGATAATCATGAGGGAAAAAAACGGGTCTGTTTTAAGGAACAAAGTATTTTAAAAGACTTCCATCCATCAGTCTTTAGGGCAATTTAATTATTATTTATCACTTTTCTTTAGAATCATATTGTGATTATATGATGACGTCATTTTATTGTTTAAGGATTTACTGTTTTCTGTCATATTTAATTATACCAAGCAAGTTGTACTTAGTACTTAAATATATGTTTATATTTGTTTTTATATTTGTATACACATATCTAATTTGGTATCAAATAAAAAGCTATCCTGACTATTCTTTCAAAACGAGGATGATTAGAAATTAAGAAAATAAATAATCTAAAATCTAAAGTACGATTTTAATATAAATTGTACTTTTTGCTCTGAAACTGTGCCTGATGTTTTCTGGATTTTGTTTGTACTCTAAAGAATTATAGGAAGATGTTTCAAATTTACGAACATGTTATTTTTGTTTTGTATATGATAGAAAGTTTGAGGCAAGGGCATATATGATACATCTATTGATTATTCTCGCCAAATTCTTTATTCGCAAGTGGAATTTTACAAGACAAAGACCCCTTTTTAGTGTTTTTATAAAGATGTTTAACTTTACATAAAAATCTATTAAATGCTGAACCAACAAAGAGGCCATGAAAGACTGTAGGGCATGTGTTACCTGTGAAGTATGTAGGTAATTAATTAGAATTTGTGCCTTATATATATATTTTTTTTTTATGTACTTCATTTATGTTTTTATTATTTTATTTTATTTTATTTTGTAAGTGTTTATTTCTGTCTATTTTACTTATTTATTGCGAATTAACCCCCTGGCTCTTCAGTTTGAATGTCAGCATTTTACTCTGTCTCTTATTGTCATGTTGTCATTTAAAGCCCGCCTCATGTTGACTGTGATTGGCCGAACACTGACACAACATGTCGTGATCTGCCCTGCTATTGGTTAAAAGAATACATCTCTCCTCCCTTCACATCTGGGTTCGGCCTACTTGCTAAAAACTCGGATTGTGGTTGGTTCCTAGTCAAATCAATCAAATTTGAACTTCCGGTTAGTGAAAACGTTGCAAAACAGTCCCGACGGTAGTGGAGCAGGACAGTCACCAAGGAAAACCTGGATAACACAGCTTCAGGAAAAGTGAGTCACTTCATTTGTAAAGAGCAGAATGTTTCATGCAATTAGTTGTGTGTATATATATATATATATATATATATATATATATATATATATTTCATGTGGAAGAATAAACCTTGTTTATAAATGTCAGCAGCTACTGACGCTACACAACATTGTAGACACCGACTATACATCAGCTATAGCTAATAAGCTAGTTAACGTAGCCTAACAAAAGGCAATTGCTGTCCTTAACGCTGTAAATATGTTGTGCATTTGTATTTTACTAGACTGCAGGTCACTCGTGCACCGTACTGTAGTGGGCACGTGTTCATGACATTAGCATGTCTTGAAACATGTGTAGCCAATTACGTCCAAGGTTAAACATAACGGAACATGTGGTTGTCCCAATGTTCTTTACATCGTTGTGTGTTACATCATTTTTAATTTAATGTCACTCAACATGTTACACAACTTGACTCTCTTTGTCTCTCCCACTCTGTCTCTCTGTCTGTCTCTCTCTCTCTCTCTCTCTACCCCCCCTTTTTACAGTGATGCTATCAGAGGTGATGCAGGTGCTGCGTGGGGCAGGTAAAGTGGGCTCCGCCCTGGTTTGCTCTCAGGGAGAACATCTCAAATTTATGGCCTGCAACTCCACCGTGGGAGCGGGAGTCAAAGTGGCTCAGGATGCGGTGGAGGGACTGGTGGGCAACTTCAGTGGCGGCAGCACTGCGGTGAGGATCCCTGCATAGACTCATGATGGGCATTTCATATAATGCATACAGTTTGATGCAGCCCAAGTTAGTAATTATTTGGCTAAATTTCTTGTCCCAACAGTCAACAAAGGAGGACGTGTTTCCGGACGCGGAGGGTTGGGAAAATGTGGACCCCGATGAAGCAGCCAAATGGGCCACGGGGACCGAGTTCCCCTCTGATGCTCCGGAGCAAAACCAGACGGAAGCTGGAGCCGCAGCAGAGACGCCGACAGGTATGTGACATGTACACTTAGTATGTGGCACTAAAAGTTTAGTTTTTTTGTCTAAGAATATTTTAGTGTTTGTTTTCAAGCATTGAAATTATAGAAAAGATTGTTTTATATAATGTTGCGAGGTTTCACAACAATAAATACATCCAAAATTAAGTACAAAATATGCTTTATTTTTGATTTTTAGAAAACGTATTTCCGTCATCAAAGCATCTTCAGGGCTTGTAAAAGAAAGGGAATAATGGAAATCTCATAGCATGCATCCAATGTGAATGTGTCCTCATTATTTACACTCTGAGTGCTACGTTTTTGACAGTATTTTACCTTTGAATATTCAAGTTCTTGAAAAAACTGGAGAGCATGATATTTTTGTTCTTGTCCGTCAACTAGTCTGATGTTCAGACTGATACAATAAGACTTTAAAAGAGTCACACTTCGGTTCTTTCTACTGTAGGAGTTCCTCCTTCCCCGGAGGCAGCTCCTGCCGGGACGGGCTGGCCGGGACAGAGCGCTCGCTTCCTCCACACGACCCCCCGGTTTAACCGGTACTACTGCCAGACCAGGTCTGTCCACGACACGGTGGTGGCGAGACTCAACCCAGAGGACATCAAGAAGGCCAGGGAGGCCAAGAAGGCCCTGGTCAAACCTGTCAGACAGAAGGTGGGTTTAGATTGACTTTTTTTAAAAAGCAATGTGAGCTGTTGCAGATTAGGAATATTCTCTATGAAGCAGTTTATGCTGTAAAGAGAGAATATTTATGTTTTATCTTAATTTGTGTGTTTAATCTTTTTGGGGTTATTTTGATGAACTAGTATCTAAAGAGACGGATCCTGTATTGAGGAGACATTCAAACATTTGATCTTGTCATGTGAGTGATTGTTCAGATAGATGACTGAGGTAGAAGCAATACGCAGAATACGTTTTTTAAATATGCTCTGGTATGTTTTCTCTCAGCTGAGTGACCGTGCCAGAGAGAGCAAGGTTCCCGCCACAAGAATCAGCAGGCTGGTTAATTTTGGGGGTAAGAACGATACACTATTTCATTCGTTTTTCAGTTGTTGCACGTATCATATTTTGCAAAGAGAGAATGTATATAGCTTATGAAACACACAAGTTTACTATCTGCTCGAAATGAAGAGCACAGGGAGCAATAATTACACTCCTGCTGTGTAGCTTTAAATAAAACCATAATTTCAGAATTCACACGTCAGCAGTGGCGGGCCGTGCATTTAATACCTGGGCCTTCTGTGCTGTCCTACTGAGCTATGGTTATTTGTTGGTGTAATAATACACGTATTCGTATTAAACCGTTGGGTACGAGGCTTACTAACCGAACAATACGTTTAAATAATACTAGTGCATTTGGAAAATGCAGAAGCTTAAATTGTGGGAAATATAATGTTTTCGGTGGACTGCGCTCACGTAACAGACAACGGGATGTGTGACCTTTTGAACCCGGAACAATAACAAAAAAATCAGCTGAGGCCCCGCGTGTGTTCAGGGAGGCTAAGCTAACTAGCTTAGCGGGGAAACAACAGCAGTTAGCTGTTCCCTACTGATTCAAACAGAGAGTCAAATGTCCGAAATAACCCCGCGATGACGGGATGCTTCGTTATTAACGGACAAGTCAGAATCAATGTAATTAACACAATGACAAGAACCAGTCACATAAAATGTCAAGTATGACAAATCAATCCAGCAACACTGCAGCGCTAGAGCGGGAGCCATTCATATTATTCATAAAAACGACACGATAGACAAATTAACAGTTACTGCAGATGTAAAAAAACAAAAACGCAGTTTGTCACTTACCGAATGCTGTTCACTTAATGCTCCTTTCTTTGTTGACAAAGAGTTTAATCTCAGTACATCGTTTCAGTTCCAGTAAGAAGTCCTTCTCATTCATGGACCAATCGACCGCGACCGGCCGGCGGGAAAGCGCGAACGCCGGCCGGCGTTCGCGCTTTCCCGCCATGCGCGACCGCATGGAAAGAAAAGTGCCTCTGCACATTAGATAATGCTCCCATAAACATTTATTTGATGCAATGCAGAGACGCACCTACAAATACATCGGAGGACGGGTCACCTGGTCCGAAGAGGCTCCCTGAGATACAATACATGATATAAATACATCATACACATCTGTGCTGAGTACGTGGTCTCTATGTGACTGCATATATAAACACACTCATGCATAGTGAGATAGTGAAGAATTCAATCAATAAGAAAACCACAAGATGTGTACAACTTAAATACCACCAGACTTAAGCGTCTGGTTTAAACCATCATAAACATTATCGTCCAGATGTGCGTGCTTTTGTGATTAATACTAATGCTCTGTAAAAATGATGCTTTAAGATTGAAATGTTTACCGTTATTAGTTCATGAGTGAACTAATACTGTTTTTGCAGTATTTCTGAAGTGTCAGACTTTTTAGATATCAGACATGAAATATGATTTCACTCTTCAACTAGCAGCAGTTTGCAGCTGTGTGTCGATTCAGCGCTTCCCTCAAGCAATCTGTTAAGTGGCCTCTAAATGAAATACTCTCTCGTTGTCTCCGTGCTGCAGGACTGGCAGTAGGACTCGGGATCGGTGCCATCGCAGAAATGGCAAAACAGTCATTGGCAGGCAAACCCAAAGGAGGTAAAGACATTGTTCTGTCCTCCCGTCCTGTGAAGGAGCGTGCGGTCCGGTGCACGCTCGGCAGACCCAGCAGACGGATGGACAGCTGCTCGGCCCTGGAGAAGGTTCTCATGTGTCAGCACCTGCCAGGGTCCGGACAGGCATTACATCAAAAGCTGTTAACAAGGACTTGAAGACAGGCTTTAATATGTGTTAAATGAACAGTGTCTAATGGCCGCTGCCTGCGTTTGTTACAAGGCGGGAGCTTTATCTTTAACATGGAGCACTTTGAAGATGCTTTCGAGGACAAATTACTCTTGTTGCTCTTCATGCTATTGTTGTGCTTTATATCACTGCTAATAATCCTGTGTCGTCTGATCTGTCTTGTAGATGAGAGTGCTTTGTCAGACTCTCCTCTCCTGTCGGAGGCCAACGCCGAGAGAATAGTCAACACGCTGTGTAAGGTCCGTGGGGCTGCACTCAAGATCGGACAGATGTTCAGCATTCAAGGTACACGTCGAACGGTGGTCAGATGTCCTCGCAGTCTCGGAGCATTTCTGATATCTTCTCATAATTCCTTCTTCAGACAACAACTTCATCAACCCTCAGCTGCAGAAGATCTTTGAGAGGGTCCGGCAGAGCGCCGACTTCATGCCGTCCTGGCAGATGAACGTAAGCATGAACGCTCCCTAACACCTAAGCATGAACGCTCCCTAACACCTAAGCATGAACGCTCCCTAACACCTAAGCTTGGTTTATACTCTCTTAGTTGTGCACCTCTGAGGTTTTCAGACACGACTGTCCCAAATAGCTCACTGATAAAAAGATGTTTACATTTGTGATTTTACAAAGACAGACAATTCGTTTTTATTCGCTTTAGAAACACGAAGTCTTAAAAAGCTTCATTTGAGTAAATATTTTGCAGCCAAACCAAATTGTTTTCAGGATATTCAACCTTCGTCTCCTCCCCATACAGGGCCTGTATGAAGGCACTAATGTATGAGAAATGAGTTTACAGTTAATTACAATTCCTCCTCTGTGTTGTGGAGCTAAAGTGTTGTTTATACAAAAATGACACCCTGATCCGCCTAGTTACAAAAACTCAGAGGTGCACAACCAAGCGGACTTGGTTAATGCTGAGTTAGGGGTTTTATCTTTCTGTCGAGATTGTTCGCATTCATGTTGGAACAAGTTTATCAGAAGTTAAATGTCTGACGACGAGGCAACTACAATCTCAAACCGTGTCCTTCTGTCGAGAAAACCTCTGTTTACATATTGTTGAATTTAAAGGAGCCGAGCTCACCGGTAAACATCTGCTTACAAAAGGTAATTTGTGATTTCTTAAGTTATTCAGCTAACATGATTTATTTAACATAACTCTATTCATTTTAGCTGAATTTGAAATGAAGAAACGTTCCCAGATGATGCTTGTCTGCCTTAACGCTGCAGTTTAAATCTACTGAAGTGAAACACGACGCAGAGTCTTGCTTTAAAGATGGTTTGACCAAGTATTCATTTGTGTGTCAGTTCACAGGTGGAGCTTGATTTATGTCTGTTTATGTGAAGTTCAGATACATATTTGGAGAGTTAAAAACTTTTTTTCTTGTGTAGAAAGTTCTGGAGGAGGAACTGGGGCCCGGCTGGCGGGAGAAGCTAGCTTCCTTTGAAGACAAACCGTTTGCTGCGGCGTCCATCGGCCAGGTGCATCATGGGGTGTTAAAAGACGGGAGAGAGATCGCCATGAAGATCCAGGTATTCATGCACACTCGTTATTTCTGTCTCTCTAATAATAACCTTTATCTGCATTGATTTGTTATCCTGTTATTCCCATATTCCTCCCAGTACCCCGGAGTGGCAGAGAGCATCCACAGTGACATAAACAACCTGATGTCTGTGCTGAAAATGAGCGTGGCCCTGCCAGGAGGTAACAGCGACACCTTATAATTAGTGGTGAAATCCCTGAAGATGTTACAATGTGAAAAACAAATCCGTGTTGAAATTAACAGGAGTAGAGCTAATAACGCTGACCGTGCTGCTAACGGCTAACGTACGGAGGTTCCATTCAGTTACATTATGATGCGTTCAGGGTCTGTTCAGTGAAAATGAGTGAAGGTAGATTATAACGTTATCATGATGTGTTCACTTGTGATCTTGTAGTTCTGGTGAGAAACTTGAATAAATCCCGTTGTTTGAAGGAGATGTTTTCACAGCAACATAAATAGATATTAGAGTACGAGCTGTTTTAACTTTCTAACACGAGCTGTAAGCAGCTTTATAATCATTAAATCATAATCATTTAAACTGTGGGATTTATGGAAATAACCACTATAGATGACTACAACAAAGAGTTTAGAGTTTTTGATGGTTTACTGACTTCAGAGTGGTTGAAAGGATTTTTGGTGGTGAAAACAAACAAACAACAAAAATGATCTGTATCGTCCAATACGGATCATCAACGATCGGCAATTGGTAACAAAAAGGTGTGACTGGGACGTCTCTAAATGTTATATTTGCTCCCTTTTTTCTTCTGTGCTGATCCGACCCGTGACTCAAATCTGTGTTACAATCCGAACCGTGAGTTTTGCGCACCCCATATTATATTTAATTAATAAAACCATATTGAGGCAGCGTGATATTTTAAGATACTGCTGTTGTGCCCCATCATGATATTAGGAGGTGACTATAGATTGTTCTCCCATTGAGTCCCTTCATTCCAGCATTTCCCTGTTTCAGTGTAGACCATGAGGTGGTGCTGTTGTTGGTGACACAGTTGTTACTGAGTGAGGACGTCTGCAGCTGTTACTTGTGTCCTTATTATGTTCAATCCCGTGCTTCTGTCAAAAACATCAAACTATTTATTATAACTAATGATTACATCGTTCTATAGTTATCCAAACGTAATGTACACACCGTCACAGTCCCACAGACACCGTGACGCATGTTTCCACGTTCTCTTCAGTTTTCCCTGCTGAGTTTTGCACCGTTTGTTTTTTTCCACAGGTCTGTTTGCAGACAACAGCTTAGAGGTTCTTCAGAGGGAGCTGGCGTGGGAGTGCGACTATAAGAGGGAGGCCGAGTGTGCCAAGAAGTTCAGGTGGGTTTATTGAGCCATAAAACCTCTTCCACTGAACCCCACTGGTGAGGCGTTCCACGCCGTTTAACTGCACAGAACACAAACCACATCAAATTAGCCATAAAGATTCAGGAGGGTTACTCTATAATTAGACAGGCCGTTCACTAAATGTTTGCTCCTGCCACTAAACTGCTCATAGACTGTATGTAGCTCTGATTTTGTTAAAACATCAGAAATTCAAAGCTTTGTACTTTTGTACTTCCTTTTCTTCTTATTTTATCACTTATATATTCTTTTGAGAGGTACTTTACTCCTGCTACTATTAGAACCAAATATATTATTAATATTATTGTCATATACGGGAGAAGTTTCAGTTGGTTGCAATCTGCAACCTCACCGCTAGATGTTGCCAAATCCTACGCACTGCACCTTTAATAAATAAATAAATATATATATATATATATATATATATATATATATATATATATATATATATATATATATATATATATATATATATATATATATATATATATATATATATATATATATATATATATATATATATATATATATATATATATATATACACACACACACACTATATACATATAATCTCTCTTTTTATGGACTGTTTATGTCTGGCCTCCAGGTCCATGCTGGAGGGAAATGAGTACTTCCAAATCCCGAAGGTGATCGATGAGCTGTCAGGCCACAGGGTGCTGGCCATGGATCTGGTACAAGGAGTCCCACTGGACCGCTGCGTAGACCTGGACCAGGAGACCAGGAACGATGTACGGGGATAAGTCAGCAGGCGTCCCGAGTCTGGGAATGTGTCTAATTCTGTTGGCATATTACAAATGACTACAGCAGGATGTTCTTTTAAAGGAAACATTATCAACTATGTTTGTATTAGGTGGTAAAGCTCAATTTAATTTTCAGCAAACCAGGAATTATAAACCACTTTAAAGTGATACAAGTGCTGGAATCTATTTATCTTCATCTATTTATGGAAAGTGAAAGAAAGGTCATGGAGTTTGACATAAGGCGGACGCTAACAGGCGGATTGAACATCACAGTCTGGACTTCTAATTGAGGGACCCAATTAGAGCTGAAACCCTCTGACGAGTAGAAGGAGCTGATTATATCGGCCTGTTCCTCCTCTCAGGAGGACATGATGTGACAGGTGCAGCACCGAGCGGAAGCGTTGCTCATTAACTCATAGAAACAAGTTTCTTGCTCACATATTGTACGGCAGGACCTCAAACAGCGTGAAAAAGACAGCAGCAGCAGCAGCAGCAGTGAAAACTGTCAAAATAAAGCATCTCACAGTTGAGATGAATGCACCTGGAGCATAGCCTACAGTAAGGCAGCATCTTTAGACATGGTGAGAGCTACCGCAGTAGAAATGATACTGATAATAACCACACGGCTGTGAACACAACCCTCGTCTCTCGTCTCCAGATCTCTTACAAAATCCTCCAGCTGTGTCTCAGGGAGGTGTTTGAGTTCAGGTTCATGCAGACGGACCCGAACTGGTCCAACTTCTTCTACAACTCGGACACCAACAAGGTGAGGGCGGTGTGGATTTAAAGCTGTGAATGAGTTGTCTTGAGGGATACCACGTTGACCAAATATTTAACCGGACCAAATGTGACGCTCTCCCGTCTTATCTGTAGATCGTTCTGTTGGACTTTGGGGCGTGCAGAGGCTACGAAGAGAAATTCACAGATGACTACATACAGGTATGAAGACGCCCAGCAGTGAACCTCACAACAGGATTCATGCAACAAGATTTCTTTGAATCAAGAAGCACTCGAGTCAAAATTTGAAAAAAAAAATGTGTGTGTGTGTGTGTGTGTGTGTGTGTGTGTGTGTGTGTGTGTGTGTGTGTGTGTGTGTGTGTGTGTGTGTGTGTGTGTGTGTGTGTGTGTGTGTGTGTGTGTGTGTGTGTGTGTGTGTGTGTGTGTGTGTGTGTGTGTGTGTGTGTGTGTGTGTGTGTGTGTTCGTGTTCGTGTTCGTGTTCGTTCAGGTGGTGCACGCGGCCTCCGTGGGTGATCGAGCCACCGTTCTTTCCAAATCGAAGGATTTGAAATTCCTGACAGGTTTCGAGGCCAAGGTGAGGTATTTTGGTCTCTGCTGCTGTGCTCATTTATTTTTGATATGGTTTATCCTCCTCGGTCGTCTCCATTCATTTGTGTCTCTCTCTACCTCAGTCTCTCTCCCTGTAGTTATAGTGCAGGAGCCTCCTTCTTCTCTACATGTTTGTTGTATCTTTACTAAAGAACTCGTGTTTTTACTTTTTAAATGTGAGGAATGATGTCAGAGTGAGCGCTGCAGCAGGTGTTTCAGTGTTGGCCAAGTGTCCTCTAGTGTGGGTTCTTTCTTGGTGTTTTCCTTCGTATTATGTAGCGCTGGGCCACATATATCAATGTTATATCGATATCTGGTTATGAGACTAGATATCATCTTAGATTTTGGATATCGTAATATAAGATAAGTAACTTTATTAATCCTGAAGGAAATTCTTGTGCCAGAGCTTCATTAAGATTACAACAGAAGAAAAGCAAAAAATGAATAGAATATAATACAAACATATAAGTATGAACAATAGAATAACAATTATTAAGTCTGAAGATGGCTTAAGTTTCATCTTTTCCTGGTTTTAAAGGCTGCATTACAGTAAAGTGATGCAATTTTCTGAACTTAGCGGACACATTTAATCATAATATCCATATTACTGACGATTATTTACCAAAACCCTCATTCTGTAAGTATTTTGTGAAAGTCAAAACTAAGTCAACCCTACAATATCGAGGTGTTTGGTCACAAATATCGCTCAGCCCTAGTATTGTTTATAAAATGTAGAGAAAACTACTTGTTATGCATAAATAAACACTATTTATTTGAAGTTGGAGATATGAAAATGTGTACATACACCATGGATATAATACACACGTCATCATCTCAGGCTCACTCAGAGTTTACACACTCAAAAAACAGCTTAAAGTCTGTTTCAGTGAGTAAACAAACAGTTTACTTTTCTACTCTACAGCTGTCAGCTTCAGTATTCAAACATCAGTTCATTATTCACACACACACACACACACACACACAGACACACCGTTGTAACGCCTCTCCGTGCTCCCCACCAGGCCTTCGAGGACGCCCACGTGGAGGCCGTGATGATCCTCGGCGAAGCCTTCTCGTCCGTGGAGCCCTTCGACTTCGGCACCCAGAGCACCACCCAGCGCGTCCAGAGCCTCCTCCCCGTCATGCTGCGCCACCGCCTCACCCCTCCGCCCGAGGAGTCGTACTCCCTCCACCGCAAGATGGCCGGCTCCTTCCTCATCTGCTCCAAGCTGAAGGCACGCATATCGTGCAGGGACATGTTCCTGGACGTGTACAACGCCTACAACCAGCGGAGGCAGGAGGAGGAGGAGCAGGCGGAGCAGGTGGCCCGGGCCAGTGCGTAGACGCTTCTGGACTTTGTCAGAGCGAGAGTAAAGACAGAAAAGATGGCGACTTCATCAATATGTAACTGGCAACGTGCTCTAAAGAGGACCACGACTTTCTATGGTCGTCTCCTTCACGTACAAGATCACTGACATCAGTGTGAGGTCATGAGGATTTGGGCGATCGCGACCCAACGCTGACTCATCGAGGACTGACTTTAAGCTCTCACTGTCCTGTGCAGTGACTCTGACTGAATGTGAGCTGTGCCATAGAAAATATATACTGATGCCCAAAACGGTTATATTACTGATTAAATATGTGAACTGAAGACAGGATTATTTAACTCATTTGGCGTGTTGTGTGTGTGTTTGATTTTCATGGCCCAATGGTTACATCGCCGTCGCAGATCCTCAAAATGCAAAAAGTACATTTCCTTTGTTTCCTCCCCCTGGTTAGAAAGTATTAATACTTTCACAGCAAAGGTCCTCCATGTTACAAGAGAAAACATCTTCTGTCTCAAGGACGCATGATAAGGCCTGCATTGCATATCTGATTCCGCCAAGTGCTCTTTCTGTTTGTGCTAGAAGGACTTTAATGTGCTGCGAAGTACGTTTTTATCCTGAATGTGAAGCCTGGCAGACGACATGTGATGGTCTAATGGAAACCCGGTGAGTAACGGCCGTGCATTGTAGAGAATATTTGGCATAAATCTCCATAATGTGAAATGCTTTCGGCCCTTTTTATGGCTTCTTTATGACAGAGATGAGTTCTGTAACCAACAAGACGGTGTGCTGTGAGTTTTTCTTTTTTTATAAAATAAAATAATATTTCCCCGTTTCACACTTTGAGCTTCACTGGCAGGTGTCAAAGAAGGACTTCCTTCACTCCATTGATCTTTCCATTTCTCTTTTAGACCTCTTTGGGGAATATTGACATGTTTGACCTCGTTCTCCACGCTACGCTGTTCTTCTATCGACCGTCTAACTAAATGTGAGATATGAGCTAATTGTGGCGTTGATGGCTTTATTTATTTTTCACAGAAACTATTTTCATGTCAAGGTAGCGCCGTCTTATTTGGTCCTCAATCGAGCCGTTACTGCCCTGCTCACAGAATGTTGTTCACACCACAGGAGCTGAGATGTGAGGCTTTCACTGACCTCGTAAAAACCCGATGGAGCCTTTTTTTTGCTGGATCTCCATTAGTGCAGTTAGTGGCCCTCTGTTGCATCCTGTACAGTACAGCTGCCCAGCACAGTGAGGCTGGCTCTCACCCTTTTAGTTTTTTTTGGGAATCGGCCACAGTTAGTAACTGCAGCACATGTCGAGAGAAGGAGGAAGGAAAAAAGAAAGGAGCATTCTTCTCTTTCAGTTTCACGCAACGGAAAGTTTGAGCCGGTTTCTCTGCGTGTCAGAAGCAGCTGGCTGCAGTTTGTTGGAGGAGAGTTGGCTGAACACTGGACTGCTGAGGACGATGATTCCTACCAGGACCAGTTCCTTTATGAGGTTTAAAACATGTCCGGAGAATGTTTGTGTTCACGTTATGTTGCTGAATGAAAGGTAGTGACTGTGTGAACATTGAGGGACAGCTGGCCCAGTAGGCTTTAACTGGCTTTTATATATTCCCTGTTATAATAACCTTTTTTTTCTTTGCTTGTTTTTCCATTTTTGTTTTATGACTTTCAGCTGATTTTGTATCGATATAATATTTATCAGCAGGACTGCAGCTACCATTGTGGACAATTAAGGTTTTTTTTGGGGGGGGGTCGCCTTTTTTAGCAGTTAAAAATCTATCTCTGAATATTTTAAAGGCAGATTCCAGTATATACATTTAGACTCCATATCATTAAAGATCCCTGTCAGACATATTTTTAAACAAAAATACCAATAATACTAATGATGATGAATCATTTGTAGCTGCTGGACACAAAGACAACCTTCACTGTGAAGTTCATGCGCATATCTATGCTGGAGGTTTCCACATCACACTTGTATAAATTAGCATACTGGACCCTGATTGGCTTCCAGACTAGTTGTGATGTCACCAAATGCTGCTCGAATGTACATCGACATGTTAAACTGATTTAAGGAGAGCTCAGAGAAACCGTCTTCTGAAAACAGCCTTCTAGTGTCAAACTCTGCACAGTCAAGCTCAAATATCAAAGATTTAACACAGACTTTAAATTTGACTACTTTCAGGCCAACCAAAAAATAAATAATTTATTCAGCATTTCTCTAATATAATTTTCATTCTTGACCGCGTGTAGAGGGCTCTGACATAAAGTCTGTAATCTGAAATGCCTTTGGTCCTCATGTTGGGAAATATGACAGTGAATCTAATTGAAAAGCTAATACAATATAATTCAAACGCTCTATTACATATACTATCATTTTCCAAATGACTCCATTATATTTATATCTTCAAAGTAAAGTGCTATCAAGGCTGAACGCTGCCTTTATTCAACATCCATTATTCAACAGAGTGCATTTAAACAGCGTAAACGTCACTGTAATGACCTAAAGGACCTGAGCTCAGGCTCACACTAGCAACCTGACAAAGTGCCCTTCAGCAAGGCAGCCGCTCCCTGGTGCAGTGGTGCAGCAAGTAGAGTTAGTAGTGTACTTAATTAAGTACGATTGTGAGGTACTTTACTACAGCGTTTCCATTCTATCATACTTTACTTCTTTCCACATTTCACCACTCTTCACTATTAATATACACTTGTTTTAACATACTTTGTTTGTTTACCATATACTATAATAAATGTTATACTTGTAGATTATGTCTCTTACTATTGCACTGTTTATTGTTATGTTATATTGTTATATCAATTAGACAAATTCCTTGTATGTGTAACGTACTTGGCAACGTAAACCATTTAGGATTCTGATTATCTGACACTTATAGTTATTAGTTATTATATATATATATATATATATATCTATCTATATATATATATATATATATATATATATATATATATAGATATATATATATATAGATATATATATATAGATAGATATAGATATAAAATAAGTTAACTAGTAACTGTGTCAGAGAATCATAATACATATATAAACATGACATGCTTATTGTGATACTACTACTAATCTGCTCAGTAGCAGACTCACTGATATACAAAATCGGCCCCACAGTGATGAACTAATTTATAACATTAAATGCTCTTACATGTTAAAACAGCATATATGACACTTTGAAAGGAGCCATTCTGCATATTTAGGTACTTTAACTTCAGTAACATTTAGAATCCAGGACTTTTATTTGTAACCGAGTACTTTTACACCATTTTATTTGTACTTTTACTTCAGTAAAGGATCATAAAGGCTCTGTAAGCACAATGAGGATTTCCTGACAGGGATGACTGGAGGAACTCATTATCACAGTGTGGCTAAAAGGCCGCACGGTGGCGCAATGGAGGACAGAAAACAGAGCCCTGTTAGTTTCTTTTCTTTTTTTTCTTCTCTTGGAAAAACATCAATGGGGAGAGCGGATTTGCATGTCCGGCCGCCTGTGCCAATGGGCGCACTGGGAAGGCTGGGTTAACGGGTGGAGCCGGAGGACGCAGCCCAGTAAGTACACAGTCAACAACCAAAGCATCCGAGAGTACTACAGACACACACATCCCACCGAAATCTCCCTTCAATCGCTCTTCTCAACCTTTTTTATTTTTGTAATTGCGCGCGCGTGTGTGTGTGTGTGTGTGTGTATATATATATATATATATATATATATATATATGTGTGTGTGTGCACCAACCAGGTTGATTCGCGGCTCCACATCGCCTCCAACCCATCGCTTCCACCGCGCGGATGAAGAAGATTTGGTGAGATTTACCGGATCATTCTCGTTTATCCTGTGAGATATATATAAATATATCCTTCTTGGTCCGGGGTCCTGGATTTACCCAGAGGAGGAGCGGGGAGCCGATCATCCGTCGTTGTCTTGGGTGAGTTCACTTCACCCCCCCCCCCCCCCCCTGTCCAACCTGGCATCCCTACATTTACTGACACTTTACTGGGTTTATTCTGATGTCTTTAGAATGAATGAACCGAGAAAGTGCGCGAGCCACTCTATAATTACATTTTTTTTTTTAATCCACGATTTTGTGAGTTAGCGGGGTAATTTATTTCTAAATGTTGTGGGTGCAACTGCAGCGCTCGTGGACACGGATCTCGCCAGTGGGCCCATATGTGCGTGAAATGAATGAAATGTGGCAGCGCCAGCCTTTGATAGCCGTTTACATCCTTAATCCAGAAAGGAGGAGGAAGTATTGTAGCAGCACTCTGATCGGCTCTCACACTAAACTACCGGCACGCAGAAGGTCTCAATGTGAACACAATCTTATGAATATTCAGGAATAATCCAATAATGCCATTTCGATTTTTTAAAAACTGCAACTTTCTAGGTCTAGTATGTTTTATAGCTCCTTATTATGCTCCTATATGATACCGATTATTGTAAAGTGGTTACGTCATTATTGGCGTGGGAATGAGATGATGTGACATCGGTTGGTTGGTTGTTGGGTAATTATCGGTTCATGGGGCTTTGCGGTGTTTTTTATTATTATTCAGGACAGCATGGCCACCGAAACACGCGCCCCTCAGTTTGAATATGTAAGACCATAATTCTACCTGACTGCGGGATCTCTCTCTCTCCGTTGCGTCACTGCTGCCTGGTTAATTGTGTCGTTGTTGGGTTTGATTGCGTCATTTAAAAAACTTCTTCAGGGTTTATTCTTTGGTGGGAGGGGGCGGAGTGCTGCAGCTTAATGTGGTAGCTCCCACATTTCCTGAACACCAATAGGAGATTCAGAGCACATTAGAGCAGAAATCGAGACTGTGGCTGTAATTAACACACACACACACACACACACACACACACACGCTCACACACTTGGCACATGCCTGCGTCTATAGGCCCAGTAAATGCATGCGGCTCTATTGTCTGTCCATCTGTTCCATGACATGGCATTCCTCAGACAGCCAGTCATGCAGTTAGGGGGTGGTCTACCCCGACCCAATGCCTCTGTGTGTGTGTGTGTGTGTGTGTGTGTGTGTGTGTGTGTGTGTGTGTGAGAGAGAGAGAGTCACATGGGGTGTATTAAGAGAGTAAGTGCAGTGCTCAGGGTGTCTCAGCCCACAAGCCCTAGACCACCTGCATAGACTGCTCCTGGGTCAGGCTGAAGGGCCTGGTTTGGCTCAGGATTCGATCATTTAAAGCACTGCATTTGGCCTGAGATTAGGCTGGAGGATGACGCGGTTTGGTCTGGAGTATGTATGAGCCACATTAAGGCTAGGTTTTGTCTAGATCTGGGTCTAGAGGAAGGCCAGAGTTGGTCCGGAGCTGTGGCTTTTGCTCGATTTGAGCTAAAAGCTGTGGCCAGAGGGCAGTTCAATTTGGCCTGGAACGTGAGCTACATTAGGCTAGTTTAAAGCTATGACTGGGGCTATAGTTAGAGCTCGAGGGGGCTAGATTTGTGGGGCTAGATGAAGGCTAAGTTTGGTCTGTAAAGGTGCCAGATGAAGGCTAAGCTTGGTCCTGAACTGGGGCTAGAGAAAAGCTAGACTTGGACTCAAGCTGGGGTTAGAAGAGAGAGGTGCCAAACCAAGGGGCTGCTGGATATAAATTGCTCTGATGTAGCTAATAACTGTTGCAACTCAGTCGTCACAACTGGAGCATAATTACACCACCCCCATCCAAACAGCAGTACACACACACACACACACACACACACACACACACACACACACACACACACAAATGCACACATATACACACTATCCATTTCCCCTCAGACCATTTGCCCTCTTCCACTGCTCTGATTGCTGCATGAGGTATTGGCTGTCTTTTGTTGTCCCCACACACACACACACACACACACACACACACACACACACACACACACACACACACACACACATACACACAAGGGGGAGGGGGCTGGTGCAGCTGAGACCACAATACAGCGGGGATCAGAGGTCATCCAGCTGGCCAATCAGGGGGCTGTCTGGGTGTGCTGGTGGCGGAGCAGGGCGTGCCCCCCCCCCTTTGTGCTGGTCAGGGTGGGTCTGCTAAACAAGCGGTTCCACTTCCAGCCCCCGGCCCTGCTACTGCCGGCGGCCACATTGTGCTTCCTCAGAGCCAGTCACAGCAACCACCGGACACTTTAATAGACTGCAGGTCAGGGGCCGGTCCAGTTAGGAGGAAGAGGAAGTCTCCTCTGGCTCACAAAGAGAGAGTCCAAGCACAAAAAGTGTAAGACATGCACCGAGGTGGATTCTCTGTGACGACCACCACGTTGCATGTTGGATGGCGATGAGTGTTTAGAGGATTCACGGTGTTCCCCTTGTAAAATGTGTGCCCGTGGGCGTTAATGAGTGAAACCAAACCCTGCAACCAAAAAAAAAACAACTAAATTGACTACAGAGTTCTTTTTCTGGCGGTAGGCTTAATTAAAGAAACAGAAATACGATAATGAGATTTAAAGTGAAGACGGTGAAGAGATGAGGGACTGAAAGAGATAGAGTGGTGGAAAAATGAAGACAGCAAGGTGCTGAGGAGGAGAGAGGGAGACAATACAACAGAGAGGAAGAAGAAGAAGAGGTAAAGAGAGAGTTGTGGATGTAAAAAGAACAAGAGAGACGAGGGAGAGCGAAACGTGTGAATCAGCCAACGGGGACACTAGAAACCATTTGTTCCCTGGTCGCTGGCTTTCCATTTGTGGTAGAAACAGCTCTGCTCATTGGACGTCATCACGTCAGTCTGCGCAGAAGATGTACTTTCCATCTAAAATCCACACGTCATCCTCACTTTCTCTCTCTCTCTCACATACTTCCAACTCTGCTGTCTGACGCCTAAGTGCCTCCAGTATGTGCTGAGTGGAGTTATCTGATTTCTGCAGGCTAGTTAAATGCAACCACTCCACTCCCCCCCTACACATACAGTTCCATTACTGCACAGGCTAATGGCATGCTCATGGTGCAAAGACACAGGCCCATTGTTCTGTTTGTGTGCATTGGATCCGCGCTTATTGCCGTGCGTTGTGTTGATCCGGATTGATAAACGATTGGAGCGATGGATTTAAATGCCTGTCAAGTGGACACTCATGTGTGAAGGCTGCGGTTTGTGTTTTTCTCTGTTTGACAATGTGTGTGTGTGTGTGTGTGTGTGTGTGTGTGTGTGTGTTTCCCCGGCGATCAGCAGTTTATTTCTTTGCTTCAGTGACGTTTCTCTTTGCAGATAACGGGGAAAGTGGAAACGGGTCTTTTCTCAGCAGCCGCAGGAGCGCTCATCCCGGCTAATAACTGTCACTTTGAGTTGCGAGGGGTTTCATTTCTTGTCTCATTGGCCTCTTGATTTATTCGTTGGTGATGACCTATTTCAGCCTGTTTAGCTGTTGACGCTGGGATGCAGCAGCTCGATGAGGAACGTGTGCAGAAAACTTGCAATGCAAAAAAACAAACGCATCCTTCAGGGTCTGATTTGATCTTTTTCCCATGTTTTTAGCAACTGCTTTGTCTGCTGCTTGTCCATAGTTTTCACTAGTGCTGAGCAACATATTGATAATATATCGATATCGTGATATAAGAGATATCGATAAGATGGCAAGAGTTGTCTTTTCCTGTTTCTTAAGGCTGCATTACGGTAAATTGATATTTTCTAAAATTATAAGACTGTTCCAGCTGTTCTATTGTTTGCCTTTTATAATAAGTCATTATATCCACATTACTCAAAAACCTCACATCATACAACATCGTCTGGATATCGAGGTATTTGGTCAACAATAATGAGATATTTGACTTGTTTCCGTATCGCCCAACCCTATTTTTCACACGGTTTGTCCCAAATTACATCCAAAGACAGAATTCATTTCGCCCCAAACCTCCCTCTGCAGTGTGAACACACTGGTGTGCAAGATTTCTACAAAAAGCCTCGACTGCCTACAGAGGAAGCTGAACACAGTCTCAGTGTGAGATTCATGTCAGAATGACAGAATTACCAAATAATTAATCATCTCTTCCCTCCATTGCTCCACACGGGTCACATTTGAGGAAAGAGCACATGGACTGTTGGTAGATTCGAGGGGGTTAAAGGAATAGATTTGATGGCTAAATAGCTTAAAGACGGAGGAAAGAAGTGTGTCGACCATGAAGGTTATGAAACCTCCAATCAGCTCGGGCAATTTAGGTAAACCTCTATTAAAGTGTCTTTGAGCAAGGCACAGAGCCCCCATCTCCTGTGAGAACAAAGCCGTTCCTGGTCAAGTTAGATTTAGCTGTGTGATGGCAGGGTGCTTGCAGAACAGCGTATACATGCTTTCAAGCTTCCCTGGATTAAAGGACAAGCATGATTGCGTAATCAGGACTCTGCATTTGATCTATACACGGGGGTAAACGAGCCCAGATGGCCCGTCTGCACTGTTATTCATCGCTGGAACGCTGGCATTGTTAGTTTCTAATCTTGTGTTATTTACGGTACCTACAACCCACGTAACAACGACTTTCCACTGCACTCCGCCTGTAACAGTGTATGTGTGTGTGTGTGTGTGTGTGTGTGCGCACTGTGCAGCTGAGCTTTGCTCTCACAGCGTGGAGAAAAAAACAACTATTTAATACGAGGCTGGCTTCTCCCGCTGCACTTTTTCAGTGTAATGTCGAGGAAGAGAGATTGTTAGTGACAGAGAGAACCCAACTTAAATCTTCCAGAGCACAGAGGGGCCTATAGAGAGAGAGAGAGAGAGAGAGAGAGAGAGAGAGAGAGAGAGAGAGAGAGAGAGAGAGAGAGAGAGAGAGAGAGAGAGAGAGAGAGAGAGAGAGAGAGAGAGAGAGAGAGAGAGAGAGAGAGAGAGAGAGAGAGAGAGAGAGAGAGAGAGAGAGAGAGAGAGAGAGAGAGAGAGAGAGAGAGAGAGAGAGAGAGAGAGAGAGAGAGAGAGAGAGAGAGAGAGAGAGAGAGAGAGAGAGCTTAAAGTGCTTTTTTACGGTTGATGGCGTGCATCTGTGTGCTCTTTAGCTCCAGAGGCCTGTCTGGAGACCCAGAGACACAGTGAAGGATGGAGGACAGCTGATACATATAGGAATCAAGCTCTGTGTGTGTGTGAGACAGAAAGACAGGGACAGAGGGTGCAAGTTTCAGTTTATGTGAGGAAAAGCAGCCGCAAGTTACATCCAGCTGAAAAAAGAATGAGTCACCGGAGGAATCAGGTATGCATGTCTGCACCACTGTTTTTTTTTTTTTGTGCACAAGCATGCTGTGTGTATGTGTGCATGTACTGTGCACGTGGCAAAGCGGGACAAAATAAAGGTCAAGGAAGATGACTGTATATCAAAACTTGGAAATTCACCACAGGGTGAAGGAATGACACGGGGGAAGGTGACGGTGGTTCACCTGTTTTTTTTTGCATACATTGAAATATAAATGCTTTTTAAGAAGTGTTTTTTTGGGGGGGGGGGGGACTAGACTGAATAATTATCTCACTACAAATATAGCAACACATCACTTGAGGCAATTAATCCAACTTTTTTTCCACATATGCGGTAGTTCTCCCCATGACCTGTAAACAGAGTTTGATGTGTAAAATCTGCGGAGTTCCCCTTTAATAACCAATTCATGAGATCCAAATAACTGACAGAAATTCCCTCCACACCTGTATATGTGACATCTGTTTATAAAGTAATGATTATCAGCTAGTTTGTCACGTTTTAAAACTCTTGACACATACATCTGTATTGGACAGGCTAATGCTTATTGCCTGTGTCAGCGGCTGTTTAACACCAGATAAATTACCATGAGCTGACGGGTTCGTTTAAAATGTAATACCAAAGTTCACTATCCTTATTGTTAATGATATGGCAGCAAATACTTTGTTCAGCTGTTGTTCAAGAGCTAGAAATCTTGATAAGAGGATAAAGTTACAAACTGTATGAGCATCAGCGGGTAATGAAAAGGATTAAAGGAACACGGAGCTCTTGATTTGTTATTGCAGCAGTGTGCTGTCACAGTTTTATAAATGCATCGACTTTGCAGTGATTTTTAGCCGGCCTCTGGTCACTACAGTAAATTATGGTCTTTCATTTCTTCTTCACGTCACATCAAACAGAGGTTTCAGCTCGTGGCCCCAATATGATCGTGTAGTTTGTGTAATTCAGTAGAGAGCAAAGACGAAGCGAAGAAATTGAGAAAAATCATCTTCAAAAAAAGCAGAAATCCTATCATGACTGACCACTGACCAAATAAAACTCTATTGCTGTACATCAGTCATTGTAATGTATGTGGTATACTAGCACAGTTGAAATACTGGAGAATTGACTCGCCTGCTAAAATCCATCACAGACTCCGGGGAAAAACACAGGAATCCATCTTTTTTCTGGTTCACACTCCTACAGGTGTTTTTTTTTTCACTGCAGTTCACTGTAATCTCAGTAATAAATCCAGCTGTAAAAAAACCAAACGACTGGCTGGAGGGGAACAGAATAAATCCTGTAAGCAGCACGTATTATCTTCTGTGCGGACCAGTTTGGGGCTCTCCTCCCGCTACAGTATACGCTTGTAAAACGAGGCTCTCGGTTTATAAAACATTCTGTCTGTTTACCGGTGCTGTGACTCACAGTTGCTATGGAGAGGCGCTCTGACAGCAGCACAGCTGATTCGGAGCATCTGACTCCTCATGACTGTACTCCTTTTTTCTCTCTCTCTCTGCCTCCATCGCTCTTGGTTTGTGCCTCTTTCCATCATCTTTATATTTCTCAACACTGCTCTCTTTGTGTTAAGTTAACTTCAGAATTGCAGGTGTCACAATCTTTCCATCCTTCCTTTTACTCCTTCTCCCATCACCTCGCTTTAGTTCTGCAGCACTCGACAACCTTGAATATACCTTTGTATAGATTTTCTTATCACACCATCGCTACTACTCCTCTCCTCTTTTCTCCTGCTCTCCTCTCAGTCCATATCTCTCTGCCTGTCTTTGTATGGTGGCCAGATGTGTGCCAGATGTGGCCCACTCTCCCAGCTGTTGGCATCATGGTCATGAGGAAGGGAGGACTGAGATGGATATGACGAGGCGCTGTGTTCTTCATAGTACACATGAGAAAGAGAAATATATCAAAATAGCAGGAAGAAGGAAGGAAATATAAAACAAAAACACACAAAACATATAAAAGGCCTAGTACAGGGATTGTGCAGTAATATTCTGCCATGCTGTATGATATTTAAATAAACTGATGAGCCATATAAGCCAATCAAAATCATTGTAGTGAGTACCACAGACGGGCCATAATTCCCCATAAGAACATTACAGTGATGCCACAGGAGATAAAAATGCCATTAAGTAGTGTAAGGTCACTGTTGAGTACCACAGCCAGACTTTACTGTAAGTCCCTATTATGACATTAGAGGCTTGCATTCATTAGAAACCACATGTGCAGAGAAAAATGCGACAAACCAGCATGAGAATAGGAAAAATGTTTTCAGTAACATCAACACTTTGATGAGGAGTGAGTAGAAGAGGAGTGTTGCTGCTGCTGAGTGAAAACATATCGCACAAATGTCACCTATCAAAAATGTAAAATGCTTGGAGAAACGTTTCCCCCCCACAGACCGTGTTCCTCTATCCCTGTCAAGCAACAGTTTGACATTTTGGGAACAACATTTACTCCCCTTTTTTGACAAGAGTTAGATGAGAAGATTGACACCACTCTCAAGTCTGTCCGCTAAATATAAAGCTAAAGCTAGCTTGGTTAGCTTAGCTGGTAGCAGGGGGAAACAGTTAGCCTGACTATGTTGAGAGATTTAAAAAAATCAGCCTACCAGCACCTCTAAAGCTCACTAATTAACACATTGTACTTTGTTTGCTTTATGCTTACGAAACTCAAAGTGTAAAGTTGTTGACAGAGCTAGGCTAACGTTAGCTGTTTCCCGCTGAGTCTTTGTGCGAAGCTAAGTTAACTGTCTATTCATTTTGAGTAGTTTTTCAGTTGAAAGTGTTGATATCAGGTATTTGGCATTTCTTACACAAGTTATACTGTGGAGTAATGTGTACTTAGCATATTATAGTCACTACAAAACAACTATTAATACATACAGTATACATTTTGTTTTGGGTGAAGTAGCTTCTAACTGTGTGTTAGAAGCTAAGTTACCCATGTTAATGTTAGCTAAGTTACCCATGTTAATGTGAGCTAAGTTACTCATGTAGTTAGCTAACACTAACATGGGTAACTTAGCTAAGTTACCCATGACTTCCATTGAACTTTGACTGGTGATATTGAGTGTGATTACCCAAAATGTCCTCTAGCAGGGGTCTGACATTCCTAGACAAAAATGTTTAGTTGCTTGAAATTAAGTGGAATAAACTAGTGCATATTTTCTGCTACAAAAGTTGTCATTTTCAGAAGATAATTGAATGCAATTTAGGATTTAAAAATGGTAGAAATCTGGAAAAACAAGTCCTGGGAAATCCGGTTTATCCAAACTGGTTTTCACACGACAGCAGCTATTTGCCAGGGCAGATGGTTGAGGCTGGAGGCCGAGAAGAAAGAGGTGAGGAGCCATTGAAGGCGCTCGAAAGATGGACAGAGCAGAGGGAGGGAAGATGGAGGAGGGAGAGGTGTCTTGTTTCGCAGGCGAGCTGCACTAAAATGCCAATATAAAAAAAAAAAAGAAACAAGCATGGATATTGTTGATAGTGTTAGCATTTAGAGTGGATTGCTCCTGTCATGACTGCTCAGAGGCTATGGGGCAAATGCTTTGTGAAAAGGGCAACAGAAAGCAACATTTTGATTGATTGTAGGTCATTACACAGTAACCATATTGGACTATATACAGCTATTAGTTGGTGTCCGACCTGCAGACCTGTTCTCGACACTTCTTCCTTCCCTAATGCATTTTAATCCTCCCTATCTTCTTCCAATTTCCTCCCATTCCTAAAAAAAGCTCCCTCTATTTTGCTCTTTATCTTTCTCCGTCCTCTCCTTTTCCTCTCAAAACATCAATTTCTTCATCTAGCTCACACCCCCGCCCACCCCCTTCGCTCTGTCTGCCTCTCCCGGTCAGAGGAAGTGGCAGTCGCTGCCTGCTGGCTCCCAGAGGAACAGACCTGCCTTTGTCCGTCTGCACTGTAAGAGGATGAGGAGCCCGTCCACCCAGTAAGCCCAGCAAGCCCAGCAAGCCCAGCAAGCCCAGTAGGGATTCAGGGGTTTGTCTGTGCTCGAGGCAGCCACCCAGAACGCCTGTTAATCAGCCAGCCACTCAAGCCAAGGCCTTCCCGGTCTGTAGAGCTAGCTAGCCAGTCAGTCAGGTATTATGTTAGGCACTATGGATGGGAAAAGCCCGGGGCAGATGCAGACAGACGGTTTAATGTTTTCCAAGCATGACCAAAACTGTGCAACGACTTTGAATCCTGAGGCGCTGCCGTTCAAAAACTCCCCCATTTTACTTGGACAAATTCCAAAGTGTGAAAATATTGCGGCCACATTTATTACCTCATGCCATAAACTGAGAGCAACCGGTGGGAACATTTCATCATATGTTTGAATTTATTTTAATTGCTGAATGTAATTAAACTGTATTTTTCTTTCTTGACAGTTAACTTCCACAAAGTAGCCTCATTGATACTTTGGTGTGTGATGGAGGAAAAAAATAACAAAATTCACACAGATATCAGAGGCAAGGGGTTTTGAGTGTTTTCGTTAACTGGAAGAGATATTGAAACATAAGAATTACAGTTTTTAGTTATTGATAACTACATATATCAACCCACCAGAAGTTACATGCTGAGAAGAGTCGGAGTATAGTTTAAGCTACTAAGTGAATTTGAATAAATATGAACCTATAGCCAGAGGCTAGTTAGCTTAGCGTAGCGCAAAGACTGGAAACGGACGTAAACCGCTAGCTGGGCTAGCTAGGCTTTGTCCTAAGTTCACAAAATATCTTCTAAGCTCACTAATCAGCATCTTTTATTTTGTTTAGAAACTATGTGAAAGTGATAATTTAGACAAGCTAGCTGTTTCCCATCTGCTTTGTGCTCAGCAAAGCTAACCGTCACCTGGCTTCATAATTAAACCAACACCTACAATACTATATTATCTGTACAAAAAGCAAAGTTTAAAAACACCAAGTTGTGGTTTTATGGGCAGATATATGTTGGACTATTTCTTGGTTGAAATAGACTCCAGGGTGCAGTGATACCTAAGCTAAGCTAAGCTAGGCTAGGCTAGCTATAGGGTTTATTTGACAGATATAAAGTATATAGATATAAGGATAAAGAATGGTATCAAACCTTGAAAAGGAATACATATATTTACCATATTCATTTAAAGTCCTACTCTAAAGAAAATGTACATTAAAGTCATTATTATTTTCCTAGCTTTACTGAAATAATAAGTCAGTAGGCCGCTTCTCCTTCTGCAGTGTGAAGGCGCCAACAAATCGGCGAAATAAATAAACTTGGTAAGAGAGCAGAGATTGAAGTGGGACCGAGAAGTCACTCAGCAACAATACCAGCTTATTGGCTGCAGGTTTGCTTGTTTGCACAACCTCATATGATCGCACTTTAAGAATCGGATCCAAACTTCTTCTACCAAGCCCTTTTGAGGATAGGAAACCAAAAACATCCAATAACATTGATTTTCTATTATATTTCAAAGCTGAAACTGCCTCACATCATTACGCACAACACGATCCTTCGGATATCTCGTTCACAGCTTTGCCTACCCTCTGAAATTACTCTACAAGCATGATGAAATCTGGAATAAAGTGCTTTTTTTTTTACAGTTATGATTTAATGGATGAGGCTTCAACAAGCCTTAACAAGGAGATCAATAGAAAGTACTATATAGACTGTCCTCCCACAGGCTGCGTCTGCTCTCGCATCGGCTCACAGAGGAGCACGTGGTGATGCCAAAGGGACACCCAGCCAGCGCGGAAATGATTTGATGTAATAGGAACACTATGGTTTGATTAGTGGCGCCTCGCTCCCTTCATCTGTCGCCCTGTAGCACTCTCTATGAAGTCAACTTGTCAGGAGAGGTGAGCGTGCATTTACCATTCTCTTTACGCCCTCCCTCCCTCGACATCACCCCTTGTCTCGCTGTTTTCAAAGGATGGCACAAGGGTAACGGTATGGGTTACGAGAGGAAGGAGCTGGGAAGGAGACGGCGGAGACGATAAACGGTTGTGAGGAGAATAAAAGGCTGCAGGGCTGGACGACAGTCTGACTCAGCCACGTCCTGGACCAGCCAGTTCACCAGATGGCTGCTTGATATGTGCAGTGAGAACAGGCCCGAGACACACCAGACTCTCTGTTCCTGTGTATGCGTGTGCATGCTATCCCTGTTGCTCTCCAAGTACCACATAGGGAAAGTGTTATTGCTCTTGCTCCGCATTCCTGAGAGCCAGAGGAAAATCTCAACCCCTTTTAGCCCCCCCTCCCCCCCTCCCCTCTTCTCAGCTGTAGACCAGCTTTGAAGTTGTTTTCTTCTTCTTCTCTTTCTCTTCTCTCACTTACACACACCCTTGCGCACTCCACTCCTTTCCTCACATGGATTTTGTTTACGTCCAGCCAACTCCCAGAGTACTCAGACAGACTGACAGGTCGTATATGGAACTTCTGTGAGGTGTTGCTTAGTCAGGCTGTGTTTACATGTGGATGATTTGGGCCACAAAAAGGCATCACCCCTTTGCAAAAGGAAATATTTTTGAAGACAGGCTGGTTGTTAGCCTGGAGAAGGAAAGGTTGTATGCACCCTCACCGCCTCTGAAGCGCAGGGCTGTTTATGCACGCTGTCCGTGTCCATGTAGTTGCGTGATACCTGCTGCACCACAACAAATGCTGCACATTATTAACTGATAGTGGGGAGGATTTCTACGTCTTGTTCTCTGGGAAAACCATAATCATCTGATCCATATATATATAAAAGGCCAAGTCATTTATGAGATGCTCAGAGGCCTGGTGAGGCGCATGCTGAAACCATTCTGTACATGCATTATGTATACACTTTCAAACCCCCATTATGCTGCATTCTGCGTCGCTCTACACTCATTTCTTTCACTCCCAATATTTCCACATAAACCCCTCAGCTCATATTGACAGCTTTTAAACCATGTGTGAAACAATTCTAATCTTACTGTTCGCCTGAGGCACCAGCTTTACAAAGTAAAGTTAGGAGAGATGTTGTTAGACCCCCCCTCGCTCTCATGTATATCAGTAACTTACAAGATATGAAACAAAAATATGCATTGTTATGAAAGCAAGGACGAGAAGCAACACAGTATTTAATTAGTGTTGTACTTTTTCTCATATTTAGTCTCGATATCTTACTTTTTTAAACAGGACAGTGATAAGAAATTAACTAATTTACACAGTAAAAGTTGAAAATTGGACAAAATACACCAAATTAAATAACCTTTTCTTATATTTAATTAGCAAAATGTATTGTTATACAGGTACCATTTGTATGCCATTAAGCAGTCGTGAATAGGGCAGATTTATGCACGTGTGTGTATTTGTAATAAAGCTCCCCGAGTGTGTGAATCTGTGCATGGCTCTACAGTATGTAGGTCTGTGTTATCTAATACAATCTGTCCCTATATCCAATATTCACACTGCTAACCCTTGAGGGTAAAGAGACTCGGGGAGGAAAGGAGAGCAGAAGTTTCCTACTGTGAAAGGGAATCAGAATCAGAACCGTTTATTTCCAAGTACGTTACACATACAAGGAATTTGACTTGGTGAATGGTGCATAACAATAAACAATGAACACAGTGCAATAATCAAGACATCATTTAAAAATAGAAACAGTACTAGAAACAGATAACAGTACTTTAAAACAAGTATATTGTAAAAGTGGCAAGTGTATTTAAATATAGAACCATAACAAGGATGTGCAAGGGAGTCCTACACAAAACAGATTTAATACTCACACAGAAACACATGCACTCAAATGGCCAATGCTATTGCTCTCAGTTAGCCAGTGCTTGGTCCAGTTTGTCTGTGCAGTGCTGCAGACACTTCAGTCAATGGATTAAAAGATAAGTTACTGCTGCAAGTTACTTAAATGTGACGGTTAAACACTAACTCATGCCCAGGTAGGCGTGACATTTACTGTGAGGTTTAAAGGCCCTATAACCTACTTACTCAACCAGCTTTCTTACTATAAAAGATGGTGTCCCACATATACACACATTTCCCTGCCAAGTTGGAACAGTATTGGTTATATAACTTGAGAGATTTCCTGTATTTAGTTTTGTTCTTGTTCTTCTCATTGGTTTGAAGTAGGCAGGGC
Source organism: Anarhichas minor (assembly GCF_050575085.1). NCBI lineage: Eukaryota > Metazoa > Chordata > Actinopteri > Perciformes > Anarhichadidae > Anarhichas > Anarhichas minor. Next base: position 1,986,785 of record NW_027466472.1, read on the forward strand.
TTAGCCGGAAAAAGGTGATGTCATGTATTGCTGTGCTCCAATCAGGGGTGGTTTCTGATCAAACCACACACATGCTTCTCATGGAACAGATTACCTCAAGTTAAACTCTAAATAGTTAATAACTAAGGATGTTATTTCAAAATGTCAACATGATATTTAGTATTTAGTGGTATTTACAGACGTGATGAATATTTAAATCTACCACGAGGAACTTTCATTTTGTGTCCCTGTGGACAAAAGCAGCTGTGTCTCTCATTTTACTGCAGCAGGGCTTAACAGTCTTCTCAGTGCAGTCCTGGTTCTGGTTCTCCCGAGCCTCCCTTCCCTCCAACGGGCCTAGCAAATCCGGCCTGGGTCTCCAGCAGAGTGGTGTAGATGTTGGGCTCAGTGTGGTTCAGCTCAGCTCCCGGCTGCAGGAGAAGCCGCATGCTGCCGGGAGCGGAGCTCTCCTCTTCCCGCCGGAGCTCAGACTGCAGGTCGAAGGCGTCAGCGAAAGCCAATTCTGGGTCTGTCCGTGGTGGGCTGGGTGCTGCCGGAGGCCTCGCTGGAGTCTGAGCTGAAGGGGTTTCCGGTGAACCTGCGTGCCGTAAATTGTTTCGTCTAATTTCGCAGGGAATCTGACCTGCTTTCTCGCTGATGGTCTTGTTTGCTTATGTAGGTCATATAGAGGCGTCAGTATTATCTTGAGACTGTTTCATAACTGTTTCAGAGTCCGTCTTCCCTGCAATGTGCCATCGCATGGACCAATCATATGCAGTAGATATTTTCACCCTGATATCGCGTGTTGTTGGGGATGTAAACATGTAGATGTAGTTATTCCTTTAAGCACTCAAAGTGTGTACAATTCCTGCGGGACAAGTAAGACAAAACAGCCTGAGCGTGGGCCTAAATTACTTTTTCTTCCCCCCCCAGTTTCTCTTTCTCCAGAGCAATCCGTGTTTTGGCCTCAGCCTTTTCTCTCTCTCCTCTCTCTGCTTCTCTCTCTCTTTGTTGTGATGTTCTCTTCCGACGCAGCAGATTCACCACCGCCAGCTAAACATGACGGAGTGAAAAACAAGAACAGAGCTTGAATCAATTACTCTGTGGATGCACTTGATTTAGAGGCGCTCTGAATAAGCACTTCTGAAGTGATGCTGGCTGCATCTGCAACTTTGTTGTTGTTTGTCTTCCTTGTATAAATCAGAGCTGATGGGCGCTGATCTGCTGTCAGCGTGGATGCAGATCATAATGAAGGAGGCGGCAAACCGGGAGGTGGTGAGATCCGTGAGTCAGCCTCTCTCCTTAAACTGATTTGAGAAATATGAAATCCGCTGCTGGAATCGCACTTTTATACTTTTATATATGATAATTCCTCCACTAAATCATCATAATTATGCCAAATAATTTAGCATAAGGAGTTTTTCTTACAGACAAAAAGTGCATCAATTCCTTACTATCAGAACTTATGTAATGCGATAATGTCTCATATCAACAACAGTCTGCTTTCATAATTTTTCCCTGCTGAAGGCAACGTTTGCTCCTCTCCATTGCCTCACAATGGTGTATGAGTCACAGGCTTTTGAGCCGTAGTGATCTATCCGTCAGGGAACTTGTCTCTCGGTTGGAAACGTCACAGAAGGCTTATTGGGAGATGTCTGGTTAAGAATAGTTCCATGTCTCCGGGGCTTTTGTTTGGGGCGTGGTGCTGTGTTTTACCAAGAGTGTCTCAATGACGTTATGGAGCAATCAGAGAGACAAACTCTCCTCCTACTGACAGATGGTTGTGTGTATGGTTCTTCTGCCTACATGTGGGTGAGGACGCTAGTTCCCGGGGGGGATGGGAAGTGGAGTTTGGGGAGGAAGAGGAGGTGGAGAAGTGTGGGGAGAGGTCAGCGGAGGCACAGCTGGTGAGACCCCCACTCCAACCAGCTGCTGCCTCAAAAGAGCCTGTCAGCAGCCGGCTTGCCTGCCTGTACGTGCCGGCCTCTCTCCTTCGCTGTCTGTCCTCTCATCATCACCCCCCCGCCTCCGACCCAGCTCTCCCTCTGTCCCGTCTCCCTGCAGACTCAGCCCAGCTGTTCCAAGCTTTCTACTCTCCTCCCCTGCCACTTTGCACCCTGACCCCTGGGAGAAAAAAAATCCTCATGCATTTACAAACAAGTGCATGCTCCTGAGTGTGCACACGTACACATAAGCACGGATATATTCTGCCCGGTCGAGTCAATAATCCCACAAGTGACATCAAAGGTGTCTCAGGAGTGGTGGTATATCTGTAAAGCGCCTGTTTGACTGGCGGGTAGAAGCCTGAGGTGGGTGTAAATCCACCAGCTGGGTCTGGGCTCTTCGGGGTGGACCTGGTTTTCTGCTTAATGCCATGGGCATCCGTTACACTGTATAGCTTACATAAAAACACAACTACTGAGCCATGCTGATGGTTTTTGCGCGTTTTGTGCTACAAATTGTGAATACTTAAAGGAGCTGTATAACATTCTGGAAGCATAGCACCCACCCTCCAGTTCTCCCTCAGGGAAACACTGTTAGCCCTGTCAGCACTTTTGCCGTAATTTGCACTGTTGGCACCGTTAGCGAGTCGCCGGCTCGCTGACGACATGTTGAGACGCAATCCAAACGCTCCCGTTCACGGATCTTGCACCTTTAACGTCACCACTGGCCATTTCCCTATAGCCATCAGTTTCATTTTGTCATATTATGGTGAGGAAATTAAACTTGCCTAGACTTGAAACGCGCTCGAGGTCGGCAAACGTCATCATTGTGTTGCCAACAGAGACTGGCAAACTGTCTGGCTCTAATTAAAAGTAGCGGTGAATTAATTAATATCTTTAATGTCATACATCAAACAGCTGCACAGGCATGTGGGTTTACAATACCAGACACTACTTATGTTATAATCAGAGGCATGAGGAAACAAAAATGAACGCAGGCACGTTGATGGTGAGCTTGCAGAAAGTAGGAGTAAAAGTTTACAGTGGTGGTTTGAGCTAACGCTAATCATGCTAACAATAAAGACAGCACGGGCTGAGGCTGACAGGTGTGCCATTACTTTTGCTGAAGTCAGTAGGGTAAATCCTCTGGGGACCGTGACTGTCTGTACAAAATGTCATGGCAATCCAGACTTAACCTGGCGCTACAGCCAACAACCAAGTCTCAAATCCTGTATGTCTGAAATTGTTTGAAAGCACTAACAAGTAAACTCTTTAGGTGTTCCAACTGCTCGGCCACTAAACAACAAAAAAATAATCTCGGGGACATAATTGTGATGCATCACTGATCTGGAAGGTAGAAAGCCAAGTCTTTAAACAGACAGCATGCCATGCTTTGATAAAATGTCAGCACTCATGTGACAAATACTTGATTTGTTGCTAACACGCATTATCTTTGAATCTGGAGACAAGGCGAAGAAGTGATCGCAATAATTTGGTGATTTGATGATAAATTATTAACCTCACCAAATGCTCACTGATGCTCAATCTCCCTTGATTTGTTTTTAAACTTCATCATATGACCTAGATATTGATTTATGTCTCTTTTTCCTGCTATTTGCCCCCCCACCCATTAAAAGAGCTAAACCCCTACATGTTCAAATCTGAACTCGGGCCACCCAGGCTGCACCTTACCATCCCCGGTTGCAGTGGGTGTTGGCATGCCACACCCTCTCTCTCTCTCTCTCTCTCTCTCTCTCTCTCTCTCTCTCTCTCTCCTCTCCCCCAGTTGCTATTGTTCCCTCGATGACAAGGCCCACGTGCCCCCCTATTCAGCATCCTTGTGGGGGGTAGGCGGGCCCTTTGTCTCGCTGCCATTGTCCCCAGACACACGCTTCCATTTGACGGACACACGTGCTGTCAAAAGAGAAAAGGGAGCGTAGGAGGAGGTGGAGGAGGAGGGGCCACCGCTGGCCATTATTCTCGGCGGTGAAAAGACGAGACGCGCTGGCCATCTGTGGTCCGTGTCTGTAATCTGCAGTGACTGCACACACAAACACACGCACACTTCTCGGTTTCTAAGAGAATCCCTCTCTTTTGTCTCGCCACACTTTTCTCGGCGACGCCTATTTAAGGTGGGGCGGGGGGGTTTGGTTACCACTGCAAGAGAAAGAGTGTGTCACAGAGGGCCGATATGGTTGAAGTGAAGCTACTATGTTGGAGAGAAAGTGCCTGTAAGATCTCCTCTCATCTTCTCTGTATGTCAAAGTGACTATTGTTGAGCGCCGGTTTTCTAGCAATGGGCTTAAACACCAGTCCACTTGTCCTCTCTCTCTCTCTTTCTCTCTCTCTTTTTCTCTCCCTGACCCTGGATGACCCAGTCCGCCTGAAGGGTCTTCACCTCAGCAGTGTTTACCCTGCTTACCCTCCACTTCCTCCTTTTTCTGGATGTTAACTGATGTTCTCAGAACTGTAGGCGTGTTTCTGGAAGCCGGGATGTTTTCACCAAGCTGAGATAACTTGTCCAGTGGATGTCTTGTCTCCTTCCTTCCTTCCTTCCTCTCATCTTTCTTTCATTCTTTCCGTCTATATTTCCTGCATTCATTCACTTCCTCAGTTTTCCATTGTGGGTTCCTTCCCTTCATTCTTCATTCTCCTTCAGTCTCTCTCTATTTAATTCCTTAATTCTAGTCAGTTTTCGTTCGCTGCTCCTTATTTGTTCCTGTGACTGACATTTCTTAATTTCCTTTTCTAAATCCTCTCTGATATTTCTTCTTGTTCTTGTTCTTCTCTCTTACACTCCTTCCATGCACGTGGGAGAAGTTTCTGCCAGAATTATCCTCAGTCTTAGGCAGCAAACCTACTTAGTTAGGTTTAGAAAAATGTATGATTTGGGTTAAAATGAACCCTCTCTGGTAGAAAGCCCTGAACACAAACTTCTCCCATGTGCTACTTACATCAGTATTTATAAGACATGTATTTGATAAATGTAAACCTCAGACAGATATGAGCATGAGCCGGCACTGCAAAAGCTGGGAATTGATCATTCTGGAACATTTTGCTGTGCAAATATTGCTTAAAAATAAGCTTAAAGATCTAATTATTGTACAGAGAAGTTATGAATGAACGTCCCTACGAGGATTATCATCGAATGTGTATACTCTAGATATCAGCTGTCAGACGAGTGCAGCAGCGCCACCACGGTACGTGTCTGCCTGAATTTCTACACCCAATTTCCTCGGCCTGTGTTTCTGCATGAACAACGAGGGCTTTTAGTGCTGGTCGATAGGACTCGACCACCCTGTGAAGGTCATTCAGTCTCGCTTCTCCACAACCGGCCCAAACTCCCAAACCGCTGTAGGGAAATGCTCTTTCTTTTTGTGCGTAGCTTCTGTGTTGCCAGATGTTGCTCCAACCAGGATTGTTGCTTCCTTGTGGTGCAAGAAAATGCTGCAAGGTTCGCAGATTCGAAGGGGCAGACAGATGGTTGATGTCACACAGCTCGAATAGATAGATTGACAGACAGATGGATAAACAGATAATAGATTAATTTATGCAGAGCAAGCTTTCGGCCGTCTGCGGTGTGTAGGAGGAGGTGGCCAAGTTCAAAGTAAAAAGAAACATTTAAAGATTGTAGAAGCAACGACATGAAACTTTATGACCATTGCATCAACATTTAGTCAACTTCCAACTGTATCCTGTTTAGGAATTCAGACAAACAGAAGTCAGACTGGCAGTCTGACGGAGAGTGATGGGGCAGATGTTAAAAGCTTTAAAAGCCTTATTGATTTTAGAGTACCGGCCTTGTATCTAGTGGCTTTACGTGCACAAACATGCATTATGCATGAATACTTTGTATCGACGTTCAACGCTAGAAATCCCAAAAGAAACGTGACTTTACATGAGGTTCACAGCAAGACGGCAAACACGCATTCGTGTGTGTGTGTGTGGCACAATCTCTTCCTGTCTGGGCAGATCTGACAGGAGGTCAGAGGTTAGAGGTGACAGAGAGTGACCTGGATGTTGACACACTCACACACTCACGCACACACACACACACACACACACACACACACACACACACACACACACACACACAATACACAACATGAATGGACACAGGCAGCTGGCCTGTTACCATGAAAGTGTGTTATACTCCTACTATCCAGCAGGGGCGCTGTTACACAGGCAGCAGAGGTCCGTGCTTTGGCCTCTCTCCTCTCCTCCCCTTGCCTTTCCCCTCCTCTCTTATCTTCTTCTCTCCTCTCCTCCTTTCTATCAGCACCATCCATCAATCTGTGTGCTGTGTACATAACAATTAGATTTTAAATTACAGTGTAATTATTGTGTACATAGACGATATCAGCAAACTGGGACAAATATGTACAATACAGGAAGACAAAAGATTAAGAAATGGGGAGATAACAACTTAATAGTATTATTTATGTTTAATATTGTTACAAAAAATAACTAGGAAATGAATGACATTGTAAAAAGATTTTTGGACTAACTAGTATTGTTACTTGGGAACAAAGCATGAGGCTAAACCAGGAACAAAGTGGTTCCTCGATATCTGTAAAATGGTATGAAATAGTAAATTGCAGGGAATGCATGTTTAAATTGGACAACATACAACATAGTGAATAGTGTAGCAAGATATTCATCACTCAAATAAAATGTTGTGGTTGTTCTTATCCACTTTTCTTAAGGAGAAGGCTTCATTGTAATCGTGTTAGTTTGGAGTGTACAGGCCGTAAAAACAGTCCCCTTTAAATATAGTGATTAAAAAGTTAGCTCCGGGCCGCTCTTGAACTTGTTACCACTCCTTGTGCTCCTTCCTCGAACTATTAGCAGATACACCAGCTAGTTTTTTACTGTATAATTTATGTTTACAGTTTAATCTGTTATCAGCCTCCTCCTCTCTGCTCCTCAGGAAGACCTTGCCGTGATCAGCGCAGAGGGAGGTCTCCTTTCACCCACAATGTTGCTACTGTCTGTCTCTCCTCATGCTCATCTGATCTCAGCACAGTGAAAGTGTGTGTGTGTGTGTGTGTGTGTGTGTGTGTGTGTGTGTGTGTGTGTGTGTGGTCATGCTGCTCCGCTACTTCCTCTCTCTTTCTATTTTCGTTCTTTTTCAGAGTTGCCACTCTTTCTCCCAAATCCTCACCTACTTTCCTCTCCCCTCTCTCTCACAGCCCACAACCCCCCCCCCCCACACACACACAAAAAACCATACCATTGGTTGCCATGGGATCCGGTTGCCATGCAGCAGTATTCACATGGCGCTCGCGTGTTTATGCGTGTCCACCGGAGCGTGACGGAGTTGGGATGCCATGTTGATTGGGTCGAGTGCAGAGAGAGTGGTGTCGAGTTAGGATGTGAGGTTTGCTGCAAACTGGTCAGCCCCCAAACACCTGACCCACACGCACACACACACACACACACACACACACACACACACACACACACACACACACACACACACACACACGCACACACACTAGAGGACATCAAGCTGTTGATCATGTAATCTAGTGCCAAGCTTGATCAGTTGACATATACACCCAGTGTGTGTGCGTGCGTGTGTGTGTGTGTGTGTGTGTGTGTGTCTCACACACACCTCCATCATCTTACAGTGGGTCATTGAGGCTTTGTCTGTAACTACAGGCCTTGCGTTGGTCTGTAGAGGAAGATAAGTCCGGGATAATGGAGACGTATGATGATGGAGAGTCATTGAGGAGAGGAGAGACGGATGGAGGGGGAGAGAGAGAGAGAGGAAGAAGAAAGAAGAGAGTGGTATTGACCAGAGGCATAAATCGATGAGCGGTCAGGATAAGGCAGTGGACTTGGCTGTCACGCCTCACTATTGGACAAGCCCGTCCGTCTGAGAGCAGTTTTACAGAGCGTGACTGGAAAAGCGTTTTGGTGGATTCTCATCAGCAGATGAATGGATAGCTCGTGTTTGGTTTAAAGCAGAAGTCACCGGGGCGGTGAGATAACGCGTGGATTTAATGGCGACCTGTAATGTGAAAAGTGTCACTCGTAGACAAATCCACAGCTCTCCTCAGCTTCACGAGGGTGGGGCTTCGTTTTAGAGTCTTTCAGCTTAATGTTTTGATTTTAAACGTTTTGATTTACGGCTCTAATCTGTCAATGTTAGAATGCAGGTTGAAGAAGTGGGTTAAACTCTAAACATATCCTCCATACAGACCAGTCATTACATGGTTTGTGGACAAGCACACACACATAAGTTGCGAGGTTTTGGGTAAATGCCTGAAGCATGTGGTATGTTAAAGGAAGTTATGTCATAGAAAGTGTGGTTGGTTTTTAATTTCCTCACTTGGCTCAGAAAAGAAAAACAAGAAAACAAGAAAACACAACTTTGTTTCTTGATCGTGTGAACCTGATTATGTTTAGGATTTCCATATGAAGCGCAATGAAATTAACTCCACTTTGGCTTTGTTCACCTTTATATAATTCAATTCTATTGGGTCAGATAGAGGATTTATGTAATTTTCTCCGGACGTTTAGGTAGAAATTGGCCTAATTTCATGTCAGATTTTCCCGATTGGTGTATCAAAAAATGAAAAAACTGACATTAACGCAAATAAACTCTGATGAACTTCCTAAAAATTAATAACTTGCTCATAATTTAGTGTCATAACAGTTTCCAGAGGGAGCCCAGTAAGTAGGTTATTGCTTGTTAGTGTATCCAAGTCTGTGCTTGAGGCCCTGCAGGCCACTGCTGCATTGAAAATGTGCTTACTAGTTCGATTATTAAGAATTTGTAACCCCACGGACCATTAATTGTGGTTGTGTGTGTGTGTGTGTGTGTTTGTGTGTGTTTCATTTACAGTCAGACAGTGTTGGTTGAAATAACAGGCTGTTATGAAGTCACTGAGGCATGGTGGTTATACAACTACAGAGTCTCAGATTTAACATGTACGCAGGCACAGACACATTACACACACACACCCCCCCACACACACACACACACACACACACACCCCCCCCACACACACACACACACACACACACACACACACACACACACACACACACACACACACACACACACACACACACAGACACAGTAAGCATGATTAGCTTTCTATGTTTTTCGGCTCTTACTGGTGGCTAAGCTCACTGGAGACGCGTACCAGAAGGCTTATTTATTTAGGGCAGGAAGTGTGTCCGCTACCACCTGGTTGGTGGGATCATCACGTTTCATACACAGCAGCTATAATCGGCTCATGTTAGTGTCTTTGGAGTAGACGGATGAACGTCACAGGGCAGCTATTCTACAGCACTAAAGAGATAGCATCTCCTGTACCTTCCTCTGATTAGTTTAGAATTCTGTCCCTTTTGTCTTCTTCTTGTGTTTCTTTGTCTTCGCTTATTTTTAGATTCCTTTCTTTCTCACCCTCCTCTTCTTTCTGCCTGTGCTGCTCACTCCCAGAGGAGTGCAAAAGAAAAGAGGAGGAGGTTGAATGCAGATAAAATTAAATGAAGTGGAGCTCAAAATGAGGAGTTCTTACCTTCACTCTAATGTTACTATGAGGCAACTTTTTATCACCTTTAACTTTTATGCTGTTTTTGCAATCACACAATTGCCGAAGCAGAAAATTACAAAATAAAAGACGGACAACATTTATTGGATGGTGACATTTGAGTTTTATCTTATTATTTTCTGTGTGCTCTTTCTGTGCACATTTCATCAAAAGAAGATCATAATGTGGTGAATGTGTGACAGTTTTCTTTATTCGTAAAACCTAAACTACACAGTTCTGTGTTTGTTACAGCAGGTTCGGACCCGGACCCCCAGGTTGGGAACCCCTGACTTAAAGGGCCGGTGTGTAGGATGTGTCAGCATCTAGGGGTGAGGGGTGCATATTGCAACCAACTTAAACTTCTTCCACGTGCCAAGCGTGTAGGAGAACTACGGTGGCCGGTGTGAATGGCTTTAGAGCCAGTGTTTGGTTTGTCCGTTCTGGGCTCCCGTAGAAACATTGCGGCCGTATGTAGACATGAACAGCTCATTCCTAAATGCTAAACACTGTTCCCTTTAATAACAATAGGTGTTTTCTTTCAAGCTGCAACAGATTTCAGTGTTGCTTGCGGATGTTCTGTGCATATTTATTCATACGGCGTTTTGTAAGCAGAGCCGCTCGACTGCGATGAACGCTTTGACAAGTTTCCCCACGGGGACAATTAAGTACATCAGAATCACAATCACAATGATGTCAACTCTTCGTGTCACCTCCATCAACAGACTGTGAAACTGAAACAACTGACAGTAAGCGTAAAGAGAGACGGGTGTTGAATGTTGCCAGTCAGCTACAAATACCCACAAGGACAACAAGGACGTTTTGATCCCTCTCGGCCTCATCTGTTGTTGATCTCTGGCTCTGGGTGTTACATGGTAAACGGCTTAGGGGATGAACTGGCATCATGGATGGCTAGGAATGTGTGAGAAGGGAGAGATGGCATTAACACTACACTGAGTTATTTCTGTAGCTACACACTTCCAGCATTCCTCTAGCCTGAAACACAGGCTGAAATGTCCCACGATGCATTTTGGCGCAAGGTGGGTACATGGTGCAAAGTATGATTCATTTCATCCTGAACCCAATCAACCACCAACTGCCCGCAAGCCTTTAAACCTCCCTCACCATCCATCTCTACAGGTTCAGGAATGTCATTTTCATGCAGAACCCCCCGAGAGTCACAAGGTTAGTTTCTCCTTGGTTTAGAGCTCCACCGCTCCACTTCAAGCTCAGTTATCTCTCCTCCACCTGCATGACTTCTCAATATCTTCCCTTGTTGCCTCAGCTCCTGCATTGTTCCCTATAAAGCCCCAATCCGAGTATTTGGCCCTCAACCTAACTCTACTTCTTGTTCCAACTCTCACCAAGCCCCTGCTCGTCTTTACAACCAGACTCAGCGGGTATCCAGCTGTGCTGGTGGAGGCCTGCTGCTTCGGGTACCGGTGAGACAATGAAATACGATCCGCAGTCTGAGGTAGATCCATGAGAGTGAAGGACAGATCATGGTTTCAGTTAAATGCTAATTATGTACTTGTGCTTCAAATGGCTGTTGACCTTTTTAGTATTAAATCAAACCTTAACCAAGTGTGATAAGTCCCTGTACTTAATGGCCTCGCCGGATGATGTTGCATTAAGTTGTGGTAGTAGGTTTTGCAGGACTATCTTCTACTCGGTCAGGCTGTTCTCGTACGGCGTTTGTAGCTGTACCTATGAAAATGAAATCGTATTATTCCTCATTTTACTGTACAATGGCCTTGCAATGCAAGAGGCAGTGTGTTGAACTGACTGCTCCACATCTGATATACAGTAGAAGCAGAATGTAAATCTGGGCTTTGACCCACAAACCTTTTCAAAACTCCCGACTCTTGTGAAAAAATTATTTAATTTAACTTTAGCTCTGATATGAATTACAGCTGAAGGCAGGGTCGGTAATCTTGAGAAACTAGCAAGAGTACGCTAGAGTTAAAAAATGATCCAAATGAAAAACCTAGACCAGTGCTGACGACTCTTTTCCTGTAAAAGTAGTTGGCATCTTGCTAAATCTAGCGAGAAAGTCGCCAAGATGGCACATCGCTCCAAAGACGCTCACCCTCAGTTATCATAATGAACGTAAACAATGAACATGACTATTGTCAGTACTCACAGCTGTTAAGTTGGCAGCTTGTCGAAGACTCTGGTGATGAGTAATGAGTGCACAGACAGAATAAGTCCATCCAATCATCACTGATTAAACAAGCTTATTACTGTCCTGTCACAGCCACAAATAACAGATTATTTTCTCCAGCATTCGATTCATTGATTGCTGTCGGGATGTAAAGAGAATTTCAGCAAAATATAAAAAAATGTTTTTTAAGAAGATCTTGCCTTTATAAGAAACTGTCCGGCCAATTCTCACCTCAACGTTTTCAGACACAGATCACTCGAAAAATGTGCAGACGAATTCTCTTTGCCTGATATCAGACAGAATTGTGAACTCGTTACACTCGGTGGAGTGGGCGGATTCAAAGGTCTGGACCCAGTCAAGGTTTACTTTGCCAGCAAATCTTTCCCAGCTTTGAAATCTGGAACATAAACCGCAACCGACGCTCTGAACATGGAGCGCTCTTACAGCCAGGTGCTCACTGGGTGTGTTCTGAAGGAAGCAGCCCTCTCCCTCATGTCCAGTAACGCCTCTTGTGGAAACACACTACCAGGCTGAGTGAACACATCCTCCAGCTCTGGCCCTTTATCCCCACACTCCAGCCCCAGTTCTTGCCCTCTCCCCCAGTGCACTCTTGACCAGTGCGCCCATAGCAGTTGGAGAGCAAAGAAAACAGTTTCAACCACCAGCCATGACTCGCTCACTCACCCCTCCCGTCTTTCTCTTTCTCTCTGTGACTCTCTGTCTCTCTCTCTTTCTATCCTCCCACTCCCTTCTTTCCTCCAGGATTTGCTGCATCAAACATTGATTTCTCTTTTATTTTTAGAGCAGCTGTGAGCGTACATGCGTGCGTGTGCAGTGTTTGTTTGTGTGTGTGTGTATCTGTGCACCAGGCATGCTGGGCCGTGGGCAGTTTGACTGTGTTTGGGTGCATCACTGTGCGTGTCTTTGCGAATGTGGTCAGAGATCCTTTTTTTTTTTTTTCAAGTTAATCCCTTAAGAAGAGGTGTGGTTCTGTTCCTCGGCTCTGCTCTCGCTCTCCTCTCTGTCCCTCACTCTGAGCGCAACATCATCACATGCTCTCTCTCTCTCTCTCTCTCTCTCCTCTCATCTTCTTCTTCTTCTTCTTGCGCTGTTGTCGTCACCGCGAGTCTGAGGGAGTTTGTTTCCTCTCAGCTCGTCAGCTCTGCATCTCCTCTCATCTGCTGTCGTCCCTGGGCGTGAGATGAGTTCTTGTGGCGAGATGGGGGAGGCCATCGAGCTCAGGTGAGTCAAACACAGAGTAAGGTGGGGCGTGAGCTGTGTGTTAGTGTTTGTTCAGATGCTGGCAGGCGACATCCGACATGCGTATGCACTTTATGTGTATCCATGCATAGATTTATCTGCTTTTTCTGCGTTTCCGTGTCTGTTTGTGCATCTGGGAGTAGTTCGGTTTTCAAACTGGGTCGACTGTTGCCATAGCAGTCAGTACCTTTGGGCTATTTTTCTCAGCCTCGCCTCCTTTTCTGTCCATCAAGTTCACCCTGTTTCGAAATGGCGGGAATCTGCGAGCTCTATAGAGGTCAACAGGAGATGTGGGTTTTTCTTCGTGACAGTGATAGCTGTGGTTTGTTGTTGTTGTTGCTGTTGCCTCTGCGGTTGTTGTTGTTGGGTTATTGGCTATGGAGTATTTTCAGTCACTGCCAAACTGATAATAGGTCTAGTCCAGCCGGGATCCACAGGGCTCATAGCGGCTAATAGCCTTAGCAGATGCATTAGCCCCCATGCCCATATGGAAGAGATTAAACCCGCTTCTCTGACACAAACACCCAACATTTTTTTTTCTTGCATAGCGTTAGAGCCTCCACATGTTTTTGTGTTCACATACAGATATTAGTATGTTCACATGCGTGTGCGTGTCCACCTGCCATACACAGAGCAGAAAATATTTGTGTTTGCATGCCTTCTGTAGGGAAGGACCGCTTTGCTTAAATTCCCTCCCGAATTCAACACTTCCTCTCTTTTTTCTTTTCTGCCCTCGCGATTAGATAATTGAGAAGGACAGCTCTCATGTGTGCTGCCAAAAAAAAGAAAGAAAGAAAGAGAACGTGGCAAAGTGTGAGAACACCGCGGAAGACAAGAGACCAATGTAACGAGTGAAATGAGGACAAACGAAGAACGGCAAGACGGAGACACAACGGGAGGGAGAAGATGAGAGGAGGGGTGTGAAAGTGAAAGTTGAGTTTGAGAAGGGAAGGATGAAAAAGATGGGATGTGTGAATAGAGCGTGTGAAAGGGAAAAGCCGAGGAAAAGTAGATTCGTTATGGAGAAAATATGAATTTCCTCCCATTTCTCAGCAGAAGTAGGAGATAGAAATAGATTGACGGTTGTGTTTCTTGGTTTCTATCATCATAGAATGACAGAATATGAAAAGTATCTTGCAGATTTGTGCCAACATTAGAGAGGGTTATAATTAAAATGGGAAGAGGAAGAGGTTAGAGACCTGAGAAAGCAGGCCTAATGGGGCTGAAATGAAGGGGAAAGAGATGAGGAAAGACTTTATCACACTCAGAACTTTATAGAAAGCTTAGTTTGACTGTGAGAGTTCAGGCTGCAGTCACACCGGGTCACTTGGCATTCCTCTCCGACCCAAGAGTCTGACGTAAAACCTGCACAATTCAAGCTCGAGGGTGGGGTTGACAAGACATCGACAAGTTACAGCAGCAACAATAGGTTCTGAAAGTACTGTAAAGTCACTTCACAAAAGTAAACCATAGTGTCCAACGTGTGTTTGCGAACACCTGATGGCAAATATGGCGTTTAGGAGCATCGGTGTGAATTTCCATCCTGACTGGAATAAACTCAAGTTATTCCATAATGTCCCTGGTTTGTGAGTCTCATCTCTTACCCCGGAGATGAAAGTGTGCCGCGTATACTCTGTTGTCGTATCAGAGACGTAGCACAGCTGATAAGCCGGCCTTCTGCACGGGTCTAGACTGATAGCGGGGAATACAAAGTGGGAACACAGCATGACATTATGATACTGGAGCATATCGACTAGACTGCTCCACTTCACGCCTGGCTGCACTTTGTTTAGATTAGCCTCCACACACACACACACACACACACACACACACACACACACACACACACACACACACACACACACACTTTTCCTATCATAGACACATGTACGTATATGCATGCAAACACGGGCATGCTTTGGACACGGATGCAGACACACATGAATGCATCTACAGGCACACAATCACAAACAAGCATAAAGCCAGCGGCGTGGTCCGTGCCCTCTTTGCCTGCATGGTCCAAGGGCAGAGGGGGATTTGGATATTGTTATGTTAATCTGCCTCTCTTTTGTATCTTGGAACCCATTCAGACAAACACACACACACACACACACACGCACATACGCACGCACACACAGGTATGAGGTCATTCAAGCATGCACAGACTTTTGTGCACAAACGCAATGCATGCAATGATGTGTACACTGAAAAACGAATTATTTTTCATACAAAAAAAAAAAGAGTGCGGACGCAAGTTTCCCTGCACAAACACAAGCTACACTCACTCACACACACACACACACACACACACACACACACACACACAACACACACAGTCCTCTCCAGGCTTAACGTGGGTGGGTGGGGACTGAAACAGCAGCAGGAGTGGCAGTGACACAGTGCTGTAATGATAGGCCTGGAGGAAGAGGATAATAGGTGTGGGAGCTGTGTGTGCATGTGTGTGTGTGTCTCCCGGTGTTGAGGTGACAGTGCATGTGTGTGTAGACGTGTGACTGCACCGTCACACAAAGCTAACACGACTTCACTTGAAGTTTTCCCAGCGAAAATCCCATTTGCAGAAAAAGACCGAGGAAGCAGATAATTTTAATTGCGGGATGTTTTCTCAGACTGACTGACCTCCTCGGTCCCCTCGTTTCATCTGAGCCTCGAACGAGGGAGGCAGGAAGAGCGAGAACATGACGTGTGCACTGTATGAATTCTATGTATATGCGGAAAATTAGAAAAGCGTGTCGTGGTTTTGTGTGTCAGTTTAAAAGTGTGAGTGTCACTAAATCTCCATTAGCCACAGTCAAACCGTGTCGGCTCTGGAAACCTGTGCTGGATCCATCCGTCTTCATGGTGTTGACGTCTCATTTCATTCCAAGTACTTTCTTTAGAGTTTACCTATCGTGTCTAAAGGTTGTCTAATGTCTCATTTTCACTGCACGGTTCGGCTTGACTCGACTCACTCTTTGGTACCAGGTGCTTTTCTCAATTATGTTTTCCACTGCAGATAGCACCCCATCACTGTAGTCGGGATTAGTTATTAAGTTATTTTATAGTTTATATACCCTAAGGTGTCAAGGTTAACTTTGATGTGTGTCTGCAGTGGCCAATAAAACACATGCCAGTGCACATTCCTGGTACGATTAGTTTGTAATGTTTACAACTTTTTTTTTTTTTTTTTTACATTACAAACCTCTGTGCAGGGGTTTCACCGTTAATTGCCGGGATCACAATTAACTTGGTGAATTAATTTGCTCTGGGAACGTCGTTGCGACATCGATTAAAAATATGTCAGACACACAAACGTTCACACGACTATCACTGGTTTATCCAAAGTAGCCAAACTTACCATCCACCACAATTTACACACATTTGACACTGGCTGTGTGTGCTTTGACATTTGAGAATATTACAGATATTTCAGTTGTGCTCATTTCTAGTTAAATGAAGTGGTTCAGACAATCTGGCTAAACTGTTAGCATGTCGTTAACCTGTCTGACTGTCCGGCTGCTCGTGCTTCTTGCCCCGATGTTGCTGTGTTTTCAGATGTAAAATGAGAACAATGCAATCATCACTGATGGAAGTTATCTTATGACCACAGCGACGATTAAAAGACCCAAGCTGAAAGAAGCTATCCAAGTTGCAGTGACAGCACTGGTCCCCAATCAGCAGGTTGAGTCACCGCTTCGTCCAGTCATCTTTTCTCACGCTCAGTCCACCTGTTACCGTGATGCCGCACAGAATTCCCACAGTGCATTGCAGCCTGAGTCACAGAGTGCAATTCAATCTTATTATACAAGATGACCACCAGACTGCAAACACACACACGCACACGCACACTATAATTATATTAGGACAGCTTTCAGAAACCCCCCTGAAAGATCACATTGCATTAGAGGGTCAGAGGAGGAACAGGATGTGTCTACCCGTCAATGTCAAGCTGCAGTAATTGGCATCTGTAACCAAGTTGACGTTGTGACACACAAACACACACACACACGCACACACACACACACACACACACACACACACACACACACACACACACACACACACACACACACCCCTCATCTTCCTTTAATCCTTCGAGCCTCTAATCTTTCTTGTAGTCACTGATGAGCAGCCATAGCTCATACTGTTGTCAATCAATATGACCCACCCAACGAGGCGGGGCAAAGCAAATGGCAGTGAAAGAAACTATCAATCATGAGCGTTTGCCGCCCTTTTGTTATTAGAAAATCGAATCAGCGCAGCTGGAAATCAATTCATATAGTAGCCGTGTTTGGTTCGGTGTCGCTTGAGTCACCGAAGCGTTTCTCCCAAGTTCTTCGTGTCCTCGCCTTATGACACATTTCTGTCTCGTTTGCAGCCTCCTCGCTGAGCCAAATGTACTGAGAAATGACTTTGCTGTGCCATTCCCTCACATGAAAATCAAAATAAATTAACTTTCCTTCTTGCCGGTGTGCTTCGAAATGTGTAATTATGTGCTTACGGTGAAGGTAGACGCTGGCAGTGAGTGTATCTCTTCTATTCTAGTCACATTTGGCTTTCTCTTCAAATAAAATATTAACCCTGCACACTACAGGGAATGCACCGCAACCAAACGGAATTCACTTTATAAATAATGAATTTAACAGTATGGCAAAATCATTCAAAGACATACACACCATTTTATATAATATAGTATTGACCATTACTGCATTATAAATGACTATGGATTGTGCATTGGTTCTGATTTTCAACGACAGAGAGATATATGAACCCACACACCCCATTTTGTATAGAGTGGACCTGCTTTATGGTGTGTGTGTGTGTGTGTGTGTGTGTGTGTGTGTGTGTGTGTGTGTGTGTGTGTGTGTGTGTGTGTGTGTGTGTGTGTGTGTGTGTGTGTGTGTGTGTGTGTGTGTGTGTGTGTGTGTGTGTGTGTGTGTGTGTGTGTGTGTGTGTGTGTGTGTGTGTGTGTGTGTGTGTCTCTAAAGGAGAAACAGAGGAACAATAGTCTCAGTAGGTGCCAGGCTGATGGTTAAACATGTGGCACTGCTTCAGCTGTTACTGTACATCTGTCTGTACACACACACACACACACACACACACACACACACACCTAATCTCAACAAAAAGGACCACCACTGATGCCATTCAGCTGTGTTTGCCTCCTCGCTGACAGAAGACTATGCTTCATTAGCCCCCTACATGTGTACAGTATGCAGCATATTTTTGCCCGTTGTAGCTGCAGCACTAAAAGGTGTTTATGTTTCACAGGCAGCGCGAGTGCAGACTGCACATTGCGGTTTTCATGACTTTATTTCAGCTGTTATACGTTATACTTGTTGATGTAGTGATTGAATGATTGGTGGCATTGTGTTGTTTAACAGCCGTAGAAGTTTAATCACAGTCGGTTCTGTATAGTCTGACTTCTGATGATCAGCAGCAGCAGCAGAGAGACGGAACACATTTTAACAGTTGTGTTCTGATGTTATTTTAAGCAGGGAGCAACTCTTTGCACTTTTAGGGATTTCAATCAATTTCAGGGTTTTCACCAGACCTGATTTTCAACTTCCAGCACATGGAAACAGCTAGCATGCAAGAGAAAAATCGAATTAACAACAACTCCAAAACTTTCTCATACTCATGTTGTATCTTCTCAACTTGTTATCTTGTCACCAAAGCCATCAACGTCACAATAAGGACACAATATCTGAGGCACTGCCATACCTGTTGTTGGCCAATATATATGTATGAAATCTCTTAAAAGCCAAAAGAAAAAGTGTTTTTTTATACTGCGCAATAATTTGAAAAATATTCAGTGCTACAAAGCTGTCTTATTGATTGTTATTTTCCTCGTAAAAACACAAGACAAACACTGGAATATTCACGTGTGTTATATGAAAATCTGTGTTTGTTGCAGCGGTTCTGCTGTCTGTCAAAAAAAGACTTCATACACTGTCATCTCCAGGAAGGAAGAGCTTCGAGGAGCACGTAGCTCGCTCTCTGTCTCTCACTCTCTCACACGTTCATATAAACCACTGCTGTGAATAAGGCCGTCCTGTCCTGTCAGCCTTCAGTCTAAACACAAGCGCCCTACTTTTCCTCCATTACGTCCTCTCCTTATTCTTTAATCACAAACACAGACCACCTGTCACTTTTTGTACATTGGTGTGAGTGAGGAAGAGGAGGAGAGAGAGGAAGAGAGGGATTTGGATGATAGTAAGAGTCTGTGTCCTTATTCGGGTCACTCTGTGTCAGTTAAAGTCTGCGGGGCCCAAAAAGTGGGTCAGATTTCTGTGTGTGTGTGTGTGTCAGCATAATGCGCCTGTGTCTACTGTGTTTTTGAATTAATTCTTTTCACTGGGTGTTTGCATACTGCCTCATATTAGCCCAGAGATGAGTCAACGTTGGAGTGACATTCAAAGCTGGTTGTAAAATGAATGGAGGAGAAACTTTGTGTGTTTATGTGAGTGCACGTGCTTTTTTGTGTGTGTCTGTAACGTGATTAGTATGAAAGACAATCCATCGTAAGGTTAATGAAGCTGAAGATGTGAAGACAGATAAAGTGTGACGGTCACAGAATAATTCTGTAAAACATGCAACAAATGCTCCTCAAGGTTCTTTCTACTAATGGCTAATAACTGACTGATGAAGCTTCAGTTCACGATTAATTAACTACTGATGAAGCATTTAGGACAAACTTTTATAAATGGTGCTTTATTAGAAAGTTGTGTCACGTGTGATGTAATATCGTCAGGTTTCTGTTGAGCATTTACCAAGACGGTCTTACATGTTCAGGCTTTATATTTGTGGTACTGATGAGATAAAAAATACTACTTCTACATTATATCATAGACTCTGATCTGATTCTTGTGCAGAGAAATTCTGTTTCATGGCCACAAAGTTAGTGTCAGCAGTTTGTGTTTCGCCAAGAAACTACAACAAAAGTCTTTATTATGTTGAAGAAATGTCAAGAATAAAAAGTGTGTCACTATATTTTTCTGCCTTCTCTCTGGAGCAAAAACTCTAAAAAGTGGAGAAATGATTTAGTCGCTTTGCTGCATAAATGTGTAAATGCTTGTCAGATAGTTGTACCAAAAGCATAACGCTGCATCCTGAAACAGTACATCACTTTTCACTGTGTGCAGATGTACTGACCTACGATGCCTTTTCCCTCCACTGGGCCTCACAGTCTCACTAGATGCTTTGACAAAACACACCAGCCTCTCTCGCTGTTCAGCCAATAAGTCACAACCTGAGTTTGAGTGAACAGAGAGAGGTACACCGTGTCCATATAAAGTGGTCAGCTCAATGGCTAAGCCAAGACAATCCCCTGCACGCACACACACACACACTTCCTCTCGCGGTCTCCCCGGAGCTCCACAGACATATGGCTTACCGTAATGCGAGGTGGCAATGACTCACTGTGTGTGTTCGTGTTACGTGTGTGTGTGTGTGTGTGTGTGTGTGTGTGTGTGTGTGTGGGGCGACATCACACCTCTGTCTCCCTCCCTGTACGAGTTGTGTTTTGCAAGCATCTGGTTGAGAAGAAGTGTGAGGGAGGAGTGTATCCCGTTTTTGCCAAAATCTCTGAGCCGCTGTTGAACACAGAACATCTGGATCAGGGAGGAGCACTGTGTGTGTGTGTGTGTGTGTGTGTGTGTGTGTGTGTGTGTGTGTGTGTGTGTGTGTGTGTGTGTGTGTGTGTGTGTGTGTGTGTGTGTGTGTGTGTGTGTGTGTGTGTGTGTGTGTGTGTGTGTGTGTGTGTGTGTGTGTGTGTGTGTGTGTGTGTGTGTGTGTGTGTGTGTGTGTGTATGGGTGTGTGCAAATGAGAGGGAGAGGGCCAAACATATCAATCAGACTCACATCTGGCGAGCGCAAAACACAGCTGGACACACGTGAGTTCATGCAGTCTTAACATAGATTATGTAGAGGTGATACAGAGGTGAACACACACACACTCACACACGTACGAATGCAGAATGACATAATTTATTAATTGTGTAAGCTAATAAACTGATATTACTGAAACGCATTGTTAGGGACACTTGTCCCAACCTGCTAACAGTTAAAAAACCAACTTAACAGTTTATTAGTCTGAGCGCGTGGGCGAAGCTTTTTTTCGCTAAATTTCATTCCTGTGAAACCCATTTCCTCGCAGTCATATTTGCCAGAGCTCCAGACATTTAGCGTCATAAAATCCACTTTTGCGTCCGCCTGTTGCGATAATAACAGAGAAGTGAGAGGAGAGATCTGGAGTATAAACACCGGCGATGAAGAGGAGTATATAGGGAGGAAGGGAGGGAGGTCAACCCGGGTGAGCAGACTTGAAAGTGTGCGATCATATGACCGTAGGTCGTCTCTCTGCTACAATGCATCCCAGATGGCTGCTAACTCAACAATGTGTGTTTTTTGGCACCAGGCCTCCTGTTTGTGTAGTCTGCGCTGAAGTGCTTATGAGTATTTTTGCGTGGGTTTATGACGAGAGCGGGACTTGTGATTTATAGATCTACTTTGATGCTTTCCGTCCTCGTCTGCCTGCCAGCCCCACCCGCACCCACCCCAAGTCTCTCTCTTGTCTTTTTTTAAACTCATGCAGATGGTTCTTGTTGTGCGGGGTAAGGTCACTGCTATGCAGGGCCTTTACCCGTTGCATGCTGGGTAATGTCTCCGCCCAAATGTGTCTCTTCATCAAAGAGGGTTTGCTACCAGATTTCTGTTCATTTCACACTGTGCTGCTCGGCAGGAGAAGGTCTATCAGCTTGTTTTCACTTGAGTTGTAACTGCAGTCTGGCTTTGTTCATATTTTTATGTCCTCCCGCCAAGACACCTACATGGACTTTATTTTGGGCTTCCTCCACATTGCCATCTGAGTATATTTCGGAGGGAATTTCTATCTCAGTTTAAAGGAATATTTTGACATTTTGGGAAATACGCGTATTTAAAGTTAGACGGGAAGATTGACGCCACTCTCACAGCTATAGAGTAAATGTGCACATTGCTAGCTTAGCTTAGCATAAAGGCAAGGGGCTGTGTTTGAAATCGCATGCCAACGCAAAGTATCCTCATACCACGGTTCGTAGGAAAGTCCCTCCTCCTCATGAGTCACGTCTCATTCTAAGGTAACGAAAACACAACTATTCTTATTTTCAGGGGATTGTACACTAAAGAAAAAATACTTAATAATAATATATTCCATTTCTGCCAATAGATCCCCCCAAAAGCTACACACTGTTACTTTAACCATCTTATATTTCCTTTTAATTAAAACAGGATGACTGATGGCTGTTATCAAGTGTCACAATACTCGTTTTCTCACCTCATTTCTTTTTTCTCCATTGAAGCATTAACAACAATGACTAAATAAATACCTGTGAATCTGTGTGTTGTGGTGCTGAAGTTTTTGGTGCTGGTGATGAGTTCAGGCTCTCTTTTGCTGATTCGGTCCTGAGCTTTGAATGGATGAAGCCATCCCGGAGAAATGTAATCTTACAGTGAAAGAACGTATAAAACGTTTGTCTTCACATTTCTTCAGCAGCGAAAGGATTTACAATTCTATATTTAATCTGAAGCATGAGAGTGCTCGGCCCTTATTGTCACTTTAGAGGACAGTACAATGGAGAATGTGTCAGATAAATGTTTCAGAGACTATATTAATGTCAGTGTCATCCGACAGTATACTCTCTTGTGCTCTAAAGAGAATTAATCTGATCTAGGTTGTTAGATTTTCTCAATGATAGAATAAACATGAAGTGGTTTGTTCTTTCTGTCTGTCCTTATCCTTCTGGTATTTTCTCCAGTTAAACTTTTTCTGTCAAACCACGCAAACCCCACGCATTTCCATTTTATTAGAACGAGTCATTCCTTCTTCCCTCCACTTCTTCCACTTCTTCCAGTTGTCCCGTCACCGTCAGTTCACATCATTTCATTTATGAGTCTTTGGCTTGGCATGAGCTGTCTATTCGCTCACTCACTCCTCCTCTCCTGCTGTCCCAAACCATATGAGGGCAGTTACAGGGCTTCTTGTATTCCCTTACCAGCAGCCCCACACCCTGTCCACTATAACGCAACCCTCCACCACCTTGTGTCGGGTATTACACACCAGCTATCTTTTACCCCTTTCACACACACACACACACACACACACACACACACACACACACACACACACACACACACACACACACACACACACCTGCTGCCAACCAGGTGCCAGTCAGGTGGCGCTCTGCCCAGAAATGACTGGCACAAGCCTCGACATGTGTGGAGCTGCAGAGCATGTGTGTGTGTGTGTGTGTGTGTGTGTGTGTGTTTGGCAGAGGACGCGTGCCTGACATGCCAGAAATGAGTAAAGCCACTCGAGCTGTTTCATTGGAATACTTTGAATGTGTGTGTGTGCGTGTGTGAAACCCACGGGGAACGTCTAACTGCCTTTGGCACCCATTGCCAGTAACATAGCAGTGATTATGAGAAGTGATGTGTCTGTGTGTGTGTATATATACCTGTGCTTGTAAACTCTGTGTGGCAGAGCAGAGAGGTTTCTTCCCTTCAGTATACAGATCACCTCTTACGTATGGACATATGTTCAGTGTGATATTTGTGTGATTTCACGGCCTGTTTTAGCCAGGATGCCGATTCATGGGGCAACCAGACGGTAAGAAAATAATACAAGAATACTTTAGACATTTCTCCTCTGTTGTTATTTTCTTTTCTTGGCCCTTTGCTCTTGATTTTTCTCTATTTACAATACTTTTTAAAGTGAGGAACGTGCGGAGAGTCATAAAAGAGACTTGTCTGGATGATGTGGACTTAAGAAAAACAGGAGGAAAAGGGAATTTAAATTTAAAGCGGAGGAGCTGTTGATGCCGTTAATTCAGTCTTGATAGAAAGGGCGCACGCCATGAGAGATGTTTTTTATTGTACTCCCGAGCTTCTGTTGAGGGTTGATGTGACTGTGGAGGAATGAAAACAGTAATTATCATTTTTAAGCAGGTCATGTTTTGATGGCGTCATGTTTCATTGTGCATGGGAAATTAGCATCGCTAAACAGGCCAGGGGCTGAATGGTCTAATTAAGCAGCACAGAGAGGATCGTGTGTGTGTGTGTGTGTGTGTGAGGCGATCAGCATTCCCTCAGCGTTCTCGTTGTTTCTTGGAGAGATGAAAGCACCCCCTATGCTTTGTGTTCATTAGCGTTAACGCTCTACCTGTGTGATTTGTACAAACCCGTCTCTGAATGGGGAATCAATGGAGCATCGTGGTGTTCGTGACGCTAATGCACCGACTGCCTTGTTAGGGATGATAACTGCATAACGAGCTTCAGCTAATCAATGAAATGCATCCCACTTCACTCATAATCCTGGATGAGACGCAGGACCACAGTCTCGGCTCAAAGGCTCTCAAGCGGCTTTTCTTTAAATTATAGTTTGTTGCATTTAATTCGCTTTTTAACGAGCCTTACTGTTAGATTGAGTGGGAATGGTTGCTGTTTGTGTGTGTGTGTGTGTGTTTGTGTGTGTGTGTGTGTGTGTGTGTGTGTGTGTGTGTGTGTGTGTGTGTGTGTGTGTGTGTGTGTGTGTGTGTGTGTGTGTGTGTGTGTGTGTGTGTGTGTGTGTGTGTGTGTGTGTGTGTGTGTGTGTGTGTGTGTGTGTGTGTGTGTGTGTGTGTGTGTGTGTGTGTGTGTGTGTGTTAAAGGGAGTCAGTTAGTCGTGTGTGACTTTCTTAGTGTTTTTAAAATTACAGAGGTAACATGCAGCCCTTTAGGCTACTGGTTCCCAAAAAGGTTTTTTCTAAGGACCCACTTTTTAAAAATGACAAACCATCACAGCTATTTCTGAGGGATACACATTTGATGAATCACAACCTTGTTTTAAGTATGTTATTGAAAACATGTAGAATTTAGATTAAATAAATGCATTTAGACATTTTTTTATCAGTAAAACAAACTGAATTTTGTGTAAAATATCATACGAACCGTTGTATGAGGATACGTTGACAAAAGACTATGGAACAAACTTAAATAAAATCTCCCACATGTTTTAGTAATGGCTGCTCTATATGTTGTGCTGCACCACTTAACCAGCGTCCCTTCCTGTCGTCCACAGTACCAGGGAGCACGTGACCCCGGAGATGAACAAGCTTCGTCAGAGCCTGAGGAGGAAGAAGCCCACCTACGTGCCAGAGGCCAGCAGACCGCATCAGTGGCAGGCGGACGAGGAGGCTGTACGGAAGGGCAAATGTAACTTCCCCGTTCGGGTGAGTATCCAAAGCCGGTACAGTTCTGGTCCACTGTGATAATCATATGTCAATGTGTTTCCTCCCCAGAGGGAATATTCTCACCATAAACTCACAGCATACGTCTGACATAATAAACACTATAATTCTGCAGGGCCAAGCAAAAAGGGGGAAAGATGGGTACACCGTACACCTAGAACACCGTATATTTATCACAACCCACGCCAGTGCTTCCTGTTTAAGGATGCTCTAAAATAAAAGGTGCACTAGATCCTCATTTATTCAGCACTTTATCCTTGAACACCACAGAAGAAGAGCAAATCCAGAATCTGCTTCTGGACAAAGCCTCACACATGTAGGTCTGTTATACAACAGCGTTACACGGATGTAATTTATGTACGATTTGGGTTGGGTTAATTTTTGTTTTTCTTAAAGGAGCAGTTTGGTATTTTGGAAAAATGTGCTTGTAAACTTAGCTTAGCATAAAGACTGGAAACAACCAGCCTGGTTCTTTATGCTAAGCTAAGCTAAGCCAATTTGCTTCTGCTGGCTGTAGCTTCATATTCAGCGTGATATGAGACTGATATCCATATTGTCGTCTAACTCTCTGCCAGAGAACGAATAAGCGTATGTTTCAAAATGCTGAACTGTTCCTCTAAAAACGCAAGACAACTGATTTGATTTTTGGAGATTTTAATGGGTTTGAGACACAAATGTAAGCATTTTAGTGTCCATCTCATTGTGTAGGTGAATATCCCCAAAATGTACATGGATTACAGACTGTATCACACAAACATGGCAGAGTTTGGTGTATTTAATGGTACGTATTTGGTGGATTGGTTGCCTTAATATTGGAAACATGTGAATTTTAGCTTTTTTATATATTCATGTCCAATAAATAAAGATATTTCTTTATATTAGTAGGACTGAAAAGCCTTGATCCTTATACAAACCAGGTTGTAATTAAAATGTCTCTTCACTCTGAGATAAATGCCTCATGTGCAATAAGTGCAAATAAGAGGCATTATTGATGGCCCAATTTACTGATAACCAGCGTTAGTATGTGAACGGCCGGAGAGACAATGACGGTGAGAGATGGAGGACAAAGAGGGAGGAATAACATCGAGGTGGAGTTGTAGATTAAGGACTCCACAGGAAATGACAGGGTGAGGGATGAGGGCGCGCAGAGGGGGACGGAGAGACATTGTGAGATATGAAATGAGAGCGAGAGAGAGAGAGAGACATAGAAGGGGATAAGATGGGCAAAAAGACAGAAAAGGGCTGCAGACTGAATGTAGAAGCAGAAGAAGAATACGAGGCAGAGAGAGAAAGACGAAGGAAGAGAATAGTGTTGAAAAAGGCAGCGTGAGTGGCAAGCTAATGGAGAACGGTGCTGATGGTAATGCTCCGCAGACTTCGCGATGAGGCACGGTAGCACTAAAAAAACCTCTCAGTCTCTTTATTGTAGCCTTTCTTTCCTCCTCGTCCCCCTTTGTTCATCCTTCCTTTCTCACATCTCTGCCTTCATCTCCGTTTTCACTCTAAATGTATTCACGACTCATGCACTATTAATGCCTCTGTGAGAGCTGCTCAACCGCACCAGAGGAAAGAAAACAGGTTTTTGTTTGTTGTTGTTGCTCAGAGTGAAAAGTTGACTTTTAGAGAAGTTTGGAAAGTTCTAAAAAAATGTCCTGCTGGAAAGTGAAGCAAACAGACAAATATTACACGAGGGTTCTGAAAGGTGAAGCCAATGCGGAAGTCTTTTAAGCTTGCATAGTCTCTAATAGCTAGCAGGGGGTCAACTCCTCTAAGAAAGAAGTCTATGAGAAAATAACTCTACTTGATTTATTACCTCAGTAAACATTGTAAACATGAGTTTATGGTCTCAATCTCTAGTTTCAAGTCTTCTTCAATACAGCATGATGTTCATTTAGTACATTATGGTCCAATTAGAGTCAAATAGACCATCAAGCTTTGATTATAAAACCTGGTGAACTTTTGCAATATATTTACAGTTTCTGCGCAAAACCATTCACCACCTTGTTAAAGTCCACGTCTTCTTGCCCAGATTGCTGGATGCTAATTGCTAATCATGCACTCTGAACATTTTCCACCAATTACTTTTGCGATTCGTGCAGTTTATGAAACAACAACTTCTCATGTTGTTGACCTCCTTGCAAGCTCTCAGTCATTTAAATCTGGTTTGTTTTAAACCCTCCCACACGCATCCGCATCTAACGACGACATCGCTCTGGAAGAACTGTCTATTTGTGTTCTGCGAGCTTAAAACCTGCAATGTTTAAAAAAAAACAACTCTCATTCATAATTCTGCCACACTTCACTTATTGTTTACAACAGGTATATCAGTTCAGGGACCAATCTCTCCCCCAAAAAACTCAGAGCTCTCCTTAAAACTTGCCTCACCACTTGGCTTCTGAATGGAGCTTTAATTGAGTCTCTGTGGGCTCCCCGTAAAACCACAGAGCCCACAACACTGGAGACACAACATAAGGGGTCGTGAGGCTATAGATTATTACAACCCCTTCCTTATTATCAGCAGCAACATGTGGCTGTAAATCCAGTATGGCTGCTTATTAGCTACTTTCCTTGTCAATTTCATAGCACTCTTAAAAATACTGAAACTAATGAGGCTTTGGTCGCTTTTTATGTCACTTCGTCTCTTGTCTGTTGTTTTCACATAGTTTCCAGCTCAGCTGCATCTGTTGATATTTCTGCTCTGATCTCTCTGCAGTACCTGGGGTTGGTCGAGGTGGAGGAGTCGAGAGGGATGCACGTATGCGAGGAGGCGGTGAAGAAGCTAAAAGTTGTAAGTACATCCCCACACACACGCACACACACACACACACAGTCCTCTGCTGAAGTACTTCAGAGCTCATTACAGACCCAGTTGCGAAAAAGCTCATGCAGTAAAGTATCGACCAAAGGAGCAAACACACACAAACACACACTCGATACTGTCTGCAGTTGCCCCCTGTTGTTATTTTCTCTTCTTTACCACCTTCATCTCCCTCATCGCCCTCCCCGGTGGGTCTTATTCCATATCTGTCTGTCTGCTCATCAGTCTGTCTGATCCCACTACGCTCAAGAGAGCAGCAAATTAGATGTGGGCTAGCATAAACACATAGAAATGCACACTGACACATACACACACACACACACACACACACAGTTTCCCCCCCGGGGAAGCTGGATTGGATCAAAGAGGGTGTGAACAGAGTGACACAGACCGGCCAGTGTCAGACAGCCACACACACTCGCAGCGAAGAAAACTGTGAGTCTGTGTCTTCACATCTGTATGATGTATCATTTGATGTAACTGGAGTTAACCTCGACTTTCATGTAAGAATCAGGCTGCGCAACAAAACTGACCCCAAACCTGAATCCCCCCAAGTAGAAACTTTATCGAACAAAAGGCACCACTTTGTCAGAAAATCTCAGAGAGTTAACTGAATCACAGTTGAACTGCATACAGGAGAAATGTTTCATGCATTCACTCTCGTCTCCCTCTCCTCCCACCTCCGTTCCCTTTCATTTGTTTTTCTCTTTTCATTCTCCCTCGCTGGGTCGACTCTATCCTCCATCTATGTTCGCGTCCTCCTTCAGCGTCGCTCTCTCTCCGCAGTTGAAAAACTTTCTACCAAAGTTATCTCTTTCTTTTGATTCCCTCCGCTCCACCTCCCAATTTAGCTTTCCTCTCCTCCATCTCTTCCTCCTCCCCTCTTTTCCCTCCATCACTCTCAGTTTCTTCACCTCCATTCTCACTCCCGCTGTCTTCCTCTCAATGGGATTATGCAAAACAATTGAGGCTCCGTGTCGCTTCGCAGTGGGTTTCAAAGCCATTTCCTGCAGTGCTCTGGCTTTCTGTTTCCCTTACTCACACACAAGCTCATATGCAGACTCGTGTGCACACACACACACACACACACACACACACACACACACTTGCACACTCACATGGAGTTGTAGCTTTTTTAGCCTGTGTATATTTTTAGCGCGGCCATTGCTGAGTGTGTTATTAGCTCTGCCTGCTGCCCTCCTCTGGAGAAATGATCCTCAGTGCCAGCTGGCACAGTTTTTGACTCTGCCCGCCTCTCCGATCTTAACTCAGCACCACCTCATCTGCTGTAACGATGTAACGATCACTTTACATGACCATGAGTAGTAGTACAAGTGGCTTTTTACATGCTAGTTGTTTGTTGTTCACACCGCTGCCAGAATACAGCAACATCTGGTGATATGCATTTACTGTGCGACTTGGTTCGCTTGCCTCTTGAGTTAAAAATGATTTACTTAGACTACTGCTCCTTTTTTGTCTTTCCAGAGCGGGAAAAAGACAGTCAAGGCAGTGTTGTGGGTTTCAGCAGATGGACTCAGGGTGGTGGATGAAAAAACTAAGGTAAGCGAACACATTTTCTTTGTTTTGTTCCATCCTCCCCTCTGTCTTCCCTTTCTATCTACTGCATCAGTCACTCGGCAACAAGGACGAGGAGGGGAAGTGTGAGTCCTGCAGTCATGTGCATCACACACCGCACAGGTGTTCTATCTACGGCTTCGTCCTCAAGTCTCTGACGACAACAAGAAAGAGTTTCCCTCCCTCCGCGCAGCATCTTCTTTCTTTTATACTCTCAAATTCAGTTAAGACAAAAGTCTCATTCTGTCCCAGTTTGATGACACCACCGTGCATCTACTATCTTGATGCTGCCAGGCTAGTTTGGGCCCCTGTGTGTGTGTGTGTGTGTGTGTATAGTTTCAGACCTGACATATGTGACTCATGGTTTCTTGCTGAAGGTGCCTAGTGGGGGAGGGAAGATCAAGTAAACATAGACACGCACACAAACGCACACACACACACACACACACACACACACACACACACACACACAAACATGCACTTGAGGAGTGCCTGGCGGCCAGGGAGGCCTCCAGCAGAGTGAGCGCAGATCTCTGAGGCTCTATTGAAAGCCGAGCAGAATAAAGAGCAGCAGAGAAAAGAGAGAGCGAAGCCTTTTTTTTTTTTTTTATCTTTCGAGGCCACACACGTGACCTCATCTCCCCCCACTTTGATCTCCCTCTTTTCTTCCCTTCAGGGATGTGTCTCATCCAAACATATTCAAAGATAAAGCTGCAGTATTATATTTTGCATATTTTCAACAAACTTACGGCGAGACACCCTGTAGGCAAAAACATCTTCTTCTTTTTTAATGCACTGCTCAATTTTGACATTTTGGACTATTTTGCCTTCATATCATGTATTCTTTCAGACTACTAGAAAGAAAACATCCAAAATACACATTTAGGTGTTTATTTTAATACTTTATCTCTCCGGTCTGTAGCTTTAGATAATGCCTAATTTAAACACAACAGAAAACTTGTAATAGAAATGAAATGAGATTGACATGAATTGAAAATGTTTTTGGATGAATGTGCTCAGACTTTACCCACATTGTCCGTTATTATTAGTATTATACTATTTGTAATCCAAATAGTGAGCCAAACATTTCAGATTATCCAGCGTTGTAAAGAGTTATTGAAAAATGTCCCTCACGGTGATGAACACACTATGAGAACTGCATTTCATCTCAGCTTTACGGAGCATTTTAGCATCTTTTATCTCATTGGTTTGGTTTTACAAACAGCAACTTTACTGTTTTGAGCAAAATAAGCTCTGCTAAACCCACCGTACACGACCCGCCCAGCACCAAACAGTTGGTGACTGTGAACAAGTTTAACATATTAATATTTGATTACAAACCGAGCACTGATGACTCTTACAGTCCTTCTTTCTTTCTTTCTCGCCTCTTCATCATCAGAGCTTTATCTTGAGCTCAGCCTCGGTTTATGAATCAGCAAGCGCACCTGACGACTCCCACACGTCTATTCAGACTTTCCCACCATCAGTGAAGGCACCGTTCGTATATGCGTCTGCGTGCACAATAGAGACAAAAGCTCCGAACGACCTTCATAATGCATCGATAGAAAGAAACGGTGAAGACGGCACAGAGACGCTCTGAGTCACAGGCTGCTGCGCGGTGTCCTTCCTTTCGGTGATTTAGGGACACGAGCTGAGTCATCTTTACCCACAAACACACACTTTCTTCTCGCACTTTCGCCACCTCACATGACCACACGTGAGTCATAAAAACAGAAAACACAGAAACAGGAACAGTAATATGTGACACAGAGCAACTCACTGTAACCCACTGCTCTCTGCTCAGCCTTTCACCTCGGTACCAGCATCCCCCTTCAGTCACTAATTGGCCCACAATGAATGGACTGTTATTCTTCTACCTCTTCCTCCCCTTCTTTCCCGTCCTCGTCCTCCCTCTTCCTCTCTCCTCCTCCTCCCCTCTCTTTGTTTTTCGGGGCGACACCGCAGGAGAGGGAGGAAGTGCGTGGATGAGTGTGTGAACCCTCTCCTCCCTTTCTCCTCCCTCTCGCCCCCTTGTTTTCCTTCCTTTTCTGTTTTTCGGTGAGTCAAAGAGGTGAGCCGGGGGCCCCTTAATGTACACAGAGAAAGAGAAGGGCCCCTTTTAGTTTCCTCTGCAGTGACTATAGGCGCTGAGACAGGCTGAATAACCCTTTTATAGAAGGAAGGGCAAGTGGTGGAAACATCGCAGAGATGAAAAGAGGGTTCAGTGTCGTTAGTCTGGAGCCACTTTCTTTTTTGTAACTGGTGGATGTGTAAATAGGTCGGAGTGAGAGGGGTTTCATGGGGTTAGCAGAGGTTGAAAGCCGTGTCACATTTGATGCGATCTAGCTGCTCGATGCGATTGACTTTGAGTGTTTTTTGTGTGAACTGTCAAATCTGATTCTCTCTCTTTGTCCCCGTTTCTCTCTCTCAGGACCTGATTGTGGACCAGACCATAGAGAAGGTTTCGTTCTGCGCCCCCGATCGTAACTATGACAAGGCCTTCTCTTACATCTGCCGAGACGGCACTACCAGACGGTGGATGTGCCACTGCTTCATGGCTCTCAAAGACTCGGTGAGAGGACGGTTAACCTAACATTTTCCTCTTTGCTCGTCACAGGAGCTGCACTCTGCCCTCATTCAGCCTTTCAGTTCATCGTCCTTTCAGACAAACTTACTAAAACTGAAAGCTTTATGAATTCAACAAAGTTAAACTATAAACAATTGATGAGCATAAAAATAAACTACACCCCCAATGACAATGTACCAGGCTGGCAGTGCAGGTACTTATGTAATCGTAACTTGGTCCACGAACATAATATTCACCAAAGCTCTCTTTTTTATGACACGATTACTTTTTTTACATGTCGTGCTACACTTTGTTATGACTTTTTTATGACATGAGATACTATAACGCAGACATGTCTGAGCTAAACACAGCCGCTTGGCTTGTGACGTTTACTCGCGATGGTCTACTCTAGGGATTATGGGTAATGGTGTTTGTTTAAGGCTACTAAAAACTGAACTGCTGAATAATAGAAATAACACCATGAAGCTTTCAAAATAGAGCGAATTACATTACATACAAAGGCTCCGCTTCAAGGCTATTATTTTTAGTTATTTAGGTTTTTACAGATGAATGAATTTGAATGAGGATGAATGAACTTAACGAGCTAAATGATAAAATGATCAATTAGTCGATCAACAACAAAGTATCATCACTCATTGTTTGTTGCACAGGTTATTTATGAAGCAAAAAAATCACAGTATTTTGCTTGTTTAAGCTTCTGCAATGTGACGATTTTGTGAAATTTAATAAGATTATGAAGTGTTTACGTTTTGTTTTTCGACGATAACTTTCCTTTGGGAAACTGTGATGGGCACTTTATACACCAGGCAATTTATCAGGTTATGAAACAGTCATGAGCTTCAGTTACATTCCACATTTTTCACATACGGTACAATTTGCCGTGCATGTCTCATTCAGACACATCAGCCCATCCTGCACAGTTGTGTTCAGCTGAGTTCTAACCTCTCGTGTTTCCATCTGACCGACCTTTGGGATGAGGAGTTTTGTAATTTAAAGACAACTGCAATATAAACAATGCTGTCGTGGTGCGTTGTGGTGTCACTCCCATGGCGGTTTCATCAGCTTAGACTGCGTGATAGATTATTCATGTGGACGGAAGAGAGCGCAGCGCAGAGCTGCGGGATTAGACAGAAGCCTGTGGAGTTATCTGTCCATCTCTGTCTGTCTCTATTTTCCACCACACTCTCCATATCTCCATCTGCTCATCTTAAACGGAACTGTGTCTTTCCCACAGCAGTCATGGCTGTCTATGAAGAGACACGGAGTGACGATAGGGGGGAGAAAGTCGGGGGAATTAGGAATAAATTGCAAAAAAGGCAGGCGGGTATTCGATTTATTCAGAGCCGCGGAGCGTGAACTCATTTTGACGTTTGACAACAGAAGAGATTTGAGTTGGATAATTGCAGCCTAATCCGATGTTCTCTGTGATGTTTTATTTTACGTGAACGTATGAACTTGATGTGAAGGTTGACAACAAAAAAAACCAATGTCACAATGAAGACTGGAGGAGTGTGTAGGTCAAGTGTAGACGTGACCTTTAAACACTTGTGTGTTTTTTGCTCCACCAGGGGGAGAGGCTGAGCCACGCAGTCGGCTGTGCCTTTGCCGCCTGTCTGGAGAGGAAGCAGCGGCGGGAGAAGGAGTGCGGCGTGACGGCGTCCTTTGACGCCAGTCGCACCTCGTTCGTGCGCGAGGGCTCCTTCCGCTCCAACCCGACCTGCCAGCAGAGCTGCGGCAGCGAGAGAGACGACAAGCTGCAGGACAAGAAGAAAGGTAGATTTCAAAGTGTGCGCACATACTCATGTGTGTCTTTCAAGTAC
This sequence comes from Anarhichas minor, assembly GCF_050575085.1. NCBI lineage: Eukaryota > Metazoa > Chordata > Actinopteri > Perciformes > Anarhichadidae > Anarhichas > Anarhichas minor. Next base: position 2,020,741 of record NW_027466472.1, read on the forward strand.
TGCTCATACATGTGACATGTGAGTTGCCCCCTTTAAAATGTTAAAAGTCAAGCACATGCTGAGGAAACTCATAGAGGGTCATAGCAAGAAGTCACTTAAGATTAGATCATCTGTAGAATATGTACAGGGGTGATAGGGTTTGAACAGAAATGACCATGCACCCACTTCCTCCTCCAGAACAACCTTCTGCCATCCCAGCCCTCCCACCCGGAACTGCCTCCCCGCCCGAGGGATCGGCGTCCCCCATGGAGCGGCCCGAACCCGGCGGGCCTCACGCCATCCCTCGCCGACACGCGCCCATCGAGCAGCTGGTGCGTCAAGGCTCGTTCCGGGGATTCCCGGCCCTCAGCCAGAAGAACTCTCCCTTCAAGAGGCAGCTGTCGCTCCGCCTCAACGACCTGCCATCCACGCTGCAACGCAAGACCGACTACCAGGACAAGAACCCTGGTGAGTTGAGACGTTCTTGACTCACTGACTCAATGCTGCTGGTGGTGGTGACCTGCTGACCTTCTGACCCTGGTAACTTCTGTTTCCTCTCTGCAGAAACTTTCATTTGTTAATTATGTTGAACTGGTTTTATTAAAAGCTGGGGTTTGGGACCATATGAACATGATTAGGGGCCAGTTGAGGTTAGTAAAAAGGGAAAGTTATGTAATGTTTCCATTGTGAATTTTATATTCAGGTCAGATTCATTATGTGGAATCTGTGGGGGGGTGAAAAAAGCCCCTCAACAGCAGCAGTTGGTGCCTTGTGCCGGCAGTAATAACTCTGCAGTTATTGGCTGTTTGCTCAAAAATAGAGAAAGTCTTGAAGGTTCGACAGACAGGATTCAACATTTTCTTATATTTTAGCAATTTCTAATTGGGTGTGTGATTTGGTGGCTACTTGCAAATTATTGTTCCGTTGATATATTAATACACAGTACCATATCAAATTATATTTGCACTTTTAGTTATTTATCTTAAAACGAATACTCAATTTGTGTGTTTTTTATGGTTCAGACCCCTTATTAAGCCCAATAATTCACTCTCTGAGACTGATGGGTCGTTACATTATGGGGCAGTATTAGTTTTGATTAAATTTGTTTCCTTGAATTTCATTCCAAGTTCCTTTCAAGTGGAAAAGCAAATGGGCAACATTTAGACAATCATGGGATGATTGTGGATCTGCAGCAGGATGCAGGGTTCACAAAGAGTTTACCAGACCGACACGGTTAAAGCTGTTGAACAAAATCATCACACGTCACACTAGAATATTATTTTCTAATCATATATCTGATCAAACAAATAATGAAGAAATCATTCATGTAGAAATAAATGAAAGCTTACTAGCTGTAGTCAGAGAGGAACCTAAATCATAGAGGTTCATGATATTAACTGCAGATGCAAAATGCAAATGCATCAACTTAATTTCACGAACACTGGACTTGTTTCTAGAGGTGTTTGATCCACATTTAACTCATACTTGGTATCACAATGTCTCCCCAGTTCGCTCATTGAAATCAGCTGGGATCTCTCACTCACACATTGTTTTTTTTTGAGGGATTTCGTAAACTCAAACACCCAAATTGTTATTTGTTTTTTCAAAGAAGTCAAGGAGCATTACTGCTGCCTGTACACACAAACAGAAAGCACACATGTGGGACTCCGTGTTCCACGGACGTCATGGTTGTTTGCTGATTGGAGCATTATTACATTTTCCATTTGGCTTCAGTGTGGCATGAGTGACCTCCATCTGAAGAGGTCTGAGCAAACATATTGCAGAATAAACCTTCAGCACATGTCAGATGCATTATTATTCCTCTGCACCGGCAACACCCGTATCTGGAGGCTTTATGTTTATGGGTTGTCCATCCGAACATCCCATTCTAGTGAACGCAGGAAGGCCTGGAGGGAATTTGGAAGAAACTTCGACTTGGACACACAAATTACCTGATTAGAATTTGGTGATCAAAGCTCAAAGTTACTGTGAAACACGTTGTTACCCGTAAATCAAGAATTCATAAACCAATCTCTCACAAATGTCTAATAGGATAAAATTATGAAGTGAGGACATTTCGCACAGACAAACCGCAGCTTGACTCGTTGACGGAGGCATACAAACGCGAGGCGTTAATTCTAGTTATTCATGTTTTCCTGCAGACAATGTGTAATTCTTCACTTTACCCCTCAGAGGTAACCCCCCTTACATGGACACACCCACTCAGTGTGGTGCTACAGGATCAGAACGCTGCGGAGTTGATTATAGTCATTAGGAGAGATGAGAGAGTTGACTGGAATACTAAACCACAACATTCAACTCCCACTCTCACTCACATCCACTCCTTTCATTTCCGTCTCCTCTATTCTCCCATGCTGGTTAAAGTATATATCCAGTAGTGGTGAATTTGATGCAGTTTGAATCCTATGTGCTTTTTCTCTCTACCTCTGCACACACACACACACACATTCACACTGCCTCCCTGATCCCTTGTGACTCTCACACAATGTGTGTATTGATTTGTGCGGTCAATCAGCTGTCCTGGTTAGCCTTCAGCAAGCCCCCTACAAGCCCTTAACCTGCAACTGCACTGAGAGAAACACACACACACACACACACACACACATACACATATAGACACACATGGGAGGTGCTTAGAGGGCTTCTGAACTCTGCGGGACGTTGACAAGAATGGGGAAAGGGGAGGATCACAGGGTCGGTCTTTGCAGAACAAAACACAGAGACATCTTTAATGGGAGACCTTACTCATGCCTCCAGCGCCCTCTGCACCCTGCAATATAATTCAAGGCCTGTAGCCACACAATGCACACAGATGAGAGAGATATGCATGAATAAGAAGAGTGGGCTTGTAAAGGTTTGGGGTTTTGACCCACAATGGGCCACTCTGTGGGAAACATGCATTCATTTTACTTCACTTTAATCCCACTCCTCTTTACATTCATTCCTCTGCACGATGTAAAACGAAACAACAATGTCAAAAATGCCACCGTCAAACTCTTGATTTGTCCAGTGTTTTGGGTCGACTGTGCATGTAGAGCGTGGATGGGGGCAGCAAAAACAGGAAGGATGAGGGAGGTAGTAAACCAAAAACCAAAATTAGACCATTTGGGCGTCAAACTGGGAAACAAGATTCCAAGGGAGGATTTCTGTCATGCCTTGTCAATAGGATGACAGAAGGATGAGGGAGTAGAGGAAGAAACAAAATTCCTCTGTCTCTGAGGCCCTCGCTGTTACGGGAGGGACCAGGGGACAAGGAACGGGGAATTAGATATTATGTCTATTTATATCTGCGGTCTGTGCAGGAACGGTTAAAGAGCTGTAGTCCAAACCCAAAGTCAGACAGGAACATTATGCGGCCTAATCCCTCGCTGGTCGGATCAGTTACAGTTGGTTTAAAAACATGGATAAGCTAAGCCAAATTCACCTCTGTCTGAGTCATCCCACTGCACAAGACACACCAGGCAGTGACATAACAGGCTGAAACCACATGAATAAAACGCTATATATACTTGTTTGCACAGCTTTTGCTTGGCATGCGCACATGCTTGTGACTTAGTATGAACCTTTTTATTTTTAGTAAGAAGGTGGAGATTAGCACAATGCCATGTTTGTCTTGAGAATCTTGTGTTTTTGATGCTTTTTAGGTCAAGCCTTCACCCCTTCAGTTTCTTTGACGCTAACTAGCTCTGTTAAACAAATGAATAAACATTTTTCTCTCTCTCTTTTTGTCTGTTTGTCCCTTTTACACATTCCCCTCCGTCCACCATTCCACCTCTTCTTTTCATCTCCACTGTCTTCCTCTCCTTTCCCACCCCGCCTTCCCTCTGTGTGTCCCTTTCTTGCTAGTACCAGAGATGGACATGGGGTTGCCTTGTGAGGGAGACTGTGGTATCAACGCCCTGTGCAGCCAAATCAACAACTCCTTCACTAACCCTTCGGATGAGTTCTTCTCCAACCCTTCTTTGCCTGCAAATGGCCCCCCAGCCTGCATTGTGCCCCCTGCCCTGCCTCCACCACCTGGACCAATGCAGGGTAAGAAAGAAGAAAGGGTGAAATAGAACACAATTTGAACTGAACGCAGCGGTGGTCTAATTCTTAAACTTCATCCCTCTAGGCACTTCTTCCTGGGTGCAGCCGGAGCCTCCACTTCACTCTCCTCCTCCCGTTTCTGTGGCGATGCAGATGCAGATGCAGATGCAGATGCAGAGTGGACACAGGCGCACACCCTCCGAGGCCGAGAGATGGCTGGAGGAGGTCTCCAAGGCTGTCAAGGCTCAACAGACTCCTCCCCCGGGCCCCGCCATCCCCATCATCCCTGGACCGCCCTCCATGTCGAGTCAGCAGATGTCCAGTCAGGCAGTCATGTCAGCTGCCACGGTGTCCACTGTCCCTTTGCCCCTTGGCAGCATGCCCAAACCTCTTCTATCGGGCCCCTGTGCTCTCTCAAGTCAGGCGCCGATGCCCCTCCCACCCATGTCAATATCATCGGTTCCTCTAATACCAGGCCCCCCAGTCTCAGGCCCCCCTATGTCTCTACCTTCCATGTCCATTCCCACCATGTCCGGTCCGTGCATGTCTGGGGCCTCCATGATGCAGCCCTCCCTCCCCGGGCCCCCAGGCTCACTTCCAAACTCCATGCAACCCTTCCCCTTGGCCTTTGATACCATGCCGGCTCCTGTGGGAATGTTCGCCAGCCAGCCTGTCCAACCGGCATTTGTGCATATGCAGACCTACATGCCAGGCCTCGCCAGCAGTATGACATATTCCAACGCCAGCGTACCTGTGGTAGGCATCACACCATCGCAAATGGTGGCTAACGTCTTTTGCACCGCCACAGGCTCATCCGGTGCAGGTGGAGCCATGAGCTCGGCCGTAGGAGGGGCATTCGGAGCAGCCGGGCAGCACCATTCTTACCCAGGAGTACCCAGTGCAGTCGGGCACCCCGGAGGGTTTTCCACACCGCCTTTCTCTCCCACTCCGCCGTTATCGACAGCCCTTAATGGCCTACCACCGCACAGCAGCGCCACGATGGCCCTCCAGAATGGGACCAGCAACAGTGGCGGGAACTGCGGCAGCAGTAGCAGCTGGCCGCCGGAGGGCAGCCAGCTAACAGCTCCGGCAGCTAGCGTTTCCCAAGACGATGATCGCTTTGAGGCCAAGTGGGCGGCGCTGGAGGCCAAACCGGCGCCTCAGCAGCCTGGGAATAAGGCACCAGCTGCAGCAGCCAACCCGTTCTCCAACAATCTTCAAAAGACTTTTGAGATTGAGCTTTAAGCCAGAGTTGGCCTCCCAAAGCTGTAGCTCACGTTAATACCTGAGAAAGGCGGGCCTATAAGCAGGTCCTTAAAGCTAGCCTAGCATCTGACCTGTGGCAGCCTAGCAACTTGCTACAAGCTCTCATAGGAGTCGATGTGAAAATGATCTTAATTGCTTCCTTTACACTCCCATGAGAGCTTTGGAGGAAGTTGCCATTGGAGGATCAGGTCTCTAGCTCACCAGACTTGATGGAATGAATTCCTTCGACTCCACCCGCTGCCCACCTCTCTCTCCTGCTTTCACTTCTCCACTCTGGCTTTACTTTACTTGCTGCAAGACCCTGGATGTACTGTATGTGACCCCCCTGAGGACATTATGGGGGGGGGGGGGGGGGGGGGGACACAACTCAGTGGTTTCTTTCTTTAAAAAGGGACTCCACTCAGATGCATTCCAAACCCATGAGATGTTTGTTTTCTTTTTTTCTGGTGGAGAATTTAGCGGATACGGCTACGTCACAAGAGAAGCGATTGACCGACGATCAGACGGATTCTGATCTTAGCCGAGCACAGCGAAAAGATTGGACACCCGAAAGGACTAGCCAATGTTGTCAGACCCGATTCTACCAACCCAAAAGGACTTACTGACTAATAGTAGAGATTTATGGCCAAATTATTTAATTTATTGTACTTCATTTTTATTTTTTAACAAGTTATATATACTTAAAAATCTAATTTTTAAAGCAGTGTCGTTTTTCATCCCCCGTATTTATTTTAGTTGAACCGTAAAGATGAGGGGAAACTACAGGTCGCACACAGGTAGAGGGAAAGCATTGTGGGAAACTGAGTTATGTAACAGGAACCAAAACAACCCCGGGCTGATGGTCCAGCAGTGTGTAGTTCGACATGTGAGACAGTAAGTGTATATAGCGGCATGTTTCTTCCACCTGTTGGCCCTCACATATATACGCTCCACTGCTGGTGATGCCAGATGAGTCAACATGGCGTCACTCAAACATCACTTCAGGATATCCAGCACACAGACACTCTGGGCAATACAGCACAAGTCCATCTTCTCCAGACGAACCCGAGGAACTCTAACAACTCAGTGGAAACACTGTACAACACTGTGGAACTATAGTTGGAAAAAAACGATGCACTACATTCCGACTTTCATAATCTTTGAATGTGTTAAAACACAGGGTATAGTCTCATCACGTACAGTATGATTGTGTCTTCACCTCTATTGTGCTACTGTAGTAGTACTGCACTCATTACAGATGATGGGCTTGATGATTTGAGGTTAAAAAAAAAAGAGAAGAGGAACATGTGCAGACTTAAACCGAGGCGTGGCAAATGAGAGAGAAATAATGGATATATTTCGGATACATATTTGATTGAGAGACAAATGGGGAAAGAAAACAGAGTAGCAGAAGAATAGACTGCTAGAGGGAAACAAAACGAGGGATAACCTGTATGTGAGAGGCTGAAGGAGAGAATGGAGCCATGCCTTTATAGAAAATGAGATGGAGGAAGTTTGAAGGAAGGAAAAAGAGAAAAGAGTGAGGGCCAGAGTGTGTGAAAATATTGAGAACAAAGACACATTCATCGCGTAGCCCACAACCAGAGCACTGTCTGCTGTTTTTCTAACATCTTTTTTTGTCTCGAGGCCAAGCCACGCCCATCTCGGCACCATGTTCCTCAGCTCCTAAAACCTCACAATCAACACTTTGCATCCTATTAAAAATATGTTGCCGATTATATATTTACAGTCCTCATACAATGTAGTCCAAACTTCAATAATACCAACGGAGCTTTCTGTGTTTTCACTTTGAGTCGTAAAAGAAAATGCAACATTACGAAGCAGAGACGTTCTCTATAGAAGGGCTTTTCTACGTGACGTGTAGCGAGCAGGTGGTTTTCTGTATGTTATATAAAAACTGTAAACTGACCAGAGATGCTCCTGTTATGTTGCCCGGGAATTGAATTGTATGGATATGGACTGCCACTTATTAGGTTTCCTGCTCATTAACTCCCTACAGTTTCGTTAGGTCTCTTCCTGTGGCGGATAGGCTGCCTTCTCAGAGAACATAAAATGTTTGTGCCACAGGCCTAATTTATACCATCTCGGGTCCTCCAGGGTTTTTGTCCTTTGTTTTCGGACAAATCAATACTTCTTCCCCACGAAAAAACAAATCCAAATGTCTCTCTCTACCCTCCCCTCTGTACGAGACCAGACTGGTTCGCTCCTGAAATCAATGCTTTTATTTCTTTGAAGATATATTTTCGCCCTCGACTCTTGTTCGCCGGCCCTCCAAATTAGAAATGTAGGTTAATTGTGTTCCGCGTTAAAGCAAACTAAATGACCTCATAAACTTGATTGTAAAACCATAGTTTAGTGATGGTAACAAAGCAAACCAGTGGGATTTATTTTTAATCTTTATTTACAGAAGTTTTGTATTTAAACCTACATATTTGTATTGTAATTACATTGTACAAAAGATAAATAAAGTAATATAATATTACTCCTGTTCAGGTTTGTTAAGTGGTGGCTTTTTAGCTTTTCACAAACTGCTGTAGTTTTTAAAAATCTTTTCCATCATTTATTTTATGACCTTTTCATTCTCTCAATTTATCTCTTCATCCTTTACGCTTCACTTTCTTTTTATTTCTGCTTCATGGATCTCAACGGCTGACTCTTACTTTACTTTCTTCTTTCCATCCAGTTTTTAAATGAATTTATGACAAACTTGTAAAACATGTCAAAAGCTAAAAAGTGAAGCATGTGTATTTTATTCAACTGGATAGAAGAATCTGAATCTGAATCAAAACTGTTTATTGCCAAGTACGTTAAACAAACAAGGAATTTGACTCAGTGAATGGTGCATAACAGGTTAAACTGATTTCTGAATGTATTTAAATCGCAGAGCAAGGCTTTAAAAGCTAATTGGTATAAAGCAATAGAATTGCAAAGTGGGAAAAGCTAATTTGGGCACCCCTGGTTCCAAAAATACATGTCGAATTATTTTTTCCGGGCACTTCTACTGCTCGGATGAACATGAATACATCAGTACAAAACACTCCATCCAGAAATGGGAATACAGAATGGGGGAAAATAGTGAATAGTTTGACATTTTGGGAGATTTTCTCGCATTCTTGCTGAGAGTTACATGAGATGATTGACACCAGACAGAGGTAACGATCGTCTCACCGGTGCCTCAGAAGGAAAGAACATAAAATCCCCCAAAACTATTCCTTTAAATGTGTTATTGCTCTTTAGCTACATTGTGACGATTTACCAAAGGTACATACAAAGACAACGACATCCAAAGGTACATCTCCTTCTTTGGTCTGTACCTTATTGTCTCTCTCCTCTCAGAGTTACCCCCCCCCCCCCCCCCCAACCCTCCAGCTCCTGGATGCAACTGTCTAACCAGTGCTGTCTTCCAGTCGGCCGGACTGATCGGTGCTGCAGCAGCTCAGGTCACTAATGGAACGAGACAAGGCCTCTTTTCTTCTTGAGGGCTGTGAGAAACGGGACGGCTACGCACACACACACACACACACACACACACACACACACACACACACACTGGGCTCTTGAGCGGTGGTAGCAGTAACTCTCACTCGGCCATTGTCCTCTGATCTGAGGACAGTCGGTGAGTGTGTGTTGCCGAGGAGCCAAAGAGCTTTATAACTGTTATGAAACTCCAGTGGACGGACACTTGTTTTCTTTAATTCGTTCATCGTGCTGCTCGTGTGAAAGTTAAATCAAAAGCAGCGTTGATGAGGCCAAATTAGAGGATTTCATGTTATTTGATCGGGGCTCTTTGTTGTTTTTTTAATACGTTTTTTTAAGGTGCTTTGGCACAATCGTTGAATGAAAATCATAATTCACAAAACACAGTGTAGTTCCCAAATCTTTAGTTCAGTATAGACATTTCTTGTTGCTTTCACACAGACTGTAAATATACGAATGAACAAACAAGCTGATCCAGGGATGCACTACATTAGCCTCAAAATGATCCAAATTGATTGCACTGATTTTCTAACAATCTGTTTAGTTCCCCAGACGTGTTCATCAAAATCCACTTTGTGTAAATCCACACGTGCAAAATATCAAAATCAACTGTCAAACATAAATGCTTCTTAGGTTTCAGTGATGTAATATTGTCATATAAAGAATTGATAGATAAATAGTTACAGTAAAGTCTATTTGTAACATCCGCACATTTTTGAGCCACTTCTGGGATGTTTACAGGTGCAGCTAGCGTTGTTACATGTTCACAAAATACAGATAATTATATTTGTATGTACCATCTAAACACTATACTATAAAGCATGTAAATAAACTATCGTTAAAAACTGCTAAATGGTTCTTTAGCTTATAGTTATAATCACAATACTACCTAATATCTGCCACCCCCCTTACAACCACAGTGCCTCCCCCTAGCTGTGCACTGTGCCTCCTTCTGTATAGTCAACTTAGTTGCAGCAACCTACATAGGAGACGGAGATTCTTGGTTACCATGGTTACGCAGTGAAAGGCTAATTTATAACTGCTGAAAAGCGCCGTAGTCAGCAAAAACTGCCTCCTATGTAAAAACTAAAGTGCCAGAAGAAATGATAGTAGCTGAATATCATCTTAATGGATTCTCAAGGCAGTTAGGACAAATGTGTGTGTGCGTGTGCGTGTGTGTGTGTGTGTGTGTGCATGTGTGTGTTGGAGGACATCCCCTGTTCTTCATTTGTGTTTAAAAGGCATAATTTATGTGCACAGCTGCTCTAATTTGAAGTGTGTGTGTGTGTGTGTGTGTGTGTGTGTGTGTGTGTTCTGATCACTCAGAACAGATTACTTCAAGCTAATAATCATACCAGAGGGTGTGTTGTGTTATTGCAACTAATACTAGAGGAGAGGCAGATATCTTTAAGTGCGTGGATAGAAAACATCCCTGTGGGCTGTGTTGTTTCACTTCCAATTAGTGCTCGCTCTCTCTCTCTCTCTCTCTCTCTCTCTCTCTCTGTCTCTCTCTCTCTCTCACTCTCTCTCTCTCTCTCTCTCTTCACTGTTTTTAGTGTCTGCCAAATGAAGGTTGTTGCCACTTTCAACTCTTTGCATCAGTGTGTATACAGTATGTATGTAATTAAATAGAGATGGAAAGGAAGGATGTGCCTGTGTGTCCATGCAGTGTGTGTGTGTGTGTGCGCGTCGGTCTGATGACAACATCTGATAGCAGTATAAGCGTAGACTCGGTAATGGTATTTGTGTAATGGGCCATGCCCAGATTGTCAGATCAGCACTGGATAATGCATCGATGCTACACACACACACACACACACACACACACACACACACACACACACACACACACACACACAGACACACACACATCCTTCTATCGCTACTTCATTACAGAAAGGTACAGACACACACATGCACACACTGCATTGTATATAAAAGCTTTTACCTGAGATCCGATATATGATATTACCTGCATTTTAAGTGACATATCAGGAATTCTTTCAAGAATTCTTGCACTCCATCACTGTTTCTCAGTCTCACACACACACACACACACACACACACACACACACACACACATTGGTCGAATGCTGCTAATTGCAATGTATACAGTGTTGGCAATGTGACCTTGCAGGTCTTGAAGCTAGAAGGAAGTAATTACATTGATTAATTGCATGTGTTTGCTATTGATCAGTGCAGCAGCTTGCCTATTGTTTAGTACACAGCTGGTTCCAACATCAATGACAGGGACAATAACGTAAACCGTAAGGGTAACGCTGGAAGGACGTAAAGGAGTGATCCATTTTAATGCTTGTGTATGGAGCAATCAGGCTATGACAGGCTCCCATGAAGGGGTTGCATGCAGTGTGTCTGTGTGTGTGTGTGTGTGTGTGTGTGTGTGTGTGTGTGTGTGTGTGTGTGTGTAGAATTATGCACACGTCAAGACATACTAACTTTGGCCCTCAGGGTTTGAAGCAACCTCAAATGCCAAGGCAAGGGCATGCATACACCGGACACACACACACACACACATACACACACACACACACACACACACACACACACACACACACATTCTCCATCAAGACATGAACAGAATCCAACAACTGTGCCCGACTCTGGCATTTGTGACAGGCAACGTGTTGACACCACTGCTGTCTCTTATGACATCGGAGGCCCGTCGCAAAATGACAAGTCCCATCAGAGTTGAGGGCAGAAACGCAGCGATTGACTCGGCAGATATAGAGATTTTTCGGTGTAACGCATGAGATGGTTCAGCCCAGTGTCATGGCAGGAAATGCAATCTATTGGTTTTGTGTGCATGGACACGAATTGTACGTTGTTTTTTTCCCTCCATGTCGCTCAGGACGAAAAGACTGCAAATGGAAAATCAATTAGGATTCTTTTTCGTGGTGGACACACGAATTAAACACATTCACGTATGCAACAATCAGAGTTAGTGATGTAGTTTTGAACATAAAGACAGACCACTTATGGTGACTTTCAACAACGAGACCGATGTTCAACACCTTGATGTGGTTTTGTTGCCTAAATCTAACATTTGAACCCAACTGTACGTAGTTTTTTCAATCCCAACCAGTATGTTTTTCCTGAACCTAACTTTCATTTGACAAAGTAAAAAAAGTGTTTCAAACGTCACGATTAAAAATGAGTTCGTGTCCCTGTACACCAAACCAATATATTGCATTTTGTGACTATTTCACAAACTGCCGTCAGACTGTGTTGGACGGCAGTTTTTAGATTTAAAGATAAAAAAACCTCTTTGTTTAAAACAACAGATGGTTGGTTGAGGGTTAAGGACTGTGAAATAACGTAGGCGAGACTTCCATCTTTGCCCAGACCTGCAGTCCACACGCTCACACAGTGTCAGCTTCCAACCCCCCCCTCCCCCCCTCCCAGCAGCTGTCACTCATCAGCGCTGGGTGTCAGAGAGGACCAGGACTGCAGTCCTAACAGGTCTAAAGGGCACGGAGATGACAGGTCTTTAAAACTAAGTCAATTGAGTGCTCAGTCACAACCTCAATCACTTGCTCACTCCCCGTTTGGCATATCTAATATATAAGTCTATATTTAAAATGACATCTCTATTAACATTATAGAGCTCTGATTAAACTGTAATAATCCAACTGTTTATGCTTATGTAATCGAATAAAGCTCCTCTGAGTATGTGATGATGCATTATGACTTGTGACATCATCGCTGCAAACAAAACACACATATGTAATCATATACAGACCCAATCACCTCTGCTGGTTTAACATGTGGCTCACGGGTAAACCACTGTGGATTACAACATTTTGATACGTTTCCCCGCACCATCTTTGTCGTGTCAGCTCTGCTTATGAAGAGAGGTTTCTTGAAACATGAATAACTTAGTTGCAGAGATGATGCAAATTCCTGACTTCCAAATAGGACAGCTTTATAGTAAGGTCCCCTGCTGGGACTCACCCAGGACAGTTAACAGTAGGTGGTCTGATGTATAATTAATCATGGCGCAGCTACAGTATTTCTGCTCATCTAGCGCCCCCCTGTGTAGAAACAGGACAGCACAACATGGACCGTACAACATATTTCATGCTTTACAGTAGGCCCGCCACCAGAAGCCAAGACTCTTACATTCTTTTGAGGTCATTGTTTAATAACTGAGCATGTCAGAAGACTTGCAGTGGTACCAGCAACCTTTACAGATCGCTCTCATACTAAATTGTCTCGAGGCATAACATTTCGTGACAAATACTGTTTCACACTGATGGACACCGTCACAGTACCAACTTAAAAAAATGTTGTAAAAATGTCATAGTTATGAGTCATAAAAAACTTTCATAGTATAGTAAGTCATAAAAAGTCGTAGTATTGTGTGTCATGAAAATGTCACAAAAACAGTCATAGAATGACGTCATACGATGACATTTTTTGTGACTTTTTTTAAACCATACAACACTGACATTTTTTACGTTTTTATGGCATACTTTACTATGACAATTTGTACATACAATTTTCATCGCATTTTGTTTTTTTCGTGACATAATGGTAAAACATATTTTGACTTTTCATGACAATACTGTAATAATTATTTTTTTACTTTTTTTAAGCCATATTTACGTTGACATTTCTTCATGACTGAGTGTTTTATGACACGCTATACTATGACATTTATTTATGTAATTTGCATGGCATACTATACACAAATTTTTTTCAAGACATAGTATATATAGTAAGACATTACTAATGACATTTTCATGATAATACAATGATAAATTAGTGACTTTTTGATGACATACTACACTTGTATGTACTATGTACTAATACTAATACTAATACGTACAATCGATTTTTATGGCATACGATACTATGACTTTTTGTTTTGTTTTTCGTGACATAGTATAGCAAGACATTTTTTATGACGTTTTTAATGCAATTACATAACGAGCTTGTTTCTGCCTCTCAGACCAGGCTTTGGACAGAGGCCTGTAGAGAAAACTGGTGGTTTTTGTCATCACTGCCTGAACGAGTCTTGAAGGATATTTCCAGTTTGCGGGGACCACACAGAGGAATAACAGTGGAGACAACTGGGGAAGAAACGCAATGTATCTGCAGCAGCACCAGAGGCTAAACCTCAGCCTGTCTACACCAACACAACCTTTCAGCTAAACTTCAGGCTCTCTTTCCACAAGTGCAGGTTCACATAAATCAGTTTTACAGCATAGTAACTTTAAAGTGTGTGCAGGAATGAGCACCGAGTGGCTAAGTGCTGTAGTATTAAATAAAAAGAACACGATAATCTCCAGCTGATCATTACCTCAATTCAATAACCAATAAAACTACTTCAATATATTTTTATATATCACTTATATATATATAAGTGATATACTTTGATGTGTGCTCTGTCATACAGAATAGCATCTACAGTCTATATACAGACACTCCTGTCTATTGTCTCCACATTGACGTTCTGTGTAGGAGTCTGTGACTGTGAGGCTTAAGTCAATTTAGCCTCGCATAATTGGTTTGTGAAGGAAATGAACACTGCTTCATGGATATTAGTCCATTAGAGCGCTGGACATCAGGGACCATGAACTTTAGATAACCTAGAATCAGACGATGTAGGGGAGAGAGAGAGAGACAGAGACAGACAGACAGAGAGAGAGAGATTCTCTGGGTAAACCAGCTGGAGGAAAGTCTCACGTCTTCTGAGAGAGAAAGATACAAAGACAAACAACAAGAGGAGGAGTAAACAACAAACAGGTGTGAACAGGCTGAGGTGCAGCTGGAGGCGCTGCATCGCTCACTATAAGGAACCAAGACACGAGAGGAGAATGACTTAATGGAGGTAATCACTTCCATCTTGTGTTTGTTTATTGATAATTTCACAAATGAAAGATCAAGTTCTCAGAGACGTAAACATAATTTGAATGTTCAGACAAACACACCACCCGCTTTCACTTACCTTGGCTTGAACTTAAGCTCATGTGTGTTTGACACACAGGTTCATACGGAGCCTGAAGGAAAAGGAACCTCTGTGCCAGTTACATGTACAGAAAACACACGTATTACTCCACCAAGTAGAATTTGCATGGAACTCTTTAATCTCATCTCATATGACAACAAACGGAACATATTTACTGCTAATGCAAATGGAAAAGAACTGATCCAGCCTCGTTATTAAGCTTTTTATATAAAAACACGAGAACGAGCTGTTCACAAACGTCTCTTCCACCTGCAGCCACATAAGAAATGAACGCTGCTAAAGGTGGTTTTTATGATGGGAAAACATAATCAAACAAAAAGAACGTAGTACAGTACGGTATCACCAAATTGTGCATAGAATTAGCTAAATAACTCCCTGACTTTAACAACTTTAAAGAAAAGCAAAACGGAGGTATTATTGATTGGGATATATACGAACATGTCTTTTCTAATACAGGCTAAAACAAACTGTGTCCTGCTGGGTGAAAACACACACACATCTATCTACAGATTTCAGCCTCACCATCAGATAGTTTTCACTCATTTAGCAGATTAATCATTGTTTGAGTGACAAGCAGTTGTCTTTGTTATTGCCACATCGTCTTTCTGTTGTCATGTAGTTACTGTGTTTCACATTAATGCTATTAAATGATTATTATGAAGAGATTAGAGAGGAAGGCAGTACGTGTGATACATTTACACAAAGGCTTCCTTTGTTTCCTTTATTTAGACACGTCCGATTTAAGAAAGTAAAATCAAGATTGTCAATTTCCAGATTTCTCTGGAAGACATCTTTTAAAATATGACTTGATTATTTCTAGACAGAGATTAACTGCATTCATTTATCCAGTATGTTAAACAGAGGAACTCTTTTTGTTTCCATAAACACCACACAAGTGATTTGAGCTCAAGAGTCCAGTCGAGTGCAGCCTTTATATTAAGAGAGCTTTCTGACGCATCAGTGGCTCAACAGAGTGTTCTACATCAGTACACAGGTATCTCCATGCATTGGAATGTCTATGTGTTGTGCTAAAGGTTTTCTCTTCCTATCCGCTTCCCCGTACTGTAGATACAACTGTAAGAGGCTGTAGATTACACTGAAGAATCCCCGAAAACTATTCTTATGAGCTATAGAAATGGGAATGAAGATTCCCATGAAGGCACACTGTCGATCTTTCTGTCCAGAGTAACACAGAAACACACAGAGTCTGAACTGCTTTAGTTTCCTCCCTCCGTCCATCAAGAGGATGATTGTGAGGAGGATAGAAACAAAGATCACCTCACACGATCCCTACTTTTCTGCTCGATGCTCTGATTTTCAAACAGACCGGTTTCAAAATCCCCAACGTTCAGATCTCCCCCACTATTCCCAGTGCCTCCCTTTGACTTGTTCTCGTCATATTCTCATTTTCAGCAGACAAACTGGTCAAATTGAAAACACAAATGACGGAACAAGGGAGACTACAGTTGAGTGCAGTTGAGAGTAAAAGCTCTGCTGTTATGACGGGAACTGAGAGGAGTCTGCATGTCTTCATTAAAATCACATGTGTCCAGTCAGACGGTGATCTATGATGATTTTTACCTCATAGCCGCTGCAGATGAGATGGAAAGCTGATCCTAAGTCAGCACTGAGAAAACCAGACCGGAACAGCCCGTCGTTCTTCACGCTAAAACAAGGCTGACGCCATTTAGTGCTGCATAATCGATTCTCCTCGTCCTCTTGGAGCAGCAGCATCAGCAGCGGGATTCACAGCGGGTTTGTGTTTTTGTGTGTGTGTGGATCATCTGAGGAAGCGTGGCAGCCGTCACACACTCGCACCGGGTGGTCCCAGCCTCGGCAGGGAACAGGCTTGACGTGAGTGGAGCACGGGCCGCACACGCCCTGTCCACAGGCCCTGCAGTGGTGCTTGGACATCACCGGAGTGAAGGTTTTGGAGCACTGGTGGCACTGGGTGATGTCCTGGTCTGGCACCCAGTAGTCCGGCCGAGCCACATCTTTCATAAAACCTGAGGAGAGCGGACGGAACGGTAGATATTTGTGAATCTCTAAACTGCTATTGAATAACTCATGATGGACGGATCATTTCCAGACCAAACAATGTATTTTTGTACTGCAAAAAAGTTAATTAGAATCATGTTCAACAAAACATCTGATTGGTCAAAAGCCATTTAACCCAGAGTTATTGTGTGTAGAGGTGAAATGCCGCTGCACTCACAGAGAGGGTAGTCCACAGCTGTGGTGACCAGGTCCAGTGTAGACTGGGCCACCTCGGTCACTCTGCGAGCTATCAGCCCACGAGGCTCCACCTTACTCACTGAAGAGAAGAAAAGTGTGTGTGTGTGAGAGAAAGAAGCAGATTACATAAATACATGTAAGCAGCCATCACGGACACAATACGCATTTAAATACACAAAATCAGAGATTTACGCTCTCTGTAAATTCATTTAAATGGAAATCTAAGTGTAGTTAAGCTTTGAAATGACAAATTAAAGGAATAACATGCTTGAAAATGAAATGCCTATTCATCATTATTAACCCTGCTCTGCATGAAACCACACAATGTATAAAGATCTATCAATATTTGTTGCTGTATTAAAATGACTTCTCTGTAATTAAACACAAAGCGGCTGGTTGAGATTCACTGACTGGTTGGAGGTGTCTTACCCTGGCTGTTGGTGTCCGCTGGCCCTCCCTGCTGGTAGCAGGCCTTACACACCCGGACCGGCCCACTGCCCCAGCCTCTCTCCGGCACCGGCATCCTGTGGCCGGAGCAGGGGTGGCAGAAACCCTCGCCACACGACCGGCAGTGGTGCTTCCTCTCCGCCTCCTCGAACACTTTCCGACAGCCGTGACAGGCCTCGAGTTCAAAAGGTAGAAAAACCTTCAACACTCTCAGGCTCTGCATGGTAGCCCTTTTCTTTCACATGTGGCCTTGCGTATTACAACTTTAATTGTACTCTAATTAACAGCTTTGTCTCGGCTTCAGCTCTTCATACTCACAGTGATCTCGGTGTTGGTTCTCCAGTATGGCGGTGCCACCTGGTCAGTGACCCAGGCAGCGACAGCCTTGGTGGGCCCGGTGCTGTACTCCGACACCGACTGGATCACGTAGTTCATCCCGTCCAGGACCCTCTGGGCAGCGTTCTGGTGGTTGGTCAGAAAGGTGTCCGACTGAAAGAAAGAAAGAGGAAAGAGGGATGACAAAAAATACAAACAATTGAAATAGAGAGGGTTGCAGGGTTTTATAGTCAAGAAGGGAGAGAGGGATGACAGGCCCCGAGGAACATGGATGCAAGATAACTCTTAGTAATCTCGTCCACCAGATGCTGAAACAATGATCTCAGTATTTAGTGATCTTGTAGAAGAAGCGTGGAGGACTCACCCCCTCCCAGACATGCTTGATCTCAGATCGCACCACGCCACTCTCAGGGTCCTGGTTCCCCATCCAGTACTGTCTGCTGCGGTAGATTACACCACAGGTAGCGCACTCCAACACATAGCTGAGAGAGAGAGAGGGGGGAGGGGGGGGGGGGGACAACATGCATGATGATCGGATGAAAGGCAATGAAAAGGTGTGCATGTGTGTGTGTGTGCATATCTACGTACCCTGACCAGGCATACTTGGCCAGTCCATACCACGGGTTGTCAGTGGAAGCTGACGTTTTGGGCAAAACAATCACTTCTCTTCCTCCTTCATAGCACCTCTGGGGACACGACACAGACAATAATACAGAAACTGTAATGCGTAGTGTGTTATTTATTGTGAGATGAAACCATATAAACATCACATTTTGAACTGGGACCCAGTTCCCCTGACCCAGCTGGCGCGAGGAGTCTTACCTTACAGATAAGGACCTTGTTGTTGTACTGGTGTACATACTGGCACAGTCCATCTGCCATGTGGGGCACCCTGTCTCTCAGATGGTTCATTCCATTTTTACAGCGAACGCTGGAGACGACACAGAGAAAGCAAACCTTTACAGACCAACATGACAGACGTCAGAGTCAGTGAGGCGGACCGGCTCCGTTCAGAACCAGCGTTAGGATTTCTCCCACTCTCAGCTTTGCATCCAGAAGAAGCACAAAGAGAAGAGGACTTCCATTTCTCCTTTCCACAAATATGGAAAACACATCACGTTTAATGTGTCCCACTGGGGAGACATCTAGAAGACCAACAACAGACTTCTGCTTTAAGAGAATAAATTACAAATCTGTTATTCAGCCAGAGGCAGCCGAAAGATCTCTGTTTGTGTTTCCATCTGGCAATAAAAGCCTTTAACTGCTGTGTGAAGATGTTGAAGAGGAAGGATGTTCCCCAACTCAAGTAAAGAGACAACATTCAGAGAAACATTTAGAAATTAGAGATCTGCACCAGACATGATTTAGGACGTATAAAAATACATCGACTACGTCTCCACAGTACGATTCTAAGCATCAGAAGAAACGCTGTTAAACTGGAGACTGTACCGTGGGGGTTCGGCAAGCATGTGAACCGCGGATTAATTACACAGTTTAACCATCATATTATCGGCCAATATTCAGAAAGATATGTCATAGGGAGATCGGCATCAATGCTTTCTAGTCACAATGCTACATTGTGAAGAACATATCCAAGTTGAATCTGCAGGAGGAGAGCTACAGCTAACGGCTAACAGCTAACAGAAGTTCTATTGAATTACATTACCATACGTTAATGCTCTGTTCAGTGAAAAATTTGGCGAGCAGTGGGGCAAGAGATCTCTCATCTCTCATAAAGCATCGGTGAACTCTGACATCTGCAGCCCAGAAATAAATCTAAAAGTGTGATCCAGCCATCTCTGACATTCTTGAATACCCAAACGATTCACATGATTATTTTTATTCCAAAGAATATTTTTTTTATCTTTAGAAAGTACAGAAAAGGGATTTGGGAGCACTGAAGAATGTAAGTGCTGAGAAATGTAATTTAGCAAAAGGTGCAGAAGAGTGGCTGTAAAATTTCAGACCGAATAGAAAAACTGAAGACAAAAAAGAAACTTACTTGCAGCTGAGGCAGACAGCAGAGCAGGTGAAGTACTCGTCTGGGAAGAAGGAGTGGGGGGTCATCTTATCGTCTGACAGCTCCCCACAGAAACGCTCACTTAGGGCCTTAAGGATGTAAAAAAGGAAGCCAGAGGGAGATGGGAGAGAGGAAACGTGGACACAAAACAAGATGAGAGACCGCAAGACAAAACTGTCTTCATCTCTGTTCAATTTCTCTAAATCCACCATTCACCTCCAGTGCGTGAAACACTATCCCGGGCTGGCGGGGGGAGCGTGTGTGAGTGTTCTTCACTTGCTGCCTGACGGCCTCCAGCAGCCTGCTGTAGTCAGTGGGAGGCGTGATGGTCTGAGTGCCAACGTACTGCACCGAGTTGAAGGCCTCTGTCCCCAAACCCAGATCGTGGAAACGCTTCTGGAGCAGCGTGTCGGCGTTGCCGGCCCCCTTAGAATCTACAAGAAACCCGTAAACATTAATCCTGTAAGAGGGTAAAGAATCATGCTCGTAGAACTGTGTTTACAGTATATTCATGCAAAGAAAAGTATATTCCCCTCCCTTACCATGACCGAGTAACTGGGTGTGCGTCGTTTCCTGGAAGATGATGATAGCTGGCCCAAGAGAAGAGAGGGGCACGTCCATACCACAGCGGTTGGAGAGGGCCCTGAGCTCCGGGGTGAAGTGCTTCAGGTAGGCCCCCGAGGCGTTGCTCAGGAACTGGAACATGTCGTTGTGGAGGCGCTCGGCCCGCGTACGATAGACTACTATATCAGACACCGCCAACACCTGGTAAACAAGGGAGTGGATAAATATACAGAGCTACGTAGCATCTAAAACAGGAGACATGGAGAAGTGGAATACAGATGAAGTGTGCACAGTTTTGCAGAGAAGTTACAGTATGAGCATAAGGAGAGTTAAATACATCCAGCCATCAGTCAATTCCAACAAAACCGATACAGCGACCACTAAAACTACCTTCAGCAGCAGCCGCATCCTCTGGTTCTGATTGGCC
This sequence comes from Anarhichas minor, assembly GCF_050575085.1. Lineage (NCBI taxonomy): Eukaryota > Metazoa > Chordata > Actinopteri > Perciformes > Anarhichadidae > Anarhichas > Anarhichas minor. The sequence goes on from NW_027466472.1 coordinate 2,041,534, forward strand.
GCGGCCCCCAACAGGCCCTCGGTGTCCAGGGAGAGCAGGCTGAGGGTGGGGTCGTAGGCGGCCCATACTCCCACCGTACAGGAGCTGGGGGACTTGGAGGTGTAGAACACGCTCTCACCACCGAACAGGATGTGGTTGAGGGTGTGGGACTTGCCGTCGCCGGTGTTGCCAAAGATGGAGAGGACCTTGACTCCCGCCACGTCCCCACAGCCGAGTCGGTCCACGAACTCAGACTCGTCGCGGACCTTTGGAGGGAGAAGAAAATGGTGAGTGGAGAGTCATTTGCGTGTTCAGAAGACGGATCTTAACATGATATAATTGGCTCCCCTGCTGACTTCATTGAATCAAGCGTATTGAATTTGTGAGAACAACTCTGTCTTGGGTGACAAGGAGCTTTAACACACAACTAAACAAAGACCTAGCCACTATATTAGAGACTATCTACATTCAGTGCAGACAGAAATCTTTGAAATGAGGACTGTATATTCATTAACAATGATCTGCTCTCTCTCTCTCTCTCACACACACACACACACATAATACATCCCAGACTATATGGATATAAGTACAACAACCCTCGTTATCGCCTGCACTTTGTCCTTCTGCCACAACAAATACATGAGAAGGTGTCAGCTGGGCGGCATGACTCACCTGGGTCTTCCCCAGTGAGGAGTCCATTTGCTACGTGCTAAACACGACGAGTGTTGTTATTATGTGGAGTAAACATCTGTCAATTTAAGTTAAAAAAACATTACTTCACTTTAGCTCGTTTTTTTAAAAGCTAATACGTCTTATTTATCAGCACTGTCACTGTTAGCATCGGTGACAAACCGACAGTTGGTGGCCTTCATCAGAATGTGTGTTGTGTAGCTTAGCGGCTAGCTGTTAGCATCGTTAGCTTAACTCTACCTGGAGGTTTTCTTGCTCGTCCACCAGCAGGAAGCTCCGTCCGCCGTCGGGACACTCCTCTGCCTTCATTGGACCGATCGAGATACTCTCCATTTCTTTCATCAGTATTTCGGACATCGCTGTTTAATTAATTACTTTAAAAACATATTTTGCGACGGCAAAAGAGGCAAAAACGAAAGTTAAACATGACTCCTCTCCCCCGTCCGTCAATCACAACAACAGCGCGTGTATACCGATGACGCTGTGGGAGGAGCCAAGGGAAGCACGGCAGGGTAGTGACGTAAGACGCACTGTGCGTACGTTTGGTCAGCGTCGTGTCTGGTACACCAGCACCACCCTGTGGACAAAAGGCAGAATGACACCCAACACGCCATTCAAAAAAACTTCCGATATCAGAGGATAAAAATAGCATGAAATTAGATGAAATGATGACTTCAAAGACCCATAAATTATGTCAATATTATGTAGAGGATTTTTAAAGTTTAAATCATTTCATGCAAACCAAGTAAAATTGAAGTTCATATATTGGTTTCACTAGGATAAAGCTGAAAAATATGAGTTATTTAAACCAGCAACTAACTCATAATTACAGCAACACTGAATCAAAGTTTCTATTTAACTGGCAGAGAGTGTTTTATTGGAGCAGTGGTGCCATGTTAGAGCGGCTTGCTAATGTTCATTAAATATTTGTTAGCACAGATCTATAAATATCACATGTCACTGAATGGCTTCAGAGCGGCGCCATTGCTGCGAGCAGGACATGGAGAAAGAAATTCCAGCATTGCTGCTCAAACAGTACCTACCGACTTTCCTTCCTTCCTTCCTTTCTCCTTCCCTTCCTTCCTTCCTTCCTTCCTTCCTTCCCTCCAAGCAGGGATGGAAAGCATGTTGGGGAGGAAGGAATTAAAGAAGGAAGGAATAAAGGATGGATGGATGAGGAGATTGAAGAGGGTCCCAGCCTTTCTCCGGGCTCATCCATGAGAGACAAATGTCTGAAAGAATCAATTATAGGCCTCCTCTCAACCCATCGCCCCTGATTAATGAATAATTAAAGCTGCTCAGTGCATGGCTACCTAGCACAGATAATATAAGATTAACCACGGGTCTATCAACATGCCACCACTATTGTAAGGTTATGTAGACACAGCGTCTCTTAATATGCCCTAAAATAGTTTGTATATACTAGTAATTAAAGGGTAATAGCCTATGTAATTGAATATGATAGGCCTATATTTTCTTTAGTAATTGAGTTGACCAGCTTTGAATGTGGATTGTATGTTTTAAGGAAATTAAGCTAATGCTTTTCTGTATATATAACATTGTAGTTGTTCCCTAAAATAAACTCACAGGTCAGGCAACACTCACCAAAGTACTAAAAAATAATTGGTTAATATTATTTTCTCTTCATTCAGTATGACATTTAGGCTTCCCATCAAGTTGCCACTTACATGATGTGGTGCAATTTTTGGACTGGCCAGTGCAGACTCAACCTCGCCCATCATCATCCTCATCATCATCCTCATCCTCATCCTCATCCTCATCATCCAGACAAGGAAACAATGCATTAGAGAAGCTGGCATATTCAGACTGACAGACAGTCCTGCAACCCAACCTTGACATAACTGTAGACGTTTTTTTAATTTTTGAAAAATTATTTGTATTTAAATAAATTCAGAACCGGGGGATGGCATTGCTCTTACAAGTCCGAGGCGGGACTGTGGTCCACTTAAACCGCCATCCCCGCTGGTACTTGTAGTGCGCTTCCCTTCAGCATGTTTCATGTTGACATGCGTAAAAGACTACACTTCCCCAAAGCTGTCACAGGGCGCTCCCGCCTCCCATTGGCTGCTCGCTCCAGCCGCAGCCCCAGAGAATGAATGAAATTGGAATAGCAGCTACATTACATGTACAATACCGGGCTCTGCAGTGTTGCATTCTATCATACTATATCAAAATGGCCACAGCGGTGCAGAACCCCCTCAAATCGTAAGTACAACACATTTCCTGAGCGTTTGCGCTTTTTTTCGTATTTGTGCATGCTGTCAGTGCTTTTTAAGAGCCTTACATTCCCAGATATTTCTCAGCACGATTACCAACACATCTGTACATGCAATGCATACAGCAGAGATGGAGATAATGTCAGCGAACGCGAATCAGCCTTAAAGAAAAGTTAGATTTGAAGCTGACGAGGAGGGGGGGTCTGTTTTTTTTGGCACGAGGGGATTATTGTGCGCGCCGATGCAGTTCATATGATCATTTGAGCCAACAGCAGCGTGTGTGCAGGGATATGGAGGAATGCTGGAGGTAGATTTGGGTGACCCGGTGTGTCCCTTGTCACTGTAGCCAGCCAAGATCACGGTCAAAGCCAGGCTGGAGTGGCAGGCTGGCCGGGGAGGCAGGGAGCTTAGAGGGCTTTACCGTACCTGTGAGCACATTTTTGGGACACGGGGTAAACAGGTAGGCAGGATGAAGCTCGCTGCATGGGTTTTTGGCTGCAGCGTTACCTTTACTGCCGGACCTCTCGGAAATACATAAACCGAGGTAAATACGCTGGTGTACGGCTTTAACTCCGAGACTTGCTTTCATCTTCAGCGCCTATAATAAAGCCCATAATGGAATCTAAATTGCGGTCTGGCGTTTTACACTTATCGTGCATCTTAACGGGCATTTAATTCTACCAAATGGGTCTTTAAACGGATGGATTTCCCGTGAAGTTTCTCCCGAAATAATCCCCTTTGTGCAGGTTTTTTTTGGGGGGGTCTTTTTGTGTGTTGTTTTTCTGAGACTGGTTTCAGCGGAATGCAGACGCCTGCTGCCCGCCTGGGCTCCCGGCCAAAAAAGGTGGCTGATGTGCGTCTGTCAGCGGGTACTTACAGGGAGCCGAAACAAAAAAGAAACAGCACCACAATAGCTCCGATATTCACATGCAGCCGAGGAGTGAGCACACAACAGATCCAGCTTAGGCAGTTTGAAACAAAGAAAAGTCGTAGACTTGTGTGCAAAAAAAACAGGGGCGCACGTCGGATGCTGCACAGGTTTCACCTGAGCAGTGATATGGGATACAGACCTGTCTGTCTGACTGTCTGTCTGTCTGTCAGCCTCTCTGAGATGCAGACACAGGCGACATTTCGTGCAAATCCATGAACGACTGCCCTGTAGCCTACGTGCCTTTCTTTGAAGAGCACTTCACAGCCGAGAGGGAACCGGAACGGCACTGATTGGGCACCTGTGTGTGTGCTGCCGTGATTGTACTCTGATGGTATTTTAGTTTTTCTGTTTTTGTTGTTGCCCAAATGCATTTCACTAACAGCACATATCTCAATGAGGGCGTCAGAAAAGATTTGAGATGAATAATTTGGAGGTTTAACAACGCTCTAATTAACTGGTATCCAGTAACGTTCTGTGGTGACGGGTCAGGAGTGGACAGGTGGACTGGATGGAGGCCGTCATGTGGGACCTTTTTTAGCTCAGAGCTTATTCTCCTCTCCTCTTCGCTCATCCAAGCAGAGCCAAAGTGTGGCCAGATTAGTCCCAGAGGCCCCCCCCTGACACCATGTCAAAGGGATTAAATTGACTGATTTGCATGGAACATATATATATATATATATATATATATATACCAATGTACCAGGGCAGAGAAGGAAGTGAGGTTGTGGTGATAGGAGAGATAATATGATAGGGAAAGAATAAAAGTACAATTTAAACTAATGAATTAGTGTTCAGTTTTCAGTGGTGGTCTTGCAAAAAAGAAGACATGGCACAAAGCAGTACAGTTGTCAGCCAGATGCAGACCTGCAGGGATGCTGGCGCACCGTTTCACTACAGCATCTGACTCCATGTGCAACAGTAAAGCCGAATGTATTTATTACACAAGGCCACAGCAATCAACGCTGCCTTCAACACCTCACCAACTGTATGAATGCCATTGTTACACACGGTTTAATTACGTTCCAGTTACCACACACACTGCGATCGGCTTTTAAACAAGCCCCGGTAATTAGCAACACAACTTGCTGTTAGAAGGCTTACAAAGTAAAGGCCCATTCAGCAAAATGGAAGGAAACAACTAGCAAAATTTGGTTTCAATATCGGCCCTAACAGAGCGGCTGGAGACAATGCCTGTTGTTGTCCCCTAACTTTGGTGAATTGCTGCAATGAATTCTAATCGATTCAGTGGATGTAAATTTCAGCAGGATGCATTCACAATAGTCACCCAAGTGTGAGGGGAGTGTGCCTGCAGTGATGTGTGTGGAAGTACATTGGAGGGTTCATTTGTGTGCAAAGGCAAATCAGTGGAGGAGAGCAGCTCCAATCTACTGGGCATTTCCCCACCAGCTCTCTCTCTCTCTCTCTCTCTCTCTCTGCTGGATTAGAGACTCGTTTAATCTCTCCTCCTCTGCTTCCCTCTCCATCTCTCCCCCCCAACCCTCTTATTTCCTCCCTGTCCTCCCATCACCCCTGCTGCCCCGTCTTCCACTCGTCCCCTCCCTCCTTCTTCATCACTTTCTCCATCCATCACTCTTTTTCTCCATCTCCCTTTTGTTCAGCCATTTCCTCTCTGTCTCGCTCGCTCTCTCTTTTCCATTTTCCTGCTGTTTCGGCCTCAAACCATCTGAGCCCTCCAAGTCGCTTACCCTCAACCTCCCCACCCTCCCCCACTCACCCCCACCCTCCACCATGGTTCCTTACATTGTGAATCAAAGCATGTCAGTAATTTAATATTCAGCAAAACGTACTGGAGGAAATTCTTTATGTGTTTTGTCAGATCCCTTTAAATCTTGTTGGATATCTCACTCATAAGAGTTCCCTCAGAGAGATTTACTGTGGATTGGAACTATCTACTAGCAGAAAGTGTTTATAGTCCACTGTTCATACCAAATTGTACTATATTTCCACATGTGGCCTCACAGAGTGATATGTTGGTCACAATTAAATTAAACCGACGGCAGGAATTTGACTTCACGACAATCACTGCGAAGGCACAGGTGTCAGAAATTGTGAAAATGGCAGTTGACGTGGCGCTTGTTTTCAGCGATATTACTTCTTTGTGCCGGTTGGAGGGGCAGATGTAGAGAATAGTGTGCTGTGGTATTGCCGGCGGTTGTGGTGGGGGCCTATATATAATAATATTTCTGCCCTGCCTGACTGAGCCGAGCTAAATGAGTTCCATGTAATAACCGGCTCTGTGTGCAAACAGCCCCGCGTGATGCCTGAAAACCACAGCCTGAGCATCCATTTCCAGATCTTTCTTTCTCTTTCAATCTCTCCCTTTCATTCCCTCACTCGCTCATTTGTGCGGTATCACCCGTGTGGATGGAGGCACACATACACACATACACACATACACACACACACACACACACACACACACACACACACACACACACACACACACACACACACACACACAGAATGGGAAGCACACACAGTTGCACTCTCTCATTCCCTTTCTTGCTCTCAGTTTTTTCTTCATTCGTACGGGAGTAGGCTAAGCCTGAGGTCTGATGTTTTTAAGGGTATTTCTTTTTCAGAGTTATTCCTTTCATCAGCCCCTTATTTAGACTTTCTATCTGTTTTACTTTGTGTGTGTTTTTAGAAGACAGGATAGAGAGAGAATGAGAGAGAGAGACATAGATAAGTATTTTTAGCTCTATGACCTATTTCTCCAGTGCTACCTAACTGACTGTCAGTCAGCTCCACTGCTTTGGGACCTTGCGTGATTTCCACCGAGGAAAATTGGAATTTGTAGTTTTGTTTGGTCGCAAACTTGTAGTCCACATGCAAAAGGTGTGGTGGGAGAATTAATCAACCCAAATCTCTCCTCTCCTCAGCGTTATTTCCTCTCTGTTGTCATTCCCCATTTATATTATTCCCAGCGTGCGTGTCCAGTGGATCCCTATCAGGAGTTGTTGAGGGTGGAGTCAACACAAACCAATGTCTGCTTCCCTCTGCAGCACTTTAATAAGGATACAGACTGAGGAGGTGGAGGGTGAGGTGGGGGCTAAGAAAACACACACGCACACACATGCACTCACACGTGCACTCACACGTGCACTCACACGTGCACCCAGATACAGAGGTAGAGAATCCATCGCCATAATAAGAGGCCAAGTGCAGTGGTGATAAATCTCACCTGAAGGAGCTGTTCAGAGGCAGATTGCCTTACCCTGATGTACTGCCCTCAATACACACTGCAGCTAGCTACGGGCTACATACACCCACACACATAGACCAGCACACACAAACACAAATACTCAGCATGCTGAAATGCACGGATGAGAACATGTGTAAGTATTGCAGACAAATACCCACAAACAGAAAACGTGCACACATAGTTACATTCACACAGAGAGGCCCATGATTCAGTTTTATAGTGACTCCAAGATAACCACACCCAGTGGACAACAAGGGAGACACACACACACACACACACACACACACACACACACACACGTACACACACACACACGCGTACACACACACACACACAGGAAATGAAACGCAACTCTTCATTAAAATCCCACGTAGCAGGTAACACAAACCTTTTGACAGATGTGACATGAGCTGCCGCTGTCTGCCCTCCTCACTTTCTGTGTGTCAAATCTCTCGTCATGTTCAAATATGCAAACAGGCAGTAGCAGACACACACGCACACACACACACACACACACACAGATGCAGTGCTGTGACAGCAATTTGAGCAAACTGACATTTTCCAGCTGGTTATGTGGCAGACGTCCGCTCCTGCATATACCCTGCCACACACACACACACACACACACACACACACACACACACACACACACACACTCCTGTCTGTCCATTTGTCTGTCTGTCACTGTCAGACAGAGTGTGTGGCCTCTTTGTCTTGGAGACTGACATGCAGTCTGACACTACACACACACACACACACACACACACACACACACACACACAATGTACTCCAATGTGTGTTCCCTTTAAATTGTAGAACTGTATTTTCAGGGTGCATGTTTGCGTTTGTGCACGTGCATTGGTGTGGTTGTACGTGTGCAGCATTATCCAATGTATTTTAGTACTCACAGATATACTGTGTATATATATATATATATATATATATATATCTCCTTGCCACTGCAGCCTAGCAATCATCAGAAGAACAGGGAAATGTGTTCACGTGCACATGCACAGAGAATGGTAGAAGAGAGAAAAAAGACAAATCATTTCACAGAGAGAGAGAGAGAGAGCTAGAGAGTGAGAGAGTGAGTGAGTGAGTGAGAGAGAGAGAGAGAGAGAGAGTAAAAATTGAATTGAGGATGGTGAGGATGGGGGGATGTGGGGGGGGGGGGGAGGGAGGAGGGGTGGATTGGTAAGGGTTACATTGCATAGTTTAATCTGTTGAGTTCAGCCATGGAGGCTGGGTTTGGGGGGAGGGGAGGAACAGTACAGTAGGCATCCTGACCGTTCTCCACTCTGCACACACACAAACACACACACACACACACACAAAGCTCCGTAGGCCAGACAACATCAATGTGCGTGTGTGTGACTGTGTGAGTAACTGCACAGATGGACAATGGTGGATGAGACAGGTGTGTCGACCAGGTGTACAGACTTGGGTCTGTAGGCACAAGTGTTTTCACAGGCTTAAAGCTAACCCATACACACACACACACACACACACACACACACACACACACACACACACACACACACACACACACACACACACAGAGCTAACAGTCTACAGCCATTGCCTCGGCATCATTTGCTAACAAATCTAAAGTGCAAATCACTCCCATACAATCTGCCTTCAGCCCTCGTACAGCCATTTACATTTGGAATACTTCATTTCCTCCCAGTTTAATTACCTAATTTCACCCAGTTGGAATCCACCATTAAAATGAAATCCTTTGTTGGCGTTCACGATCATTTTTTTATTTTTTAAATTGTGGACTAATTTTCATAATTTCCTCATATTTCTCATCAGCTTTTCCAATGATTCAATTTCACCTCTAGGGGGAGCCCTCTGTTTTCTCTATTGGTCGAGGAACCAGTTAATTGGTTTGGTTAATTGCACCGTAACCACAGGAATGCTACCGGCAGTGTGTGTGTGTGTCTGTCTGTTTTAGCAGTGTGTGGATGCAACACTGGACTCAGTATGTGCTGAAGTGGACGGCCTCTGCTGGATGGCGCTTGAGGAATCGCCCAGAGATTCAGACAATAGCTGACCCACCGCGGGCCTGGTGGGGTAGCTGTGCTTTTTAGGAATGCTGTATGTCTGCTGCCTGTCAGGAACACAAGTGTGTGTGTGTGTGTGTGTGTGTGTGTGTGTGTGTGTGTGTGTGTGTATGTGTGTGTGTGCGTGGGTGTGCTCCCACTGTTCCCACTTTCTTCAGTGTTTTCATGAAGGCCTCTCCCTCCCTGCTGTTTGCTTAGTGCAGGCTGAGGCAGACAGCTCAATGTGAGCTAAGGATTCATACACACACATAGACCACATGCTCCAGGCGCTCCCATTCATTTTCTTCATCTAAACTTGATTTGGTGTGTGTGTGTGTCTGTGTGTGTGTCTGTGGTTGGAGCTTCATGATATTGTCTATATTGTGTTTGCATGCATGAACCTCTTTGTTATATTCCCGTGCGCATGCATGTATATTAATGTCCTTTTTAGAATGTATGTACCAGTGCATGTATTCGTTTTTTTTGTAGCATTGCTGTGTGTGTGCGTGCACATGCATGTGCACAGGTGTCCTTTGTGATGTTTTTGTGCCCTTGCACAGCACGGGCCTGTGTGATTGTCATTTCTGTCATGTCTGCCTGGACATCTTTGGTAGTCAGCTTCAGTTCGTTGGAGGGTTGGCACTCCGACAGTCAATTCCTAAAGCTGCTAGTATTTCTCTCTGCCTGCGCTCGTGAGTCTGTGTGCGTTCATTAGTGTGAAATATAGCTGGAATAAACCTGCAATAGCAATAGATGTTGAGGATAATAGAAATGAAAATTATTGGAATTGTAAAATTAGTTTTCATGCACAATGAGGCGTAAACCCACAGTGTGCGTGTGTGTGTGTGTGTGTAGGTGTAGAATCAGGTTTCGGCTTTCCTTCATTGGCTGTGTGGTTTGATGATGGACACTTTGGTTTCTCGGTGCCTCTTCCTGTGGTCTGTGTTTTCAGTAGCTGCTGGGTTGGTCGGCCACAGGCCAGAGTGCTGCAGCCGAGACAGTTTCCCTCCACGTGGAGGAACAATCTGCTTTGTTATCATGTGAATAGTAGCTGAGCCTTTCTTCCTTGTCTACAATATAGAAATAGTTCCACACTTTGGGAAATACGCTTATTCACTTCATAACAATATATACTGTGTTAATAAGGGAGCTTTAGAGGTTTCCTGGTAGGCTGATCATTTTGTTACCTTTGGACAAATGCTAAGCTAACAGTCCCCTCCCGGCTGTAGTTTTTTTTTCCATGACCATGAGCTTGGTATCAATCTTCTCATCTAACTCTCAGCAAGAAATCAAATACTTGTATATGTGCATTACTCACCATGTCAAACTATTCCCTCAAGCCTCTGATTTTCTGCCACATGTACAATTCACCAGCATGTAGCTAATGCTTTATCTTTACATTATGACAGGACACATGGCTAGTGATGAACTTAGCAGAGCCACCCTGTCACCCATCAGAGTAAAAATGAAGTTGTAGCAGTTTTTAATACAGCCGGCAATTAACTATTTGCGATGTAATGATAGAGTGGAGCAATATTTGCCTGAGCAGAGAAAGTCACTCTCCCTCTGTGTGTGATGCTGTCCGAGGTTCTCCTTGCTTTGTTGACATAGCCGGGCAAGTGTGTGCATCCTTTATAGTGCATGTTATTCCTGATTCATACTCCTGCGGCTGTGCGCTCATGCATTAACATGTAATTCCTTCTGATTTGGACCTGTGGTCTTTTGTCAGGTGGGCTTTGATGTATTCGATAGAGGTGATTCAATAGTTCCATATGAGTTTGGCCCAACACAACTCAATGGCTGTAAAACAAGAAACATTAAGGAAGAGTTGGACAATAAGGTGGAGCTCCTGTGCCTAGAATTAATAAGGTTGTTGTTGCAACAGGATGCGAGGTACTATGCATCGCATTTTTCTCGTTATGAGGAGGCTCTCTGCGAGCTCCGCAAACCTGGCTCTGCGGCTCTGCGGAAGCTTTCCACAAGCTTCCCAGAAGTATTGCAACTACGGAATTGTTGCAGAAGCTTAGCTGCAACCAGGCAGCAACCTCCGGTTCTGAAGAAGTGTCTTAAACTAGCATTCTCTCTACGGGCCAGCAACCTTGGAGCGACTCCTCTGGTTGCAAAACAAAGTCTAATTGTATAGAAGTCTATGAGAAAATGACTCTACTTCTCTGTTGATTTATTACCTCAGTAAACATTGTAAACATGAGTTTATGCTCTCAATCTATAGTTTCAAGTCTTCTTCAATACAGCGTGATGTAAATAAAGCAGGGTATGCTTTAGGGCTGGCTTACTGGGATTGACAGGTCATTGGCATTACCAGAGACGTATACAGCATCTGTACGTCACTCCTCCGCAGTCCAAATATGGTAACCTCTATTCATTGGTTGACAAAAGCCAAGATGGCGCCGTCCAAATTGCCGAACGTAAGGCTTCAAAACGGCAGTCTACAAACCAATGAGTGATGTTACGACGACTACGTTTACTTCTTATATACAGTCTGTGGAGCCAACCCTCTGGTTTCCCCCCCTAGGTAAACACTGTTAGCACTATTGCCGTTGTTTGCACTGTTAGCTGCAAGCCGCCAGCTCAGCTGCCACCATGTTGAGAACTGTGGGGAGGCAATCCCTCTGCTCACAATATTGAATTCAGCACCTTTAAAGCAGTCTCAGTCTCCCACTCACAGATCCATGTGGGAGTAACACGGTGCTGATTTAAGAATAGGGATGTTTCATTGCTATTCAGGCCCATATTGGACAATGAAAGATTGCATTCTAAGAAATGTTTGCTGATCACGCTCTTTCCGCCGTTGCCACCCCTTCACTGTGATTTCTGAATCAACTCCAAGAGCTGAAGATTATTATTTTACAAATTGATGTTGAGAGTCTGATTTCCTCTGGTGGCTATTTGCTGCTGAATTAAGGGTTTCACGGTGCAGAGAAATGTGCCGTTAGCCCCCCTTTTAAACGACAGCGAGCTAAAGATGAAGTGTTGTCAGCGAGTCACGTCTTTTCACAGGTCGTCCTGCTCTGTTACTGCAGAGTTATCTCTCTCTTTGTCCATCTTCTCTCTCATTTAGTCTCCCTTCCTCTTCTCACCCCTTTCCTCCCCATATATTTCTGCCTCTCCCTCGTTGGATGTGACTTTCCTCTTTCTCGTTTTCTCTCCTCTGCTCATCTCATCCTCCTTCCCTCTTTCTTCAAATATCTTCTCCCAACTTCCTCTTTGCGTATATCTCCCTCTCAGCCTCCACTTCGAGTGCCTCAGCTCTTCTCCCGTGCGAGCCTCCAAACAGGCAAACAGTCATGCAGCTCTCCTATCACAATATAATGAGATTGGGAGCACCCAAATTGAAAGAAGCCATTTTCTACAGCTGTCAACTTATTATCGAGAGGGGACCGGCTCATTCTCCGGCGGAGGAGAGAGGGATGAAGGTGATGTAGGGATGAAGGAGAGCTGGTTTTGAAGTGAGAGGGTTGCTGAGGCAGGAGGGGGGGCTCAGAGGTGATGAGCTGTTTTACATTTTGAATGTTGTCTTTTTTCCTCCTCTGGTTTTTCACTTTGGTCACTAGTGGAGCCTGGAAGTCCAAGTCTTTTTTTCACCATGTTCGCCTTACTGTAGTATGTAAAAAAGAAGCATGTAAGGCTTTCTGGACCTGTGTTTGTGACTGTTAGAGCACCTCTCAGTGTGTGTGAGCCTTTATTCTCCCTCCTCATCACTATTTATAGGTGTACTTCTGCAGGTACAAACTCTGACTTTAAATGAAACATTTAGGTGTTGCTTTTATCCACAGTGGCTGCTTCTCTCTGGACAGGCCTCTACCCCGCTCAGTTCGTCTTCAGCTTATTGTAAACTACACGGAGGATCGCTTGCAAAGCACTAAAGCAAAGTGAAGCGAGTTGAGGAAAAGTGACGTACCTCCAACGTCGCCATTCAAATACTCTATTTGTCAAATGCTCAGCCGATTGCAGGCGCCGAGCTGCACAGAAACACATCCTCTTCAGCAGAAGGCGAGCAGTCCATTCCAAACGACACATATTGACGCCCGGATCCCATCCTTTAAATGTCACACATCCAGCGATGGCCCGCAAGGTTGCAGAACTGGTTCAGGAGGTTTTGAAGATGTCGACGCACAAGCTGTCAGACCTCACCAGCATCTGCTGGGTCTTATGGGAGTTAAATTTGTCCTTATACTTACCAGGACAGTTGATTGTTGTTGACATTTTCACAAGTTTTATCCAGTTTGAGGATATTAAAGTGTAGATAATCCTCTTTCCGTTTGAGCGTCTTGTCAAAAAGTCACATCTTTTCAAACTTAATTTTGCTTTTCCTCTGCTCAAAGATGATGATCTGTTCTGTTTGTACCTTGAGAGTTTGTTGTAGTGTGTTGTAGTGGCAGATTTCAATAAGTACCTCAGCCAAGGAGGCTTTTGGTCCAGTTTGTTTGCTTTTCGTCTGTTAATTAGCAGATATTAAAAAACAAAAAAATTATTTCACAGATTTCAGTAAAATCTTGGACAAATTGAAGGCTTGGGCCAAGAGGGAACTGGTTAGATTTGATGCAGATAAAGCTAAAATGTGAACTTCTTTTCTTGCGTTTCGGAGCATCTTGTGGCTTTAAAATCTAATTATTTTTCCACTGGATCTATTAGATCATGATGAATCCATCAGGATGAGTTTGCAATTTTAAATGACCAAATTTGATCCAATCATCACCAAATTAAAGTTGTACACCATTTAAGTTATTTTCTGTCATTATTTGCCAGATTCCTTTAGATGCAGCCTCTATGCTACACATCAAAAGTGAGTTTTCAGGTGTTGGAGATTGAGATCAAACCTTTTGTGGCTCCAGAGGGAGCTGCATGAAGTCGGATAAACGTCCTCAAGTGATGTCACTTGAGTCAGGGCTGAAAACACAAATTTGAAATCGAAAAAGAAATGTGTGTTTGTGGAGTTATCTCAAGTTATCTCAACAAAAAGAAACCTGAAACTCGCTCCTCTTTCGAGCATAACGTACCTGAATCTCTGATTGAGCTGTCAGCAGTCGAGTTGCATTGTGGGTAAGGTAGGCGGCAGGTTTTGGAAAGGGAAGAACAATGCATAGATTAAAAAGAACGATATCTCTGGTCTGACACTGTTATGCAATGCTAAATCGGCTGCACTGCACTGTATTTGTGAGGACGCTGTTGTCCCAGCACTGTAGCTCTGTGCGTATGTGTGTCGCTGTAGCTTAGTGTGTCCTGTATCTACCGTCTGTATTGTGACCTTGATGGCTGCACTCAGCAGGAAGACACTAGAGAGGAGTGATTAACAGGAGAGAGAGACAAAGAGAAGACAGAGAAGTGTGAAGGAACATGCAAAAAAAAAAAAAAAGAAGTGCAGCGAGAAATGGGCAAAGTGTGAAAGTTAAACATGCAACAACAACAAGATAATCGGAAGAAAAAAGACGAAAAAAAGAGATTTCTTTAAAAGACTGAGAAGTGGAGAGGGAGTGAGAGAGGATGTAGGGGGGAGAGGAGCAGTGACTCACCACACATCTATCATTTTTTTTCCTTTTTCTTCTTCTCCCTACAGGCAATCTGGAGGTGCAGTCATCAAGAACAGGTAAGAGAGAGGAGGGGAGACGGGAGGGAGGGAGGGAGGAACAAAGAGAAGAATATTACACTGAATCTTAATCAAACTCACACTTGTACAGGTGAGAAGATACAGTGCAATAAGTGCACACATTGTCCTCACGGTGAAAAATGTGTTACTGTAACTGTGACTGTGTGCGGCTGTAATGTGACTGTGTGTGGCTTGAACAGTGCGGTCGTCTGCTGTGACCCAGGTTAATAGGACCGCACACACACACCCTCAATCACACCATAACTGCTCATGATTGACCAGGCGATGCCCCTTTTGGCTTTACACACGTGCACCAACCCTTAGAAGTGTGTTTAACCCATAAGAACCCAGAACAAAATATGGGGGATATAAAACAGACTAAATGAAACACGTGTAACACATTTCTGAAAATACTACCCTCTAGAGTCAAAGATCTGAAATGTTAGATATGTCACGATGGGCGTTTACGTATAAATGCACTCCTCTTGGCTAGTTCTGCCAAATGTGCTCACCAGCCAGGCAGCCATTTTGGAAGTGATGTCATTGGTACACAAACGAACTCACTGTCACATGACCTCACCAGGATGTTCAGTATGTGTCACTTAGGGACTTCAAGAGTTAAAATCAAGGATAAAACTGAAAAAGGACATTTAAAGTGTCTGGGACAACTGTGGATTCTTATTTGTGCTTGCACACACACACACACACACACACACACACACACACACACACTTGCCCTACACCTGTCCATGAAACTCCCTTTTTATGACTCACACAAACACACACCATTGTGCTTGCTAATTTTGGACTGTATTCCCTCTTTGGCGTTCACCTTTGACCCCGTCACACACCCTCCTTCTTTCTATTCTCCCTCATCCTCCTCCTCCTCTTCCTCCTGTCTTTATCCTCTCAGTCTTGGTGAGGAGTTCTATAAGGAGGCCATTGAACACTGTCGCAGCTACAATGCCCGTCTGTGCGCAGAGCGCTCCATGCGTCTCCCCTTCCTGGACTCCCAGACCGGCGTGGCCCAGAGCAACTGCTACATCTGGATGGAGAAGAACCACCGCGGTCCAGGTGTGTGTCTCTCAGGGTGTGTGTGTGTGTGTGTGTGTGTGTGTGTGTGTGTGTGTGTGTGTTTTCATACCGTGTCAGGATAAAGTGGCTGGCTGAGGCTTGAGAAGCTCTTCAGAGCTCTCTTCTTTGTTGCGTTGCGTTTACCAGCTGTTGTGCTAAACAAATTATTTTCTCTGCGTCGTTCTTCTCGCAGCTTCATTCCCCTTCCTCTGCTCTGCTTGTTTCTCGTCTCCCTTTTCCTCTCACCTCTCCCTCATTTCCTCCCCCCTCGTTTCCAGGCCTCCTACCTTTCACACCTCAACTTCTTTCTTTACTTTCCCCAACGGTTGTTTCCTCATCGCTCTCTCTTTCTCTGTAACATCAGTGTATTTTGGCAGTGAATCAGACAACCCTGTAGGCAATGATACGCCGCTGGCACCAACTATTCCAGAGAGAGAGAGAGAGAGAGTGTGTGTGTGTGTGTGTGTGTGTGTGTGTGTGTGTGTGTGTGTGTGTGTGTGTGTGTGTGTGAACTTGTGCATGAGTGTGTTAACGTTTTGAGTTTGTAGGCTTTGCTTGGTGTCTGTTTGTTAGTTAGTTAGTTTTTGGTTATAACTTGCATTTGCATAGAATAGTGTTGAATTAAAAAGAGTTGCATGAGTTAAAGATTACATTTTTATTACTATTTGATGCATTTTTAATGGCTGATTATTTTCCAAAACCAACAAAAAGTTTATATTTAAAAACTGTATTAATAATGACACATCTTTGGTTAGGAAACATGTACAAGACCATAACATACAGCTATTTACGCCAAAGCCTTTTATAGCCATGCAAGAGTTCAGACAGTTCAACTATTAGATGGATTAAGACTTTTATACAGTAATTCATGGTTCCCAGATAATGAATTATGACTTTCCCATTTTGTGGTGCAGACTGAAATGTCTCCATTGGATCAAATTTAAATGAAATTTGGTTCAGAAGTTTACGTCTCTCTCAGGTTAAATTCTATGACTTTTGTTATATCTGAAAGCACCGGAAAAACGAACGTCATTCCCGTCATCCTTAGCAGTACTACAATAAACTATGATGTGTTGGCGTTTATCTCAACTCACTGCTTTGCGTAAATGTAGACATTTTGAATGTTAATATTCTAGCACATCAGACTCTGACTATCTATTTATCTTATCATCCATTTTTCGTGCTTTCATTCACTAACTAACGTCCGGATCGTGGCAGCGTGTCTTGTAACCGAGCTGTGTTTGTATTCCTCTGTGTTTCAGGTCATGCTCCAGGTCAGTTGTACACATATCCCGCTCGCTGCTGGCGGAAGAAGAGACGGCTAAACATCCTGGAGGACCCGCGGCTTGTACCGATCGAGTTCAAGATCGGTAATTAACGAGCAATTTTTTGATAACTTTTACCATTGACGGAGTTGTGCGATTGATACTGGTTTAAAAAAATCCATCTTTATTCCACATCCTATGATGGTATCACATAACTTGGAATTGGGTATTTAAAAAATGTTCTGTGGATTTGACCAATGTTTGGCTGCACATCATGAGGTTATCATGCTTCTATAAATAGTTATTTCTAATTTTGAAATAACTTTAACACTTACAGAAATGGCTCACAGCTCTGTTCATAATTAAAAGACAGTTTTATGCATAGCCATAGTTTTTAGTTAAACAATTCAGAATAAAATTGTACTTTTTGCTTATTTACTTACACTCTACAAGGTGGTTGTATGAAATGACAAGCAATACACAAACATATGGTATTTCAGACATATTACAGAGGATCACTTCAGCGTCTGTACGCTGCAGAAGTCCTTGTGCCGTCATGAAGCAGCCACATTCAGTTTCCTCGGGGCACTGTCAGCTCAACTGAGCATGTCGGCGTGAATGAGAGACTTCTGCTGTTTTCTGATTGCGACTGTCTCGTTCTCCAGACTACGAGGCTTCTCTAAAGAAGGAGGGGGGCGTCCCAGATGGTCCCGTGTTGGAGTCGCTGCTCGCCGGGGAAACCCTGGACAAGAAGGTAGAAACCAAGGAAGAAGAGCCAATGAGCGAGTGTCAGGTGAGACTCTCGTTTCTCTTTCTTCCCTCTCTCTCTCATTTCCTCTCTTCTGTACTTTGTTGTTCCCTGTGTCTTGTTCGTATGTCAGGCTGTCTGTGTTTGTGTGTCTTTGTCTTTTTCTCTGCCTTTGTCTCTCTCTCTCCGAGTGTGTGTTTTGCCGTTGACACAAGCTCCCGCAGCTCTGACAGCTCCCTCCTGGCACCGGGTCACAAGTGTGTGCTTGTAATTGTGTGTGACTGCACTGCAGTCATTCTTGGTGTTTTACCGGGATTCCGCTCACGTGTTTTACAGGTCGAACTTGTGAGCTGTTATTTGAGGGACGTTTATGCAGCATGTTGCACTCAGTAACTTCTGAGCGAAAACTTGCCCATCTGGCTGGAGTATTTCACCGGCTCGAGGCAGTTGCTCTAGTATTCAGACGGACAGCTAATCAATCAGCTGTTGAGTGAATGGTCCTCACAGTGGCCCTTAGAGAGATAGAGAAGTGTTTGGGGCCTCTAATCCGGGGCTTCCCCTGACTCCAGCCCAGCCAGTCATGCGCACACTCAGCTCTTCCCTCACTGCTTATCATCTTCAGATGTTTCCCAGTCTTTTTATAAAATAAACCTTTTATTTTCCTTCAGTGAGGACAAGAAAAACTAAAACCCTCTTGTCGTAAAGAGTCCACCGTAACATGAAGTTCAGTGTATTTGTCCTGAGGCACACGACAAAGCCTGTGAAAACAGCTGCAGACAATTTTTGCATTATGGGAGATGTGGGATCCAGTGTTTTTGGAGCTTTACTCATATTAAGGACGAAGAATCGGGATATCTTGGCCTCTGCTGCTTTATTATCTTTTTTAATGTGCCTCTTGTGAGTCCGCTGACATATAGAAGTGCAATCCTAAATTGCGTGGTGCACCCCTTTAATTGAGGAAGTCTTTAACTGCATCTTTTATTGCAATTAAATGGTGACACATTTGGCTATATTTAGTAATGCAATGGTTCTGCTCTTAAGGTTGTTTCCTGCAGTGGGATTATGCAAATACTCTCAAAATCAGCAGGAAGACATGCAATTTCATGCAGAGCAGCACAAAAGCAAGTAGAGGCCGAGATGGTTGAGAGGAAAGCAAAGAAAAGAGAGGAAAAGGTAAATAAAGGAAAGGAAACTAACTTACCTCTCTGACAGTCCATCTGTCTCTCTGTCTCTCTGTCTCTCTGTCTCTCTGTCTCTCTGTATCTCTGTCTCTCTGTCTCTCGTCCGTAGAAGCTGCTGGTCGGGGATTTCCCTCATGAGCTGGAGGGGGACGAGATAGAGGAAGACGTCCCGAAACGCAAGAACCGCACCAAAGCACGGGTAAAGCACAAATGATATTTCAATATTCATCTCTTTTTTTCTCCCCTGGTCATTTTATCCTGAACAATAAGCCACAATATAAACTGTTTGGCTGTCAGTGCAGAAGAGTGACGCTCGGAAAGTCTGCCGACTTGACCCGGATCAAGCTCAGAGTCAAACTGTGATGTGAAAGTTCAGCCTGTCGGTACTGATTTAGATTACACTATAAAATGACAGCCCTTCAGTTATTCTGATTTAAATGGAATCTGCTACATTTGCACAACACATATAAGAATATAGTGTAAGAGCCCTGTGTTGCTGGTGTCAAAATGAATCTTAGAAGTATTAAATTAAAGCCTTTATTCCGATACAGTATATACATGGAGACATTGTACTAATTGCATCTACAGAAATGGCACTTTGTTTTTCTAATTCCTGGTGTGAGGTTATGATAGGTTTAATTTATTGTGACTTTGACTTCTCCGTATTCCTGAGTCTGCAACAATTATTAATACATGCAAATGCTTTCAGAGATTTGAAATCATGCTGAGACAACCTTTTTTTTTTTTTTTACAACTTTGATTAGATCAAACAGGGTCCCCACACACACACACACTCTCTTTTTGGGTGTCTTATGGGAAGATAATCAAGTGTTAACAATGTATTCTGAAAATCATCACACACATACACATGCTCACACACAGACACCAGGGTTGCTAATTGGAGCTGTTGCTCCCCTGCTAGGTGTCATCAGCCCCCTCCTGCTGGAAGTGGAGCTTTACACTGAGAGCAGATGATTACAGTAGAATGCAAGTGTGTGTGTATGTGTGTGTAGACACTTGAACACACAAGTGAAGAGTGTGCTGTCACGCTGTTTTTATCATGTGTGTGTGTGTGTGTGTCTGTGCAGGACTTGTGTAACAAGTGTTGAAGTTTAAAGTTTTTGTTTGTATCTTGAGTACATGTATGATTTTGCATGTGGCTGTCTGAGTTCTCACAAGTGTGTGTTTGTGTGTGTGTGTGTGTGTGTGTGTGTGTGTGTGTGTGTGTGTGTGTGTGTGTGTGTGTGTGTGTGTGTGTGTGTGTGTGGTCTCTGCAGGCCTACGGTGTCGGGGGCATGAGGAAGAGACAAGAGCCGGCTGCCATTGAAGACAGAGACAAGCCCTACGTCTGTGACAGTGAGCGTTGCAACTTTATTTCTTTATTCCTGTTTCTCCTCATACTTTTACAGATAACTCATTTTATACACTGTGTGTGTTTGTGTGTGTTACAGTCTGTGGAAAGCGCTATAAGAACCGCCCAGGGCTGAGTTACCATTACACTCACACACACCTGGCAGATGAGGAGGGGGAAGAAGACTCGGAGCGACACACACTACCCTTCCAGCGCAAGAACAACCACAAGCGTGAGTCTGCTGTCTGAATATTAAAGTCACTTGAAGTCCTCCAGTTGTCCATCATCATCCATTTTTTACTTACATGCGGAGTGTTTTGGTTTTAGCAGTTTCCGGATCATTCCAACGATCCTTAATAATCAGAATATCATCAAGGGGCTATTGATCGCCCTGGAGTTCCTCCTACTGCATTATAGATAGTTAGACAGCTGGCTGAGCCAAATTTGAAAGTGAGCACTTGTGTGGATGAAAGATAAGATTTCCCCCCAGTGGAGCACTGAGTTGAGCGAACTTCTTCAGCTCTCGCTGATTCCCTTTTCAGACTGACGCAGTGACGCAGGTTAAAACTGTGATCGCAGTCGGCCGAAATGGGTCACCGTCCGACCGTCCGACTTGGCTTCTTGACCCGACTCTTGACCTCGGTTAAACAAGTGTCGGACGCTGGCTTTGGTAAACACGCTTTGTGTTTATGCAGCTACAGTTGGGAGCTTCTGTAGAGACAAGGATTCAAGGATTCAAGGACAATGTATTGTCATTTTGCAACACAGGGTTGCACAAACGAAATGCAGTTGTAGTCGATTCGATACACAAGTAAAAACATGACAAACAACAAAACAAAAACAGTAGTACATATGAGTTTTTTAAAATTAGCATCAGGAGGAATGCAAACAGCAGCAACAAAACAATTTTCTGGGCAATATGGCCGACACCTTCACATAAAAAATTTGACATCAGGGAAACACAACACCGTCCATCAACTTGGACTATGTTTAAGCACCAAGCATCATTGATGTAAACAGAGTCCGCCTCCTCTCGATGCGCTTGATCCAGGATGCTACAATGGAGCCAGGTCTGTGTAAAGATGTGGGCTCAACATTCACCGACCTCCAGTTGCTGAGTTGGCCAGGGACCAGATCGGGTGGTGGAAGAGTTTTAGGTCCTAGCTTGGTTGGCTTAGTTTCATCATCTCGGCTCTCCTCCCTCTCGACTCCGCTTCAGTGGCGTTTGGCCCGGCAGGTCTGGCTCACTGGTCAGCCGTGGGCAGTTATCGTCTCAAGGTCCACTCCCCACGAATGAATCCAATCCTCAGGCTTCCTTCTCCAATGTTGATGAGCGTGTTCTGTCATATGCCATTAGAGCTCCAGCAGTAAAGACAAAAAGACAACAAATTAAGACAAAAATGTAGCAAAATCCATCGGAGCTACCGATCGCAGCGTGTACCTGCCCCCGTTGCCATAGCCATGACCACAAGGATTAATCTCTTTTGTGAAAGGGGACAAATGGGGGTTAATCGTGCATTGAGTAGAGCTGCCTCATGTTTGTGTCTCCTGCATTAAAAGTGGGTTTACTCTGTTGGATTCCATGTGGATAGCCAGAAGATGTGTCACCGCTTCTATTGAAGGATGCTTGCACATGACAACTTAAAATTTGCATGGTTGCCCCAAAGCTAACTTAGCTCGAGGGTAATTCTACCTTTCTTTTTAAAGAATGTAGTATTTAACCTTTCAGTGTCTGGGCTGCTGTAGCCCACGGCTCAAGCCACAGCCAGACCTCTTGTGTTAATGGTCTGACACTCAGTTAAAATGCAGAACCAGCTAGTCTTCATAATAATATATAGAAAGAAAAATGAGATAACTATTTACATGCAGTAGAAGCACGGTAAACAGTATGCTGTATAATAAAATTCTGACTTCACATTACAGCAACAATGAACAGTATTGCTCTCATTTAGAAACACTGGAATGGATGTTCATCTTTACATTTTCAATCAGTCATCCACCTATATGAGTTAATGTAACACTTGACAGAGTTTGAACAGCGGCTGCAAAGATGCATCATCTCAACGAGGCAACAAACAGCTCCTCAATCAACACTCTTCAACTGTAAATGAGCGTCAGTGAACAAACACCAGTCAAACACTCTGAGAAATTACCAGCACACTCTACAACGTCGGCTGTATGTACCTTTCAGTTTGCAGCGCACAGTATGGGTGCATCTATTAAATGCTTACTGACTATCCATGAACGCATCGGTCCAGTATTTCATGAGGTAGTGATGACGACTCAAGCTCAATGCTTGCTAATGTCTTTGTTGATCCCCTGACTTTTCCTCTAGTGCCACCGTGACATTCACATTTATGGTTTTAAGTGACAAAATCAATGACATTCTGCTAATAAGCCTCAGCTGTACTTTGCGTTTAGCGCTTATTAGCAAATGTTAGCATGACAATGCACTAAATTAAGATGATGAACATGGTTAACATTACACCTGCCTAGCATCAGCGTTGTCATTGTGAGCTTGTTAGCAGGCTGTCGTTAGCATTTAGCTCAAAACACCTCTGTGGCTGTATTCCGTAAGTGCAGCCTCACTGAGCCGATAGCATGGCTGTCGACCCTTCTCTTGATTTTAAGGGATGCAAGGTATCATGCATTTTACTTTACGTCACAACAATGAATCATTGACATGGAGACAAACATTGGGAGCATATACATCAGTTACTTGTATCCTGAAGGCCCCAGCCTAGTATCTCAGGAATTATATTTCGTTTTGACAATTCTACACCCAACGATTTACATCCAGTGATAATGTTCGGATCCAGTTCAGGGTGTAGTTTTTCCTCGATGAAACAGGACCAACATGTCCGACCACAGGAAACCGACCTGCAGCTGACTTTAAACAAACATGTAGCTGCCATTTGTCCGTTTCTTTTTTAGAAAGCAAGAATTTGAAAAAAAACCGAAACAAACATTGCCATAATTTTGAGTTTTGCAGCATCATCCAATATCAACATTCTCTGGCAATGAGCTTTGAAGGCCATCACCTTATGAAGTCAGAGCACAGTCTGCAAAATCATCATTTTATCAGAGTTAAACATTTTTAAGTTTTCCGTCCGCCAATGACGATGGCTTTATTCCATGTAGGTGCTCCAATATGCCTGCATATATCAACCATGTCTTGGCACCATACATGGAACATTTTAATGGAATGTGGCCACTAAAAATGTCATTACTTACCACCTGCGTTGGACAAGTTTTAATGTCCATCATGAAAAATGTCTCATGTACATCTGGCTCTGAGACATTTACTCCCGCTGAATACTGGTCACATCATTCCCTGTGGGACTTTTGGCTTATATTTAATGAGATGAACTGCAGGAAGTAAGAGTTATTGCGCTTTGGCAGACTTCCTTGAGGCTGTAAAGGGCCGAGTGCAAAACCTGGAGGCATCCAGGTTTGTGCGGCCATTTAAATAGTCGAGCATGATTGTCCAGAATCACTGCGCAGTAAAAAGCATTGAATGGTAGTGTACAGTGTACATAAAGGTAGGCATCCCAGGATTGCACTTAGCGCTAGGCTACAAAGGTTCTGCTAAACGTATCAAGGGTGCCATAAGAAAGCAATAAATGCCAGTGAACAACAAGTAAAGCAAATATTTAGGTTTCTGCAAACAGGTTGTGAATCAGACCTCAATCCTCCTGTCAGCTTGCAGCATCCACACTAACCAAATTGCTCGCCGTCTTTGTTTCTTGTGGCTATTTATTTTCACCCCCAGGGCTTTTCTATCGGCGCGCAGTTTTTGTTCGTCATTATCTTCTGTCTGCGTGATTTTGTTTATTTTTGAGCAACTTACTTTAAGGACAATAGCATGCATTTATCCTGCGGGAGATTGTGTTTTGGTCAGTAATCGTTAGTAAAATGGCTGCAGTTATTCACACTCCAAAAAAAAAAAAGAGGGAGATAGCTGTGGACATTTGAAAAGACTCAGACGATTCATCCACTTTCTTTGTTCCTCCGGTTCTTAAAACAAGCAATTTGCTCACAATAAAACGCAGATAAACACACAAAAACATACATATCCACATAATCTGTGCAGGCTGCTCTACAACAATGTCCACACTGAAACTATGCTGCCTCTCCGTTAATTGGCAGTGTGTGTTTTTAAATTGGCCTGTCTGACGATAAGACTGGCCCAGTATTTGTGTGTGTTTGTGTGTGTGTGTGTGTGTGTGTGTGTGTGTGGCCATGCTGCAGTCTTAGATCTCTCCAGTGGAGGAGAGCAAGGGAGACAGCATTTGAATCGTTTAATATCCCCCATCACTCCCTCCCAAACAGTCAGTAATCACACACACCCACACACACACACACACACACACACACACACACACACACACACACACGCACACACACACACACACAGCCTCAGAAAATGCAATCTTCTCTGCTGAAATGAAAAAGGAAGCTTAGCCTTTTGGCTTGGTGTGTATGTGTGTGTGTGTGTGTGTGTGTGTGTGTGTATGTGTCCACATGTCCTGGTGCACATGCATTTGCAAAGGCTCTGTGGGTGTGAATTAACGTGTGTGTGAGCGCCATTACAGCTTTCCCCCAATTTGCTGAGTGTCATGGAGGAGACTCCACCACCCTCCACCCTTCGGTATGTTGCCACATATGTAATAATATTAACACGGCTCCCCGGAATGAGAGCAACCCTGCATGCATAATTCATGCTGCGTTCGAAAAGCTAGTCTAGACGCTATAGTATGTACACGTTCGCTGCGTGCGCAACACAAGTGTTGAGAGCTGAAACTTATCTCTAAAACTATGAAACTCTGTCTTTTCTGAATCTCATCCAGCTGCATTCTCTGTCGATCCTTGTTTTTCCATCAGTGTGATGAATGAGAGATTATTCCAGCACAAGATGAGATTTTCCTTCCCTCCTTTTCCTATTCGTCCATCTTTCCCTCTTCTCATAGTAGCTCTGCATCCTCACTTAACCCTCCTCTCCCATCGCTCTCTGGTCCTCATTTTCCTAGTTTTTTTTCATAGTCTCCTCTCTTCTGTTTTGCTTCATCCATCATCCAGCTTTGGGTTTTCCTTTTAATTTATTTCTTTGTTTTGTGTCTACACTACCCCCCCGATCATCACCACCAGAATCAACAACCACCATTGCTAAACACCCTCATATATCTGGATCCCAGATGATATACTATTTGCTTAAAATGAGCAGTGCCATTAAAATTCATGACTGCGCCTCATTCTATGTTTTTTTTATTTATTTTTTTTACTCTTCTTCTACTTCCTTTTCTCCGAACAGAAGGTTGGAGGTGGAGAGAGAGGGAGGAAGGGAGAGTTGGATATGGAGGGGGCTCCTTTGGCATTGATGTGACGGTGGGAGGGGTGGGGCAATATGAGGAAGAAGAAGAGGAGGAGGAGGAGGAGAAGTGGATGAATATGGGGGATGTTTACTTTAGAGGTCGGCCCTGCAGAGTCCACCTGAAAATTGGTTTTGTGGGTACAGAGAGAGAGAGAGAGAGAGAGAGAGAGAGAGAGAGAGAGAGAACTAAATGAGAAAGAGAGAGCGGAATAGTGAAATAGCAGGAACAAGATAAATAGATTACAAGAAGGACACAAACTGAGAGGAACAGCAACTGTGAATGGATGAGAGAAATAAGAGAGAGAGAGAGAGAGAGAGAGAGAGAGGTGAAGGGAGAATGGAATGAGGAGAGGGGGGGTGAGGATAGTTGTCATTAAATCCCCCCCCCCTCTCAAATCAGAACTGAGATTCAGAGGCCACTTTATCTGGACGGACAGACGGTCCTACAGTGTGGAGCAGCAGGGATGCACTGAGTGTGTGTGTGTGCCTGCATGTGTGTGTTAAAAAAAAATACACACAACACACACATGCATGTGCATTTTTTCTTTTGGCGTGTGTATGTGTATGTGTGTGTGTGTGTGTGTGTGTGTGTGTGTGTCTGTTTGTGCTTCCGTGTGTCACTGAGCCGTGTGAATGTGCTGTATGGGCAATCATGCCCAACTCTGAGTGTGTATGTGTGTGTGTGTGTGTGTGACATGTAATTGAGCCCTTTGAAGGTCACCGTCCCTCTTCTACCACTCACCATTGTTAGTTGTTGTTTTTGTTTTTTTTCCCTCTCCAGATTTTTTTTACCTTGTGTCTCAAAATGGCCTCCCTGTCCTCCTCCCGCTGTCTGCAGACAGAGGAGTGAAGGACGAATTCTGATCAACCGACATCAATATAGAACAACGCTGAGAGCCCAAAATGGCCACTCCCCGCTCTGTGTCTATTGTCTCTCAGTAATAAGCAACAGTGCCTCGTTTCTTTCTCTCTACATCTTGTCTCTCTCTTGATTTGAAGTGCGGTAAGAGTCCATGAGCTCTTGCGTTTATTGCTTTAACCAATACGTTCCCATTTATAGCAGCGTCACTGGGCAGATACAGATGTGTTTCTCTGCTGCGACCAATCTTTGTCTGCTCGCTGTCTCTGCAGCGAATGATGTTTGCCACCAAAACTTTCCATACCAGTGTGATTTTCAGAGGGAAAAAGTGAACTGATGTGTTGTAAATTGGTTTGTGTGATACATTTTCGAATTGCAGTCAAACCTGTTTTTAAACGCTCTCAAAGTTTTGTAGATATCTGATGATTTTTGGTGCTCTTATGGAGAACACCAAAGCTTTCCAATTTGCCCAAAAAGGCCTGTGTTTAATGAGTCGTCTTGTAAACTTCCTTCCAATGGGCTCCAGTGGGGAGTGCACAGATGTGTAATTGTATGTTAATGAACATATGTGTGCCTAAAGTGCCTATTATGTGCCAGTGTGTGCGTGTGCACAGCAGCAACAGGAACAACTGGCTTCGTGTTTCGCAATCAGAGGAAAATCCTTTTAGAGGTTTTAAACGTTTTCTAGTGTTTCTATCTTCAGGCCTGTTCTGTATCACAACACATTTTCAATTCTAATTGTCTCGTCTTTCTAAAGACAGATTGGTTTCACGTTCGTTCCCGTCCTCTTTCTCCACGTTTAACACAACACGTGTGGAGGTAGAGAGCATGCAGTGCTTTCTGGATTGTCTTCTGAACTTTTCACGTACACACACGGCATTCCTCCTCAGCTCTCGATTGGTCGATTGTTGCCGCTGCTGCGCGGCGCAGGAAAGGAAAGGGAGAATCGGCTGTTGCCTAGCAATCCGGTTGCCATAGATACCGCCATTGGCTCCCTCCTAAAGAGTGGTACACACTGTTATGTACATTGAAAAGAGAGAGATAGAGAGAGAGAGAGAGATAGTAGGAAAGGGAGGAGATGTATGGAGAGAATAGAAAAGAGGAGGAAGAGAGGAGACAGAGAGAGAAGAATGGAAGAAGTTGAAGTATGGGAGAGAAGAGAGGGAGGGGGGGAGTTCATTAAGGATAACATAAAGAATAGGAGGAGAGAGAGAGAGAGAGAGAGAGAGAGAAAACAGACAAAGACAGAAGCAGAGCGAGAAGCAGAGAGTTACACAAAAAACAGAATCTCTTCATGATTCATCATATAGATTCCCCCAGACGGTTGGAGCGGTGAAGGCAGGGTAATATCGGAGTCTGCTTCATTTGGTATTCTGTCTTAACGTGTGGTGCTGTGGCTTGCCGGCTGGTTGTGTTGTGTTAGTCGGTTGTCTTGGCCATGTTTGGATATGCTCCCCACCACCAGCACCAACCCCCCCCCCCCCCCCCCCCGGATCCACCCTCACACCATCCGTCTCTGTCTGACTGCTTGTTGTCGTACTGTCTGTGGCTGACTGTAACGGTTACTGTAGAGAGGAGAGGACGGAATAAGAATCAGCAACGCAACAGTTTCATAGATGAGCGTGTTCATAAATTATTTCTATACTGTAATACAAAAATATCCACATGCGAATTGACATATTGCAAAGGGGATTCAAGTCATGAAAACTTTTCAGTATTCTGTCAGATTACAGCGCCTTACTTTTTGAAAAAAAAAATCCTCTGCTGCAGAAAACCGTGGCTTTTAAAATTCTGGTTTGTTTGGAATAAAATCCTAATTAGTAGTTAGCACAAGCAGCGATAGCCACCTTGACTGAATACACAAATAAATCTGCACCACCTCCAACTCAAACTCCCCGCTTCAGTGCCAAAATGCCACAAATGATGGGATGCATGCTTTTCACTTTTAACAGCTCTTTTTTGTAAAAAATGTCCCTTTGTTTTTCCACATGTTTTGTTTTTGGCCAGCTGGTAATTTTTGGACACATAACAGTGCGGGGCTGACGCACTGTTATGTGGACCATGTGAGGTTGGGCACAATTCAAACAGGATTTCACAGTCACATTCCCGGCCGGTTCTCTCCCTGGAACAAAATAGGATTAATTATTTGCATTTTAACTCTTCATCGACAGGGACACACGCCTGCACTGGCTAAGTGGCTCTTTTTAAGTGTGTGCAAATGTGAGTACATGTGCACAAAGTATGTGCACGCGAATGCACAAAAAGTGTGTATATTTGTGTCTATGTGTGATTTCTTTAAATGCATGATTCATGGGGGAGTTGGTGTGTCTTTGTGTTCGTTTGTGATATATTGGCATGCTTGTCTATTGGCTAAATGTGCACATATCTGCAGACTGCAGAGCCTGACGTACTGTGTGTGTGCAAGTGTGTGTGTGCGTGTGTGTGTCTCTGTTTCTGCGGGTCAGTGTGATTACAAAGCAGCCATAGATCAAGTTTTATTATGCACCAAAACTGCCTCTGTCCTCTTTACTTTGCAATGTCATCTCTGCACACAAGCTCACATTGCACACACACACACACACACACACACATACAAATGCATGCATCCAGACCCACAATGCACTGGGAGTTACGCAACCTGCTGACTGGACATGAGTGAAAGTAGTACTTGTGTGTGTGTGTGTGTGTGTGTGTGTGTGTGTGTGTGTGTGTGTGTGTGTGTGTGTGTGTGTGTGTGTGTGTGTGTGTGTGTGTGTGTGTGTGTGTGTGTGTGTGTGCGTGTGTGTGTGTGTCTGTGTGTGTGTGTGTGTGTGTGTGTGTTAGGGTGAGGGGTGGGGTGGTTTGGAGGGTGCAGGGATGGAAAAGCAGCAGAAATGGGGGGAGAAACAGGGAAAAGAGAGCACTGGTGCAGGCATTAGTGTGACAACAGATGGATTGCAGGAAAGAGTTCCAATTTCCTTTCTGAGAGTAAAGCAGAGGGAAGAAAAAAATAGATGGATACCGAATAAGGGAAAGGGAAGCGAAGAGATGAAGCACAATGAAGCGCAGAGAAGAGATCGAATCAGAGGCAGAGAGAGCAGCAGCAATAATGAGAACGCATGAAAGTGCAAAGAGGAAGAGGATGGGTGCAAGAGTGAGAGTGAGAGGATGAAGATGGGAAGAGAAAGAGAGAGAGAGAGAGAGAAAGGAAGCCGGTGACTTTTCATCTGTGACTGACGGTTTCCATCTCACTGCATCTCTGCCTCCTTGTCTGCATAAAAAAAAACCTGAAGATGTCTCCTTGAGCATTTGGGATTTTGTGTCAGTGTGAATAGAAATGTATGTGCTTTTTATTTGTTTATCCTATTGTTTCCTATTAAATACTTGCAATTTTTGCGACTGTAGTTGTGTGTGTGTGCATGTGTGTGTGGCTGCACGAGGTTACATGGACTCTCATTCATCATGTTAAAGGGAGCAATGGGGGATGGGACCGTAACTGGACGGCAAAAGTTATTATGCAAAGGCTTGGTTGTAAATCTTTGAGTGTATGTGTGTGTGTGTGCGCGCTCTACTGTACGCGTGTGGGTGTTTTTTCATCTGCGTGTGCATGTGTGCTCTCATTGTGTTTGTGTGTACGTGCACTACTCCTGAGAGGCTCTCCTCATTAAGCAGCGAGGCGACAGGAGTGCAGAGTGTGTGTTTTCACACACCGCTGCTCCGATACAACGGGAGACACTTTTTTCCCTCCTTCCCTTCCTTCTCTCCCCTTTGTGCTTCCTCCTCTTCCTCCTCCTCCTCTCTTTTTTCCTCTATCTCCCTTTTTGCCCCATTCCTTCTCCAAATCCTTCTCTGCCTCTTCCTTGTTCTCTTCTTCCTCCACCTATGAGCCTCCTCCTCATCCTCACCCTTTCCTCCCATGTGCAGCTGCAGTGCCGGAGTGTTTGTTGCCTTCGGTAATTGTGAAGAACAGATACACTCTGAAAGTGAAAAATGCTCAACCGCCGCCTGTTAATCCTCATCTAAGCCTCAGCCTTGATAAATCAAGTTTTGTATTTTTGTTTTTGCCATGACGGTAGCCACGGCAACTTGTGCTCCTTTGTGAATGGCGGCGGTTACCTTTACGAGTATCGTCACGACAGGATAGAATAGAGTTGAGGGAATAAAGAAAAAGGAACAAGAAGTCGCCTCAATCAGTTCAAGCGAATGTCTTTAACATTCTATCACATCAAGGAGCAGAGAGAGAAAATTATAAAAGTGAGATGGAAGAAAAGGTGAGAGAAGTCAACAGGTAGGCCGATTTGTTTGCGTGTGTGTGGTGGCAGAGGTCATTTCTTTCGGATGGAAGCGCTACGTTGATGAGGCTTCCACTGCGGCCGGACAAAGGACGAGAGTATCGAGCAGCCAGAGTCCGTGGTATTGATTCCAGGTCAAAGTGAGACGGAGGGGAGAGAGGAAGAGGAGGATGAGGAGAGGTTTGCTCCTTTTATTGATTACATACAGTTGAGAAACGTTCCTCTGATGAGGTCAACATTAGTCACATAATCTCCAAATAAAATGATTCTCTCAAAGAAAATATAATTTGCAATCCAAGCGTTTCTCTTCTTTTAAAAAACACTTTGGACTCAATATAAAAAGCTTAATTTAAATATATATTTTTTGCTGTCCAATAAAAATGATGTGCCTCCAAATTTCTCTTTTTTTCTCCACTTTTGTTTTTTCGTACACATAAAAACATTATTATTCTCATTTAGTTTTTATTAAAAGAAGTGCATCATCAAATCCCTGAATACATAAATAACACATGAAACAAGATAAGATAAAGTGAGACATGTGAGCATATAGACCATTATTCTGCTAAGAGTGAGAACCAAGACTTTCATTTGAAGAAAAGGAGCAAGAGGCGGTTCAGAGAGCCAAATAACAACACAAGGTAACGAAGGAGCAGCATGGAGGAGGAAGGGACAGAAAATGAGAAGGGGGGAGAGAAAAATTATAAGCAGAGAGGGAGGAGGGTTGAGGAAGGGTAGGTGGTGTGTGTGTGGGGGGGGGGGGGGGGGGGGGGGGGGGCATTTGAGGATTCATCTCTTGCTGGATAATTCCCAGGAGGATCTCTCTCCAACACTTGAAAGCTGTGAAGTGTGCGGTTCTGCTCATACTCCTCCTGGTAATTGGAAGAGGAGAGGAGGGAGGGAGGAGAGGGAGAGGAGGGCCAGGTAAAGGAGGGAGCTATGGTGGCAAGAAAAGAAATGGGCAGGAGAGGAAGAGGAGGAGGAGGAGGAGGGTGGCTGAAGGAGGTAAAGATTTAGAGGCAGAGGTAAAACTAACAAGAGGGTTAGAAGAAAGAGAACCTGGCTTATATCTCTTTTATTTTTGCTCATTAGCTCACTCCTTTTTATTCTCTCTCTCTCTTTCTCTATCGCTGTCCTCACCCCTCCCTCCCTTTGCCGGCGATGGCGTGTCTGTGGTTGCAGGCGGCTTCTGAAACATGGCCGCAGGCGTTTAATCATTGATGGAGTTTTTTTTGCCTCCATGCAGGCGGGCCAGCGGGCAGCCCCGGCTCACTCGCATGCGTCAGGACCTGCTGATTCACTCTCTGGGGCCTTCAAGCACACGCACACACACGCACACACACACACACACACACACACACACACACACACACACACACGACTACAAAGGCAAACAGGGATGCACACAGACTCAGATAAAATATAGCCTGAATGTGTGTGTGTGTGGCTTTCCACATGTGTGCCTGTCTAGTTTATCCCACCAGGGATTGCGAGGCCCAATCAGCAGCGGTGAGCCCGAATAAAAGCAGCGAAGATAAAAAGCAATTTATTTGACCAGAACAAGGAGACAAAAACGTGTTTGCTTTGGCTCCAGGGCTGCACGCCACATATGTTTCTGCAGCTTTACAGTACACGTCCTTCTGCCAGACTCGGCAAACATCTGGCTGTGTTGTTCTTACTGTAAAATAAGTAAATACATTTATATACTGTATGCTCATCCAGTATCATTCGATCTACTGTATGTCTGGAGCCAGACTTCTTCAAACAGTTTGCAGATGAGGTTTAGCTCAAACCCCCACAGACAGCTAACCTGATTGCACAGGAGAAATTAAGTAATCTTGCATTTTGTTCATTTTGACTAATTCACCTATGATTCGTGCTACTGCTACTCCTGCTATAATAACAATAATAATAATAACAATCTTCCTCTGGTTCCGATGCAGAATTCAATATCATCCTATCGTTTCAGCGATATGATATTAAAAGACCACACTGACTTTCTGATGATTTTTAATAAAGGGGGAAAAAAATTGGCCGGGACTTATCTGCCTAACCCTCACCAGCACACAGGCCTGATGATGTGCAGGTGTGTTTTTGTTCTATGAAAAAGTCTCCAGCAAGATCTCAAGTTATGGACAATGAGATTACTGAGAATTATGAGGATTGAAATAATACACTGTGAATTTCAGGTACAAGACAGTGTTTGTCCTGACGGTCAAGACAAACCACTCGGTTCATTATTATATAATGTAGTAAATCTGTAGACGTAGAAATCCTTTTCATTATTACCTCTATAGATACAGTAGTCTCTCCACCTTCATTATCACTGAAAGTGCACAGCCCAGCAGTAAAGTCCTATGCAGTTGCTTTCTCTCAGTAAAGATGACAGCCCCCCCCCCCCCCCCCCCCCCCCACACCTGTCAGTCATCCTGATCAGAGAGTTTTTATTATTATTATATTTCTCGGAGGATTAAAGCCAGACCCATGCGGGGAGGAAACCCAATCTCTCTCACTCCTCCTCCTCTTCTCTTCTCACCCCCTTTCCCCCTCTCTCCCCTTCCGGCCAAACAAAACTCCACCCTGCAATGGATGGATTAAATGACCTCTCTCTGTCTCCCACATGCACGCAGAATCACCTGCAGCACTGTCTGTGTCTGCCTGCCTGCGTCTGCCTTTTTCTTTTTGTCTCTCTGCAGAGCGAATGGCTTTCTGTGCGTGCCATATATGCGTGTGTGTGTGTGTGTGTGTGTGTTAGCGTTAGCGTGAACCTGCATAATCCACTCTATTGTACTCACCGTTGCTCTGTCCTGCATAGTGAGTCACTGGTGAAGGGCCCGTCCAGTGCGTTAAAGCGCACATAGAAGATAGTCTGCAGTCGTTATGTGATTGCTTCCATTAAAGTGATTATGCAATCAACAGCAGTAAGACAGGCAGGGAGTCAGACAGACAGACAGACAGACAGACAGACAGACAGACAGAGGGATGGGGGCAGACGTGGAATGCATACACACACATATGGACACAGCACTCAGGCAGGCAGGGGGAACTTCTCTCTTGTTAATAATCATTATGAAACGGCTTCACGTGGAGCACTTGCCTCTCCGCGCTCAGCAGGATGGCAGGTCCGTCCTTACAAAATCCCTATGCACACACATACACACAAAAACACACACACACACACTCATACTCCCGCCATTCCTCAGTTCCTCCTCCTCCTCATCTCCCTGAAATTATTTACCAGACCCCGGGGGCTTCCAGCAGGCGTCCCTCTCTGTGCCTCCCCCGTCTCCCGTTTCCTGGGTGAGCCGGGGGTTTGGTGCGTCCCAGGCTGTGTCTCCGGCCTGCACCGGTGCTTGTTTTTAACAAAAGCAAACAGTAGAGAGAGAGATAGACAGAGCGCTGGGCTCAGCTGGCTCGGTGTGCAGTCTGGCAATAGGGACTTATAGTTACAGATCTCTTCTTCTTCTTTGTTTTACATCTCAACATTTTACCTCGTCTCACCCTCCCTTTGCTAAAAACCCATGCAGGAGTAAACTCAACTCTTTCCTTTACCTGCCTCCCTTTTTTCTTTTTCTCCTTCCAGCCAAGAAAGCACCGGACGGCTCAGTGATCGCCAACGGCTACTGCGACTTCTGCCTCGGAGGCTCAAAGAAGACCGGCTGTCCTGAAGACCTTATCTCCTGTGCGGACTGTGGACGCTCAGGTAGGGCACCGCTGAAGGGGATGATTGGCAGGAGGAAGGCGGTCCTCTGTTGATGCACAGTTTTGAAATGTTCCATTTGATGAGCATAGATTTCGTATTTACTATATAAATAAATGCAAGTTTCGACTCCTGTTACGCTTCAATGGATGGACCATACCAGTGTTTTTTGTTTTGTTTTGTTTTTGCCCCATCTACTACAAATCATGTACAGTCTTATTAATAGACATTTGCTGTTATGTTTTTGATTTGTTTTAGGTGTTTTCTCACCTTCCAGGCAGCTAGTGTTGTTTACATTAGTCACTACAATTTGAAAATCCATATTGAAAGACTTGAAACTGACCCCAGATTTGTTTTTAACAATGGTGGCCCCCGAAGGACAAAATACATACATAACGCTTCGGGAGGTTCTCTACATAGAAATTGCAAATACAAAAACAAATTGTGAAGTAAGATTAAAAATGGTAATTGACAAATGTTAGCTAACAATGTAACATCACCTGAACTTAACACTAACCAGGTATCTGTTCGATTTGAATTAGTAAGTAGAGGCGTTACTTTGGGGACGTATTGTCCTTAGAAGGCCACCGTACATAAAAAAAATGAAATTAATTCCTGCTTTTATTTGTGTAACTTATGTTGTAATATTTTTAAGTGCAGGTTAATTTTTAATTAAGTAACATACATGCATGTTCTCTGCAAGTTGATTTCCCTTCTGTTTGTGAGGGAGTAGAAAACCCTTGGCTGCCTGAAAGGTAGAAAACACATAAAAACTTCGTAAACAATATGACATGCTTTGGAAAACAGTGGCTATAATGTAAAATGTGCTAAAAATCTTCTCTGCAAGAAGAACTTCTTGTTGCTGCTTGAGAGGCGTAAAAGTGCCAGGAACTTAAATGCGCTTCATAACATTATTTTAAACGCATCAACACCTGATAATAAAGTGCTGTTCTTTATGCAATATAATACATTCATCATAAGTGATAACACTATTAACATAGTCGGAGACAGGATTTCGCATTTTATAAAGTTTTGTAGAATACCAAGAATATCAAATAGTTGAAAGACATGAGATGCAATTTTAGCAACAACAAAATTGCATGCAACTCCAAATATATGCAATACATATGATGACAACTGCTCTGCGGTCTGTCAGAAGTGCATAAACACTCTGGCACTTATTTTCATTTAGAGTGGTCTTATTGATCACAGTGTTCTCTAACAAAGATTGGCATTAAAATATGAATGGATACAATGAAATGTAATCTTGACCTTCTTGTCTGACCAAAAAAAAATAACACAAAATCTGAATGTTGTCTGCTGCATTCCTTTTTAATCCTGGCTTCTTGTGAAACAACCTCCTTTACAATTGTGATATAAACCCGTTTGTCTATTTCTTCTTTTTGAGACCGTGTCCCATGTGCTGCAAGAGCCCCGCTGAGTTTGTGAGAGAACGGTCTCCATTAGTGTGTATTGTGGTTGTGAAGGGTGAATCTTATCAGAGTAGCGTTCAAGAATGATTTCTTTCTAAAATATGGTTGTGTTATTATTTTCCCATTATAAATCCCTTTGTTTTGGTTTGTGGGATGTGCTTGTATATTTGTATACATGCATAGATTGCAGTGTATATGGTGAAGAATTTGTGAACTTATTACTTGATTGCATGTACTGTATACATATTTTTCTCGACCTGTTTTTTTTTTTCATCTGAAAAATAAAAAAGCAGAACTGAAAGGATTTACGTGAGTTGTAGTGAATGGGCTGCAGCATGCTAAACATTGGTATGGTCCTCATCTTTATAAACACGCACAAAGAAGACGAATGGAGCTCGGGAAACGAGGATGACATAACAATGTTTCTATTGTCGTGATCATGTAACAAGCAAGTAGCAGGACAACTGTCATAACGGGGGTAAGGAGAGGGAGAGAATATATTTTAAATGGCACAGAAGTGGCCTGCAATGGAAAAGGACAAGTTGTTTTCATGTCACATCTGGGATTTTTTTGAAACGACAACATTTTTTTTTAAGTTCTCAAGATGAAATCAAAAGTAAGCTTATGGTAAAAAAAAAATCTGAGATGACTGAAAAAATAAATATGACCAAAATATAAATACAGGGGAAAACAAAATGTCCAATAATTCTTTCAGCCATCTGACAGAATAGCTTTCACATCTGTAACACACCACTGTTCCCCCCCGTTAAATATAGACAAATCACATGTATGACAACATGCTGTCGGATAGATAGAATAGGTAGATGATGGATGTCCTCAAAATACAGAAAGCGATGGTGAAAAACGTTGTGTGGGCGTGTGCTTGTGTGTGTGTGTGTGTGTGCGTGTGTGCGTGTGTGTATGTGCACTCAGGCCACCCGTCCTGTCTGCAGTTCACAGTGAACATGACGGCTGCAGTGAGGACTTATCGCTGGCAGTGCATCGAGTGCAAGTCCTGCAGTCTGTGTGGCACCTCTGAGAACGACGTAGGTTCTCACTTTGTACATACATGTTAACTCTGAACACGTGTGGCTGCACACACACACACACACACACACTCACACACACATACACACATATATAATACTGGAAAACCTTTTAACCTACTGCTTGAATTTAGGTTTTATACAGTTTTTTATTGGTGGAGCAAGTTTACTTTATTCATCCTAGAAGGAATCCACTTTTTCTAACATTGATCCAGGAGCTAATTTAGATCTGTTGTCTTGCTCACAGACGTGATTACATGAAGCTTTGACACACAACAGGGAAGAAAAACGATTTACACCCATTGAAAATTTAAAAAGGAACATACATGTCAACCTTTTACATTTTATATTCCCGAAGAGGAAGCAGATATTTGTATTCACACAAACTGTAGTGCAGGCTATAAAGTCACAGTGCAGGTTATTATTGTTTGTTGCCTTGAGAGAGGAAAGAACTATTTCTGTGAAGTGAAGTCTACATAGTTAAGAGTGTTTTTAAATAGATGTTTGGATTCTCAGTTTAAAAAATGTAAAACACACCTCAACCCTTTAATTTATTAGTATACAAATTCATATCTTCAAGTACTATACACATTCAATTCATGCTCCTGCTCCTTTCAAATCCCACATGATAACATCTGCTTGTGTGGATATCCTCCTCTGTTCCAGGACCAGCTGTTGTTCTGTGACGACTGTGACAGAGGCTACCACATGTACTGTCTGAGCCCTCCCATGTCTGAACCACCAGAGGGTATGTATGAGAAATAAGAGGAGCACGAGCATTGAAAACCAAGAGATAATGTTCAAGGACTCATAAGCCTATATTTGGACGGACTGCACAGCACAAGGAAGCTCATCCGAGAGCGTTTTTGTTTGTGCAGAATTCTGTAACTGTCTGCAGTGTGGGTGGGGAGACAATCAGTGAGGAGCGTGAAACTTGCGGTCAAAACGGTCAGACTATCTCCGTGCTGACTTCTAAGTATTGGAAATATATTAAGAAGATAACCCGCAGGACTCATGAATCTGCATGTCTTTTCAAGACCGTAACAGTCCCGATAGCGAGGCCATCGTCACAGAAACGGAGCAGGTACATCTGCTCAAATTAAACTCGTTTGCCTGCCGCACAAGACAAGATGGCTGCTTTAGGATGTTTGATGGCGTCGTTGTCATGGAAATGAGTAGTTGAAAAGATAATCTGTTTCCATGGCGAAAGTGTCACTTTGCTGAACATACAGCAGCAGTGGCACTCGTGTTCAACACTCACTAACAGTGTCATGCTCTGCCCACACATGCGACGCTTTCCATTTACAGGAAACCTTTTTTATATTCAGCCGTCGTCGGTTCTTTAAGCTTTACTCTCGAGAGGAGACCTGACGGAGCTCTCGCACGGTAAACGTATGTTTGCGTACATAACGTCTTTAGGCGTAACACAGCGGGGTCCACAGACATTCGGAGCTACACTTTGTGATGTTTAATTAATGTCACAAATCCTGTGCTCAAATCCAAACCAAACTAGTTGTCAAATCCCCTGCAGCCGCAATCCACAGGCACAGCATGTGGTGTTTTAACATGCAGCTTTAATTTACAGTATTACTTAACGCTCTGTCTAAAATGAGGGATTAATCCCCACGGCTTCATAATAGCAGTGATTGAACTTCCTGTCTGTGTGTGTGTGTGTGTGTGTGTGTGTGTGTGTGTGTGTGTGTGTGTGTGTTGTACAGGGAGCTGGAGCTGTCATCTGTGTCTGAGACACTTGAAGGAGAAGGCCTCAGCCTACATCACCCTCACTTAATCCGCGGAGCTGCGCCTCATCCTCTCGGCCCTTCATCCTTTCCCAAGCCACCTCTTCGTCACCCCTTCTCTGTGCCTCAGCTGAACCCCCCCATCCCCCCCCACCCCTCCTCCTCTTCTGATCTTTCCGTCGCCGCCACTTCCTCCTCCACAAACCGTCCCGGTGACCTCTGACACGACTGAGCACACAGCACCCACAGCGCTGCACCCATTCTTGAACGTCTCTCCAGCTGCAAACCGACCTCCGTCCTTTTTGTGGTCACGCACACGTGCCCTGATGCTTGACCTGAACGCCCCCCGGTCCCCCCTCACCCCCCCCTCCACCCCTTCCTGAACAGGAATTCATCAGCTGGCAATAAGTTTGCTAGCGAGACACACACTCCAGCCTGCCAAGAGCACTTCAGAGGTATACTGCTCCACGAGAACCCTCTTAAGGGCCCTCGGAAGAGCCCTAATGATCTTCAGCTGCAACTCAGTCAAGTAGTGAGTGAGAATTAATAAGACGGATAGGTGTTAGGCTGAGGACGGGGCTTGCAAGACCCTGGATAACAACGGAGCAGTAGGTTTCAGTGTTAGCCAACTGTGAAATATACACCAAACCAAAATTTCATTTACTCCCTCTGTCCTTTCACCCTGTACAGAGCTGAGACGCTGAACTCTGCTCCACTATTTGTCTGCAGGGCTCGCTGCCCTGTGCAGTTTCAAAAAGGGGGAGTGAACTGTACAGAATTCAGACTGATTCTCTATCCACGCACTCTTCAACAACTTCCCTCCCCTCACTGAGATGCAACAATGAGCATCTGGCCAGGAACTCAGACCATCTTTGACCTCCTTTCTCCTTGCATGGGGTTTCCACAAAAGTAGTGATGTATTTTTTGGGATCGACGCCGAAAGGTTTTATCGTGTTCGGATGTGATCCTCGGACGAGAGGAGAGAGATGGATTGTTCTCTAATCAGCCGATCAAACAGTGTATTTAAAAATGACAACTTAGGCTTAGCATCGCTCACAAATCCTTTACCTGACCTTTAATCGCCCTTCCCGTCTACGAAACAATGACTGTGAAGCCAACGCGAGACTGAAACACTGCTGGTGCGTGGTGCGTATTACCTGTGAGTTAAGAATGTAGGATTGACGTGTGGACAATGCAGAACTTTGTCTGGCCCGTGCTGAGGCCTAAAAAAACCCGTCTTTTTTATGATTCCTTTTTTATTTAATTTGTTGTTTTTTTCATTTGCATGTTGTTGTTTGAATTGTTTTAAAGACTTTTAATTGAAATGGAAAAGAAAGCACACTTAATTCGCAATAATGTGTTTGTGATATGAACTATTTTGGCCAAACTGGGCGTGTTTTAAACTCTGTGTGTGCCTGTGTGTCTGTTTGTGTGAGTTTATCTGAGCACTACAGTAGCTGTAGCCGGCTCCATGCTAGGTGGTATCTGTGAGAGGATTTGAGTGGCACGAAGGTGATGTGAATGTAAGGAAAGTCAACATTAACCTGTTCAAAGTCATTGTTTTGCAAGTCACAAAGGCTCAAGTCACAAAGGCACTGAAGTCCCGAGTCAAGATCAGCAAGTCTTAAAGACACAGTTTCACCTTTCGGGCAATTATTGCGAAACTCAAAGTGTAAAAAAAAAAGTTATGGTTTTTACGAGGGACTATTTCTTGGCAGTAACTCCAGGAGGTCGCTGTGCCCGCCGAGAAATAGTGCCACACGTAACCCCTCGTAAAAAAAACATAGCTTGTCACTTTTACCTTTCTGGTTTTTGCACGGATTAAACAAACGGGATATAGAGCAGACACCTTTGCAGGTGCTGGTGG
Source organism: Anarhichas minor (assembly GCF_050575085.1). Lineage (NCBI taxonomy): Eukaryota > Metazoa > Chordata > Actinopteri > Perciformes > Anarhichadidae > Anarhichas > Anarhichas minor. The sequence continues at coordinate 2,082,149 of NW_027466472.1, forward strand.
GTTAACTCTGGGTTCCGGTCTTAATACTGAGCTACGCTAACCGTCTCCTGGTAAAAAAATGAATAAGCATATTTCCCAAAATATCAAACAGAGTCAAGTTTAAATTATGATCTTCTTGTCATTTGCAATTCCATTTAAAATCAATAACCTAATACCAACATATGCATTTACTAACCTCGACCATTACTATATAACATTTAGGACAACACACCGACTATGTCGCGGGTAATTGATTTTATGTTAGCAAAGCTTTTTGTTACTGGCTTAAAGTGAGATGGCCACTCAACACTCTTTTAACAGACACTAAACCACTCCCTTAACTTAATCCACTTCTCCGCTGTACATTTAGATCAAAACAGTATCACCAAAAAATGCCTCTTTCCACTGCATGGTGTGGCTCGACTTTCATTTTCTACTCGGCTGATCTGACACTCGCTGAATCTTTTAATCAGCAACCAAACACAGAAACGTCTGCACGTGCGACATAGTTTTGCGACATCCCTTTTTTTTTTAACGTCGAGTGCATTTTAAAAATTTTGGCTGCTATTGACGGTTTAGCCTTTAAAGAAATGGCGCGTTTGTGCAGGATGTCGCGATAGTGACGATTCTCTCTGACCAATCAATGTTCTGCTGTGTTTTAATTCCAACTTCTAGTATCGGCTCATCTCGCCCGAAACCTCAACCAAAATGTACCAAAAAAAAAAAGGTACCAGGTACATGGTTCGAACCACAACTTTTCCTCATGGAAAACACAAAATGACCAAGTTGAGTAGAGCTGTGCTGTACCAGGCAGTGGAAATATACATGTGCACACTCCAGCGACATACAGAAGGAAGCTTTAGCTTTAATAACATCATAACTTTTAATCTTTGGGCTTGGCGAGGGAACCAAGTATAAGTGGTGTAAAAGTCAAAGTCATGTGGAAAGTTGCATTAACTGTTTCCCGCCACGTGAAAATTTCTGTTTTTTTACCTTTGTGTCCTGCAAAACATGAGTTCTGGAGAGAGAAGGTGAGAACTCTGCTATCTGCCACTCTGCTCTGCACGTTAGCATCCAACAGGCTAGAATAAATTAGCATTTGAAGACCGAGCTGAAATGTTAAGGCTGAGTTTGTCGTAATTGGATTAATCTAGTCAGCCTGCCAGCATGTATATTTGTAAGCTCGCACTGGTTTCCTTCTTTTAACCCAAAGGCCCATTATGTTATCCTCAACCAGTTTAACTGGACTTCTCAAGGCGACTTTAACGGGCACATTACAAGCTGAAGTGCAAGTGCTGAGTTAGGAGGATGTGTTCAACATCTCTGAACGATTTGACAGTATAGAGAAGGCGTCCATCCAACGATGTGTGAGCTTTAAGCCTGGAGACAATAGCTGTAAATAGGGGGTTGAATCAAGGGCAACAAATTGCCATTTCATACAGTATTTCATATTCCCGTGAAGGCCTACATATCAAAGTATGGTCAAATTCAGTCGGTTTTGTTTTGATATATATTTTGTTATAATGCTGCATCATGTCTCTGAATGGAAACTCGCAAGATCAGATGGCTCGCGCGAATGTACCTGAACTGTAATTGTGTTTGCCATCTGATACAAAAAAGACATTAGGTGCAAATTACTGTGCTACCCCTCGATTCAATGTGACTCCACTGATGCATGAATGACAACCTGAAATGTTTCTGATTTCATATTTTGATATTGTCAGTATGGCTTTTTTTCTTTTAAAAAAAAATTATGATGAGAAATAACCTTTAACTTCTGTTCGTTTCTCGTTCGTTTCTTTGTTTGGTTTTGTAATCTGGGTCTTTTCACATTTTGCACAGCGTGGCTGCATTTGCTTCCCAAGTGTGTTCATGCCTCTGTGTGTATGTGCGCGACTGTATGTGTGTGTGTGTGTGTGTGTGTGTGTGTGTGTTTTACCACTTTACTGGAAGGTCAGAGAAAAGCAAACCGAACCAAAATAGTGAATTATTATTATTTTTATTATTATTCTGCAGACATTTTCTTCTCAGTGGGACCACTTGCATGTCAAAGCACTGCTGGAGGATCCGGGGCTGGGTGCAGATGACGACAACAACAGTGTACTTAAGTGTACACATTTCCCACAAGGCACTTGGATAAAGGAGAATGCTGTTTCATTCTACAGCGTGTTAAGTCAGTGTTACATTCGGCAACAACGCCAGTAGTATCCACTCAAAAAATCTTTATTTCCATTATCCAATCACATCTGGAGTTGAAGTGTGTTTGATGATGAAATGGATGTTGATGATCCTTAATCGATAATAGAAATGTGTGTTGGATGGACGACGATGATGATGATGATGATGTCGATGGTGACTGAAAAGCCTTTATATTGGGAGCTTTCCTGGCACTTAATAGGAGAAGCTTGGTGGAGTCAAACTCACTTTGATTGTACTGTCTGGGGAGGGTGGGGCAGCCATGTTGGGGTTTTGGAAGGGTAGGTGTCAGTGTGATTACTTGTACAAATGGAAAAACCAAGGTGGTGGTGATGATGATGATGGGGGTTCGGGGGTCAAACAAAGCTGCACCAGGAACCTCCAGGCCTCAAGTTGACGCCATTACCCCCCCCCCCCCCCCCCCCCCCCCCATTTTAGGCAGTTGGGGTGGCTCGGCCGGAGGGTTGAGACTCTAGGCCTCTCTTGTAAATTGTCGTTCCGTGATCTTGCTTGCACTTTTTTTTTTCTCTTTTTTTTCTTTCTTCATTTCCCAAAAATAAGAAACTAATTGTAAGTATGTATGTGTGTGAGTGCGGGTGCACTGTTTATTTTTAATCTACACCTTTTTTCAACGTGATTGTCTGTTGTGACCAACACTGGATAAAGATGAGTTTTTAATTTGTATTTTTTACCTCGAGAGGAAGACGAAATCTTCCTGGACATTTTTTAACCCCCGCTCCCTCCCCCCTTTTCCTCCCTCTCTCTCTCTCTCTCTCTCTCTCTCTCTCTCTCTCTCTCTCTGTCTGGTACCTGGGAATGCTTTGAAATGTGGACTGTGACCGCATTGCTGTCATCACTGCTGTCAGTCATTCTCTGTGAATTCATCCGACTTTATCAATTATCCCAGTTTTTTCTCTCTTCCCTTGACTCATTTTTTTCCATTAAAAAGATGAGATTGAAAAATGACCTCTACCCGTGTGTTGTCATTGTGTGTGGGTTTGCGTGTGCATTTATTTGCTCTAGTCCCTGTGGTATAAATCACTGAATATTTGTGTGTTTTTGGACAGTAGTCTGTCTACTCGTCTGGGTGTCTATTGTTGCCAACTAGGGCAGCTTAGTCTGTTCATCTTCTTTTTTCTTTCAGGTAGAAGACGTTCTAGCCCACACATTTCTTCCCTTACATGCAGTTTTTTTGTGGGCTTGGAGCACCGACTATTTCTTCCTCTTTTCACAGTACAGATAAAAATCTATCAAAGCCGTGTGTTCAAAGTCAGCAACTGTGAATAACTAATTATCATTTCCAATTTGAACACATTCACTAGAAACCTTTTTTTTGCAGCGCACTCTAAAAATATTCTAACCTTTTCATGAGTTTGAAAAAGGAACAAATTGACTAGGAATTGACAAAAGATTAAGGGGGACAGCTTTGTTTTGCTTCTGCTGCCCTGAAAAACTGTGAATGGGGAACAAAAGAACCCTGTTGTCCGCAATTGTTTTCGAAACAACACTGCAGAAGAGAATACACTTTGCTATTCAGTGCAGGTACAGTTTTGCTATTTGTGATGTATTCCTGGAGATGAGACATTCATCATAGCTGCTGTGTTGGCCAGACCTGGCTGAGCAACAGCAGCAGGGTGAAGTCAAGCTGATCAACAATTCCATTTTTTTCCCTTCCCTGCTTCCTTCAAGAAGCCATAAAAAAAAACTAGCGCACACTTGGTTCCTTGGGGGAATATAGGTATTTTTAACAATACACTCTGCAAAAAACCAATTCCTCCATCCATCCTTTGGCAGAGCTCCAACCTTATCCAAAATCCTGCACTACACCCCAACCCCCCGCCATCCTGTGCATACAGAAACCCACACACAAACGCCAGTGTGCCACACACACGCACACACACACACACACACACACACATGCACCCAAGCGTGCACTTTCACACACACATACTGTACAGTAGATGCACATGCACACACAGCCTAGAGCCCCCATCTTCTTATGAGCTTCATTACTCTGACCCCAGTCTCCCTTTCATATCTCTGAGGATGTTTATGCACCATGTGTGTGTGTGCACTATGTGTGTGTGTGTGTGTTTTCTACTCAATACCCAATAGAATATGTGTATGTATATTTATTTAGGCCCAGAGTAAGCACAAGTGTGTTTATATGTGTGTTTTTGTGCATGTGCAAGGATGTGCATACTGTACCTCAATGTGTGAATACTGTACTACGTGTGTATGTGTGTGTGTGTGTGACTTCCCAGCCAATTACCACATCTCCCAGACAGACTGAGACTGCCTCGGCACTGCCAGCCAATCAGAGAGGGGCTGCGCACTGCCGGGCCGGAGGTGGTTGCTATGGTAACCAGGAGGCCTGTTTGCATGGTGGCTGATGGAAGAGTGATGGATTACAGTAATGGGATGGAGGGAGGGAAGGAGGGAGGAAGATAGGGAAGAAGGGAGGAAGAAATAAGGAGGGAGATTTGGAGAGAGGTGAGGATGGGATGAAGAGAAAGAAAGAGGGAGAGATAGAAGGGGGGGAGGGAAGGAAGGGGCAAGGGAGGTGAGGAGGGAGGGAGGGAGGGAGGCAGACTCATACATAAAGATATTGGAAATGTATGAATGCATCTGAAATGAAGCGACTTAAAAATATGAAAAAAAATGATAAAGGGGCAGTGGGGGCGGAGTGGAGGGGGGGGGGGGAGATATTGGGAAATAGGGTTGGGTTGGGGGATGGGGGGGCTCTGTAATGTGTGATTGAATTCCTCTCTTTCCTTCTTCTGTCTGCGGTGAGATGTGTGTCTGTCCATCTGTCCTTGGAGCAGATGGAGAGGTAAGTGTGTGGAGAGATGCAGCCTCACCTTTTTGCCTCCTCAGCAGCACTGCAGAACTACTTTCAGTGTCTGGAACTATAAAGGCCAAGATGATGCACTTCAATAAGTCGGATGGAATCTTACAACTGGGCATGTTTTTTTTGCCAAATGCCAAATATATTTTGTTGTGTTACTAAAAATCTTCATGTGAAAATTCCCAAATTACAGGTGCTTTTTCTCTGATCAAAACAAAACCAAAAACACCTGATCCAACTGATCGTTAAAGGTGATTATACGTATTTTGTGAAGGTGGCAAAATACAGAAATTACCACAATAAAGTATTGTTTTCACATCAAATGAGGACAAATTTCATTTTCTAAATGCTACATGAACAAATGTACAGTAAATATCTCCCTTTTGCTTGCCAAAAAATCTTTCAGAGAAAGATAAATGTACCTGGCATTAAGTTATCGAGGACTAACTCAAATAGACGCACTGTATTTAAGATTTGGGAGGATAGTGATGCGTTTAACATACTGTCAAGAGTTTCAGAGCGCAATACATTTATTGTGTTTAACCAGGTTCTCCAGCTGAGGTAAAACACTTTCTGTGACGGGCTTCTCAAACATATCTGTTCAAAATCAAGTTTATTCATCATTTTTATAAAAAATTAGGAAAAGGTCATGAAGTATTAAGCTGTTTAAATAGGGATCCAGGACCCCAAACACACCATTAGGGTTAATGTGAATAACACTGCATCCAGAGACAAATTAAAAAGCTGATTCCTTTACAAATTCACCCAACAACAATAATCTTCACTATCCACACAGGATCAATACAACCAGAGAGCCCCGAGGCAATTAACAATCAAAGTGGTTAATTAACGGTCTAACCAGCTAATCAATCAAGTGACCAGGATCAATGTAAATCGAAGCGTGTGGTTTCCTGGGCTGATTTTTGCCCCCTGGTCTTGTGGTCTCTCCCACCGACTGTTTTCCCGTTGAACCGCGCTGAATTCGCTCCCGTTGACAGACAGAGGCTGAGGGTGCTTTTGAGTCGAGGATTAGACTAAATCTGTGTCTGGGGAACCAAACTCCCTGTGATCTTTTCAAGCGACAAAGCGCTAGTCAAGTCAATTAAAGATGCAGTCCACTCAAATTAACTTCTGGGCCAAATAATAATAAAAAAAGAAAAAACATAAAAGACGTCCCTAAAATCCATCATAGTGGCGGTTTAATACGTTCTCCTGTCATTCAGAGTGTCATCTTTAATGATTATCTGCCACCGTCGTCACTTTGAAGCTGTTTTATGGCTGTGAAGCCATCTATTGAGACACAACTGTAATTTACTTGTTTTGAGTGTTGATAACGCCGCCTATCACTGATTGGACCATCAGTTTGCAGAAGGGGCTTTTTGTTTTCCAGGTGGTTGAACACTTGAATAATCTGCAATGAAATAGACAGAAAAAAAAGAATAAACAGACTTCAAGAGGTGAACTTGAAATCACAATTCAACACTGCAACCTAGAGGCAGACTTCAGCAACAACAGCTGCCTGTTACCCAATACAAATAAATAAAGTAATGCTTTACCTGTGCAACATCTGTCAATCAATCACATAGGACACAGGGAGAGGAGGAATTCAATAATTCATAATTAAATCCAAGTGAAAAGTGAAAATGAATGAAGAAATATGCAAAAGTATAGTGAAGTTGCAGGACATAAATAGATCAAAATGTAATACTTGTAATTGTTTCCTGTGATTTTATATGTGATTTGTTTATTCAATTATTGCTAATAAAGTCTTGAATCAAATTCTTTAAATCTGTAAATTGTTTTATTATTATCCGAGTCCTTAGTTTGCTTAATTTTCTTCCCTCTCTGGATGTTTACTGTTTGCATCTGCACTTAGACAGAGAGGCAAATAGAAAGATCGTTAATAACTACGTTCATTTTATTCCCCTTAACTGTAATAAAGCGATTTCCCTGAGAAACAGTTACAACATTGTGTACTGCTGCTTACTGTCTTGCAGTCATGTACTGTGAGATGTACACTGATCGAGTCAGCAGAGCACTGGGAAAATACAAGGCTGATTAAATAAAGCTCCACTCTCTTTATCTTATCCTCAATGTTGTCTGTGTTTTCTCTGGCATCAACCAGCCTCTGTGGCTTTCTTCCAGTTCAATATTAGTCAACCTTCAGCGGGCCACTTTTTATCCAAAACAACTTTATAAATCAAATTAAGATCCATTGATGCCAGTAGGGAAACCCGTCATCAGATTTTCACTCATTTGAACAGTTTAGGGGCAGAGGGCAGCCACAGCACAGACTCCACAAACTAGTTCAGAGTTTGAGTGACAATTCAACTTCTAATTTAAAGCAGGATCATGTTGTTGCAATGCAACAGCAGTAATCAGTCTTCATATAATGCACTATTATCTCCATTTCATTGACAATGCTGGTGTGTTTTATGTTCGTATATATACTTTTCTCTATATATGTATACATTGTAGTTAAATGTTTATGCTTACCTTTGTTTCTTTGTTCCTTGTTTTTTGTTTATTTGTGTACGTTGAGAGCAACAGAAAAACCGGAGTCAGATTCCTTGTATGTATACGCATACATGAAGAATAAAGCTGATATTGGGACATTGTTCTAAGATGCAGTGTAGCATGATGAGTTTCAACAAGTATGTTGTTCTTTATGCTCCTTTAGTTTTGCTGGAGTTTTGACCTCTTCAAATGATAAAGTCCCACATTTTACAGAACTATTAAAAATCTTGTGCAAAGAAAAACAAAGACGAGCAATGTTAGGGTCAAATTGGCCCACTCTGAACATGTTGCACCAAAACAGAAATCCCAACAAACAGCAATTATCCCATTTTCAGACATGGAAATTATAATCATAAGTGAGAGGCTTCCTCACAATGTAACAACACAGCAGTTCATAGCTGAACACACGTTTGGCTTTGAACATAAGTAATCAGAGAGTTTCCATGTGACACAAACATTTACCTGTCAGCATGTGTGTGTGGAAAAGAACATGTAGAAAAACAAAGGGACACCTTCACAATGCTTGTTTTCTCAAACAAATAGTCCACAACTCAAAATCATTAAACATGAATTATAATAATTAAAAGGAAAAGCAGCAAATCCTCATATTTGAGAAGCAAGAAACATGAAAACTTTGGCATTTTGCATGAAACATCAAACAATCATCAGAATAGTTGCTAACATGGCTGAACGGAGGGTTTTAGAAATACCAAGGTCCAAACATTTAGCTTACCAGGGGGGTTCATTTATTTTTAATATGTGCATTTTAAGATGTTTGGTGAGCAATAATGAGCTGTCAAGCAGTAACAAATGAGAATCCGGTTAAATGTTGCAATGACTTATCCACACTTCAATCTGAACATACAGATTGCCTGGCATTGTACAATATCTTTGCCGCACTAAAGTTAAGTTATTTTTAGTCAGGACATACAAAGGTCCGGACCTCGGTAAACCTCAATGGTGGGTACGGCCAATGGTCGCCAATTAGTTTTCTGTCACTAGACTAATCTTTTCAGCTGTAAATATATATACCTTTGGATAGTAATTTAGAATATAACATATTTCATACACATAATAGATGGATACTAGATGGATAAGTTACTGTCCCAGAGGGGAAATTTGTCTTTCGATGAAGTGCTATAAATAAGAAATATCACAAAAACAACATAAACCATCTCTCTACGCTTTAATATATTGACTTTGAGACAGATGATGATTTAGAGAAGTTTTTCCTGAAGAAGGAGGCGCGATCTATGAACTTTGACCCAGAGACATTTTAGTCCAGTGGTTGTCCGTGGTTGTGTGGCAGTCATCAGAGGTGCAGCACACTACTGCATTTAAAGGAGGATGTAATTAGTCAACAAGCGCCCGCTGTGCCAATCAACTCACCTGTCACTGCTCTCATGAGCCATCCCCACACCTCTCTCTCCTGTAAATTTTAATTTTGTGTGATCCATAAGCTGCAAGAGTGACAGAAATCAAAAACGACCGCAGACACCACTCTGTTGAAGGTACGATGGGCGAAATCAATCGTTGAATAAAGCACGGTGTACTGGAGAATAGTTGTGCGACAGCAGGATGCACATCTCCAGCCGACCTCCTGACCTCTCTGGGTGCATGGAGCTGGTTAAATATAGAATTTCTTCACACAGTCAGAGCACTCTAGAGAAGTGGGAGGAGTCCACATGTGAGGTTTGCACTCAGCCTCTCCTCTGATCGTGGGAAAAACAACACATGAGCAGATATCTTGGTGTTACCTAACCTAAAGCTGGGCGTGGGAAACTGTCGGTGAATCTGCCAAAATGCACATGTTGTGAATAGTCCAGGAGGTGAACTTGATATCATATTACAGGAGTGTTTTCGTGGTATCAGAACTCATTAATAGAGTCAGAGACTTATTGTTAAAGGCACTGGAACACAAATTCCAGTCTCACCTCACCATCACCACAAAGCTGTAACTCTTACAGTAACTCCGTAAAAATGATATTGTTTCCAAGGAAGTAAACAGTGTGTATTGATTTCATACAGTATTAGACAATACATGACTTACACTGAAGGCTTTAAAATCACTTGTGAAAGAAGTACTCGGATCAAAAGTAGCATTACAGGTTAGAAATTATTTGTAACAAGTAAAAGTCCTGCATTCAAAATACACTTAAAATACCAAAAGCAAAAGTACACTTGGATGACATGAAATGTTGTCATGGTAGTAACACATAAAATGTCCTCTTTACATACACACGTTATCTCCCATCTTTCACAAATTCCACTGGGATTCACAGCAGCGCTGATATTGTTCCTTTTTTCTACACACTCGCTCTCGTTCATCCACACCAACACCTTATGCGTTGGCCAAATTCTGGTTCCTGGGCACACAAGCATCACGTGTTAGCAGGAGTTCAGATAAAAGCAGAGGACAAACGGGGTGAAAGGTGAGGAGAAGTCACACATAAAAGCCAGTTTCTGCTCAGAGCGGACTGTGGCGGCGGACAGGTGCACCAGCAGGTGAGTTGAAATACAAACACAAAGAGCACAAACAAACCTCTTCCATGTGCAGGCTGAAGCTGTCTAAGTAGACCTACATTATATACCATACACTGCAATGTTAAATAAAAAAACGTATTCTGTTGTATTTGATTCAACTCTGTAGGACGGTCAAGAATCCCTGATACCAAAGGTTTGGTCCAGGATGCAAACTTTGGTAACTTTGTGCGCTCTTCTCTCGCTCCTCTTCTCTGTTCATGCAGATGTTGTGGAGCGTTTTGAGGTTCGTGACCTTATTCCAGTTCACTCAAAAACTTAAAAAAATCGAATCTGTGTGTGTTGCACAAGTGGCTCACTTAGAAGCCTGTGTTTTTTTTGATATATATATGTTTTTGTTCCAGGATGTGCCAGAATGCATGAGTTACTTCTATAAAGAGAAGGTGCCAGAGTGGGGGGCTTCTACCCCCGATGCTGCCCGTCTCTGTCATCGCTTCAGCAACAGGTAGGGAAAGAAATCAGACCTCTATACTTTAGTTTATATACGGCATTATAATGTGAACTTCACAAGTGCACTCAGATAGATGTAGATTAGAAAATCTGACTATTGTTTTGCAGCACCTCATTTTTTTCTAGATCCCTGGATCATTAAACTAAACCTTTGCTCCACCAGGTACCACTTTGCCACGCTGTATGACACTAACCATCGTATTGCCGTCTACGCTGCCTATCACTTCCAGCCCAGCAATGGAGGAGGCAGGGAGAAAAGGTGGTTTGTAGAGCCTCAGGTTCGTGTGTATTGTATATGTGCATCAAAGGCATTGATGTGGACAGAATCATCAGAATGTGTGTCATAGATATCAAGTATGGAGAGAACAGTGTCGTACAGTAATAGAGCGCTGATTGTAACACAAATGTACAGTGAAATACCAACAGTGACCCGCTGTATTATGCTTATATTGATGTGAAAGCAATGCATTGTGGGAGTCATAAATCTTACTCCCACGATCGAAACGGTCAAGTGATTCTTTTCACAGTAATGTATTGCTTACAGCTGCCAAATTACTGCACATTTTGATAACAATAACTGCTGCCAGGAAAATACTGTCTTTTGAATTATTACACCAAATAACTGTAACTACAGTAAGCTGCTGTATTCTTTTGATACAGTAGAGATACTGTATTGTGCAGAAGCGTAATGGCAAAGCTGCTGCCAGTAATTTACTGTAATTTTACAGTGTTATATTCAACATGAATCAACCGTAATGCATTAATATCTTTCAGTATATGATACCATATGAGTCACAGCGACACCCCGTGTACACGTACATTTAAATCTGAGGGGTTATTGCCTTGCAGCTGGTAAACATGTCCTGGCAAGCAGAGATGAAGGACGGCTACTGGCTGGGGAAGGACCACCCTGGGGTCTACCAAGGAGAGAAACAGGCCCTGAATGAGGATTACACACACTCTGGCTTCGACCGTGGTCACCTCAACCCCAATGGACACCACGCAGGTAATGGAGGTTGAACATGGGTGATTTTTGGGGGCAAAGATGTCAGTTGAGTTCAACATCCCCCCCGCCTGATGTGCTGGATTGGAAACCTCCGATACGAGTGTGTGATTATTACTTTAAATCAATGCTCTACAATGAAATGATTACTTCTTTTATTTTGTCCAGTGGCATTCACACAAATTCACATACTTGTCATTTAATGTTCCTGTGAGGAACTTTTAACTATGAAACCAAAATCCTCATACGGCGGTTTGTATATCTTACGAAAAGTTACTCATTTTTTGTGCGTTTTCCAACGAAAGTCCAGCAACACGCATCAATTTACATTCACTACATGCCTACAGTCTTTTCAAAATAAACTTCCCTCTGCACAGAAGCAATAGAAACAGTTTAGTTTACGCAACAAAACTTCTTGGTTAGGTTTAGAAAAAGATTGTAATCTGGGTTAAAACAACCACGGAAGTGTGTTGCTGAAGTACGCAAGTTACGTGACACATAATTGACATCTCGTTTCACATGGGGAACAAACAGCAGTCTCCTGGATGAACGGTCGCTGGTTGTTGGACCCATCCACCTCTTTATACTTACGTGGTAACATACTAAATTATTTCGTGGGGTACCTACGAATTATGACGCCTTATTTTGTGTAGGTATAGCTATCAACACTGGATGAGACCAGCTAGATTAAGTAGTGATGCTTCTTCTTGACCTATAAGTAAACCAGACCATCAGTGAGAAGATTGGTTATTTCTATAGTTATTTTTAATGCTTTTCATCAGAGAAACTTCTTCTGCTAAGACTCCAGCGGGGCCTCCAGCAGTGACCAGCCCACCAGGCTTAAAGCGAGGGGAGGAGCCCAACACCACACTGCTGGAGGCCCAGGCTATTGCTGGGCCCGCTGGAGAAAAGGGAGGCACGGGAGAACCACAACCAGGACTGAGAGGGGTAGACTTTCAGACCCTGCTGCAGCACGATGAGAGGTTGTCTAAAGGGACGCTGGTGCTCGGAAACACTACCACTTTTGTCCAGAGGGACCGCCAAAGTCAACACAAAAGGAAAGTTTGTTGTAGTAACTTCAAGTTAGTTTGTTGTTTATTAAGTGATATTAAGAGAGAAAATGTACGATGCCCACACAACATATCCACCAAATTATAATCCAGTCAATAATAGTTGAAACTGTACGAGGTTTTTACAGTGATGATTCCAATGGCAGCATCTGAAGTTGATATTCCTTACTGTAGAAGTTCACTTACTTGATATTGAATGTTGTTTTTACTCAGATTTCACTTTTCATTTTTCGCTGTGATACAATAGAATGAAGGAATAATAGCCTTCTGTATCCAAACGTAATCTTTACCGCTAAACTTTGCATCAATACATTACACTGAATCACGGAAGGTTAAATTACTTTCCGGTGTCTATGATTTCCTAAATTGGTGTCCGTTATCATAGCAACCTTAATAAGGCAGCGCTGGGAGGCTGCACGCAGATACATATCTGGATTCTTATCTCAGTGTTAAATCATGCAGTTAATAACAGAGGGTATTTGCAAATACTTAACTACTAATTGTCAAGTCTGTTTTACACTTATATTCATATGTTTTACATAGAGATTAAGAATTGCATTCAGGGAATTGCTTATAATTATTTCCCATTTTTTATTTACTTGTGATCATGAAATGAATGTGTTTGACATGAAATTATTCCTTCATCTGCATCCTCTAAATATTTTATGATCTCAGGCTTGTTATCACAAGATTGTAAAAAAAAGAAAATATCTCTGAAAATATGTTTGTATTTTTTTTCAGTTAATTTAATCCCTTATTTGTATCTATTATTTGTTATGTGTAACCGAAAAAAACACATTATTATTACAACTACTGTAAGATTAATTATTGTTCAAATATTAGCGGATATCTGATTCATATTATAATAGGTACAAAACAACCATTATCCTCAAGATTGCAGCTGCTGCAGCCTTGGATTATAATTTAACAAGTTTAGAGAATATTTTGGGTGAACCTGGTAGAATAACAATAATGAAGCTACCAGACACATCTTGGTCTTTCTCTCTCTTCCTCTGCATGCTATCAAGCCACCTTTACAATACATAACTTTATTTCTTTGGAACCACAAGCTGTAACTTCATTTCTTGCATAACTTCCTGTAATCCTCCACTCCTCTCTCCTACAGTCCCGACCCGCAATGCCACTTTCACCCTCACCAACGTGGTTCCTCAGAACCCCAAACTGAACCAGAACGCCTGGAGGATCCACGAGTCCAAGCTCACTGAACTTTTCCGGGACAAGTGCTCCAAGGCCTTCGTGCTGGTTGGCGCCGTTCCCTCTGCAGACAACTGGATTGTGAAGAACAATGTGAAGCGCGTCAACATCCCAGACTACCTGTGGAACGCCTACTGCTGCGTGGACAACAACGGCAGACCCGTTCAGAGTGGCGCTGCCACGGCGAGGAACACGGAGGACAACTGGGTGGAGAAGCTCTCACTGGATGAACTGGGAGAATTCCTCCAGCAGTTCTCCAATCAGCCAGTAGGGGAGCTGTTTTACAACAACTGCAAAGACTAATACATCCCTTATTATTATTCTCATTCAACCACAAATAGATGAATACAAATAAATAGAGGTAATGACTGTTTATTTGTCTTTTTTATTGACAGCAAAGGAAAAACATAGCAAGTGTCTGTCTTAGGAACACAGCCTGAATCACTAACTGCCATTTACATGAATATATTGTTTGATTAAATGAATGACAGAAATTATGTTCTTGTCTTGTCAAAAATATGTAAGAAAAAGACCCCAAAGAACCCAAGAAGCAATTATAGGAATTGTTGTTTAAGTATATATAGAGTAACTTTAAACACCTTGAGAGCAAATGATCAATGAAAACACGTACTGATTCACAAAAGAAACATCCAAATATTTGTAAAACTATTAGAAGTAATTTGACCCTGAAAGAAGTTGTACTTTTCAATTAGAATATGCCTTTTTACTTATGCTTCTCCTGATGTTATTATGGTTTCTGAAAAACTTTTATAGTTGCTTTAAGCAACATTAATATATTTAGAATGTGTGGAATGTGAAGGGAGTCGATCATAGTGATGAACCCACAGGGAACAACTCTGCTGTGAGTGTTTCAGCTGATTTTACAGCCCAACCAGCAGTATTATACTGATTTTAGCTGCACATTCTAAGGGAATCACCATTTTTAGAGCCTTCATGAACAGACCTACACCTGTAATGTGAATCTTTTTAGTTGGTTATAAAGAGTATTACTATTCTTTTGCGCAAAAACTCCGACAATAATAAAAAATAAGCCCAGTTATAGAAATGTATTCCCAATTGCAAACCAGCACCCACCTCTCTGCAATTTTAATCAGCTGCAGTCTGAAGTTTAGTCATATTTGGCCATGGGGTGGTCCGTCCAGGGAGAAAGCTTGGAGAGCTTCTCCTCAGTAGCTGTTTCTATGGGCCAGCTCCAGGCCTTAAAGAATGCAGACAGGTTCCTCCCCACAGTCTGGGAGAAAGTCACAGCATACAGGTTCATCTTTCCGTCGTTGTCACTGGGAATGTTGGTCATCTCGTGGTAGGCAGCAAACACCTTCTTAAAGGCATCCCAACCAAACTGTTCCTGGAGCTGCATGGAAGGAGACAGAGGTTGAGGGAAAAAACAGTGGGTTGGTGGCAGAATGAAAGTTTATGAGCGAGTTAACAAATGACTGCAGTGAAGTCCTAAGAGGCTATTTTAGCCGCACGACAACGGGGCTGTAATGTCACTCAGTCCATCAATCCATCACTGTAGTTCAGAGGGAAATATCTTAACATTTATCAGATGGATAGCGATGAAATAAGGTAAAGACATTCATGAACCCCCAGAGGATGAGTTATAACTTGTATGAATAATAACTAAATTATAATTATGGCTTTTCAACGTGCAGCACTCTATCCACCTGAGATTTAAGGAAGAACAATTCATCTGAAGATGAGAAAGGAACACAAAAGCAACTTTCACTTGATGAAGCATCAAGTTGGTTAAATCAGTTTACCAGTTATCACTAAAATCTAAACATTGACATGAAAAGTGTTTACAAGTTGGAGACTGTAAGGTAACTCCCATATGACAGGATTGTGCTTTCAGCTGTACTTTAAGCATACTGACATGAACATGCAAACAAGTTAAACAATATCTCATACGCAACTAAACTCAGCCATAAAACTAACAACTGCTCAGGCCGACAAAGTGCAGCTGAAGCTGACACATTAAACCAAGAACTGGTAAAGCTCACCTGAGCGTGATGATGTGCAGGTAAGGCTGAGGAGTATTGTGCAGAGTACAGAGGGTAAACCGCTTAGAATTGGTGAAGTTATCAGACCAAACTTGCATTTTTTTTAACCCAAAATGATCTCCCCATTACTCACCAAATTTTTTTAATTTTCTATTCCATCTACAGCCTCATAGGGGCAGCGGCGTGACTATAGATTTAAAGCCTTACTTGCATTTCCTGGGTTTTGATGCTGGATAAATGGGGACTCCTGTGTGACCCAAGCACAGCTTCTTTACAGAATTTAAAACACACTAATTCTCTTTCACCTGCAAGTATGTCTCCAGGGCCACCCACACTTTCCAGTCGCTGAGCTTCTTGCCCCCTTTAACAAACTCGTCAACAGAATTCTTCCGATTTTTTAAGGTCAGAGATGGATGAGCCTGCATTGAACAAATCATAATATTATGATGTTAACCAAGGGGAAATTACCGGACTGAGATGTCCAGTGATGAAAATGTGATCACAGAAAAAACAAATAAAATGTGTGTCATCCAAGATAAAAGTGTTTTACTCCACCGTTGCCCTGTTGATCCCCAGCACCTCCTCATGCACATACACCGACCACAGGTTGCATGTGCACTCTGTGGTGTGTGGTCGGAACTCCCAGCAGCTTCTCTGTTGGTTGTGTCCCAGTTCATGAATTTCTCCCCACAGGCCTTTGGTCCTGGCGTCATCTGTTCTGACCAGCTCAGCTGCTACAGATGAGTTCATCATGACAGGATACCCTGCGTGCATCCAACCTGGACGGAGAGATGTCAGTAACAGAAACATGTGTTAAACATTTGAATAGCAATGTGCATTAACAGAGATGTCTTCGGGACATGGTCTCCGGAGTCGTACGAAGAGCTGGTTTCCGCCCTATTTGATTACTTTTGACCTGGGAAACATAGCGTCGGGCGGGTCGATGAAATATGGGCTGCTTTTGGTCGACAATTGGCAGGGTTTTTGAAAATATTGTGACAACAACATTACCAAGCAAACACAGATACAAAATTCAGTCAACTCGTGTTAATATTAAATTACTAGATATTTAATTGACATGAGTTGCATTTAAACGTCGTTCGGATGAAGGAAGGACTTACTGATCTTGAAGTCATCATCATTGACATTGACGTGTGATATTGTGTACTTGGTTGTCTGACTGCACTCTTTGTGGGTTGTGATAGCTTATTTGATCTAATCCTCTTATCTTTAATTGGCTATTTGACACAGATATGATGCTTTGTGTGTGTATGATGTGTATCTTTATTGTGAATGTAATGGTTTTACAAAGGTTTCTGGCAAGGTAATGATTTTGGCTGTTTATTAATGAATTTGGCAGGTTTTAGGTTGTGACTTGGTGGGACACTGTCAATCTGATCCGGCAACACTGGAGAGGAGTTGCCATTTGTGAACTGATGAGCTCAAGTGAGCACAAGTTACATTAGCTCATCATTAACATCAGCCTAACAAATGCCTTTTTACAAAACTTGTCAATATATGTTCAATATATGGTATGAACTATATTATACTGTACAATAGTATTAAAATAGTTGTATCTACAGTAGATTATCAATGCATTTATGTGGGGCTTGTCCAAATCACACAACACAATATAACACACATGGTACCTAATACAATATAGAGCAATCAAAAACAGCTGCTGCACCTGGCTCTAAAAACTGTGGCCGCCATGATCTCATGAGGTTATCGTTGCCCACGTGTGCATGACATCAGTCTGGATCAGGTCCGACACAAATCTAATCAGTATGTATTGTGCAATGATCAATGATTCTGCGCAGGCCTGGCTCACCCCGAACACACCGAATAATAGTCTGCCTGCAATATCAGTCAGTAGTCAACATTTGTTGTTGCTAACTTGTGTTGCGTTGTGGCCCTCGCTTTCATGTGACACTACTCGACCACCGTAGATCTGGGACCAAGACGGAAGAAGTTTTTTCTTTAAATTGTAATAATTTCTAAGCAGTTTTAAGAATTTAAATAATGCAAACACCATACTTTTTTTGCAACACATGCTGCGAAGACATCCTTTGATTGAATTGTGAGTATGCGACATAAAACACACTTACCAGCCGAGATCTGCACATCTGCTACAATGCGTTCTTTGCGGGTAAATCTGCGCGGTATGACAGCCAGATCTGCGACGCCCCTCATGATGTCATTCCAAAGTGCTTCCACCTCATCAAGGCTCTCCAGGTCTCGAACAACGTCTGACGGCATAGTGAGGATGATGTTGTCAAACTCCAGCTCTGCCCACGGTGAAGGAGATTTGCGCAGCAACGACCAATCAGCTGCTGTTGTCACGCCTGAAACAAACAAAGGGTCGAGGTTGGAGTGCAATCAAAACAAAGCTTTGAATTATAGTGATTATTTTTCAAAAGCCCCATTGTAGGCAGACTGTAAATACAGCATGACGTCATCATGCCAAAAACTGCATGTTTCAAAGAAAGCATTGCTTCTTTTACTAAATGGGCTTCATGAATACAACATACTCATAAAATAAGGTAAAGTAGTGGAGTTTTGTTTATTAAGTTATTGGAGATAACGTGTAGTTGTATTAAATATCAAGAAAGACCACATACGGTGCCAGAAGTGGAGGTTGATGGGTCCAACAAACAAACAAAGGACTTTCAACTCGACACCACGTAGGCAGTTTTGTTGCCTAAACCTGACTTTCGTTTTGTTGTATGATGTCGTCCCTGAACACGGAACCAATACATACTCGGGTTTAACATTTACATTTGTTTGAATGTTGATTAATGTACATTGTCCTTTTTTTAAAATACAAATTTAATGAAATCAAACTTACATAACTTATTTAAATAATAAAACATGATGTGTTGAAAGCTACCTGAAAAAGAAAAGTGTAAACTGAGTTGAGTCAGTCAACAAGTGTTCCACAGCCCTCTGGGCCCCTAACAGGTTGTTGAAAAAAAAAAAAAAGTAAACTAGACCAGAAACTTTCTTTCCAGGCAACAAATGTTCATACTGCTGCACAATGTGCATTCGATTCTCCTTACAGTCCTTTGTGGATCATGAACAGACAGTGACACACACTCACCTGACTTGTAATAAGGAGCAGGTACAGCCATCCGCACTATGACCTCTTCCCCCTCCACCTTTGTGTTGGGTGGAGCCACCAGGTAGATGAGTCCCCCCCACAGGTTCCACACCTGCATCTTCTCTGAGGTAACAAGAAATTGCTCATAAACACGAGGTGCTCTCTTCAACTCTTCAGCATCCAGGTAATCTGTTTGACAACCGATCTGGATCTGAGGGAGACATGGATATGTGTTACTTCTTGGAAAAAGAGCAAGAAAAGTTAGATTTTTTTAGGATATGAATGTCAGTCAATGGTTATAAAACAAGCCAGAATAGAATGAATAAATTGAGGCATAAAATGATATTAATAGAGGTGAAATGTACAAGATACGTTTCTGATTTGGGGCTTTATTGACAAAACAGACCTGACTTAGAGGTATAAATTAACAGAATATTGACAAACACAACAAGCGCAGTATTCAATTTTGTGTACCGTACCGTCCAGCTCTTGTTGACCATGTTTGCTGGTATGATCATCTCGGTCTTCACACCAGGAAAGAGGTACAGGCCTGTACTGATCCACGTCGCCTCTCCTGGCACACATAAAGATTAGCAAAAAGGTCACAAGAGAAATTTAACGGCCTTCATGTGAATGCAATGTAATACCACACACACACACACACACACTGCAACATATTAAATTGTACAGAGACAAATTACAGGTCGGCATTTTGATCTCACAATCATTTAACACATTTATTCACAACAGTGAGTTCTGACCTGCTGTGTTAGCATTAATCATGATCCTTTGGTATCCCACTGTTGGCATCAAAGGCTTGATGAGGAAGGGCAGAAGGGCATCAGGATCTTGGGACACATTGTATACCGCTGCCCCTAATCTGAGAAGTAGATGGTCTTTGGGTGTCTTCACAGGGTTCTTCTCACTCACCTTGAAATAAAGTGAACATGAATAATCTTAAAACGGATCCCTGCAACACAACCTGATTGGTTGATAGCCAACAGGTTTCCAGTGAGGGCAACAATATGAATGAATAGGCCTAGCTTAGTGATGACAACAAAGGGCATTTGTAGTAAAATTGCAAAATAAAATTTGAATGTGAAAAGTACAGTACGTTTACAGGTGCAAGATCTGAGATTGGGAGCATTTTGATTGCCTCTCAACAGCTCTCTAAATTCATATCTGAGTACTTTGAAATTAGGCGGGAGAGGCTGTGTTTGTTTGAGGCTGAATATAAGGGCGACAGGAGTGTGGATGCTAATGGCAGACAGACTGGCATGCCCAGATTTATTGTACTGGGAGGTGGAGGCTGTGAATTCAGACCATCACCAAATAATGTCAGTGTCAGTGGGAACAATGGGATTCTAGTGTAGAGTTGATAGGTAGCGTATGTAGCTTGCTAACTTTCGTACAAACTAAACATACTTACAGCAAGTCACAGACTCACAGAGGTGAGATTTTGCAGTAACGACTAAAACAAGCAGTTGACTGACAACATTCTCCGGCTCATTTTCTGTAACCAGTGTAGCATTTAAGTATCTAGGAATTAGCAAACTAGCTAGCTAGCTAGCAGATAGCTGGCTAGTTAGCTAGCGTCCAAATTCCACCATGCTACTCTGGCCACTTTCCCGCTTACTAGCCATCCGTCCCGGCGAGCTGCAAGAACACTTTACAGCCCCATTGACGTGTTTGTCACCATAACAACCAAGAACAATCACCATTTTTCTTTTGTAATTCATAACACTACATATATTCAATCATAGACTCAAAAGTCATTCATGACCCACCTGTGGCATGCCTTTAGACTTCAATATGTCAGTAAGGACGGACAACACCTGTGTGTAGGAGCTGCTATCATAAGCCTTCATTCTCAAGTAGTTGGTGCAATCCACGCCCAGTTTCTTAAGATGTTCCTCCTCGTGCTTGCCAAGTTTTTCACCCTGGGTAACATGACCAGCAAAGAGACGTAGAAGAGAGAGGAAGTGGTCGGTGTCTTTCTTGGCCTCTGTAGGCACAGGGACCTTGTAGGAGCTTTCACTGATGGTTGCCGGCAACAGGCTCAAGCCCATTTTGTTCAGGATCTTGTTTCCTGAAACACAGTTAAAACAAATATCACCTGATCTACCGGTCCCCCAACATTTCAAAAACTGCACAATAGCCTAGGTGGTGTCTAAGTGCTCTTATGTCTATACTCTTCTATTTTTGATGAAGGTGTGTTATATGTACGGTATAAAGCACTAGCCTGTTGATAAGGAACCACAATAATCACTTAGGCTTAGGGTTAGAGTTGAGGTGTCGAAGAGCAGAGATCTTTATGGGTCCAAAATGTTTCCAGTCCCAGATAGCCCCTATGGAAAACTACCTACGTACTTACACAGACCTGATCCGAATAAACCCGAAGATAATTCGACCCAATCCAAAAAAACAGACCCTGGGGAACAGCTACACTGGCGACAGCATGATGTGCTATCAATGAACGAAAGAGTTGCTGTGAATCAAATTCCTAAAAGTAAATCAGACCTGTTCTGATCAACTCAGATATTGGACATATTGACAGACAGATGCAATTTGGGTCTTGGGTCAGGTCTCAGTGTCTGGTCCACTCTTTGGTCTTTGTGCTTGTTTCTATGGTCTCATATATGTGTGTTTATGTGTGTGTGTGCTCCCTTGCTTGTTCTGTCATTCCCAACTTGCCCTCACGGTGTCATTGGTGTTCTCCGATGCCTGACTGACTTTCTCACTTTCTCACTTTCTCCATTTTGAACCCCACCACTGTCATTTCTGCTGTACTTTGACACTGAAAATAATAGTATTTAGCGCTGTGGAAATCATTATGTGGGGCTGAATTTACATGTGCCTGATAAGTGTCAGTCCAGTACGATATCACATGGACATGCTCAGCAATCCTATATCATCAGGTGTTGAAATGGGAACCACAGAATAAAACTTTAGTGGTGCATTATCATACCTGAGAAATCTGTCATCGGGTTTTGCCTAGGGTGAGTCTGTGCCCAGTTCCAGGCATGTCCACCAATCAGCAGACCTCCTCCTTCTGCCACAAAGTCTTGGATTTCCTCCACACGATCATCGCTGTACGCTGTACAAACGAATACACTCAGGTCTTTCCTTAACTCAGTCTCCTCATACTTTAACCCTGACTCGCTGAGAAGTTTGAGCTTTGGCTTAACACCAACCACCCCCTTCCGGCCTTGGTCCAGCCAACCGATGGCATTGTTCCAAAATGAAGCCAGTTTCTGTAATGAAAAGAGTTTTCACTACGTGCTCAATTTAACTTACAAAGAACGATTTCTGTTCATATAAAGAAATTTAAACAGCACCTTTGTTTTCAGAGGATATTCATGTGTGATCACGATGACTCGTCCCTTCCCATAGTAGGTTCCTGCCAGGAATGCCCGCCCATCCTCAGTGGTACCAATGGGGAATGCTAGCGGGCCGTGGACCAGAGCCTCAGAAGCTAAAATACCATCGCGGAGGTCAAACTCTGAAACCCCCCGGAGTAAGAACTCTAGGTCATCGGCAAAATCCTTACCGACACTGTATGAGGGAAGAGAGGAGGGAGAGAGCGACACATAGAGAAGAAGACGTCCATCATCCTCATGCCCTATATCAGTATTCTTTCATAAATCTTTCAGTAATAATAAACTTTATTTATAAACCCCTTTCAAGGCAAAGGTTGCAAAATGTTTTACAAGATATTAAACAATTTAAAACAGTTTAAAAGTTATATAACATTGAGAAGCAACATATGAGAAAATAAATGCTCAATGAAATAGTCTAATCACAGAAACAAATGTCAGTGAGATGATCTAGATTTGTTTGATGCGTCAAGTAGACTTTCAATAAAGAAAATCTTATAAAATGTTCTTAAGTAAGTAAAGCTACAAAAGTTATGTATAATAAATGAAATGTGTCGTATTATGCTCCTGCCGTGGATTAAGGGTTGGAATATTACAACCCGCTCATAACACAAAACAATGCAATGTATTAAATCACAATTAAACAAAGTAAATTGCTTCATTGATCAAACTGTATAATTTGGTATTAATGATGAGGGCCACACATGGAACAGATTTTAAATAAACAGAAAATTCCCACATTTGAAATAGAAGAGGAGTATACACTTACCGTAAAGCCATCCAGGAGGATGGGATCTGTGGGTGGACAGGCAGGATCTCTGCCTTCCCATAATGCGTAGTGAAGTAGATCCCAGCCACAGCGGACACTTTATTCCCTGGAAAATGTAGAGTTGCGTTCTCCTTAGGGTGTTGTTGATCCCAGCTCCACGCCTGCCCTCCTATCAGCACTCCTCCTCCAGCCTTCAGAAAAGCCACCAGGTCCTTCACATCTGCACCAACGCTGTAGGCGTCCGTCACGTACACACCAACCTCCCGGTTCTCACTAAAGGCCCCAACAACTGTGGCTTGGAAGCTGGATTTGCTGAGGTTATCAGCGACTTCCTTGATGTGTTTGTGGACCCCCACAGACAGGTTGTTAGATCCATCTCCTCTCAGCCAGGTCAGAGCGTTCTCTACCAGAGCAGGAAAGGTGGTCAGGTAGGTCTCATGACTCAGGACCACAATCCTCCCACGGCCGTACAGAGAGGCTGCCATCAGGACCTGGCCTTTGCTGTTCATTGCTAAAGGAAAAGCGTGGTCTCCAGTCAGCACCAGCTCACTGGGGACAGAGGAGCAACAGATGTCCAGCTCCTGAAAGCCTCTCATCAGGGACTTGTAGGACTGAGTGTGTCGGGTGGACATGGTGTGTAGGATCGATTAGTTGAAGTTTGGATGAAGAGGGTGGATGGCAGAATAGCAGAAGAATAGTGTTGAGTCAGAGATAAGTTGTGTTGGTGGATTGTCAGGGTGTCCTGTGGGAAAAGAACGAGCATTGCAATCAGCTTGTGCGATGTTGCATGACTTGTCGACAGTGGTACAGGGATTCATTCTGCATTATGTCATGTGTAGGAATTAAAAACAAATAGAATAGAAATATACTTTATTAACCCCCAAGGGGAAATTTGTTTGTGGCAGCAGCAAAAAAGGTTACACAATAAAATAAAAATATTAAGTATGGAAAATGCACAATATATACAACATAATAAAATAACAGAGCAGGACCTATTCAATTTAAGAAAATAAAGTAAATAGAAATGCACAGCATATACACTAAATAGAATCGTATTAAATTACCTAAGTAGGAAAAAATAAACAAAACAGTAGTGCACAAGATCACCAACAGCAGCAACAACAGTGTAGCAGTGTTATAGTCTTGTGTTTGATTTGGCCAGATGTGATATATTACAGAGTCTAATAGCAGAGGGCAGGAATGTTCTCCTGTATCGGTCCTTGTGACAGCGGAGCTGAATCAGTCTATTGGAGAAAGTGCTCCGCTGTCAGGGATAACATGTTGCTGCATGCAATTAACTTGTGTGATGTTGCATGAATAGTTGTCAGTAGTACAGGGATTGATTCTGCATTATCAAATAAAACAAGTTTAAATTAATTAGGTGTGTTTACTCAGTAAATTTGTTTTGTGCAGCAAGCACAGCTTTAGTCATTATATTGTGACATATTGTGCATATTTTACAAATAGAATGTCCCTTTGTTTTACATTTTTACAAATTTTCCATAACATCACAAGTCCTCAATTTAAGCAGAATACTACTATTAAAAGAAGCCTGACTTCAGGCAACGACGAGAAAACCATTTATTGATTCTCATACACCTATCAAATATACTTCTTTTATTATGAAAGCAGCAACACTCAATAAGAAAGTGATGACTTATATATATATGACCAGTTTCTTATTAGATCACAATGAATATTAAACAAGCTGGGGAAAAGGACTAGATGACTAGACATGGAGCAATTATGTATATATGTCATTATGTGACATATTGTGCATATTTTGCCAATAGAATAACCCTTTGTCCATTGTCTGTGAATTTCAGTGGATATCATCATAAAGAACATGAACCAAGACCTTCATTTTACAGAACATCCCATTACAAGTCCTTCATTTGAGCAGAATACGAATATTAAAAGTAGCTGCTGGCAAAGACAAGAACAAACATTTATTTATTTATTCTAAAACACCTATTAAATATGCTTCTTTAAAGGTTCACTCAAATGTACATGTTTTTATTGTCAAGTTATCTCTATTCAAACATGCAAAAGAGTGAAATTCATCACGACCAAAACAAAATTCATGGTTTTCAACAATCACTTACCTCAAACTGCTCCCTGGATGGATCAGAACTCTAGTTTGTGGATTCTTATTAGTACCTGGGTATCTGGCTAGACAGTTCGCTCACCGCTAACATGCACATGAACTCACTGCTTTCCAAAGTCAGATCAAGAATTGTTTACCTGTACCGTAGCAAAGCCTCCTTTATACCTTCTGACAGTCCTTCCCATCTTAGACTATGGTGACATAATCTACTGGTCCGCCTCCAAAAGTCTCATCAATAAACTAGATGTAATCTACCAAACCGCCATCCGCTTCGTGACAGGTGCTCCTTTCAACATTCATAACTGTAGCCTGTACTCTCTAGTCAACTGGCCATCACTACCCGCAGATCACTGCAACTGCTTCTGAGTTTGCTTCTCCAGGAACAATGTTTGTTTTTTATATATTGCACTTATTATGATGTAATTTTTGTTTGAGATTATTTGAGATGTTTCTATGTTGTATTCGTTTGCAACGACTTGCCTCCTGTTGCTGCCTTTTTGGCCAGGTCGTTATTGTGAATGAGAACTGGTTCTTAATTAACTTGACTGGCTAAATAAAGGTAAACATAAAAAAAGAAAATAAATTGGCATTAAAATGGTAATGGCTCCAGAACAGTGTATTCTTGCTGTTAGCTCCTTCTCTGGTCAAAAGGCCAAATTGCTACGTATCATGCTTTATGCTGCACGCCTTTTAATCTTACAAGTTTGGTTAGATGTACATTCACTTATGTTGGCAATGTGATATGACAAATTATTATCAATTATTTCCTACAGGATATTTTATTTTATTTATCTATTTATTTAATTGTCTTTGTCAAGGATATATGTGTTTATGATGGAAAACATTCCAAGAATACCTTTGTTGTTTAATTTGATGTTGATTTCCTGATTTTTCTGTTTTGTTGTTTAAAAAAATAAAGTTGTGAACAATATATGTCATTATATTGTCACATATTTTGCCAATAGAATGTCCCTTTGTCCATTGTCTGTGAATTTCAGTCGATATGATCATAAAAAAACATGTCCCATTACAAGTCCCATTACCCATTACAAGTCCTTCATTTGAGCAGAATACGAATATTAAAAGTAATCTGACTGCGAGCAACAACGAGAAAAAAAATGTATTTATTCAAAATACCTATCAAGTATGCTTCTTTACAGGTTGACACAAATGTACATGTTTTTATGGTCAAGTTATCTCTATTTAAACATGCAAAACAGTGAACTTTATCTTACCTTCCACTCAGAACACCTCACTTGTCTATACCTGAAAGTAGGTCCCTCCCCAACTTGATTCATCAAACCTACTGCACTTCATTGGAATGATTAGAGACGTGCTATAACACATTGTCATACGTAGGAATAAAAAACAAATATGTGGGAGGGAGTGATAAAGAAGGGTATCTGTTTCCTGAGAACAACGGTGAGCAGTACAGGGATAACATGTTGCTGCATTGAAATAACTTGTAAATATGATGAATCGTGTTTTGCAACAAGCCAGATGTGCCAAAAACAATTTGGAACTCATTTTCATGTAATGTGGTCATGCCCACTGATCACAATATTCTGGTCTTCTGTTCTAGTGGAGATTGAGAAATGTATTGGTGGTAAATTGGTAATGGATCCAGAACAGTGTATTCTTGCTGTTAGCTCCTTCTCTGGTCAAAAGGCCAAATTGCTACATATCATGCTTTATGCTGCACGCCTTTCAATCTTACATGTTTGGTTAGATGTACCTCCTACGTTGGCAATGTGGTAAGATAAATTATTATCAATTCTTCCCTAAGAAAGGTTATTTTATTCATCTAGTTATATTCTTTTTGACTGTGTCAAGGATATATGTGTTTATGGGACAACATTCCAACAATATCTTTGTTGTTAATTTGATCACATGTGTATGTTGATTTCCAGATTATTTTCTGTTTTGTTGTTTAAAAATATAAAGTTGTGAATACGAATATCTAAAGTAGCCTGATTGCGAGCAACAACGAGAAAAACATTTATTTATTCTAAAACACTTATCAAGTATGCTTCACACTAATGTAAAAGCAGCAACAATCAATAAGAAAGTGATGATTGTTGTGGCAGTTTATCATGTTCTTTAATTAGTTCGAATAGGTACAAACAACCATTATCTTCAAGATTGCAGCTGCTGTAGCCTTGGATTTTGACCTTATTCACTAATTGTGCCTCCAGTTTATAATTTAACAAGTTTAGAGAATATTTTGGGTGAACCTGGTAGAATGAGAATAATGAAGCTACCAGACACATCTTGGTCTTTCTCTCTCTTCCTCTGCATGCTATCAAGCCACCTTTACAATACATAACTTTATTTCTTTGGAACCACAAGCTGTAACTTCATTTCTTGCGTAACTTCCTGTAATCCTCCACTCCTCTCTCCTACAGTCCCGACCCGCAATGCCACTTTCACCCTCACCAACGTGGTTCCTCAGAACCCCAAACTGAACCAGAACGCCTGGAGGATCCACGAGTCCAAGCTCGCTGAACTTTTCCGGGACAAGTGCTCCAAGGCCTTCGTGCTGGTTGGCGCCGTTCCCTCTGCAGACAACTGGATTGTGAAGAACAATGTGAAGCGCGTCAACATCCCAGACTACCTGTGGAACGCCTACTGCTGCGTGGACAACAACGGCAGACCCGTTCAGAGTGGCGCTGCCACGGCGAGGAACACGGAGGACAACTGGGTGGAGAAGCTCTCACTGGATGAACTGGGAGAATTCCTCCAGCAGTTCTCCAATCAGCCAGTAGGGGAGCTGTTTTACAACAACTGCAGGGCGTGAGAGATAAGATAATATAACCCTTTATTAGTCCCGCAGCGGGAAACTTTACAATAATAATAATAAAGGGATGACGGAAAAAAATATTTCAACTGTTGCCGCTATGGTGCATGCTAACATTTAACAGCTTTAAGACTAATACATCCCTTATTATTCTTCTCATTCAACCACAAATAGATGAATACAAATAAATAGAGGGAAACAATGACTGTTTAATTGTCTTTTTTATTGAGAGCAAAGGAGAAACATAGCAAGTGTCTGTCTTAGGAACACAGCCTGAATCACTAACTGCCATTTACATGAATATATTGTTTGATTAAATGAATGACAGAAATTAATTTCTTGTCTTGTCAAAAATATGTAAGAAAAAAGACCCCAAAGAACCCAAGAAGCAATTACAGGAATTGTTGTTTAAGTATAAATAGAGTAACTTGATACTTTGTAACACCTTGAGAGCAAATGATCAATGAAAAACCTACTGATTCACAAAAGAAACATCCAAATATCTGTAAAACTATTAGAACTAATTTGACTCTGAAAGAAGTTGTACTTTTCAATTAGAATATGCCTTTTTACTTATGCTTCTCCTGATGTTATTATGGTTTCTGAAAAACATGTATAGCTGCTTTAAGCAACATTAATATATTTAGAATGTGTGGAATGTGAAGGGAGTCGATCATAGTGATGAACCCACAGGGAACAACTCTGCTGTGAGTGTTTCAGCTGATTTTACAGCCCAACCAGCAGTATTATACTGATTTTAGCTGCACATTCTAAGGGAATCACCATTTTTAGAGGCTACATGAACAGACCTACACCTGTAATGTGAATCTTTTTAGTTGGTTATAAAGAGTATTACTATTCTTTTGCGCAAAAACGTCTACAATAATAAAAAATAAGCCCAGTTATAGAAATGTATTCCCAATTACAAACCACCACCCACCTCCGCAATTTTAATCAGCTGCAGTCTGAAGTTTAGTCATATTTGGCCATGGGGTGGTCCGTCCAGGGAGAAAGCTTGGAGAGTTTCTCCTCAGTAGCTGTTTCTATGGGCCAGCTCCAGGCCTTAAAGAATGCAGACAGGTTCCTCCCCACAGTCTGGGAGAAAGTCACAGCATACAGGTTCATCTTTCCGTCGTTGTCACTGGGAAAGACGGTCATCTCGTGGTAGGCAGCAAACACCTTCTTAAAGGCATCCCAGCCAAACTGTTCCTGGAGCTGCATGGAAGGAGACAGAGGTTGAGGGAAAACACAGTGGGTTGGTGGCAGAATGAAAGTTTATGAGCGAGTTAACAAATGAACTGCAGTGAAGTCCTAAGAGGCTATTTTAGCAGCACGACAACGGGGCTGTAATGTCACTCAGTCCATCAATCCATCACTATATTTCAGAGGGAAATACAAAGACATTCATGAACCTCCAGAGGATGAGTTATAACTTGTATGAATAATAACTAAATTATAATTATGGCTTTTCAACGTGCAGCACTCTATCCACCTGAGATTTAAGGAAGAACAATTCATCTGAAGATGAGAAAGGAACACAAAAGCAACTTTCACTTTATGAAGCATCAAGTTGGTTAAATCAGTTTACCAGTTATCACTAAAATCTAAACGTTGACATGAAAAGTGTTTACAAGTTGGAGACTGTAAGGTAACTCCCATATGACAGGATTGTGCTTTCAGCTGTACTTTAAGCATACTGACATGAACATGCAAACAAGTTAAACAATATCTCATACGCAACTAAACTCAGCCATAAAACTAACAACTGCTCAGGCCGACAAAGTGCAGCTGAAGCTGACACATTAAACCAAGAACTGGTAAAGGTCACCTGAGCGTGATGATGTGCAGGTAACGCTGAGGAGTATTGTGCAGAGTACAGATTGTAAACCGCTTAGAATTGGTGAAGTTATCAGACCAAACTTGCATTTTGTTTTTACCCTGATCCCAAAATAGCAACATTTTCTCCCCATTACTCACCAAACAATTACATTTTCTATTCCATCTACAGCCTTATAGGGGCAGCGGCGATGACTTAAAGCCTTACTTGCATTTTCTGGGTTTGTCTCTGGTGACCTTTGTGTGACCCAAGCATAGCTTCTCTACAGAATTTAAAACACAGTAATTCTCTCTCACCTGCAAGTATGTCTCCAGGGCCACCCACATATACCAGTGGCTGAGCTTCTTGCCCCCTTTAACAAACTCGTCAACAGTATTCTTCCGACTTATTAAGCTCAGAGCTGAATGAGCCTGCATTGAAGGAATCAGAAAATTTTGATGTTGACCAAGGAGGAAATAACCGGACTGAGTTGTAATGTGATCACAGAAAAAACAAATAAAATGTGTGATATCCAAGATAAAAGTGTTTTACTCCACCTCGGCCCTCTTGATCCCCAGCACCTCCTCATGCACATACACTGACCACAGGTTGCATGTGCCATCTGTGGTGTGTGGTTGGAACTCCCAGCAGCTTCTCTGTTGGTTGTGTCCCAGTTCATGAATTTCTCCCCACAGGCCTTTGGTCCTGGCGTCATCTGTTCTGACCAGCTCAGCTGCTACAGATGAGTGCATCATGACAGGATACCCTGCGTGCATCCAACCTGGACGGAGAGACGTTAGTAACACAAACGTGTTTGACTTTTCAATAGCAATGCGTATTAACAGAGATGTCTTCGGGACATGGTCTCCGGAGTCGTACGAAGAGCTGGTTTCCGCCCTATTTGATTACTTTTGACCTGGGAAACATAGCGTCGGGCGGGTCGATGAAATATGGGCTGCTTTTGGTCGACAATTGGCAGGGTTTTTGAAAATATTGTGACAACAACATTACCAAGCAAACACAGATACAAAATTCAGTCAACTCGTGTTAATATTAAATTACTAGATATTTAATTGACATGAGTTGCATTTAAACGTCATTCGGATGAAGGGAGGACTTACTGATCTTGAAGTCATCATCATTGACATTGACGTGTGATATTGTGTACTTGGTTGTCTGACTGCACTCTTTGTGGGTTGTGATAGCTTATTTGATCTAATCCTCTTATCTTTAATTGGCTATTTGACACAGATATGATGCTTTGTGTGTGTATGAAGTGTATCTTTATTGTGAATGTAATGGTTTTACAAAGGTTTCTGGCAAGGTAATGATTTTGGCTGTTTATTAATGAATTTGGCAGGTTTTAGGTTGTGACTTGGTGGGACACTGTCAATCTGATCCGGCAACACTGGAGAGGAGTTGCCATTTGTGAACTGATGAGCTCAAGTGAGCACAAGTTACATTAGCTCATCATTAACATCAGCCTAACAAATGCCTTTTTACAAAACTTGTCAATATATGTTCAATATATGGTATGAACTATATTATACTGTACAATAGTATTAAAATAGTTGTATCTACAGTAGATTATCAATGCATTTATGTGGGGCTTGTCCAAATCACACAACACAATATACCACACATGGTACCTAATACAATATAGAGCAATCAAAAACAGCTGCGGCACCTGGCTCTAAAAACTGTGGCCGCCATGATCTCATGAGGTTATCGTTGCCCACGTGTGCATGACATCAGTCTGGATCAGGTCCGACACAAATCTAATCAGTATGTATTGTGCAATGATCAATGATTCTGCGCAGGCCTGGCTCACCCCGAACACACCGAATAATAGTCTGCCAGCAATATCAGTCAGTAGTCAACATTTGTTGTTGATAACTTGTGTTGCGTTGCTTTGTGGCCCTCGCTTTCATGTGACACTACTCGACCACCGTAGATCTGGGACCAAGACGGAAGAAGTTTTTTCTTTAAATTGTAATAATTTCTAAGCAGTTTTAAGAATTTAAATAATGCAAACATCATTCTTTTTTTGCAGCACATGCTGCGAAGACATCCTTTGATTGAATTGTGAGTATGCGACATAAAACACACTTACCAGCCGAGATCTGCACATCTGCTACAATGCGTTCTTTGCGGGTAAATCTGCGCGGTATGACAGCCAGATCTGCGACGCCCCTCATGATGTCATTCCAAAGTGCTTCCACCTCATCAAGGCTCTCCAGGTCTCGAACAACGTCTGACGGCATAGTGAGGATGATGTTGTCAAACTCCAGCTCTGCCCACGGTGAAGGAGATTTGCGCAGCAACGACCAATCAGCTGCTGTTGTCACGCCTGAAACAAACAAAGGGTCGAGGTTGGAGTGCAATCAAAACAAAGCTTTGAATTATAGTGATTATTTTTCAAAAGCCCCATTGTAGGCAGACTGTAAATACAGCATGACGTCATCATGCCAAAAACTGCATGTTTCAAAGAAAGCATTGCTTCTTTTACTAAATGGGCTTCATGAATACAACATACTCATAAAATAAGGTAAAGTAGTGGAGTTTTGTTTATTAAGTTATTGGAGATAACGTGTAGTTGTATTAAATATCAAGAAAGACCACATACGGTGCCAGAAGTGGAGGTTGATGGGTCCAACAAACAAACAAAGGACTTTCAACTCGACACCACGTAGGCAGTTTTGTTGCCTAAACCTGACTTTCGTTTTGTTGTATGATGTCGTCCCTGAACACGGAACCAATACATACTCGGGTTTAACATTTACATTTGTTTGAATGTTGATTAATGTACATTGTCCTTTTTTTAAAATACAAATTTAATGAAATCAAACTTACATAACTTATTTAAATAATAAAACATGATTTGTTGAAAGCTACCTGAAAAAGAAAAGTGTAAACTGAGTTGAGTCAGTCAACAAGTGTTCCACAGCCCTCTGGGCCCCTAACAGGTTGTTGAAAAAAAAGAAAAGGAAAGTAAACTAGACCAGAAACTTTCTTTCCAGGCAGCAAATGTTCATACTGCTGCAAGATGTGCATTCGATTCTCCTTACAGTCCTTTGTGGAGCATGAACAGACATTGACACACACTCACCTGACTTGTAATAAGGAGCAGGTACAGCCATCTGCACTATGACCTCTTCCCCCTCCACCTTTGTGTTGGGTGGAGCCACCAGGTAGATGAGTCCCCCCCACAGGTTCCACACCTGCATCTTCTCTGAGGTAACAGGAAATTGCTCATAAACACGAGGTGCTCTCTTCAACTCTTCAGCATCCAGGTAGTCTGTTTGACAACCGATCTGGATCTGAGGGAGACATGGATATGTGTTACTTCTTGGAAAAACAGCGAGAAAAGTCAGATTTTGTAGGAGATGAATGTAAGTCAATGGTTATAAAACAAGCCAAAATAGCATGAATAAATTGAGGCATAAAAGGATATTAATAGAGGTGAAATGTACAAGATACGTTTCTGATTTGGGGCTTTATTGACAAAACAGACCTGACTTAGAGGTATAAATTAACAGAACATTGACAAAAACACAACAAGCTTAGTATTCAATTGTGTGTACCATACCGTCCAGCTCTTGTTGACCATGTTTGCTGGTATGATCATCTCGGTCTTCACACCAGGAAAGAGGTACAGGCCTGTACTGATCCACGTCGCCTCTCCTGGCACACATAAAGATTAGCAAAAAGGTCACAAGAGAAATTTAACGGCCTTCATGTGAATGCAATGTAATACCACACACACACACACACACACACACACACACACACACACACACACACACACACACACAACTGCAACATATTAAATTGTACAGAGACAAATTACAGGTCGGCATTTTGATCTCACAATTATTTAACACATTTATTCACAACAGTGAGTTCTGACCTGCTGTGTTAGCATTAATCATGATCCTTTGGTATCCCCCTGTTGGCATCAAAGGCTTGATGAGGAAGGGCAGAAGGGCATCAGGATCTTGGGACACATTGTATACCGCTCTCCCTAATCTGAGAAGTAGATGGTCTTTGGGTGTCTTCACAGGGTTCTTCTCACTCACCTTGAAATAAAGTGAACATGAATAATCTTAAAACGGATCCCTGCAACACAACCTGATTGGTTGATAGCCAACAGGTTTCCAGTGAGGGCAACAATATGAATGAATAGGCCTAGCTTAGTGATGACAACAAAGGGCATTCGTAGTAAAATTGCAAAAAAAAGTTATACTGATATACTGTTACTGATGTTTTGTAATTACAAATGTAATATTATATGTTTGACTCTCTCCAAATATCAGATTAATGACTAAATTCATGACACTTCATATTAAATCATAGACTCTAAAGTCATTCATGACCCACCTGTGGCATGTCTGGAGACTTAAATATGTCAATAAGGACGGACAACACCTGTGTGTAGGAGCAGCTGTCATGAGCGTTCATGTTCAAGTAGTTGGTGCAATCCACGCCCAGTTTCTTAAGATGTTCCTCCTCATGCTTGCCAAGTTTTTCACCCTGGGTAACATGACCAGCAAAGAGACGTAGAAGAGAGCGGAAGTGGTCGGTGTCTTTCTTGGCCTCGGTAGGCACATGGACCTTGTAGGATCTTTCATTCATGAATCCCGCCAACAGGCTCAAGCCCATTTTGTTCAGGATCTTGTTTCCTGAAACACAGTTAAAACAAATATCACCTGATTTACCGGTCTCCCAACATTTCAAAAACTCCACAATAGCCTAAGTTGTGTCTTTGTACTCTTATATCTATACTCTTTTTTAACTTAGGTTTATGAAGGTGTGTTATATGTACGGTATAAAGCAGTAGCCTGTTGATAAGGAACCACAATAATCACTTAGGCTGCAGATCAACCATCCTCCATTTTGAACCCCACCACTGTCATTTCTGCTGTACTTTGACACTGAAAATAATAGAATTTAGCGCTGTGGAAGTCATTATGTGGGGCTGAATTTACATGTGCCTGATAAGTGTCAGTCCAGTACGATATCACATGAATATGCTCAGCAATCCTATATCACCAGGTGTTGAAATGGGAACCACAGAATAAAACTTTAGTGGTGCATTATCATACCTGAGAAATCTGTCATTGAGTTTTGCCCAGGGTGAGTCTGTGCCCAGTTCCAGGCATGTCCACCAATTAGCAGACCTCCTCCTTCTGCCACAAAGTCTTGGATTTCCTCCACACGATCGTCGCTGTACGCCTGACAAACGAATACACTCAGGTCTTTCCTGAACTCACTCCCCTCATACTTTACCCCTGACTCGCTGAGATGGTGCTTTGGCTTAACACCAACCACCCCCTTCCGGCCTTGGTCCAGCCAACCGATGGCATTGTTCCAAAATGAAGCCAGTTTCTGTAATGAAAACAGTTAGAAAGAGTTTTCACTACGCGCTCAATATAACTTACAAAGAATGATTTCTGTTCATATAAAGAAATTTAAACAGCACCTTTTCATTCAGAAAAGATTCATGTGTGACCACAATGACTCGTCCCTTCCCATAGTAGGTTCCTGCCAGGAATACCCGCCCATCCTCAGTGGTACCAATGGGGAATGCTAGCGGGCCGTGGACCAGAGCCTCAGAAGCATAAATAACATCGCTGAGGTCAAACTCTGAAACCCCCCGGAGTAAGAACTCTAGGTCATCGGCAAAATCCTTACCGACACTGTATGAGGGAAGAGAGGAGGGAGAGAGTGAAACATAGAGAAGAAGACGTCCATCATCCTCATGCCCTATATCAGTATTCTTTCATTCATTTGTCAGTAATAATAAACTTTATTTATATAGCACTTTTCAAAGCAAAGATTGCAAAATATTTTACAAGATATTAAACAATTAAACAAAAAAAAGTTATACAACATTGAGTAAAGAAGCAACATATGAGAAAATAAATGCTCAATGAAATAGTCTAATCACAGAAACAAATGTCAGTGAGATGATCTAGATTTGTTTGATGCGTCAAGTAGACTTTCAATAAAGAAAATCTTATAAAATGTTCTTAAGTAAGTAAACCTACAAAAGTTATGTATAATAAATGAAATGTGTCGTATTATGCTCCTGCCGTGGATTAAGGGTTGGAATATTACAACCCGCTCATAACACAAAACAATGCAATGTATAAAATCACAATTAAACGAAGTAAATTGCTTCATTGATCAAACTGTATAATTTGGTATTAATGATGAGGGCCACACATGGAACAGATTTTAAATAAACAGAAAATTCCCACATTTGAAATAGAAGAGGAGTATACACTTACCGTAAAGCCATCCAGGAGGATGGGATCTGTGGGGGGACAGGCAGGATCTCTGCCTTCCCATAATGCGTAGTGAAGTAGATCCCAGCCACAGCGGACACTTTATTCCCTGGAAAATGTAGAGTTGCGTTCTCCTTAGGGTGTTGTTGATCCCAGCTCCACGCCTCCCCTGCTATCAGCACTCCTCCTCCAGCTTTCAGAAAAGCCACCAGGTCCTTCACGTCTGCACCAACGCTGTAGGCGTCCGTCACGTACACACCAACCTCCCGGTTCTCACTAAAGGCCCCAACAACTGTGGCTTGGAAGCTGGATTTGCTGAGGTTATCAGCGACTCCCTTGATGTGTTTGTGGACCCCCACAGACAGGTTGTTAGATCCATCTCCTCTCAGCCAGGTCAGAGCGTTCTCTACCAGAGCAGGAAAGGTGGTCAGGTAGGTCTCATGACTCAGGACCACAATCCTCCCACGGCCGTACAGAGAGGCTGCCATCAGGACCTGGCCTTTGCTGTTCATTGCTAAAGGAAAAGCGTGGTCTCCAGTCAGCACCAGCTCACTGGGGACAGAGGAGCAACAGATGTCCAGCTCCTGAAAGCCTCTCATCAGGGACTTGTAGGACTGAGTGTGTCGGGTGGACATGGTGTGTTGAATCGATTAGTTGAAGTTTGGATGAAGAGGGTGGATGGCAGAATAGCAGAAGAATAGTGTTGAGTCAGAGATAAGTTGTGTTGGTGGATTGTCAGGGTGTCCTGTGGGAAAAGAACGAGCATTGCAATCAGCTTGTGCGATGTTGCATGACTTGTCGACAGTGGTACAGGGATTCATTCTGCATTATGTCATGTGTAGGAATTAAAAACAAATAGAATAGAAATATACTTTATTAACCCCCAAGGGGAAATTTGTCTGTGGCAGCAGCAAACAAGGTTACACAATAAAATAAAAATATTAAGTATGGAAAATGCACAATATATACAACATAATAAAATAACAGAGCAGGACCTATTCAATTTAAGAAAATAAAGTAAATAGAAATGCACAGCATATACACTAAATAGAATCGTATTAAATTACCTAAGTAGGAAAAAATAAACAAAACAGTAGTGCACAAGATCACCAACAGCAGCAACAACAGTGTAGCAGTGTTATAGTCTTGTGTTTGATTTGGCCAGATGTGATATATTACAGAGTCTAATAGCAGAGGGCAGGAATGTTCTCCTGTATCGGTCCTTGTGACAGCGGAGCTGAATCAGTCTATTGGAGAAAGTGCTCCGCTGTCAGGGATAACATGTTGCTGCATGCAATTAACTTGTGTGATGTTGTATGAATAGTTGTCAGTAGTACAGGGATTGATTCTGCATTATCAAATAAAACAAGTTTAAATTAATTAGGTGTGTTTACTCAGTAAATTTGTTTTGTGCAGCAAGCACAGCTTTAGTCATTATATTGTGACATATTGTGCATATTTTACGAATAGAATGTCCCTTTGTTTTACATTTTTACAAATTTTCCATAACATCACAAGTCCTCAATTTAAGCAGAATACTACTATTAAAAGAAGCCTGACTTCAGGCAACTACGAGAAAACCATTTATTGATTCTCATACACCTATCAAATATACTTCTTTTATTATGAAAGCAGCAACACTCAATAAGAAAGTGATGACTTATATATATATGACCAGTTTCTTATTAGATCACAATGAATATTAAACAAGCTGGGGAAAAGGACTAGATGACTAGACATGGAGCAATTATGTATATATGTCATTATGTGACATATTGTGCATATTTTGCCAATAGAATAACCCTTTGTCCATTGTCTGTGAATTTCAGTGGATATCATCATAAAGAACATGAACCAAGACCTTCATTTTACAGAACATCCCATTACAAGTCCTTCATTTGAGCAGAATACGAATATTAAAAGTAGCTGCTGGCAAAGACAAGAACAAACATTTATTTATTTATTCTAAAACACCTATTAAATATGCTTCTTTAAAGGTTCACTCAAATGTACATGTTTTTATTGTCAAGTTGTCTCTATTCAAACATGCAAAAGAGTGAAATTCATCACGACCAAAACAGAATTTATGGTTTTCAACAATCACTTACCTCAAACTGCTCCCTGGATGGATCAGAACTCTAGTTTGTGGATTCTTATTAGTACCTGGGTATCTGGCTAGACAGTTCGCTCACCGCTAACATGCACATGAACTCACTGCTTTCCAAAGTCAGATCAAGAATTGGTTACCTGTACCGTAGCAAAGCCTCCTTTATACCCTCTGACAGTCCTTCCCATCTTAGACTATGGTGACATAATCTACTGGTCCGCCTCCAAACGTCTCATCAATAAACTAGATGTAATCTACCAAACCGCCATCCGCTTCGTGACCGGTGCTCCTTTCAACATTCATAACTGTAGCCTGTACTCTCTAGTCAACTGGCCATCACTACCCGCAGATCACTGCAACTGCTTCTGAGTTTGCTTCTCCAGGAACAATGTTTGTTTTTTATATATTGCACTTATTATGATGTAATTTTTGTTTGAGATTATTTGAGATGTTTCTATGTTGTATTCGTTTGCAACGACTTGCCTCCTGTTGCTGCCTTTTTGGCCAGGTCGTTATTGTGAATGAGAACTGGTTCTTAATTAACTTGACTGGCTAAATAAAGGTAAACATAAAAAAAGAAAATAAATTGGCATTAAAATGGTAATGGCTCCAGAACAGTGTATTCTTGCTGTTAGCTCCTTCTCTGGTCAAAAGGCCAAATTGCTACGTATCATGCTTTATGCTGCACGCCTTTTAATCTTACAAGTTTGGTTAGATGTACATTCACTTATGTTGGCAATGTGATATGACAAATTATTATCAATTATTTCCTACAGGATATTTTATTTTATTTATCTATTTATTTAATTGTCTTTGTCAAGGATATATGTGTTTATGATGGAAAACATTCCAAGAATACCTTTGTTGTTTAATTTGATGTTGATTTCCTGATTTTTCTGTTTTGTTGTTTAAAAAAATAAAGTTGTGAACAATATATGTCATTATATTGTCACATATTTTGCCAATAGAATGTCCCTTTGTCCATTGTCTGTGAATTTCAGTCGATATGATCATAAAAAAACATGTCCCATTACAAGTCCCATTACCCATTACAAGTCCTTCATTTGAGCAGAATACGAATATTAAAAGTAATCTGACTGCGAGCAACAACGAGAAAAAAAATGTATTTATTCAAAATACCTATCAAGTATGCTTCTTTACAGGTTGACACAAATGTACATGTTTTTATGGTCAAGTTATCTCTATTCAAACATGCAAAACAGTGAACTTTATCTTACCTTCCACTCAGAACACCTCACTTGTCTATACCTGAAAGTAGGTCCCTCCCCAACTTGATTCATCAAACCTACTGCACTTCATTGGAATGATTAGAGACGTGCTATAACACATTGTCATACGTAGGAATAAAAAACAAATATGTGGGAGGGAGTGATAAAGAAGGGTATCTGTTTCCTGAGAACAACGGTGAGCAGTACAGGGATAACATGTTGCTGCATTGAAATAACTTGTAAATATGATGAATCGTGTTTTGCAACAAGCCAGATGTGCCAAAAACAATTTGGAACTCATTTTCATGTAATGTGGTCATGCCCACTGATCACAATATTCTGGTCTTCTGTTCTAGTGGAGATTGAGAAATGTATTGGTGGTAAATTGGTAATGGATCCAGAACAGTGTATTCTTGCTGTTAGCTCCTTCTCTGGTCAAAAGGCCAAATTGCTACATATCATGCTTTATGCTGCACGCCTTTCAATCTTACATGTTTGGTTAGATGTACCTCCTACGTTGGCAATGTGGTAAGATAAATTATTATCAATTCTTCCCTAAGAAAGGTTATTTTATTCATCTAGTTATATTCTTTTTGACTGTGTCAAGGATATATGTGTTTATGGGACAACATTCCAACAATATCTTTGTTGTTAATTTGATCACATGTGTATGTTGATTTCCAGATTATTTTCTGTTTTGTTGTTTAAAAATATAAAGTTGTGAATACGAATATCTAAAGTAGCCTGATTGCGAGCAACAACGAGAAAAACATTTATTTATTCTAAAACACTTATCAAGTATGCTTCACACTAATGTAAAAGCAGCAACAATCAATAAGAAAGTGATGATTGTTGTGGCAGTTTATCATGTTCTTTAATTAGTTCGAATAGGTACAAACAACCATTATCTTCAAGATTGCAGCTGCTGTAGCCTTGGATTTTGACCTTATTCACTAATTGTGCCTCCAGTTTATAATTTAACAAGTTTAGAGAATATTTTGGGTGAACCTGGTAGAATGAGAATAATGAAGCTACCAGACACATCTTGGTCTTTCTCTCTCTTCCTCTGCATGCTATCAAGCCACCTTTACAATACATAACTTTATTTCTTTGGAACCACAAGCTGTAACTTCATTTCTTGCGTAACTTCCTGTAATCCTCCACTCCTCTCTCCTACAGTCCCGACCCGCAATGCCACTTTCACCCTCACCAACGTGGTTCCTCAGAACCCCAAACTGAACCAGAACGCCTGGAGGATCCACGAGTCCAAGCTCGCTGAACTTTTCCGGGACAAGTGCTCCAAGGCCTTCGTGCTGGTTGGCGCCGTTCCCTCTGCAGACAACTGGATTGTGAAGAACAATGTGAAGCGCGTCAACATCCCAGACTACCTGTGGAACGCCTACTGCTGCGTGGACAACAACGGCAGACCCGTTCAGAGTGGCGCTGCCACGGCGAGGAACACGGAGGACAACTGGGTGGAGAAGCTCTCACTGGATGAACTGGGAGAATTCCTCCAGCAGTTCTCCAATCAGCCAGTAGGGGAGCTGTTTTACAACAACTGCAGGGCGTGAGAGATAAGATAATATAACCCTTTATTAGTCCCGCAGCGGGAAACTTTACAATAATAATAATAAAGGGATGACGGAAAAAAATATTTCAACTGTTGCCGCTATGGTGC
This sequence comes from Anarhichas minor, assembly GCF_050575085.1. Taxonomy (NCBI): domain Eukaryota; kingdom Metazoa; phylum Chordata; class Actinopteri; order Perciformes; family Anarhichadidae; genus Anarhichas; species Anarhichas minor. Next base: position 2,123,259 of record NW_027466472.1, read on the forward strand.
ATGCTAACATTTAACAGCTTTAAGACTAATACATCCCTTATTATTCTTCTCATTCAACCACAAATAGATGAATACAAATAAATAGAGGGAAACAATGACTGTTTAATTGTCTTTTTTATTGAGAGCAAAGGAGAAACATAGCAAGTGTCTGTCTTAGGAACACAGCCTGAATCACTAACTGCCATTTACATGAATATATTGTTTGATTAAATGAATGACAGAAATTAATTTCTTGTCTTGTCAAAAATATGTAAGAAAAAAGACCCCAAAGAACCCAAGAAGCAATTACAGGAATTGTTGTTTAAGTATAAATAGAGTAACTTGATACTTTGTAACACCTTGAGAGCAAATGATCAATGAAAAACCTACTGATTCACAAAAGAAACATCCAAATATCTGTAAAACTATTAGAACTAATTTGACTCTGAAAGAAGTTGTACTTTTCAATTAGAATATGCCTTTTTACTTATGCTTCTCCTGATGTTATTATGGTTTCTGAAAAACATGTATAGCTGCTTTAAGCAACATTAATATATTTAGAATGTGTGGAATGTGAAGGGAGTCGATCATAGTGATGAACCCACAGGGAACAACTCTGCTGTGAGTGTTTCAGCTGATTTTACAGCCCAACCAGCAGTATTATACTGATTTTAGCTGCACATTCTAAGGGAATCACCATTTTTAGAGGCTACATGAACAGACCTACACCTGTAATGTGAATCTTTTTAGTTGGTTATAAAGAGTATTACTATTCTTTTGCGCAAAAACGTCTACAATAATAAAAAATAAGCCCAGTTATAGAAATGTATTCCCAATTACAAACCACCACCCACCTCCGCAATTTTAATCAGCTGCAGTCTGAAGTTTAGTCATATTTGGCCATGGGGTGGTCCGTCCAGGGAGAAAGCTTGGAGAGCTTCTCCTCAGTAGCTGTTTCTATGGGCCAGCTCCAGGCCTTAAAGAATGCAGACAGGTTCCTCCCCACAGTCTGGGAGAAAGTCACAGCATACAGGTTCATCTTTCCGTCGTTGTCACTGGGAAAGACGGTCATCTCGTGGTAGGCAGCAAACACCTTCTTAAAGGCATCCCAGCCAAACTGTTCCTGGAGCTGCATGGAAGGAGACAGAGGTTGAGGGAAAACACAGTGGGTTGGTGGCAGAATGAAAGTTTATGAGCGAGTTAACAAATGAACTGCAGTGAAGTCCTAAGAGGCTATTTTAGCAGCACGACAACGGGGCTGTAATGTCACTCAGTCCATCAATCCATCACTATATTTCAGAGGGAAATACAAAGACATTCATGAACCTCCAGAGGATGAGTTATAACTTGTATGAATAATAACTAAATTATAATTATGGCTTTTCAACGTGCAGCACTCTATCCACCTGAGATTTAAGGAAGAACAATTCATCTGAAGATGAGAAAGGAACACAAAAGCAACTTTCACTTTATGAAGCATCAAGTTGGTTAAATCAGTTTACCAGTTATCACTAAAATCTAAACGTTGACATGAAAAGTGTTTACAAGTTGGAGACTGTAAGGTAACTCCCATATGACAGGATTGTGCTTTCAGCTGTACTTTAAGCATACTGACATGAACATGCAAACAAGTTAAACAATATCTCATACGCAACTAAACTCAGCCATAAAACTAACAACTGCTCAGGCCGACAAAGTGCAGCTGAAGCTGACACATTAAACCAAGAACTGGTAAAGGTCACCTGAGCGTGATGATGTGCAGGTAACGCTGAGGAGTATTGTGCAGAGTACAGATTGTAAACCGCTTAGAATTGGTGAAGTTATCAGACCAAACTTGCATTTTGTTTTTACCCTGATCCCAAAATAGCAACATTTTCTCCCCATTACTCACCAAACAATTACATTTTCTATTCCATCTACAGCCTTATAGGGGCAGCGGCGATGACTTAAAGCCTTACTTGCATTTTCTGGGTTTGTCTCTGGTGACCTTTGTGTGACCCAAGCATAGCTTCTCTACAGAATTTAAAACACAGTAATTCTCTCTCACCTGCAAGTATGTCTCCAGGGCCACCCACATATACCAGTGGCTGAGCTTCTTGCCCCCTTTAACAAACTCGTCAACAGTATTCTTCCGACTTATTAAGCTCAGAGCTGAATGAGCCTGCATTGAAGGAATCAGAAAATTTTGATGTTGACCAAGGAGGAAATAACCGGACTGAGTTGTAATGTGATCACAGAAAAAACAAATAAAATGTGTGATATCCAAGATAAAAGTGTTTTACTCCACCTCGGCCCTCTTGATCCCCAGCACCTCCTCATGCACATACACTGACCACAGGTTGCATGTGCCATCTGTGGTGTGTGGTTGGAACTCCCAGCAGCTTCTCTGTTGGTTGTGTCCCAGTTCATGAATTTCTCCCCACAGGCCTTTGGTCCTGGCGTCATCTGTTCTGACCAGCTCAGCTGCTACAGATGAGTGCATCATGACAGGATACCCTGCGTGCATCCAACCTGGACGGAGAGACGTTAGTAACACAAACGTGTTTGACTTTTCAATAGCAATGCGTATTAACAGAGATGTCTTCGGGACATGGTCTCCGGAGTCGTACGAAGAGCTGGTTTCCGCCCTATTTGATTACTTTTGACCTGGGAAACATAGCGTCGGGCGGGTCGATGAAATATGGGCTGCTTTTGGTCGACAATTGGCAGGGTTTTTGAAAATATTGTGACAACAACATTACCAAGCAAACACAGATACAAAATTCAGTCAACTCGTGTTAATATTAAATTACTAGATATTTAATTGACATGAGTTGCATTTAAACGTCATTCGGATGAAGGGAGGACTTACTGATCTTGAAGTCATCATCATTGACATTGACGTGTGATATTGTGTACTTGGTTGTCTGACTGCACTCTTTGTGGGTTGTGATAGCTTATTTGATCTAATCCTCTTATCTTTAATTGGCTATTTGACACAGATATGATGCTTTGTGTGTGTATGAAGTGTATCTTTATTGTGAATGTAATGGTTTTACAAAGGTTTCTGGCAAGGTAATGATTTTGGCTGTTTATTAATGAATTTGGCAGGTTTTAGGTTGTGACTTGGTGGGACACTGTCAATCTGATCCGGCAACACTGGAGAGGAGTTGCCATTTGTGAACTGATGAGCTCAAGTGAGCACAAGTTACATTAGCTCATCATTAACATCAGCCTAACAAATGCCTTTTTACAAAACTTGTCAATATATGTTCAATATATGGTATGAACTATATTATACTGTACAATAGTATTAAAATAGTTGTATCTACAGTAGATTATCAATGCATTTATGTGGGGCTTGTCCAAATCACACAACACAATATACCACACATGGTACCTAATACAATATAGAGCAATCAAAAACAGCTGCTGCACCTGGCTCTAAAAACTGTGGCCGCCATGATCTCATGAGGTTATCGTTGCCCACGTGTGCATGACATCAGAGTCTGGATCAGGTCCGACACAAATCTAATCAGTATGTATTGTGCAATGATCAATGATTCTGCGCAGGCCTGGCTCACCCCGAACACACCGAATAATAGTCTGCCAGCAATATCAGTCAGTAGTCAACATTTGTTGTTGATAACTTGTGTTGCGTTGCTTTGTGGCCCTCGCTTTCATGTGACACTACTCGACCACCGTAGATCTGGGACCAAGACGGAAGAAGTTTTTTCTTTAAATTGTAATAATTTCTAAGCAGTTTTAAGAATTTAAATAATGCAAACATCATTCTTTTTTTGCAGCACATGCTGCGAAGACATCCTTTGATTGAATTGTGAGTATGCGACATAAAACACACTTACCAGCCGAGATCTGCACATCTGCTACAATGCGTTCTTTGCGGGTAAATCTGCGCGGTATGACAGCCAGATCTGCGACGCCCCTCATGATGTCATTCCAAAGTGCTTCCACCTCATCAAGGCTCTCCAGGTCTCGAACAACGTCTGACGGCATAGTGAGGATGATGTTGTCAAACTCCAGCTCTGCCCACGGTGAAGGAGATTTGCGCAGCAACGACCAATCAGCTGCTGTTGTCACGCCTGAAACAAACAAAGGGTCGAGGTTGGAGTGCAATCAAAACAAAGCTTTGAATTATAGTGATTATTTTTCAAAAGCCCCATTGTAGGCAGACTGTAAATACAGCATGACGTCATCATGCCAAAAACTGCATGTTTCAAAGAAAGCATTGCTTCTTTTACTAAATGGGCTTCATGAATACAACATACTCATAAAATAAGGTAAAGTAGTGGAGTTTTGTTTATTAAGTTATTGGAGATAACGTGTAGTTGTATTAAATATCAAGAAAGACCACATACGGTGCCAGAAGTGGAGGTTGATGGGTCCAACAAACAAACAAAGGACTTTCAACTCGACACCACGTAGGCAGTTTTGTTGCCTAAACCTGACTTTCGTTTTGTTGTATGATGTCGTCCCTGAACACGGAACCAATACATACTCGGGTTTAACATTTACATTTGTTTGAATGTTGATTAATGTACATTGTCCTTTTTTTAAAATACAAATTTAATGAAATCAAACTTACATAACTTATTTAAATAATAAAACATGATTTGTTGAAAGCTACCTGAAAAAGAAAAGTGTAAACTGAGTTGAGTCAGTCAACAAGTGTTCCACAGCCCTCTGGGCCCCTAACAGGTTGTTGAAAAAAAAGAAAAGGAAAGTAAACTAGACCAGAAACTTTCTTTCCAGGCAGCAAATGTTCATACTGCTGCAAGATGTGCATTCGATTCTCCTTACAGTCCTTTGTGGAGCATGAACAGACATTGACACACACTCACCTGACTTGTAATAAGGAGCAGGTACAGCCATCTGCACTATGACCTCTTCCCCCTCCACCTTTGTGTTGGGTGGAGCCACCAGGTAGATGAGTCCCCCCCACAGGTTCCACACCTGCATCTTCTCTGAGGTAACAGGAAATTGCTCATAAACACGAGGTGCTCTCTTCAACTCTTCAGCATCCAGGTAGTCTGTTTGACAACCGATCTGGATCTGAGGGAGACATGGATATGTGTTACTTCTTGGAAAAACAGCGAGAAAAGTCAGATTTTGTAGGAGATGAATGTAAGTCAATGGTTATAAAACAAGCCAAAATAGCATGAATAAATTGAGGCATAAAAGGATATTAATAGAGGTGAAATGTACAAGATACGTTTCTGATTTGGGGCTTTATTGACAAAACAGACCTGACTTAGAGGTATAAATTAACAGAACATTGACAAAAACACAACAAGCTTAGTATTCAATTGTGTGTACCATACCGTCCAGCTCTTGTTGACCATGTTTGCTGGTATGATCATCTCGGTCTTCACACCAGGAAAGAGGTACAGGCCTGTACTGATCCACGTCGCCTCTCCTGGCACACATAAAGATTAGCAAAAAGGTCACAAGAGAAATTTAACGGCCTTCATGTGAATGCAATGTAATACCACACACACACACACACACACACACACACACACACACACACACACACACACACACACAACTGCAACATATTAAATTGTACAGAGACAAATTACAGGTCGGCATTTTGATCTCACAATTATTTAACACATTTATTCACAACAGTGAGTTCTGACCTGCTGTGTTAGCATTAATCATGATCCTTTGGTATCCCCCTGTTGGCATCAAAGGCTTGATGAGGAAGGGCAGAAGGGCATCAGGATCTTGGGACACATTGTATACCGCTCTCCCTAATCTGAGAAGTAGATGGTCTTTGGGTGTCTTCACAGGGTTCTTCTCACTCACCTTGAAATAAAGTGAACATGAATAATCTTAAAACGGATCCCTGCAACACAACCTGATTGGTTGATAGCCAACAGGTTTCCAGTGAGGGCAACAATATGAATGAATAGGCCTAGCTTAGTGATGACAACAAAGGGCATTCGTAGTAAAATTGCAAAAAAAAGTTATACTGATATACTGTTACTGATGTTTTGTAATTACAAATGTAATATTATATGTTTGACTCTCTCCAAATATCAGATTAATGACTAAATTCATGACACTTCATATTAAATCATAGACTCTAAAGTCATTCATGACCCACCTGTGGCATGTCTGGAGACTTAAATATGTCAATAAGGACGGACAACACCTGTGTGTAGGAGCAGCTGTCATGAGCGTTCATGTTCAAGTAGTTGGTGCAATCCACGCCCAGTTTCTTAAGATGTTCCTCCTCATGCTTGCCAAGTTTTTCACCCTGGGTAACATGACCAGCAAAGAGACGTAGAAGAGAGCGGAAGTGGTCGGTGTCTTTCTTGGCCTCGGTAGGCACATGGACCTTGTAGGATCTTTCATTCATGAATCCCGCCAACAGGCTCAAGCCCATTTTGTTCAGGATCTTGTTTCCTGAAACACAGTTAAAACAAATATCACCTGATTTACCGGTCTCCCAACATTTCAAAAACTCCACAATAGCCTAAGTTGTGTCTTTGTACTCTTATATCTATACTCTTTTTTAACTTAGGTTTATGAAGGTGTGTTATATGTACGGTATAAAGCAGTAGCCTGTTGATAAGGAACCACAATAATCACTTAGGCTGCAGATCAACCATCCTCCATTTTGAACCCCACCACTGTCATTTCTGCTGTACTTTGACACTGAAAATAATAGAATTTAGCGCTGTGGAAGTCATTATGTGGGGCTGAATTTACATGTGCCTGATAAGTGTCAGTCCAGTACGATATCACATGAATATGCTCAGCAATCCTATATCACCAGGTGTTGAAATGGGAACCACAGAATAAAACTTTAGTGGTGCATTATCATACCTGAGAAATCTGTCATTGAGTTTTGCCCAGGGTGAGTCTGTGCCCAGTTCCAGGCATGTCCACCAATTAGCAGACCTCCTCCTTCTGCCACAAAGTCTTGGATTTCCTCCACACGATCGTCGCTGTACGCCTGACAAACGAATACACTCAGGTCTTTCCTGAACTCACTCCCCTCATACTTTACCCCTGACTCGCTGAGATGGTGCTTTGGCTTAACACCAACCACCCCCTTCCGGCCTTGGTCCAGCCAACCGATGGCATTGTTCCAAAATGAAGCCAGTTTCTGTAATGAAAACAGTTAGAAAGAGTTTTCACTACGCGCTCAATATAACTTACAAAGAATGATTTCTGTTCATATAAAGAAATTTAAACAGCACCTTTTCATTCAGAAAAGATTCATGTGTGACCACAATGACTCGTCCCTTCCCATAGTAGGTTCCTGCCAGGAATACCCGCCCATCCTCAGTGGTACCAATGGGGAATGCTAGCGGGCCGTGGACCAGAGCCTCAGAAGCATAAATAACATCGCTGAGGTCAAACTCTGAAACCCCCCGGAGTAAGAACTCTAGGTCATCGGCAAAATCCTTACCGACACTGTATGAGGGAAGAGAGGAGGGAGAGAGTGAAACATAGAGAAGAAGACGTCCATCATCCTCATGCCCTATATCAGTATTCTTTCATTCATTTGTCAGTAATAATAAACTTTATTTATATAGCACTTTTCAAAGCAAAGATTGCAAAATATTTTACAAGATATTAAACAATTAAACAAAAAAAAGTTATACAACATTGAGTAAAGAAGCAACATATGAGAAAATAAATGCTCAATGAAATAGTCTAATCACAGAAACAAATGTCAGTGAGATGATCTAGATTTGTTTGATGCGTCAAGTAGACTTTCAATAAAGAAAATCTTATAAAATGTTCTTAAGTAAGTAAACCTACAAAAGTTATGTATAATAAATGAAATGTGTCGTATTATGCTCCTGCCGTGGATTAAGGGTTGGAATATTACAACCCGCTCATAACACAAAACAATGCAATGTATAAAATCACAATTAAACGAAGTAAATTGCTTCATTGATCAAACTGTATAATTTGGTATTAATGATGAGGGCCACACATGGAACAGATTTTAAATAAACAGAAAATTCCCACATTTGAAATAGAAGAGGAGTATACACTTACCGTAAAGCCATCCAGGAGGATGGGATCTGTGGGGGGACAGGCAGGATCTCTGCCTTCCCATAATGCGTAGTGAAGTAGATCCCAGCCACAGCGGACACTTTATTCCCTGGAAAATGTAGAGTTGCGTTCTCCTTAGGGTGTTGTTGATCCCAGCTCCACGCCTCCCCTGCTATCAGCACTCCTCCTCCAGCTTTCAGAAAAGCCACCAGGTCCTTCACGTCTGCACCAACGCTGTAGGCGTCCGTCACGTACACACCAACCTCCCGGTTCTCACTAAAGGCCCCAACAACTGTGGCTTGGAAGCTGGATTTGCTGAGGTTATCAGCGACTCCCTTGATGTGTTTGTGGACCCCCACAGACAGGTTGTTAGATCCATCTCCTCTCAGCCAGGTCAGAGCGTTCTCTACCAGAGCAGGAAAGGTGGTCAGGTAGGTCTCATGACTCAGGACCACAATCCTCCCACGGCCGTACAGAGAGGCTGCCATCAGGACCTGGCCTTTGCTGTTCATTGCTAAAGGAAAAGCGTGGTCTCCAGTCAGCACCAGCTCACTGGGGACAGAGGAGCAACAGATGTCCAGCTCCCCAAAGCCTCTCATCAGGGACTTGTAGGACTGAGTGTGTCGGGTGGACATGGTGTGTTGAATCGATTAGTTGAAGTTTGGATGAAGAGGGTGGATGGCAGAATAGCAGAAGAATAGTGTTGAGTCAGAGATAAGTTGTGTTGGTGGATTGTCAGGGTGTCCTGTGGGAAAAGAACGAGCATTGCAATCAGCTTGTGCGATGTTGCATGACTTGTCGACAGTGGTACAGGGATTCATTCTGCATTATGTCATGTGTAGGAATTAAAAACAAATAGAATAGAAATATACTTTATTAACCCCCAAGGGGAAATTTGTCTGTGGCAGCAGCAAACAAGGTTACACAATAAAATAAAAATATTAAGTATGGAAAATGCACAATATATACAACATAATAAAATAACAGAGCAGGACCTATTCAATTTAAGAAAATAAAGTAAATAGAAATGCACAGCATATACACTAAATAGAATCGTATTAAATTACCTAAGTAGGAAAAAATAAACAAAACAGTAGTGCACAAGATCACCAACAGCAGCAACAACAGTGTAGCAGTGTTATAGTCTTGTGTTTGATTTGGCCAGATGTGATATATTACAGAGTCTAATAGCAGAGGGCAGGAATGTTCTCCTGTATCGGTCCTTGTGACAGCGGAGCTGAATCAGTCTATTGGAGAAAGTGCTCCGCTGTCAGGGATAACATGTTGCTGCATGCAATTAACTTGTGTGATGTTGTATGAATAGTTGTCAGTAGTACAGGGATTGATTCTGCATTATCAAATAAAACAAGTTTAAATTAATTAGGTGTGTTTACTCAGTAAATTTGTTTTGTGCAGCAAGCACAGCTTTAGTCATTATATTGTGACATATTGTGCATATTTTACGAATAGAATGTCCCTTTGTTTTACATTTTTACAAATTTTCCATAACATCACAAGTCCTCAATTTAAGCAGAATACTACTATTAAAAGAAGCCTGACTTCAGGCAACTACGAGAAAACCATTTATTGATTCTCATACACCTATCAAATATACTTCTTTTATTATGAAAGCAGCAACACTCAATAAGAAAGTGATGACTTATATATATATGACCAGTTTCTTATTAGATCACAATGAATATTAAACAAGCTGGGGAAAAGGACTAGATGACTAGACATGGAGCAATTATGTATATATGTCATTATGTGACATATTGTGCATATTTTGCCAATAGAATAACCCTTTGTCCATTGTCTGTGAATTTCAGTGGATATCATCATAAAGAACATGAACCAAGACCTTCATTTTACAGAACATCCCATTACAAGTCCTTCATTTGAGCAGAATACGAATATTAAAAGTAGCTGCTGGCAAAGACAAGAACAAACATTTATTTATTTATTCTAAAACACCTATTAAATATGCTTCTTTAAAGGTTCACTCAAATGTACATGTTTTTATTGTCAAGTTGTCTCTATTCAAACATGCAAAAGAGTGAAATTCATCACGACCAAAACAGAATTTATGGTTTTCAACAATCACTTACCTCAAACTGCTCCCTGGATGGATCAGAACTCTAGTTTGTGGATTCTTATTAGTACCTGGGTATCTGGCTAGACAGTTCGCTCACCGCTAACATGCACATGAACTCACTGCTTTCCAAAGTCAGATCAAGAATTGGTTACCTGTACCGTAGCAAAGCCTCCTTTATACCCTCTGACAGTCCTTCCCATCTTAGACTATGGTGACATAATCTACTGGTCCGCCTCCAAACGTCTCATCAATAAACTAGATGTAATCTACCAAACCGCCATCCGCTTCGTGACCGGTGCTCCTTTCAACATTCATAACTGTAGCCTGTACTCTCTAGTCAACTGGCCATCACTACCCGCAGATCACTGCAACTGCTTCTGAGTTTGCTTCTCCAGGAACAATGTTTGTTTTTTATATATTGCACTTATTATGATGTAATTTTTGTTTGAGATTATTTGAGATGTTTCTATGTTGTATTCGTTTGCAACGACTTGCCTCCTGTTGCTGCCTTTTTGGCCAGGTCGTTATTGTGAATGAGAACTGGTTCTTAATTAACTTGACTGGCTAAATAAAGGTAAACATAAAAAAAGAAAATAAATTGGCATTAAAATGTACATGTTTTTATGGTCAAGTTATCTCTATTCAAACATGCAAAACAGTGAACTTTATCTTACCTTCCACTCAGAACACCTCACTTGTCTATACCTGAAAGTAGGTCCCTCCCCAACTTGATTCATCAAACCTACTGCACTTCATTGGAATGATTAGAGACGTGCTATAACACATTGTCATACGTAGGAATAAAAAACAAATATGTGGGGGGGAGTGATAAAGAAGGGTATCTGTTTCCTGAGAACAACGGTGAGCAGTACAGGGATAACATGTTGCTGCACTGAAATAACTTGTAAATATGATGAATCGTGTTTTGCAACAAGCCAGATGTGCCAAAAACAATTTGGAACTCATTTTCATGTAATGTGGTCATGCCCACTGATCACAATATTCTGGTCTTCTGTTCTAGTAGAGATTGAGAAATGTATTGGTGGTAAAATGGTAATGGATCCAGAACAGTGTATTCTTGCTGTTAGCTCCTTCTCTGGTCAAAAGGCCAAATTTCTACATATCATGCTTTATGCTGCACGCCTTTCAATCTTACATGTTTGGTTAGATGTACCTCCTACGTTGGCAATGTGATAAGATAAATTATTATCAATTCTTCCCTGAGAAAGGTTATTTTATTCATCTATTTATTTTCTTATACTTGATCCCTGTCAGATTGTCTTGTGTGTTACTGCCAAGCTCTCCGGCGTTATCCTCGTTCCAATATCTGATCAGCCTGTTCCGACCCTGTCTGCCTGTTTTCGACCTTGGGTTCTCTGCCTGCCCTTTTTTTGGATTTGTTTGCCTGATTGACTGATCTCCCGGTTTTGACCCTGCCTGAACAAGCAAATCGAACTATACTTGTAACTCTGTCAGTGTCGCGCTCTTGGGTTCCAGGGCCGAGTACTTGTAATCATTACAGTCTTTGTCAAGGATACATGTGTTTATGCTGGGACAACATTTCAAGAATATCTTTGTTGTTTAATTTTAACCATACGTGTATGTTGATTTCCTGATTTGTTTTGTTTTAAAATAGAGAAATAGGGGAAAAATGTACATGTTTTTATGGTCAAGTTATCTCTATTCAAACGTGCAAAACAGTGAACTTTATCTTACCTTCCACTCAGAACACCTCACTTGTCTACCTGAAAGTAGGTCCCTCCCCGACTTGATTATCTGTTTCCTGAGAACAACGGTGAGCAGTACAGGGATAACATGTTGCTGCATGCAAATAAATTGTGTGATGTGGCATTAAATTGTCGACAGTAGCGCAGCGATTAATTCTGCATTATCAAATAAAACAAGTGCCCGGCTTCAGATCAACCTTCAAGACAAACAGTCCTGTAGACCTTTTACAAATGCAACAACGTAAATATTCTAAATGTATTTCCTGTTGCAATGAAGAAAACGGGGACCTGAGCTGTTGCCCCAGCAACAACATCAAAGCAATATGAATATCAAAATATGTACTATATATATATATATATATACTGCAGGGCACTTAAAGGGTGGAGGGAATGTATATTTGTAGACTACTAGTGCAGACCGGGCCAAATACACCAGCCATGAATAGTTGCACCAAACACCAAAGTCGTGGCTACTCAAAGTCAGAAACACCAGAGAGATGCACTCTGGTTCATAGGAAAAATCACCAGGGGCCAATATAACCGTTGGAGTCCCCAACTAAAAGCGCTCCAAACAGCTATAGATTAATTAGGATGTTTCGATATGAAAAGTATTGAATTATGGTACTATTCTACCTCAAAATAACTTACAAAAGGCCCCAGAAGCAAATTTAAAAAATATGCAATTCAGCTAAATATGACTTACTGTTTAAATAAAAACATCGTAGAACTACATATACTTGACAGAGACATGTTTCTGGCTCTGTTCGAGAGTCCAAAAATTTAAATGAAGGACTTTTACTCTCAATAGTTAATAGTTTTACTTAATAAAGATTTTAAGTACTAATCTACCACTGCCAATAACAAAAATCCCAGTTAGAGAAAGGGGGATAAAGCAAGACAGTTTGCCTGGTGCCCTAAAATAACTAAAATGGCCCTGAAGAACCCAGGTCGGGGTTACTTGCAGTCATAAACATCGGTGAAATGCACTTAGTGGGGATAATTTCCAAACAGGCGTATTAATTGCTTGCTAACCACCGTGGGGGTATAAAGTGGAGCATGGATTTAATGAGTGGAGGTGTAGTTGAAGTTATAAGTTAATATGGCAAAAATGTACATCATTTCAGTTGCAACGCGAAGAGCGCTGTTCCTGTAGGATATCCGCTCGTTGACTCAAGGGAGGTGAAGAAGAGTTTGCTTGTAACGTTATCCAGCATTCATGTAGCGTTAGCAGGCTGCGTCCAGCATCCAGCACCAGAAGTGCCGTCTACGAGCTTGTGCTTGTTTACTCAAAGCTCATAAATATATAACTTGACACGAGTCCACATTGCAACAAATTCGGAAAAGCGCTCCATGGGGTCATCCACCGAGTGTGGGGATCAGATGGGCTTCTCGAGATATGGGAAGGACACACACAGAGACGGAAAGACAGATTCCTTGCTTTATAGTTAGTAATTTTCCAGTGACAATGAAGGTAAAATTAACATTAACACAAACATAGTGAAAGATTCAGCTCCTAGCTCTGGATGTGTTGTACTGATGCTGTTATATTAACTATCTTACTAACATGTAGCTGCATGCAAACAGCTTGTGCAATGTGGCACTATCTGCCCTGGGATTAATTCTGCATTACCAAATAAAACAAGTGCACAGGTACAAACCAATCTTCATGACAAATCCTATCATCCTGATAAATATAGTGTCTGATTAATGACCTCTGGGTTTTTTGTCTTCCTAGAGGACTGACCAGTTTCTTACTGCATTCCCCCCTCTAAGAGGATCATATTCATTGATGGAGTGAAAACTTATTTTCAAATGGAGCTACTGAATTTAAAAGCTCAATGGTAAACTATGAAACACCAGTTTCTTTTTTGAAATATTGCAATACATATGGTTAAATACAACAACAAAATAAGAACGAAAAAGCAGTGAATTAAAATACCCACTAAATACTCAATATCAAGATTTTGGTCCTCATTGAACCCATCGATCTGCACTTTTAATCAGCAGAAGTTCAGTCGTACTGGACCATGGGGTTGTCACTCCAGGAAGGCAGATTGGAGAGCTTCTCCTCAGTGGCTGTTTCTATGGGCCAGCCCCAGGCTTTAAAGAATGCAGACAGATTCATCCCCACAGTCTGGGAGAAAGTCACAGCATACAGGTTCATCTTTCCACTGTTGTCCTTTGGAAAGTTGGACATCTCGTGGTAGGCAGCAAACACCTTCTTAATGGCATCCCAGCCAAACTTGTCCTGGAGCTGCATGGAAGGAGACAGAGGTAAAGGAAAACCTGGAAAAACAGCATTGTTGTCTCTTCATCTTTTCATCCAACATTTTAGTTTGGTGTTAAATGTGCATTAAAGTGTCACTGGGACGATTTGGCCTCGAGAATGTCCGTCTAATCAGTGTTGAAACCTGAAGGCTGAAACAAGCTAGAGGCGTGAAATTCTTCCCCACAACTGGATTTGATGTGCAGATCCCAAATCAATTTGCTCTACAAAAAACGTCTTTGACCATAAAAGTTTTTTTACTGTACCAACACAAAAATGTATATGCTTTGTATGTTAAGGTATAGAAGCTCTAGAGTACCTTCTTAGAAATTAAATTAAGATTTGACAAATAAAAGGTTTGAATACAGAATTGCAGCTTGTGGCTTTGAAGGGGTGCAATTGTGTTGACTGACTCCTGTGTGACATATATTCTTTACAGCAGGGGTATTCAATTAAAATTCCAAAAGGTCCAGATTGAGAAAATGTCCTCGGCCAAAGGTCCGGAACATTACAATAATATCTAACTTGCGCTATTTAGTGCCATATTCAAGAAGCCTAGTAGTAGTAACGTCTCTGTGTAGCCAACAACTGTCAAATCAAATAAAGAAAGTACACATCAATTATATTTTAACAATTATTATTCTCAGTAGATGGATTATAAATAATACATAGAAATACAAAAATAAATATTCTTCTCATGTCAAGTAAAATAAGAGCTAGATTAAAGAATAACTGACATAACAGAAAGCTTTTCAAAAATGTGCATCTTAAAATAAAGTAATTCATTTTAGAAAAATTAATTTCACTGAATTGTCCTGCAGCTTTAAATTCACTTCATTCAGGTGTGAAGTGATGTCAATCAAAAAAGCCACAATATTATATTTTTCTCATCTTCTAAAAAGAGAAATTAGTGAGCATGGACTTTATCTGTGGTTATTAAACCATTTGTTTCAGTTCTATTCTCTCTGTTAACATCATTGTTGGACAGTGAACTCATGCGTTAGGATTCTGATAATTTTGGGCTCTTAGGTTTATTTTCTGTGTCTTCATTTAGATGTGAGTGGGTGCGTTTGCTCAAACGAGTTGTTCTTTGTCTCGTAGTGTCGCTTCATTTACCGCTTTTAATAATCGTCACGGTGTCTAAACATATGAGACACACTGGTTATAAACTGTCCGTGTGAAGAATGAACCTATAAGAGTCTGTTCATTCTTGGTTAAAGACTCTTGGTCTCTTTGACCACTTTTCTCTCTTTGGAGAACGTCATGTGAAATAACTTCTCTGACTCACGTATTATTCTCCTGCTCATCCTTCTCTTTCCTCATCTCTCCCCCAGTGTGTGTACATCTCACTCGATTCAGGAAACTTGTCAGAATACCCATATTTGATTGGCTGAGCTGCATCATCGTGATGTGATTTACAACGCATTGGTCGGTGTGTTTCCTGCACCGCTGAACAAGTGCCGTAAAGGCTGAAAAAGCTGCGGCGTTAACATAGAAGCGCTCTGTCAAAATAAAATCGATTTTAGGTCCTGGGTCCGGATACAACGGCGTCTGGGTCCGGATCCGGACTGCGGTCCGCCAATTGGCGACCCCTGCTTTACAGAGTAGAATAAAAGGTATTTCTCGCTCACCTGCATGTATGTCTCCAGGGCCACCCACATATTCCAACCGGCGAGTTTCTTGCCCCCCTTCACATACGCCTCTGCTCGACCTTTTCGATTTGCTAAACTCATATTTGGATGAGCCTGCGTTGAACAAGATGAAATTACATAATTGTTAAACAATGTAATCCAAATGAAAAGCCAAACATTTTACTCAACAAATAGTCGTCTTTTGTGACATGTATTGGTATAAAAACATGTCACAATACAAATTAAGACCAGGCTCTTCTAGCTATTGGTCTCAGTTGTGTTATCAAATAAATAAAATGTATTTACTCCACCTTTGCCCTGTTGATCCCCAGCACCTCTTCATGCACATACACTGACCACAGGTTGCATGTGCACTCTGTGGTGTGTGATGGGAACTCCCAGCAGCCTCTTTGTTGGTTGTGTCCCAGTTCATGGATGGGCCCCCACAGGCCTTTACTCCTAACATGGTCAACACTGACCAGCTCAGCTCCTGTGGCCTTGTGTGCCATGATGGGATAACCGCAATGCATCCAACCTGGACAGAGAAAAACCAGAAAAGCAAACAGCGTCATAGCAATGAATCTTTAGGGCTCCATATCTATGGTAATACACAGTACTACGTAAATATTGTAGTACTGTGTATTACTATTCTCATTATATGTTTCATTTCTGTCATTTTATTGACTATGTTGTAATTTTATCATGTTGTTCATTCAGAACAAATTACATCTATTGCACTTTTGTCCATCCTGGGAGGGGATTTTGGGGGGGGGGGGGGGGTTCCTTTTCCAATACGATGGTCCAAGGACAGAGGATGTTGTATGCAGTACACATTGTAGAGCCCTCGTAGGCAACTTTTTGATTTGTGATATTGGGCTATACAAATGAATAGAATATTAATATACAGTATATTGTATTGCATGCAATCAGAGCAAAGCACAAGACACAAGTCTCATATTAGCATGTGTTGTTACAAAACTCATCATTCAATTAGTAATTTCAAACAAGAAGAGTTGCAATTTTTGAACCAAAGACATTGCCATGATGCAGTATGCACCCAATGTCATCTAGTGTCCCTCAGAGTCCTGGTAATATATTTCCATGATACTGTATGAATGGTTGTCTGTCTATTTCTCTTAGTTCTGTGATAGACTGGGGATCTGTCCATGGTGTAACCTACCTCTCACCCAGCGTGAGTTGGGACAGGCTTCATCTTTCAGGGACAAAGCAAAAACAAAATAAGGCATACAGTATCATAGTCGAATACAACTAACCATGGGATATCTGCACCTCCGTTACAAAGCGTTCTTTGCGAGGAAATTTGTGTGGTATGGCAGCCAGGTCAGCGATGGCCCTCATCATCGCATCCCAAAGGGTCGCCAACTCATCAGGGCGATCCAGGCTCCGAATGACGTCTGATGGCACAGTGAGGATGATGTTTTCAAACTCTAACTCGGCCCAAGGTGAGGGAGATGTGCGCAGCAATGTCCATTCAGCAGCCGTTGTCACGCCTGAAAAGAAGAAAGGGATGGATATATTTGAAAACAGAGAAATTAATTACTACACACAATTATTTTGTAAGTTTTTGGTTTGAGGTATGCTTTAATACATTTTAATGGACAACTGGTTAATTCAAAGTTAATTCACTTGAATTGTCCCAGCATAGAATTGAGTTTTATGAACTTAGTTCTGGAACAAAGACCATGCCCCGAACAAAGCTCATTTCCTCCGCACAAAGTATTTAAACACAAAGAACCTCTTCACTTCCTCTTTGACTCAGTTTTCACATGACGTGCAATTCCCGAGCAAAAACCAAAAAGCTCAACCGCTTACCTTGCAACATGGAACTGGGGCTCTTTCTCACTCCTTCCGACAATGACCCTTTCTAAAAAGATTATCTAACTTCTGAAGTCCCGGATATCCCACCTTCTCCCACCATCCTTTGCCGCCAGCAACCTCGGCTGCGTTTAGCCATCCACGTTCCTCGCGGCTCCCAACATCTATCTTCGGACAACTAGGAAGTTGTCGGTCCCTCGCCTTCCAACAGCCCCAGGGGGAGATCCCGATCCTGACGCTCGAAAGACGGCCGTAAACCACCGCGACCTTTCTCCACCATGTCGACGCTCCGACAGTCCCTATACATCCCACATTTCCAAGTGAACAGTCTCTGAAGAACGCACTCACCCAGCGCAATATCCCCTTCCATCAGTCCAACAGAAAAGCAAAACTGTACAAACTGTTCACAGACTCTCAGCACACCACTCTCGCTTGATGAGCCTCCAGATCACTGTCGGATTCCAAGCGCCGCATTAGCCACATCAGCCGCGTCAGCCCTGCCAGCCGATGATGTCACGACGCATACCACGGCCAGAGAAGCCCAGCCATCCACATCAGCCCTTCCAGAGGGCCAGGTCGTATTGCACCCCCTCCAAACTCTCTCTTCCCCAGGGACATCTCACCCTGCAGTCTCTTTTACCCAGTCTTTACTACCATCCCACGCACATGCATCCCTTTATCCCACCATCCTTTCCTCTTCCCTCGCTCCTGCCTTTCCTGCCCCAAATAACTCGGCCAACTTTTCTCCTTCCAACATGATACTGGTTACCTCAGCTGCTCAGACAGCAGGAAACCTTGACGGAGTCACTGGCAAAAAAAAACCTGGTTCCCTCCTGTTTCTGCTATATTTTAGAGTTTTCGCAGCTCACTCTTCCCTTCCCTCTATGGCAACAAGTGGTTGTCAGCCAAATGGCCACCCAAATTCTTATCCTTCACACCTTCTTCCACGATCTCCGAAATGTATCCCATAGTTTTAGCAGCCATTCTTTGGGGGCATGAATAGTCCAAAAAGACCTTCGCTATCTACTCAGACAGCGCTGTCGTAGGCATCATTAACAAAGGGTGGTCACATTGTCTAGATATAATGCTATTCATGCGGAGACTGACCTTGGTTTCAGCACAGCACCAGTTCATCATCCGAGCCTCCCACATTCCAGGTCAAAAAAATTCCATCGTTGATTCACTTTCCCGTTTCTCGTTCCAGAAATTCAGACGATTGGCAACAGACTCAGACCCTCTGCCGACTCCAGTCCCACCGTTTTCAGCCACCATCTTCAACTGACCCTGCAACTGGAACACCTAATCTCTGCCTCTCAAGATACCACTCTCATCATACCTCACCGGATGGAATGGCTTCAAAGCTTTCCACGCCTCCCTCAGCCTTCCATTCCTATCACCCGGTATCCTTAACCTCACAAACATCATTACATTCGCTCATTCCCTCCTTAAGATCAAGTTTTCCATTATACGGGTCAACATAAGCGGAATTAACTGCCTCATTAAACTGTCCTTAAGGACTCCGTGTCCAACCTTGACCCACTCACACATCACTATTCTACTCAAAGGTCTCCAAAAAGCTGAACCACACCCTACGCCTCAACATCTGCCCCTCACTTCGGACCTCCTCAGCCGCTGCATCCATACACTCCGCTCAAGCTACCTGACTCCCTTCACAGACAAAGTATTAGAGTCCATGTTCTTGCTGGCTTTCCTCGGCTTCCTGCGCTGCTCAGAGTTCACTGCCTCAAACTCTGACCACTATCCGTCATGACATGCTACCATGTCTGACATCTCCATCCATCCTCCCGACACCACCGTCTATCACCTCAAATGCAGCAAGACCAACCAATCCGGTCCATTTCAGCCCATCTACCTCTTCTAACTAGATTCATACCAAAGTCCATATGAATTCATCCGTGACTACATAAGATCAGCCAGCCGAACGTCTGCGCAAGACCCCCTGTTCGTCACAGAGATGGGCAAACAGACCCAATCCCTTCCTCCCTCAACCCCTTTCCACTTCCTAAATCTATCCCTCTCATTCCATCATGCAATAAACCATTTGAAACCCATATCATTATTAGCGTGCTCCTTGTTAGTTAATAAACAATATACCTACACATCTGCCATTTACCCCATGATGATATACACATCAGCAGACCAATACCAGTGTGTAACCCCCAACAGACTCACCAGATTTATAGTAAGGCACAGGTACAGCCATCTGCACTATGGCCTCTACCCCCTCCACCTTTGTTTTGGGTGGAACCACCAGGTAGATTAGTCCCCCCCACAGGTTCCACACCTGCGTCATCTCTGAGGTTACAGGGAATTGCTCGTGAACACACGGCGCTCTCTTCAATTCTCCGCCCTTCAGGTGGTCTGTTTGACAGCCTATCTGGATCTGAGGACGAATGTGTGTTACTAATTGTTAACTGTAGTTTGTAATATAAATAAATGGATGTAATGCTGGAAAGAAGGAAATGGTAATGGTAATGACTGCAGTGCATTTATAGACAAAAAGTGGTTTCCTTCACTTAATTTCGCAGCAGCCATGGGGTTAGGTTTTGTTAGATGTTGGGGGAGGGGCCTGCTGCCTCTGCAGGGGATGAGCTGGAACATTAGTGGGGGAGGGGATTCATGTATGTTGGACTGGGGTGGGGAAATGTTGCTGGAGACAGGGGCAGTGTACGAAATGTGGGGGGGCTCAGACCCCCCGAGGCCCCTTGATTGACACTTCAGACTCCCTGCAAGTCTCAATAGCAAAATTACAGGGGTTCTCTAAAATCATAAGACAATTATTTGTCACTTGCAATTGTCACAAAAATGTTTTTTAAAAGCTTACTAGTGTGTGAATGTGTTCCCAAGATTTCCTCTGGGTATTTCGCACACTGGACAGAGACAGGGACATGCAAGGAGTGGGCTGGACCTCCATTGGGGATACAACATTAACAACATCAACAAACTTAATATGTGTACAGCACCTTCCAATCTTTGTTGACAATCTCAGCTGGCATGGCAACGAAGGTCTTCATACCAGGTGAGAGGTAGACCCCTGTACTGATCCACTCCCCTCCTCCTGACACGCACACACACACACACACACACACACACGCACACACACACACTTATATTCAACAGGACTTGTGGTGCAGTGTGTGGTCAACACAATCATTGGGATACTACCTAATTATTGCAAGTCTGCTCATTCTGCATATAAGTTGTAACTTGTTGTAACAGTTCACATCTTTGTCCACAACAACGAGGTCTCACCTTCTGTGTTGACATTAATCTTGATTCTGTGGTTGTAGACAACTGGCATCAAGGGGTTATCCTTGATGAGGTAGGGCAGCAGGGCATCAGGATCTGGGCAAACCTTATACACCTCTGTCCCTACACTAAGGAGTAGGTGGTCTTTGGGACTCTTCACAGGACAGCTGTCACACACCTGGAAAGAAAATTACCAAAGATGTTGTTGTAATAGATCTGGATGGATGTCAGCTTTGTACTGCTACACTGGATTTTTTCGAACTCACCTGAGGCATGCCGGACTTCATCACAATGTGAGTGAGGGTGGACACCACCTGTTTATAGGAGGGGCAGTCATGAGCCTTCATGTGCAAGTAGGTGACGCAGTCTGTGCCCAGCCTATTGAGGTGCTCTTCCTCATGCTTGCTAAGTTCCACACCGTGAGATACATGACTGGCAAAGCGGTGCAGGAGGTGGCGGAAGTGGTAGGAGTCTTTGATGGCCTTGCTTGGCACGGGGGCCTTGTGTAAACCTGCACTGACGGTTTTCCTCAACAAGCTCAAGCCCATTACGTTCAGGATCTTGTTCCCTGAAAGAAATTGCAGCAAACACAAACTCATTGGTGAAACTATTACGTTCAGGGTGGGAGTGGGTGGGTTAACAGAATGTTTAGATTTAAGTGTATGCAGGCTTGTTACATATAAAAAACAAAGTGGCCTATCAATGAAAAATATGTTCTCTTTGTGGACATCAAAACACCTCTTCTGTCTCTGGTAATTTTAAGTCTAGTCATTTTAGACTCATGATGTTCTTAGCGCCTGCCAGACTTTATCACCAGCTGTAATTCATATGATTAATTACCCTGCTTTGTGTGGCTGCTGTATATACACAGGAGTTTTGCACAAATCACTAGCAGCCATTTGAAGCAGCAGGTTACTCTTGCTTCTTGTGGTTGGTCTGCTGCTGTGGGCTTTTGGCTTTAAGGTTCATATTATCTGGGCCTGGGCCTGAGCCAGCACTCAACAGCTTCTTTTCGATTGCCCAGTGCTTCAACCTTCCTGCTGCTCAGCATTTTGGCCTCTCTGCAAATGTACTCTTCTTCAATTAAACCATTACAATTATCCAGGCAGCACCGGCTCTCCTGCATTTGGCATCTTTCTTATGCAATGACGAACTCCAGTAGTCATTCAGCTGGTTGCCTCTGAATGGCACCAGTAGACTCTGGGGGACTGTTCCCACAAGTTCTGTAACTTTCTGAAACCAAAAATCCATCACTGCAGAGGTGAGAAACTAAGCTGAGTTTCAATTTCTCTAACTACTATTAGTGGTACTTTTTATGCATACAACCAGATGCAATACCATGATTTGCCTTTATGGTGAAACTGTCTGAAAATGTGCACCATTATCCCCATAGTCAGAAAGTATCGCATCTCTCCCCTCTCTATGAAGACTGGCCAAGACTTTGGATGCGATCAGACAACATGACGTAAACTACTTCATAACACAACCCATAGTCATCATGCTTGCCACCACTGCAGGCACCCAAACAGCGAACTTTCCTGTTTCTTGTTGGTGTACTCTCATACCTGGGAAATCTTTTAATTCATTTCGCCCAGGGTGTGACTGTGCCCAGTACCAGGCGTGTCCACCGATCAGCAGGCCTCCTCCCTCTGCCACAAACTGTTGGATTTCCTCCATATGATCATCGCTGTATGCATTAGTCACAAATACGCTCAGGTCTCCTCTGAAGTTTGTCTTCTCACACTTCAACCCTGACTTGCTGAGAACATTGGGGGAGATATTTTGCGCGACACCAACGACCCCCTGCCGACCTTCATCCAGCCAATGGAGAGCATTTTTCCAAAATGGAGCCAGTGTCTGCGATAAAGGAAGTTATTACAAGAAAGGCAGATCAGCACACATCTCATTATGTAGCACACTAGAAACATCCAACAGCAGGTTAATATTTAACTAAATAAATAGAGTAATCATAATTACTGTCATACTATTTACCTTGTATTATTGCCTACATTAACATATTTTTCTTATTTAACTTATGAAGACAAACAGTCTACATTAAATGAGTCTGATTTGAGCTCTACCTCTCGTCCCAGAAGCCCTTCATGTGTGATCACAATGACTCGTCCCTTTCCATAGTAACTTCCTGCCAGGAATGCTTGTCCACTGCTCGTGGTCCCGATGGGAAAGGCTAGCGGGCCGTGGACCAGAACCTCAGAGGCTAGATATCCACCTTGGAGGTCAAAGTCTAAAACCCCCTCGAGTAAGAACTGTAAGTCATCCTCAAAATCCTTTCCGAGCCTGTATTTGAAAGAGGAACGAGAAAGATATATGCCAACTATGTGGGTGAGTCTATTAATTAAGTGTGTCAATTTTCATCTTTTTTCATTCATAATCAAAACATTTTAATGGGTTGAATTTGTGTCTATGAAAGTCAAATAAATAACATTAGGAACAACCATATGTGATGCATTATATTTATTATTAGTCTACTGATTTTGATATTATGATCGTAAACTGGAGGGCCAAATATGTGGAGAGGTTTTCGGATTAGAAGTTGCAATAAGTACAGTATACACTTACACTATGGCCATCCAGGAGGATGGGATCTGTGGGTAGACAGGCAGGCACTCTGCCTCACCCCGACGGTCAGAGAAGTAGATCCCTGCCACACCAGAAACCTTATTCCCTTCAAACTGAAGCAGTGTGTTCTCCTTAGGGTGTTTTTCAGCCCAGCTCCACGCCTCCCCTGCTATCAGCACTCCTCCTCCAGCTTTCAGAAAAGCCACCAGGTCCTTCACGTCTGCACCAACGCTGTAGGCGTCCGTCACGTACACACCAACCTCCCGGTTGTCACTAAAGGCCCCAACAACTGTGACTTGGAAGCTGGATTTGCTGAGGTTATCAGTGACTCCCTTGATCTGTTTGTGGACCCCCACAGACAGGTTGTTAGATCCATCTCCTCTCAGCCAGGTCAGAGCGTTCTCTACCAGAGTAGGAAAGGCGGTCAGGTAGCCCTCATGACCCAGGACCACAATCCTCCCACGGCTGTACAGAGAGGCTGCCATCAGGACCTGGCCTTTGCTGTTCATTGCTAAAGGAAAAGCATGGTCTCCAGTCAGCACCAGGTCACTGGGAACACAGGGGCCACGGAGGTCCAGCTCCCTAAAGCCTCTCATCAGGGACATATAGGCCCCTTCATGGGGATTTGTGATGGGTTGGTTGGACATGGTGAGAAGGATCGATGCTCTGAAGATCAGATGAGAAGGAAGGCGGATGTAGAAAAAAAAGCTGTCAGATGTAAATTGCGTAAAGTTTAACAATTGTTCTCAGATTAGTGGATGTTGAGTCAGTCGGACTGTCCTGTGGGGAAAAAAGGAGAGACCTGACGAATCAAAACAAAAAATATAAAACTACATTTCCTTTATGTTAGACATCATGCAACAATAAAGTTAGAACAATAAAACATCAATCTAAAACTTTAGCCTCAGAAACAAAATAAATGTCCTGTAAATTATTATCCAAAAGTCATCACAAATAAACCAAAAATTTCAAGGAAGTTATGTTTTTACCTGTAAAGTCGTCTTTCTGCTTGTATTATTACACTGCGACACTATAACAAGCACTCCTCCAAAAAGACTTCCTTGCAGGAGAGAGGAGTCAATATAAATGAGAGCAAGAGCAGGAGGGATGGTTTCGGTAGGAATGTGAAGGACAATAAAAGGAGGAACTTCAGCAACTGACACCATAACAAAGGGAAGGAACACCTGTCAGTCATATATTGTTGTTAAAGTTCAAGGCTTAAAGAGGTTGGTTGAAGCAGACAAACCCTGGGTGTGACTGTATAAGAAACCGGTTCATCCAGTCAGTATTTTACTAATTTTTGTGGTCGAGATCATAAGTCATCTGAAATGATCCCTGCTAAGCAGCAAGAAGTCACACACATCAAGTCATATATCAACCCAGGAATCAAACAACTAAGTCACCTTATGATTCAGTCGATGAGGCTAAGTCTAATATATAAATAAGTCTTATATCAGACATCCAAATAAATAGCTTGTATTCAGCTATAGATAAAAGACTGCAGATGTATGCTTGCATTGTGGGAACACGTTCTGGTCTGCATGGGACACCCAAATAATCTAAATGCACATACTTGGTTACAATGGAGACAGGAAGTCACTAACCCTTGCCAAATGAAACTGAGTAGGAGAGTCAAAAAATACATAAAAGTTCATTGAAGTCAGTGGAAATATCATAGGCATATTATTTATTTGAGTTAAAATAATGGACCCAAACTCTAAACTTAAATGTTAGAATGGTTGTTGGGAGATGTTTACTTCAAGTAAAATCATTTAATCTCACAAGATTGTCATTCCAAGATTCGATCATCCAGAAGTTGACTTAAACCATATAGTCAGAATGGTGAACCCACCACTGGATAAAACTCTCTATTATTTCTCTCTCTCTCTTCATTTGGGTAGAAAAGCTCTCTCTGGTTGGACTGGGATAAATCCCCCAGCTGTTCTCCAATCAACTAGTAGGGGAGCTGTTTACAATAACTGCAAGGTACAAAAGATTAGCAGAGGAATCAAATTAAGTAGATGTTTATTAGTTAATTTTCCATTGACAGGCATTAAAGTCAAATATTATGTAATGAAATTAAAAACATCTTAAAAAGCCTGACTGATTTACTGTAACTGTGTGATATTAAGATTGGGTCATAAAGCAAATTATGTACCAGGGAAAGAAGCAGCTTATTAATTCACACACACAAGAAACATCTACACATCCCTGAAAGAATAAGGCTGGGGATATATTTGCTTTTTAACCAGGTGTTCCTGTTGCTTAGGCGTTACGTTCATTTCTGAGGACGTGCATAACCAACGGTCCAAACGGATGCAGGATACGCAAGGTAGCGTCATGCCTATGCAAACGTGTAGTTAAAAGCAAATATCTCCGACCTTAATGTTATCATGACCCTAAAACAAAAATCTGCATTTCATCCCTCTAGTCTACACCTTCAATCAGCAGAAGTTCAGTCGTACTGGACTTGAGTGCCAACACTCAAAGCTTACACATGTATGTTGAGCCAAAGTCAATATTTGTAGACACTGAGACTGTAATAATACCACATTAACTGTGTCTACTCAACATCGTCACACACTTCTAATGGTAGTGTTAATGGTTTTGCTACAAAAGCAACCCAGGTGCTGCATTTGCATCAAGTCAGATATGAACCCAGCACTCAAAGCATCAGGTAAACCCATAACTTAGTTTATGAGGCAAAGTCCAAATTATAAAGGTTATATATTAACTAACCAAACAGATAGCTTTTATTCAGCTTTAGATACAATACTGCAGATGTTTGCTGGCTTTGTGGGAACACTTTCAGGCCTGATCTACTTCCCAGACTTGGTTACAATGGGAACAGGACTCATTGTATTTCATGATCCTCTGCCAATTTAAACAGATTACGAGATTCAAAATCAAAGGATACAGTGGAAATATGCTTTGGCATATTCCTCCCTCAACTTAACTTGTCAGAATGGTTGTTACCTCCTCAATACCTCACTTTTCTTCCCACCAGCAGCATTTCTTCTTTATGTGCATGTGTCGTGCATGTGTCTGTGTTACGCACGTTTATCTGCTCATAAAGGTCATAAAACACTCATAACAAGAAGAGAGACAATCTTAAGATATCACACCAGTCACGACGCCAGGTACATAAAGTGGGTGAGTTTGTCACCCTTGCTTGGACCACGCCCATCCTCAAATTTGACCTTCATTTCAATCTCAACTGCACACCTGTAAAGTTCCATGACTGCATGGTGCACTGCAGTGACGCTATCAAGGTCACAAATCTGTCCACAAACACCTGAAAAAGGACTCAAAAGCGCCTCTGTGGTGGTGTGGACCCAAAGATCGACACACACACACACTCAAGAAGACTCGCAAAGGTGGAAACAATACCAGTATCGCTGTCACGGCTGGAAGCAACTTGCAGACAAATAGATTCCCCAGAAAAACCTGCTCTTCCTGTCTCGGAGCACAGAATGTAGTCTGCTGTACTACACACAGGAATGGGCTCGTGATCATTAGTGCGCAGCTGAACAAGCACTTGGCCCACCCTTGATACATTTGATTATTATTCAGATTACTCATGTTATGCTGAATCAACAAAATAAATATTCTGTGATCACGAGAACAGTTTTAATTAATAATAATCCAAAAATATATATATTATGATCAATAAATAATCATTTTGTGATGTCAAGAAAACAAGCTTGTCATTACAATATGAGATCATGTTTGCAAATATTGTCAAGAATACATGCTATTAGATTTAAGGATAGGCACGTCTGTGTAAGCAGGCCCTATCTTCAAGAATATAGATATCCTTTTATTCTTACATTACGGCTGCTACAATAATCAATCAACAGTTGCAGAGATATATTTTGGTAAATTTATTAAATGATATGGTCAGAATGGCGTAGCCACTATTGGGCAATCTCTCTTCCACATTATTTTGTATGTCTCTCTCCATCTGGGTGAAGAAACTTCCTTCAAATGAACTGGTAAAATTCCATAGCAGTTCTCCCTTCAACCGGCAGGGGAGCTGTTTTACAACAACTGACAAAATTAGAGTGAACAATAAAGCAATTGTTCAGGTGAATTTGCAATTACATTTTACATTAAAACAAGCTGTATAACCCCAACAACTATTATCTATATTACTTCCATGTTGTACAATCCACATATCTAGTTCCATATGTGAATATGGTGAATTTGACCACAAGTTCAACAATAATTCATCCCTTAGTTCTCTTCTCATTCAAAAACAAACGGATGAATGAAAATAAGTAGCAGAGGGGTGCATTAAATGTTTATCAGTGTCTTTTCCATTGACAATAAAGAAAAATGTTAAATTAAAGACATGTAGCAGGAGATCTTATAAAGCATGAATATAATGTCCAATAACAAGCAGAAGCATTAGAGCATGCAGTTTACTAATTCAACAAAGAAACAGCCACATATCTCAAAGTGAATTACTGTTATTATGACCCTTAAATAGAAACGCATTTTTTTTCTCCCTATAAATGACTTTAAAGGTTCTCTAAATGAAGTCTGTGATGGAGGGCATGAACAGCGCAAACAACAGCTGATAGAGGTGTAAGGTGGGCATTATCAGCTGAAACCGCCTGTGGGCGCAGTGCAGAGCGCCGGGCATTAGCTATCCAGTGGGACACACAAACAGGAACTCACATGCACTAACATGCACGCACGGCCGGACCGGCTACGGATTTTGACACACGGAGGGAGAGCAACTTCATTCTATGCTCAGGACGCCATTTCCCCACTGTATCTTTACACAGATAATAGTTATTTGCTGCTATATGAATACTCTGAATGTTGTATATTGATCCCTATAACTCGTTTATAATAACTTGTGTACAGCATCGGTTACAGTGCTAGTGCTAAGGACTTAAGACATGTGGAATGACAGCAGAGGTATTAATGCTGCAGTTCCAAAAAAAAAGTGTTTCGCAGGTTTTCTAACTCATCTTCAAAATACAAGTATAGCCCACCTGGTAACAAATATTAAACATATAAATCATGTTCTTTTCAAATGGAGCTGCTGAATATAAAAACTGTATATATTTGGTTAACTATGTAACTCATGTTTAGTTTTTTAAATATTGAAATAAATATGGAAAAAATACAACAAGAAAAGAAGAAAAGAAAGTCCGTTAATTAAATTACCCACTAAATACTCAATGTAATAAATTTGGTCCTCATTGAACCCATCGATCTGCACTTTTAATCAGCAGAAGTTCAGTCGTACTGGACCATGGGGTTGTCACTCCAGGAAGGCAGATTGGAGAGCTTCTCCTCAGTGGCTGTTTCTATGGGCCAGCCCCAGGCTTTAAAGAATGCAGACAGATTCATCCCCACAGTCTGGGAGAAAGTCACAGCATACAGGTTCATCTTTCCACTGTTGTCCTTTGGAATGTTGGTCATCTCGTGGTAGGCAGCAAACACCTTCTTAAAGGCATCCCAGCCAAACTTGTCCTGGAGCTACATGGAAGGAGACAGAGGTAAAGGAAAACCTGGAAAAACAGCATTGTTGTCTCTTCATCTTTTCATCCAACATTTTTGTTTGGTGTTAAATGCGCATTAAAGTGTCACTGGGACGATTTGGCCTTGAGAATGTCTGTCTTATCAGGGTTGAAACCCGAAGGCTGAAACAAGCTAGAGGCGTGAAATTTTGCCCCACAACTGGATTTGATGTGCAGATCCCAAATCAATTTGCTCTACAAAAAGCTTCTTTGACCATAAAAGTCTGTCATGATGGATTTTTGCTCTACTTTTTGGTGGTGCGATTGTGTTGACTGACTCCTGTGTGACATGTATTCTTTACAGAGTAGAATAAAAGGTATTTCTCTCTCACCTGCATGTATGTCTCCAGGGCCACCCACATTGACCAGCTGCTGAGTTTCTTGCCCCCCTTCACATACGCCTCTGCTCGACCTTTTCGTTTTGCTAAAGTCATATTTGGATGAGCCTGCGTTGAACAAGATGAAATGATATGATCATTAAACAATGTAATCCAAATGAAAAGCCAAACACTTTTTTCAACAAATAGTCGTCTTTTGAGACATTTATTGGTGTAAAAACATGTCACAATACATATTAAGACCAGGCTCTTCTAGCTATTGGTCTCAGTTGTTTTATCAAACAAATAGAACAAAATTACTCCACCTTTGCTCTGTTGATCCCCAGCACCTCTTCATGCACATACACTGACCACAGGTTGCATGTGCACTCTGTGGTGTGTGATGGGAACTCCCAGCAGCCTCTTTGTTGGTTGTGTCCCATTTCATGGATGGGCCCCCACAGGCCTTTACTCCTAACATGGTCAACACTGACCAGCTCAGCTGCTGTGACCTTGTGTGTCATGATGGGATAACCGGAATGCATCCAACCTGGACAGAGAAAAGCAAACAGCGTCATAGCAATGGATCTTTAGGGCTCCATATCTATGGTAATACACAGTACTACGTAAATATTGTAGTACTGTGTATTACTATTCTCATTATATGTTTCATTTCTGTAATTTTATTGACTATGTTGTCATTTTATCATGTTCATTCAGAACAAATTACATCTATTGCACTTTTGTCCATCCTGTGAGGGGGATCCCTCCTCTGTTGCTCTCCCCGAGGTTTCCTCCTCTTTTCTTTCTCCTGTTAAGGCTTTTTTGGGGGGAGTTTTTCCTTGCAGTACACATTGTAGAGCCCTCTTAGGCAAATTTTTGATTTGTGATATTGGGCTATACAAATGAATAGAATAGTAATATACAGTATATTGTATTGCATGCAAACAGAGCAAAGCACAAGACACAAGTCTCATATTAGCATGTGTTGTTACAAAACTCATCATTCAATTAGTAATTTTAAACCAGAAGAGTTGCAATTTTTGAACCAAAGACATTGCCATGATGCAGTATGCACCCAATGTCATCTAGTGTCCCTCAGAGTCCTGGTAATAAGACAGAATACATTTTTTCTTTATATTGTATTCATTTTTAAGCAGTTTTAAGAATTTAAGTAATGCAAACACCATACTTTTTTTTTACAGCACATGCTGCAAAGACATCCTTTGATTAAATATGTGAGTATGCGACAGCAAAACACACTTACCAGCCGAAATTTGCACATCTGCTACAATGCGTTCTTTGCGGGGAAATGTGGGTATGACAGCCAGCTCTGCGACGCCCCTCATGATGTCATTCCAAAGGGCCGCCAACTCATCAGGGCGATCCAGGCTCCGAACGACGTCTGATGGCACAGTGAGGATGATGTTTTCAAACTCTAACTCGGCCCAAGGTGAGGGAGATGTGCGCAGCAATGTCCATTCAGCAGCCGTTGTCACGCCTGAAAAGAAGAAAGGGATGGATATATTTGAAAACAGAGAAATTAATTACTACACACAATTATTTTGTAAGTTTTTGGTTTGAGGTATGCTTTCATACATTTTAATGGACAACTGGTTAATTCAAAGTTAATTCACTTGAATTGTCCCAGCATAGAATTGAGTTTTATAAACTTAGTTCTGGAACAAAGACCATGCCCCGAACAAAGCTCATTTCCTCCGCACAAAGTATTTAAACACAAAGAACCTCTTCACTTCCTCTTTGACTCAGTTTTCACATGACGTGCAATTCCCGAGCAAAAACCAAAAAGCTCAACCGCTTACCTTGCAACATGGACCTGGGGCTCTTTCTCACTCCTTCCGACAACGACCCTTTCTAGGAAGATTATCTAACTTCTGAAGTCCCGGATATCCCACCTTCTCCCACCATCCTTTGCCGCCAGCAACCTCCACGTTCCTCGCGGCTCCCGACATCTATCCTCGGAAATCTCTAAAGTTGTTGTTCCCTCGCCTTTCAACAGCCACAGGGGGAGATCCCGATGCTGACGCTCGAAAGACGGCCGAAACCACGCGACCCTTCTTCACCATGCCGACGCTCCGACAGTCCCTATACATCCCACATTTCCAAGTGAACAGTCTCCCGACTGAAGAACGCACTCACCCAGCGCAATATCCCCTTCCATCAGTCCGACAGAAAAACAAAACTCTACAAACTGTTCACGGACTCTAAGCACACCACTCTCGCTTGATGAGCCTCCAGAGCACTGCCGGATTCCCAGTGTCGCATCAGCCGCTATGCCGAAGACGTCACATACCTCAGCCAGAGAAGCCCAGCCATACACATCAGCCCTTCCAGAGGGTCGTATTGCACCCCCTCCAAACTTTCTCTGCCCAAGGGACATCTCACCCTGCAGTCTCGTTTACCCAGTCTTCACTACCATCCCACGCACATGCATCCCTTCATCCCAGCATCCTTTCCTTTTTCCTCGCTCCTCCCTTTCCTGCCCCAACTTCCTCGGCCAATTTTGCATCTTCCAACATGAGACCGGCTACCTCAGCTGCTCAGACCTCTCCAACAGCAGGAATCCTTGAAGGAGTCACTGGCTAATTCTCATCCCTCAGTCCTTCCACGATCTCCGAAATGTATCCCATAGTTTTAGCAGCTATTCTTTGGGGGCATGAGTGGTTCAAAAATACCTTCACTATCTACTCAGACAACAGCGCTGTCGTAGGCATCATTAACAAAGGGCGGTCACATTGTCTAGATATAATGCTATTCATGCGGAGACTAACCTTGGTTTCAGCACAGCACAAGTTCATCATCCAAGCCTCCCACATCCCAGGTCACAAAAACTCCATCGCTGATTCACTTTCCCGTTTCTCGTTCCAGAAATTCAAACAATTGGCAACAGACTCAGACCCTCTGCCGACTCCAGTCCCACCGTTTTCAGCCACCATCTTTAACTGACCCTGCAACTGGAACACCTAATCTCCGCCTCTCAAACTGCCATCCTCAACAGCGTTGCCCCTCGAACACTCTCATCATACCTCACCGGATGGAATCGCTTCAAAGCTTTCCACGCCTCTCTCAGCCTTCCATTCTCATCACTCGACATCCTTACCCTCACGAACTTCATTACATTACTCCTTGTTTCTTCTTCCCTACACCCTTTCATCCTTAACCCTTCATTCCTCGACCCACATCCCTACATCCCTTCATTCCATGATCCCCATCCCTTACCCTACATCCCTTCATCCCACAACCCCTTTCCGTTTCTTAAATCTATCCCTCTCGTTCCATCATGCAATAAACCATTTGAAACCCATATCATTATTAGCATGGTCCTTGTTAGTGAATAGCCAATATACCTACACATCTGCCATCTACCCCATGAGGATTTACACATCAATAGAACAATACAAGTGTTTAACCCACCAGAGACTCACCGGATTTATAGTAAGGCGCAGCTACAGCCATCTGCACTATGGCCTCTACCCCCTCCACCTTTGTTTTGGGTGGAACCACCAGGTAGATTAGTCCCCCCCACAGGTTCCACACCTGCGTCATCTCTGAGGTTACAGGGAATCGCTCGTGAACACACGGCGCTCTCTTCAATTCTCCTCCGGACTTCAGGCGGTCTGTTTGACAGCCTATCTGGATCTGAGGACGAATGTGTGTTACTGATTGTTAAAAGCTTACTAGTGTGTGCATGTGTTCCCAAGATTTCCTCTGGGTATTTCGCACACTGGACAGGGGCATGCAAGGAGTGGGTTGGACCTCCATTGGGGGCACACCATTAACACCACCAACAAACTTAATATGTGTACAGCACCTTCCAATCTTTGTTGACAATCTCTGCTGGCATGGCAACGAAGGTCTTCATACCAGGTGAGAGGTAGACCCCTGTACTGATCCACTCCCCTCCTCCTGACACGCACACACACACACACACACACACACACACACACACACACACACACACACACACACACACACACACACACACACACACACACACACACACACACACACACACACACACACACACACACACACACACACACACACACACACACACACACACACACACACTTATATTCAACAGGACTTGTGGTGCAGTGTGTGGTCAACACAATCATTGGGATACTACCTAATTATTGCAAGTCTGCTCATTCTGCATATAAGTTGTAACTTGTTGTAACAGTTCACATATTTGTCCACAACAACGAGGTCTCACCTTCTGTGTTGACATTAATCTTGATTCTGTGGTTGTAGACAACTGGCATCAAGGGGTTATCCTTGATGAGGTAGGGCAGCAGGGCATCAGGATCTGGGCAAACCTTATACACCTCTGTCCCTACACTAAGGAGTAGGTGGTCTTTGGGACTCTTCACAGGACAGCTGTCACACACCTGGAATGAAAATTAACAAAGATGTTGTTGTAATAGATCTGGATGGATGTCAGCTTTGTACTGCTACACTGGATTTTTTCAAACTCACCTGAGGCATGCCGGACTTCATCACAATGTGAGTGAGGGTGGACACCACCTGTTTATAGGAGGGGCAGTCATGAGCCTTCATGTGCAAGTAGGTGGCGCAGTCCGTGCCCAGCCTATTGAGGTGCTCCTCCTCATGCTTGCTAAGCTCCACACCGTGAGATACATGACTGGCGAAGCGGTGCAGGAGGTGGCGGAAGTGGTAGAAGTCTTTGATGGCCTTGCTTGGCACGGGGGCCTTGTGTAAACCTGCACTGACAGTTTTCCTCAACAAGCTCAAGCCCATTACGTTCAGGATCTTGTTCCCTGAAAGAAATTGCAGCAAACACAAACTCATTGGTGAAACTATTACGTTCAGGGTGGGAGTGGGTGGGTTAACAGAATGTTTAGATTTAAGTGTATGCAGGCCTGTTACATATAAAAAACAAAGTGGCCTATCAATGAAAAATATGTTCTCTTTGTGGACATCAAAACACCTCTTCTGTCTCTGGTAATTTTAAGTCTAGTCATTTTAGACTCATGATGTTCTTAGCATCTGCCAGACTTCCTCACCAGCTGTAATTCATATGATTAATTATCCTGCTTTGTGTGGCTGCTGTATATATACAGGACTTTAAACAAACCACTAGCAGCCATTTGAAGCAGCAGGTTACTCTTGCTTCTTGTGGTTGGTCTGCTGCTGTGCTTTTGACTTTTATGCTTTTGGCTTTAAAGTTCATATTATCTGGGCCTGGGCCTGAGCCAGCACTCAACAGCTTCTTTTCGATTGCCCAGTGCTTCAACCTTCCTGCTGCTCAGCACTTTGGCCTCTCTGCAAATGTACTCTTCTTCCATTAAACCATTACAATTATCCAGGCAGCACCTGCTCTCCTGCATTTGGCATCTTTCTTATGCAATGACTAACTCCAGTGGTCATTCAGCTGGTTGCCTCTGAATGGCACCAGTAGACTCTGGGGGACTGTCCCTACAAGTTCTGTAACTTTCTGAAACCAACAATCCAGCACTGCAGAGGTGAGAAACTAAGCTGAGTTTCAATTTCTCTAACTACTATTAGTGGTACTTTTTATGCATACAACCAGATGCAATACCATGAATTGCCTTTATGGTGAAACTGTCTGAAAATGTGCACCATTATCCCCATAGTCAGAAAGTATCGCATCTCTCCCCTCTCTATGAAGACTGGCCAAGACTTTGGATGCGATCAGACAACATGACGTAAACTACTTCATAACACAACCCATAGTCATCATGCTTGCCACCACTGCAGGCACCCAAACAGCGAACTTTCCTGTTTCTTGTTGGTGTACTCTCATACCTGGGAAATCTATTAATTCATTTCGCCCAGGGTGTGACTGTGCCCAGTACCAGGCGTGTCCACCGATCAGCAGGCCTCCTCCCTCTGCCACAAACTGTTGGATTTCCTCCATATGATCATCGCTGTATGCTCTAGCCACAAATACGCTCAGGTCTCCTCTGAAGTTTGTCTGCTCACACTTCAACCCTGACTTGCTGAGAACATTGGGGGAGATATGTGGCGCGACACCAACGACCCCCTGCCGACCTTCATCCAGCCAATGGAGAGCATTTTTCCAAAATGGAGCCAGTGTCTGCGATAAAGGAAGTTATTACAAGAAAGGCAGATCAGCACACATCTCATTATGTAGCACACTAGAAACATTTAATATTTAACAAAATAAATAGAGTAATCATAATTACTGTCATACTATTTACCTTGTATTATTGCCTACATTAACATATTTTTCTTATTTAACTTATGAAGACAAACATTCTACATTAAATTAATTCTGATTTGAGCTCTACCTCTCGTCCCAGAAGCCCTTCATGTGTGATCACAATGACTCGTCCCTTTCCATAGTAGCTTCCTGCCAGGAATGCTTGTCCACTGCTCGTGGTCCCAATGGGAAAGGCTAGCGGGCCGTGGACCAGAACCTCAGAGGCTATATTTCCACCTTGGAGGTCAAAGTCTGAAACCCCCTCGAGTAAGAACTGCAAGTCATCCTCAAAATCCTTTCCTAGCCTGTATTTGAAAGAGGAAGGAGAAAGATAGATGCCAACTATGTGGGTGAGTCTATTAATTAAGTGTGTCAATTGTCATCTTTTTTCATTCATATTCAAAACATTTTAATGGGTTGAATTTGTGTCTATGAAAGTCAAATAAATAACAGTAGGAACAACCATATGCGATGCATTATATTTATTATTAGTCTACTGATGTTGATATTATGATCGTAAACTGGAGGGCCAAATATGTGGAGAGGTTTTCGGATTAGAAGTTGCAATAAATGAAAAGTACAGTATACACTTACACTATGGCCATCCAGGAGGACGGGATCTGTGGGTAGACAGTCAGGCACTCTGCCTCACCCCGACGGTCAGAGAAGTAGATCCCTGCCACACCAGAAACCTTATTCCCTTCAAACTGAAACAGTGTGTTCTCCTTAGGGTGTTTTTCAGCCCAGCTCCACGCCTCCCCTGCCATCAGCACTCCTCCTCCAGCTTTCAGAAAAGCCACCAGGTCCTTCACGTCTGCACCAACGCTGTAGGCGTCCGTCACGTACACACCAACCTCCCGGTTCTCACTAAAGGCCCCAACAACTGTGGCTTGGAAGCTGGATTTGCTGAGGTTATCAGCGACTCCCTTGATGTGTTTGTGGACCCCCACAGACAGGTTGTTAGATCCATCTCCTCTCAGCCAGGTCAGAGCGTTCTCTACCAGAGCAGGAAAGGTGGTCAGGTAGCCCTCATGACCCAGGACCACAATCCTCCCACGGCCGTACAGAGAGGCTGCCATCAGGGACTGGCCTTTGCTGTTCATTGCTAAAGGAAAAGCATGGTCTCCAATCAGCAGCAGGTCACTGGGAACACAGGGGCCACAGAGGTCCAGCTCCCTAAAGCCTCTCATCAGGGACATATAGGCCCCTTCATGGGTATTTTCCTTGAGCTGGTTGGACATGGTGAGAAAGACTGTTGCTCTGAAGATCGGATGAAGATGCTGTAGAGCAGTGTAAAGCCAGCATGTAAGTTGCGTAGGTGAATGCAGTTAAACAGTTGCACCTAGATGTATGTTGTGTCAGTTGGCTGTGGGAAAAGAAAGAGCTGACATAGATAAAATCTAAAAAAAAAATTCACTGCTGATTGCTGGTTCAGACCAAAAATATTTCAGTTGCTCTCCACCTGGAGCTACCAAAGCCCAAGATTGTACAGTTTTTCCTTACAACCAAACATCAACTAAAAGCAAAACGTTTTTTTACCTGAAAGTCAAGTTGTCTTTCTGCTTGTATTAGAAGACAGTTTTCCAGACAGACAATCCACCAAGGACACTACCTGACAGGAGAGAAGAGGGAAATGAGGGTGAGAACAGCATTGAGTAGTTCGGGGGAAATAACAAAAAGAGGAGGGACTTCAGTGACTACAGCTCAGTGACAGGCTGCTAATGACAGCCAGGTTCAAACATCAATGGATAAAGACACCCGTCTGTCAACAGTCTCAGTGTGTGGATACACCCTGAATGTAAACAAAAAGGTTTTCTCCAACAAACCAGCCCTCATGAGTAGTTACAAAACCTGGCCAGTGGCCGCCCAGGTAGAGCAAATGTTATTAAAACAAATAATGTGTATATGATTATAATAATAGGGAAAGATAACGATCTGGTTTTTCTTCTTAATTAGACAAATGTATGATGCATAGAAGCGTTTAACGTACCCAACCCGAGAAGTAACTACAGGAATAGAAAATGCATCATCTTGTTTTATTTTCTGCGTGTGTCTTGATCTTATGTTTCTTCTTTGACTTCTGTCTGTCTGACTGACTGTGTGGAGGAGCAAACAGCGCAGTACTCACTCAGGTAGGTTAACTTTTCTGTGCTGCGCAACACTCAAAACCGAAACTCCTTAAAATATACAAGAAACGACATTTTTATTATTTAAACAAATCGAAATTAATTAAATAAAGTCTACTTTACCATGGGGACGTGGCATTCTCTGACAATTATCAAGAATTATCAGACTATGCTAAACGTTTCAAATCCCGGAAAACTCGCAGTCATGAGCGGAACCTTCAAGGACACTACGTTTCCGAACGAGCCTATTTTTCTGATGGACAGTGGGTGCACCACAAAAGAAGCCCCCATCCGGTTTACTGCACTTCCAACAACCAACTAACATACAAAGAAGTTGTGGGAAAAGTAGTAACGGTTCTCGCGTGTATTACATGTATTACATATGTTTCGGTTCATAACTTTATGAAATCGTTCACAAACACACCATAAGGCTCAAAGTAAAAAAGCCGCTCGTGCAGATGTCGTGTACGCTGGTCAGCCCCTCTGGAGCGCGGGTCCCTCTGGAGAACGGACGAGCGGTGATTCTGGGCCGGGGTCCGGACACCGGAGTCACCGACAAGAGATGCTCCAGGCACCAGGGTGAGGACGGTCTCGACATAGATACGGTGTTGCTTTAACGTTACATGACACCTCACACTCATCAATTTAATTAGTTTGCGAAATACACTGCACGCAGCGATTTGGCTCGTGCTCAATGAGGTTTTAAGAGGCATGCAAGAAGTTTTAATGCAGAAGTCATAATTAATTCTGCTTATAGTAAGAGTTAGAATGCATCTTCATGGTAGCTATGTGGAGCATGATTTTAAAAAGTTGCTGAGTTTAATTTAACAACTGTTTTTTACATAGATAGATAGACTTTATTTCAGACTTTATTTCAGACTCAGGGTACATAGACACCTTCAGGGGGAATTGTGTTTCTGTCCTTAAACTTTAATAGGTGTTACATAGAGAGCTATATAAATTAGTTAGGAGAGAATAATCAAATTACTCTTTCAGGGCTTTGTAAAAATAGATTGCACAATTTGGAGGAATTGAAGATAAGAAGTAGACCTCAAGAACTGAAATTATAGTGGATGAATCGATTATACAGATACAATTTTTTTTTTTAAACTGGCAACTATTTAAATAGTTTGTGTCACTTGTCAATCAAAAATAAAAACATTTGTAGTTCAGGCTTCTTTCTTTGTAGACTGAGAATATTTGTTTTTTGCAAGCAATTTAGAGCGGTATGTTTGGGCTCTGGTAGTTTATACATTTTGAACTTTTTTCTACCATTAATGATGAATCAAGAAAATATCTTGCCACAGTAGTTGTGTATATGTAATGAATGTAGAGATGCAATTATTTTTTTACTATTTATTAATCTGACTATTCTCGATTAGTCATCTGGTCTAAAAAATGTCAGAAAGCAGCGAGAAATATAGGAAAGCTGACATGCGAATTACTTGTTTTTGCATTATTGCTTAAAAAGTGAATTCAACTATTAGATCATTATTAAAGTTGTCATTATTTCAGCTCCGAATGAATATCCAACTACGTGTGTGCGAGTTGTACATGATGGTGGTTGTGTTTCCTTGTGTGTCTCTCAGTGAAGGTGGTGGCTCGCTATGCAGACCAGGATGTTGTTGTTACTCAGGTATGAAAGCCCATCCCAGTGCCACGGTTCATGATTCAGCTAGTCTCCCTGTGAAGCTGGAAAACACCACTGGCCGTCAGACACGCCCGACAAACACCAGAAGGGAGTTAATATTTGGCAGCACACAATCAGTTATGTCTTCATGTCTTAAAACCAGATGACGGCACACTTTTCTCTTTGCTGCCTAGCCGCTCCCTGGTTATCTAACAACCTATGAACTCACTGTATGTGCATAAAGGATGCAGTCCAATGTCCAAACATGTCTTATTTTCTTCCAACAGCTGGGTCCCAATCCCAGTTTCCTGGACAGTGAGAAGCTGGGCCGGAGCCAGTCTGGTAAACTGACCCACGGAGGAACCCTCTTCCTGGTGAACCAGAGCCACCCGTTTAAACTGCACTACTCCTCGAGCTCAAACGAAACGGCGCAGAAAGGCCTAAAAGCCACCGATAAGACAAAAGGAGGCAGAAACGGGAAAGAGGCGCAGTCGAGTCCAATTCCCAAGCGGAGTTTAAAGGATTTCTTTTCTACCTCTCCCATGAAGGTATCACATTTGTTCCGTTATTGTGTTGACACGACTATTAACGCACCAACAAGGATTTAGTTTTAGTCGTTAACTCTTCTGTGTAAGTTTAAAGTTAACACTGGATCACATTTAGGATTAGAGTTTTGATGCAACAGAATTAAATTGAATCGAGGTTTCGAGTAGAAACTAAACTGACGGTTAAAGAGATCTCAATTGAATAATACTTCATTTGAAGCTAGTTTTGAAGTTTGGTGCAACATGATTTAAAGTTGTTTTAATCATGTTTGGATATGATTT
Source organism: Anarhichas minor (assembly GCF_050575085.1). Classification (NCBI taxonomy): domain Eukaryota; kingdom Metazoa; phylum Chordata; class Actinopteri; order Perciformes; family Anarhichadidae; genus Anarhichas; species Anarhichas minor. The sequence continues at coordinate 2,163,331 of NW_027466472.1, forward strand.
CTTGTTGGTGCAGCCCAGCCCAAGTGTATTATGTCATGTATCTTATTCACTTTTTGCAATGTTACAACAAAAGGTAATATTTATCAAGAGAAGTTGAAGAACAAACAACTGAAATTCTATAAAGTTGTATTTTTGTTTTCTGTTCAGTCATCTAAAAGACAGCTGAGTCCAGAGAGGGGACAGCCTGAGGTGAAGCGCCAACGACGAGACGAGGAGGCCTCAGGAGGACGAATGAAGGAAGAGGAAGAGGAGAGAATGGTGGAGGAAAAGCTCAAGCAGCTGCAGGAGTTGGCAGAGAAGTCTATGACGGAGAGGAGCAACAGCACCCGGCCTTCGTCATCGTCATCCTCTGTGAAGGAATGTCTGAAGAGCAGCTGGCAGCAGATCGGCAGCCTGATGCTTTACACGGCTGCTGGTGTCACAGGCAGCGAAAAGGTGGGAAGTGTTTCCAATAGAGCGGCGTCAGTGTCTGAGATCAGAGTACGACACCGTTTTGTTGTTGGCGACTTGATTTAGTTACTTCTTCTAAACTTAAAACGCACAATTACTCTAGTGTTCGTATATGTTTGTATTTTTATTTTGTTATCTTTGATCAAACTTTGGCACAAGAATTTCCTTCGGGGTTAATAAAGTTCTGTCTCATCAATAATGAAAATAATTGTGGTTTAATGTTTTTATTCTTGAGTGTTCGATCATTTGTCGGTCTCGTTAACGTAGCAGTTTTTCATATGAACACAGAAGTGCTTCGTCGGGGTCTCGTGTGTAAATGCCTGAACTCTTCCTCTTCTTGTCGCTCTTCAGATTGCCGGGTTTGACATAGATGGCTGCATCATCACCACCAAGTCTGGGAAAGTCTTTCCCACTGCGCCAGACGACTGGAAGTACGTCTTCCCTTTCCCTTTTTAAATGGTTTGTCTCTCTCTCTCTCTGGCTTATCGTAATATTCAGCTGCTTGTGTGTTCAATCAACAGGATTCTGTATCCTGAGATTCAGCCCCGGCTGGCCAGCTTGCTCAAGAGAGGATACAAGGTGAGGATTAGCAACAGTTGCTGATGATTTTCAGTGCAGTTTAGCAGATGTGAACCTGTGCAATGTGACTCTGGGTTTCCTAGTCTGCCCTCCCTCTTCCTACAGCTGGTGTTCTTCACCAACCAGATGGGGATCGCCAGAGGCAAACTGAAACCAGAAGTCTTTAAGTCCAAAGTGGAGGACATCCTGGCCGCGCTGCAGCTGCCTGTGCAGGTTTGGCCGTGTTGTGGTTTAACTCTCATCTTTCTCCCGATCGTTGTTCAAAACAAACTGACTTTTTTGTATCTCTGCGTCTCAGGTGTTCGTGTCCACCAGTCCTGGTCTCTACAGGAAGCCGGTGATGGGAATGTGGAATCACTTGTGTGAGAAGGTAAATGCCAGTAGAGATGCATAAACACACCCATATTGTTCAAGAGCCACACCCCAAACGCAGTATTTGCTCTGAGACGGATAGTACAAAAGTAATAGTTCCTGCTCGCTAATTCAAGCTGAGTCATCAGAGCCACCCTTTTGTCCCAGCATTAAGGTCTCTGCATGTTTGACAATACACCGTCTATTCTAGTTTTGACTGTGTCTGTGCGTGTGTGTTTCCTTAAATTCAGGCAAATGATGGCGTGACCGTTGACAAGATGCAGACTTTCTATGTCGGAGGTGAGTGAGGTTGGGTGTGTCGCCCAGCGTGATGAACTCCCCGTGCTTCTCAGTGGTCTGATATGGAGATGCACCAAACCTTTTAGTTTAGTCCTATTTCCTGAAACCCCAAAACTAACTACCTGAAATCTCCCCAAATCCTAATGCTTAGTGCTATACCTAAAACTAACTGGATTCACAGCTCTCCAAAACAACATTATACAACATCATTAACCTCTTCAAAGTGCAGAAATACAAAAATAAATTACCCTCTTACTATTGCTTTAAAAACATTTGACAAGCACACACACACACACACACACACACAGCGTCTTACTTTACCTTCGTGCACAGATGCTGCGGGCAGGCCGGAGAACTGGGCTCCAGGGAGGAAGAAGAAGGATTTCTCCTGCAGTGACCGACTGGTAGGACCAGGTGTATTAGTGGTGTTGCATTAGTGAAGAACATCCCATGTTTACAGGTGGCTTTACTGATATGGTATTCCAAAATTCAAATGCTTAATGCCCCTCCTCCTCCTCATCCTCCTCCTCCTGCCTTGAGTCGTTGTGTGTGTGTGTCATCTTAAATGTCATTAACAAAGGTAAATAAATGATACAACAATTTATATATTTACTAGTAGCTTTCGTCCTTCTTGTTTTTGTAGTTTGCTCTGAACATTGGACTGCAGTTCCACACCCCAGAGGAGTACTTCCTGGGCTGGAAGAGCGCCCCCTACAGCCTGCCTAATTTTGACCCTGTGAGTACAATGAACACACCTTATTGTTTTGTTTTTTACAGTACATGAGAATACGACGTTAAACGTTTTTCTTCCTCTGAACTTCTAGAGGAAGCTCGACTCCACTGCCGGGCTGTTGGACCCTCCGTCCGCCTGTCTCACCTCCAGCAGGACTGAAGTCATTGTTGCCGTGGGTTTCCCTGCGTGTAAGAGACAGAGGACGCTTTTATCGACTCGTCCGTCCTCTCGTCCCACCGACACCACGCTGACCTTGTTTCCTCCTCTCTTTCTGCACAGCTGGTAAATCCACCTTCTTCCAGACCCACGTCATTCCCAAAGGCTACGTGTACGTCAACAGGGTGAGTGGATGTTACTGCACAGGGCTCCAGTGCCAAACACATCCAGAGCATTCGCTTTTATGTACAAGAAGATTTGAACTGTTGAGTGTTACTTTGATGTTTGCTACCCTGCTTTTCTATTTGATCCACACGTTGTGTAACTGTTTTAAAGATGGTGTTATTGTAATAATGATGAGAAACACCAACACAAAGATAATTATGATTTTTTGTTTAAATTATTATTCATTACGACCTTTTTTGTTTTGTTTTGCATCAGGACACACTCGGTTCGTGGCAGAGCTGCGTTTCGGCGTGTGAGCGCGCCCTGAAAGAAGGCCGCAGCGTCGTGGTGGACAACACCAACCCAGACCCAGAGTCTCGCAAACGGTAAAGTGTGTGTGTGTGTGTGTGTGTGTGTGTGTGTGTGTGTGTGTGTGTGTGTGTGTGTGTGTGTGTGTGTGTGTGTGTGTGTGTGTGTGTGTGTGTGTGTGTGTGTGTGTGTGTGTGTGTGTGTGTGTGTGTGTGTGTGTGTGTGTGTGTTTCAGTATGCATATATACTCAGGATCATCCTCTCTCTGGGGTACATCCTTATGCTGACAAAGAGCACCAGTCAATCATATTGTACGCAGACAGAGTATATTTGCAGGCGGGGCATTTTTTACTAAGCTCTGAGTTGGTTGAGGCTCTTTGTAATTGTGTTGGCTCAGTGTGATGGACGTCTTAAACGGGCCGACGGGCTCCAGCAGCAGAATTTCTTGCTGTGATGTGCTGATGGCAAAAAAAACTGTTTTCATGCACCAGCGACGGGTTACCTAGTGACTGTATTTATTTCACTTACTTGCGTGTGATTGTATGCTGCTGTTGCTGTGTTTTGTGGTGTGAATTTACTGTTCTGTGTTCGTCAAACCAATACTCGGTGTGTATTTTCCAGGTATGTGGACGTGGCAAAGGCAGCAGGAGTGCAGTGTCGCTGTTTCCACTTCTCAGCCTCTCTGGAGCAAGCCAAGCACAACAACAGAGTACGTCTCTCCTCCTCTCCACTCTGTGCTTTGTCTTAATCTGGGTGGTGTTGTCTTTTCTTTTGTTTATAAACGCATTGTTGTTGTTCCCAGTTCCGTGAGATGGTTCCATCGAACAGCAAACACGTCAAAGTCAATGACATGATTTTCCACAGCTACAAGTGAGTGATACTGCTCTTTCTTTTCACATTCATGAGATATAAAAGTTTTTTTTTTTCTTCTTCTGACAAACAAAAAGCCCAAATTTGTGCACAGATTTGATGAAATGCAGCTAAACGCATGCCACCAACGCTTTAAGTTTTCTATTTTAATACATTTTCAGGAGCTTTTGTTTCGTCTTTGTGTCTGTGTTAAAACTAAAGTCTAAGTCAGGGCTTAGAATTCTGGTAATAAACACACTTACCAGTAATAGCTCTGGGACTGACCACTCTGATCTGGCTCTCTGTCTGGACAGGAAACACTTCGTGGCTCCTGCTCTCCCGGAGGGATTCTCCGAGATCCTACAGATCCACTTTGTCCCCAACTTCAAGGACAGCCAATCAGAAACCTTGTTCCGGCAGTTTTCTGAGGGCTGATTGGACAGAATTCTAACGTCGTTTGACTGTCAAATTCTCACTGACAAAAACAAAATGCAGATAACAGCCAGAGAAGCAGCTGAAGAGTGAGATCCAACCAACGAGCAACAGTGAAAGAAAATACACACCAAGTTAGCCAGTAGACACCGACATGTTTCAGCTGGTGGACTGTCTGGGCTCCCCGCTCACTTCTGTGCAGAGTACTGTATGTCAATGGCCTCTAACTACAGATTCAGACCAGTGATGGTAACTAGACTTGCATTAAAGTAATAAAGTACGGGTGTATTTCCATTATATATGCCTCCGATTATGTGTTATACATGTTGAGTTTAGAAAAATGAAAACAACAAGGATTACTTTTTTTTTTTAAATGTTGCGTATGAATTTACAAGTGAGTTTACCGCACCACAGTTATAAAAATCATCGGTATTCCTTTTGACAATAAAGCTTTGGAAAATACTTGATATTACAGTCTGTGATTATTCCCACATTCACGCACATTACGTCGTTGCGTCTTACTCGAAGCACTTCTGGATGTTCTCAGTCGACATCGGGCAGGAACTGGATGTCCTTCCCCAGGTGCTGCTTCAGCCACGGCATTATCTTGAACAGGTCGATGTGAAAGTCCCGAGCGTCTGGAGGCGGGTTCCCGCTGCTGTACTTTCTCATAGCCGGGTCGAGCCGGTTGCACACGTTCGTCGTGCCCCAGCTCACGACTCCCACCTGGAGATGAAAGCGGAAGAAATGTCCACGTGATGCTGACTGTGTGTAATGAAACTTTAATAAGTGAGAAACCTCGCTGACCTGAAAGTAGCGATTTCTCTTTGGCAGAAACAGGGATCCACCAGAGTCACCTGTGCAAAAAGAGATGACGTGTAACTAGTGTGAACCCCATGCTGGTCAAACTGGCGGCTGTGATGCAGTAAATGCAGAGTCCAGACCTTTACAGGTGATGGCGTACTGGTATGCTGAGGATCCCCCGGTACAGAGCAATCTGTCGGGTATGTACTCATCCAAAGTCACGTTGGTGGGCCGTTTGAGTGTTTGCCTCGCCTTCTCCACACAGCTCGGCCTCTGCAGACGGAAAATGACTCACGCTTTCATAATAACGACTTATTTCCTCCACGTTACTGAGCATGAAAGCAGCCCACGGTCTGAAAAATCATCAACTGTCACTCACCTGACTGTCTGTTTGAATGTGTGTTTGTTTGCGTTCGGCGTTCTTATGGATGAAAAAGGCAGCGGTCTCCATGTGTGGTAGCAGTTCCTTCCCTGAATGCACACATTCATTTAACTATTTTAGCTTTTTTTTGTCTTGAGTTCTAGATATTAACACTTTGTTCACAGAGAGAATATGGAACTAGTCCTTGCACACTCTTAATACTATAAATGCCTTTGTTCCTGTGAGGTGTAAAGGTCACGTACTGTGCTGCTGACAGGTGGAGTTGACTCTCTTCATGGCTCGATCCGCTGGTACGGTACACGGCAAGCAGATGGGTCTGTTGTATGACACAGTGTACACACACACTGACAATCAGGAGCATTTATGATAGTTGCATAAGATTTATTCCTTTTCTAAGCTACAAAATGGTGTACATTTCCGTGGTGGCTCCATCTTTTCTTCACTATCTTACCTGGCTTTCCAGGAGAGCGGGATGCTCTTGTTCACCTGAACCAGAGCGACATCGTAGTCGTAGAACTCCGACACGTTCCTGTGCTCCAGAGCCCTGATGTTGTACTTTGGGTGAATGACCACCTTCTTGTAAACCACCGTGCCCTCACCTGGGAACCAAACAAGCTGCTTGTCATAACATAAAAAATGGTGCAAAGTCAGCAAGACGGTAAATAGAACTGATCTAGATCTGCTGTAATAGAGAAGCGAAGTGAGTCGACACCTTTATGGTTTTAATCTAGGCTTTGAGTCCTAAAAAGATAACTTGTGCTAGAAATGTGCTCTTGTGGTACTTCAATGTGATTGAAATTAAAACATCTGACACAATGCACACTTATTCAAACATTAGAATAAACAAGAACTGCATGCATGTATAAAAAGTGTAACGGGCACAAAATCATCAAATGATCACCAAGCTACTGACCCAAAATCAGCACTCATTTGCTGTTGTTGATGCATCTTATTATCTTATGGATGATGAGTTAAAATTAACTTTATTGTCATTCATAATATTAACAGGACAAGTGCACAGCTGAGCAAAATTACGTCACTGGCTCATGAGTGTAATTAAAAAATGATAGAGAAGGTTATGCTTTTTCAATATTGGGGTACAAGTATTTGTAGTGATGCCAATGTCCAGAATTATATATATCTTCAATGTTCATGATATTATTTAGCCCATGTGAGTTTAGGGTGGACCCTTAAAGCCTGCTCCAGAGGAGCTTAAACGACTTAAAAGCCTCCCTGGCCATGTGTTTAGGTCAAGTTTTCCCGTACTGACCGTGACTTATGAACAACTGCTGAGGGACGTCTGTGCTCACTCTGGCAAAGCAGTGAGCGGCCGTCAGCACCCAGTTCGGGCTCACAATGGATCCAACACACGGCGTAATCTACAAGGGAGGAAAGTGTTCAAAAAAACAAAAGAATCCAATCTAAAATGTCAAACGGATGGAAAGCGACTGACCTTTGAGAGCGTTTCCACTTTGACGTGCCAGGGTCTGGTGTAGGCCATCTTATCCTCGTCCTGCTCCTGAGCTACCCCACACATCGTCACACTCTTATCGCCTGTATGAAACAGGAACATTTCAATGTTGTACTTCAGTCACTTATAATGTTGACTTTAAATGAGCAACAGTAAATGCTGAACAAAACATTTCACATTGTTAATGTTGAAAGTCTCTCAAAATGAAAATTTTCAGCTGACAAATTGACAGCAGGAATCAGAAAGCACACACACAATGAATAATGTCCTACTCACTGATGATGCTGTTGAACACCTCTCCCAGTGTTTCGAAGTCTTTCACCACAAAGACGTGCTGCTCACCACGTTTCTTTGAGGCTAAGGAGTTCAGCTGATCTTTGTTCACTTGATCCCCGATACCAAATACATAGACATCTGAAAACACAGCAAATAATTACTTATACGCTGTATACATGCATAGGCAACAGCGTCAATGCACATTACACACACTAAAAACAAACTTGTCTGACTTTACGATTACAATCAGTGAAAGTGTTTCTGAAGTCTCAGTAGAGTAACTAAAATGTAAATGCTGTACAAGTTGTATTAAAACTTCAATCTTTTTCTCTTCTATTTTTGAGTCTTGATACCCAGCATAGTTTCGTCTGTGTGGTCGCGGGATGTGTCGTGGTAGCCCAGCAGATTTCGGATCTGGTGAAGAGCAATCTGAGGCTTGTTGCCGGTGTTGGAGTAACCTGCAGAGAGAGGAAAGAGAGAGGATGAATGGCTACAATACGCTTAAGGATGAGGTTCTTCTTGTGTTCCCTTTTCCCAAAAAAAAGAGGAGCTGAAGATGCTCAACAGATGCTTTTTTTCACGGGCTTGTGAGACGTGTGAGCGTCTTTACCGTCTGTTTCTACGATGATGATGTTCTGAGTCTCATTAAAATGGTTCCTGGCGCGGTTTTGCTTAAAGTAGCTGATCAGCTCAGTGACGCGGTGCAGGGCAGCGTGCAGGTTGGTGCCCGTCTTCTGCCCGTGGCCTGCAGATGAACAGATGCAAAAGATTGAATTCTACAAAAATGAATTGATAAATACTTCAATTAAACCATCAAACACATTGGTGCATCATGGTTGTAGCGTACGGTACGGATTCAGGCCTGCTTGAGAATATCACAAAATTGTGGTTGTTACAGGAATGAATACTGTAAGTAAACTAAGTCATGACAAGTCCTACTATGGTAGTCAAATTCCTCCAGATTCCATATGACGTCGTCGATGCTACCACTTCTATCCAAGTCTCTGATGTCTACGATGTCTCTAGCCTCGCTGGCAAATGACAACACGTGGAACTTCAGCTGCACCTCGTAGCTGTCCAACTAGAAGGAAAATGAAGGAGACACACAATGACACACAAATCTAGTTCACTGATGTGATTCAATCTTTTTTGTTGTTGTCTTTCACTCACTGTTGAGTCAAGTAAGCTCATTTGGCACAGACCTTTCTGATGAGAGCAATGGTGGCCTTCCTGGATAATTCAAAGTCCTGCTTTCTGATGCTTCCTGATGTGTCCAGCAAAATGTAGACATTCATACGACTGCCTTCATCCACGCGGAAGGTTCGGCCAAAGGACCTTCTTGCATCTTACACACACACACACACACACACACAAATTGCAGTTGAATTCAGCGAGTTGCTCTTTAAGTTTACATATTTGCACTTATAAGCGTCATGTTTTATACGCACCTTTCTTTTTGGAGTCTGGCGAGATTACGTCCATGACTCCTGCAAGTGACCCCGCCATGGCTGCTGCCACAGAGCTGGGGGAGTCAAAGGTATTCGGGCCTGTAGTGAAGCGCAAACATATCTCACATGGATGTTTCATTGTAACTGCTTTGATGCCCAATTGCTGTAGTCTTTGTTTGTTTCTTTTGTCTTAAAAATGAAATCTTTTGTTGTTTTTAAGGCAGAGTGTGTAGGAGTTGGCGGCATCTAGTGGTGAAGTTGTAGATTGCAATCAACTGAACGCCCCTCCTGTCACTCCTCTCTTTGCAATACTGCAATAACATGAGCCGTTGAGTGCAAAACCAACGCCTTTCGCCTCACTCAGAGGCCGTCCTTACCACAATAACACAACTTTAGGAGCAACTGAAGTCAGAAGACTACGGTGGCCTTCCGGTAATGTAAAAAACGCGAAAGCCCCTCTCTAGATACAGCCAGTGGTTGATTTTTCCATTCTGGGCCAATGTCTGGACACAACGATTCTTAGTTCAAACACAACGAGTCCACAAAATCCCACACACTGGACTTTCAAAAGAAAAATACCGAACTATAAAACTGCGTTTACGCTTATATTGCATAAAAACAGTCACTCTGCACCTTGGCACCGCGGTGTCGAACCGCTCCACTCCCTGTTCTCCAGGCAAACCCTTTCAGCCGACCCAAGTAGATCCAGACCAGTCTGACACCGGTAGACCACCTTCTCCCCTGTTTGAAACCGGCCTGCTGACCTCTGGGCCCCTGGTGGGATCCCCGGGTCACTACAGTCGTCAGCTGCAGAGAGACAAAATATACAATGATTTGTTTAGGTCAGAACAATTCTTAAAAAATGATACAAGTGTTTGTGTTTGTATAGAAATGACTACAATACTTTATTTCCAAAAGATGATTATGTAGTACTTTGAACTGATGCACAAAGGCCTTTTAAAACGTCAGAAACACATTGCAAGCTTAAACAATGAATTGTTACGTTAAGAAGGGTAAATGCAAAACTTGCTCCGTGATTTTGTGTCACAGTAAACAGTTAAAATCAGTTTGCAGGGCTCATTTATATGTATTCAACAAAAGCCGCTTTAAAATGTAAACCTCAGAAAGTATGAGCTTAGTCAGTGCATGCTCACTGTACCACAGGCTCTAATACACCTGATGAACTGGGCTCAGGGCCCCATGTAAGTGGATATTCTCAATTATTCTCAACTAGGGGAAAATATAGCCGTGTATTGTACATAATTTAATCATGCAGGTTTGTAAAGTCCTCACCATGGTTGTCACAGACGGGAGTGGTTCCTGTCCACTCCCCAGAGTGGGTGCAGTTCCTCTGGGCTGACCCGTACAGGGTGAAGCCGTCCTGGCAGGAGAAGCTCTGCGTCGACCCGACGCGGGACCACTGGTCTCTGGGCCAGAGGTCGCCGTGATCCAGCTGGAGCTGAGCCGGACACAACACGTCTGGAGAGAGGCGGACGGACAGAAAAGAGGATGGAGAAGATGATGACGCAGGAGAGAAGAGATGGATGAAAATCACAGAGTGGTGCTTTGAGAGAAAACTCCCCGAATCATCATCCAAACCACTACCTTTGCATGTGGCCCGGGACACCTGTCTGCCACCGGTTGATCTCATGAGCGACCACTCCCCGTCAGCGCTGCAGAGCCGGTAGCTTACCGGGAAAGGGTATCGCCCCGCACCGCAGTGATAGGTCAGCACACTGCCCTCCAGTCCTCCCTGTGGAGGAAACACATGGTCACTTCTGGAGCTAAATTAAGTAACATGAAGCTTTCCAGTAAATAAGTGCTACATTTGTTTCACTTTCCAGAACCTCTAGTTCCTTTTTATCAGAAAATTAACTTCCTAATTCAGTGATGTGCCTCCCTTTTACTTGCATGAATAATACTGAAACACATTTATTTCATGGTTTTGTCATTGTTTCTAACATATTGTTATTTAATTATTATCTATTTTCACCATTTTCCATTTTGCCTATTTTCTGCCCCTGAATAACACCCTCTTAATGACCTCTCTTTTTGAAATATTTTACATTACATCACAGATATAATACATGAAACTGCATCAGGGCAGCAGAGCTGAACTAATGTACATACACGCTCTTAAAGGAGCAATATTTCACTTTGCTGATCTGACTCTCATCGTGAGTGAAGTACCGATTATTTTCACTGTAGATTTATCTCAATCATTAGATTATTGTTGAGCAAAAAAGGAAATTATAAAGTTTTGTCTGACCAACCAACCAGAAAAAAATCCTGGTGTATATTCAAAATAGAATGAGAAAAGATTCTCATTTTTGAGAAGCTGCAACCAAAAAGTGATTGATCAACTAATCATGTCAGCTCAGTGTATTATCTTTACCTGTGAGTAGGCGACATGTCCACCTTTGATGCTCTCTGTGGTTGAGCAGTTCAGAGGCGGCGGATCCTCGTACGTCTCATCTTCATAACCGTAATCCTGCAGGGACACTGGAGCACAAACAAAGTGTCGGAGACAAACATGCGTCAACACAGCCGTATGGTTTGGATCCACATCAATTTAACAAAATACTTGTGAAAATGTAAGAGCAAGCAACCCAAAGGTGAAATGCTCACCCTCCTGTACAGAGGTGAAGAGCAGGATCCATAGAATGAGCTTGGCATACATGACCAGACTCTGTATCGCTGGTATTTGAGTCTCTGAGTGACAAAAACCTCAGCGATAGCGTCCGTATCGACCTGCAGTCAGATGCTTTATTTGACGACTGATTACCCATTAACACAGCAGCAGCAAACAGGGAGGGGAGATTGAGCAATTTGGGACAGAACACAGATTTGAGCTCTTACTTTCATTATTGGTGTGCACTAGTTTTTTTCTGTTTCTCTGTCTTTGGTGACATTTCTTACATTACTTAGTCATTTAAAGCCTCATAAAAGCTGCTATTAGGACACTCAACTGCAACACCATTAGCCAGCTTTTGGCAAAAAATGGAATTTCAAATCTCAATCTCTTCAGCACGTCTCGCTATTATTCACCATTCACAAAGAAACGGACCTCACCCCAACACTGTTGTTGTTTAGATGCCTAAATATTCAGAAGTATTACTACATGACTCAGACCGTCTCTGTGCCAGTGTTCGGGGGGTTTAAAACGGTGTGCATTTGTGTGTTTCGTCAGGTTCGAGCATGCGAGCGTGCATGTGAATAAAACGGCTTAAAAGATCATTATAGGGATTATCGAGATTTAACAGGGACCCCCATGCCCACCTCCATCCTCCCCCCCTTCTCCCCTTCTCCTCCTCCTCCGAGGGGCTCAGTCCTCTCAGCTGACCCGGCTTTGTTCAACACGTTGAAGGAGTTTTTGAAACTCTTTTGTAACCACTTGCACACCATACGAAAACAAGAGAAATGCAGGTTGGTGCTGCTAAAACAGACAAAAAGGCCAAAGAATAGCTGCAAACATGGATGTTGTTTTTCCAACCAGAGTTTGAAAATTGAATTATATTTGTTATTCTGATCTGGATTACGTTGATGGATGTCCAACAAAGAGCTCTTTTACGATGGAGGATTGAAGGCCGTAAACTTGCTGCACTTCAGTGGAACCGCAGGAGCAAAAAGTGAACAATGTTGAGGTAACAGTGACAGCGGACTAAAGATGTCTGACCTCAGCCAGGTTGCAGTTTACTCCGACTCTTCAGATATCTATAAGGTGAGTGAGGAGGATGAGATGGATCATGGTGGTTGATGAAGGTGATGTGATGTGGGAAAGGTCACGGAGACAATGAGACGTTTAGCAGATTGTATCCTATTTAGTCCATTATGATCATCTTACAAACTTACTTTTTTTGGAATAGCTGAATTTATTTAGAATTTTTTTTCTTCTACAAAAATATTATAATTAATTAAACCTAATTTCAAGCCTTATGGTCCTGAAACCTTGCTATGCCAGTTATTTTTAGTCTTTTTATCCTGCTTCTTAGATGTGTGATTGGACCAGATGGTATTTTTTTTTACCAGAGACCTACACGTGTCTCTCATTTGAGCATTAAATGTGTAAATATAACAGTAAATATTGGGTAAATATCAAAAGCGAGGCTTTGTCACGTTTGCCGAACAGCAGCAACAGCGGCCTCGAGCAGCAATTACACGATGATAGCGCGTTGGATTTCCCTACATTTCCCAAAATGCTGTTCAGTAAGTTGCTTTAAAGCGGCTATAAACAATATTGGTATAAAATCAAACGACAATGTGAAAGATGTCACTCGCATCGGGATGAATCTTTAGAGAATTATTACCTGAATCTGCAGCTCGCCTCTGCTTTAGGAAGTATTCTGAGTTTCAGCTCATTGGCCCAGAACCTGTTAGCAGCTAAAGATATCGGAGCATTTAGCAGCTAAAGAGCCGGATATTTACCTCGAGAGTTGGTTGAGACCAAAAACAGAGCTAAAAGAGATTGAATGTTGGACTTATATTTGCTAGGCGAGTTCGCTTCATCTGACAAATAAACTCACTAAATGTCAGTGCAGGAAATATTGTTACACATCAACTGACAAATACAACTGTATTGCACCTTCTGAATTCAAGTTTCTTAGACAGTAACCAAATATAAGTCACCGAATACGTCTTGGTTAGTCTTTTACACTGTTCCAATAAGCAGCTCCGGTTTGGTCGAAGTTGAAGTTTATTCACTGAGAAAGATGTGAAAATGTGCCGCTTGGCTCACTCTCACTCTCACGGGGTTGTTGTCGGCGACAGTATCCAATAAAAATGAAATCAATTATGAAATGAATCCACTGAAAAAGTAAGAATATGTTTACTATTCAATAGTCTACAACTTTATGAAGTTTTTTTTTAAAATTGATATAGTTTCATTTCCACAACTTTGTACTTTTCTTTCTGCAGAATGTGTTCTGCAACCCTGCCTTTGAGCTGGAGGGGGAGCGAGAGGAGAGAGTGGAGGGATTCAGGACGTCCTCCTCCACCCCTGAACCAATCAAACCGCCGGCAGCTGGTGAGTCAGCCAATCAGCTTGCAGCTTTCTGTGACTAAACTTGAATTGTATTAGACTGTGTATGTGCACTGGATTAGCAATATGATTGCATCATCTAGACTCTGATTATCCTAAAGAATATAGTTAAGAAGTGTGTGTTAAACATGGTCGGGATGGCTCACAGTATAACCAAGCATTAACGGAGTAACTTTTACATGTATAAGATAAATTCACTGGTCATGGTTAATCCCATTTAGCTTGTGTTAACAGTTGAACAATATCTCCTGTGGTTCTGGAGGATGTTTCTTAAAAAGACAACAACCTCGATGATGTCACAGTGATGTCATCAGGGTTATCTCAGCTTGGGTTTGTAGACTAAATGCAAAAAAGTGAACCTGTATTAAAAAGTGGAGGTGTAGAGTTTGAAAGACATGTGTGTTTAGCAGACAGGGAGAGTCTGTCAAAGACACTATCAAGTTGCATTATGGGAAATGTTGATTCCTTTGTTTTTGGTGTATGATCCATACTAGGAACTAAAAGTATCTTGGTTTAAGCTGCTTTAAGTTTGATCACTCTTGTTTTCAGTCTGTCTCTCACAAGTTTGACAAGTTCATGGAAGGTAATAACATATCACCCTTTAATGTGTTATTCAGGTCTAGGCCGGGGTCTGTTAGGGGTGTGTGTGATGCGTCTGCGGGGCCCAGGTTGTGGCTGGGGGGCCGTGGTGGTCTGTGTCGCGGCCCTGCTCCTGGTAACAGCCCTCGGACTGGCGCTGGCTCTCATCCTCACACGTGAGTCTCTGCTGCACCTCAGCATCCCTCATCATCACAACGAAAAAGAGATAGAAACTGGTTGAAAGGGTTTTATGGGATTTCTATGAACTCGGATTATAGCTGGTTCAATATGTGATTTTCATGCAAACTGAAAAAAAACATAAAGTATCCTGATTTAACCAATACTGCAACCCAGTCTCCCTGTCATGTTTCCAGAGATGAAGAGCCAGGCAGTGGAGGATCCGTTGCTGTCCACCAGATCTCCAGACCGGCTGAATACAGGAGATGGAGCATCCCAAACTTTACCCACAATCTCTGCCAACAAGAGTCAACTGCCAACTGGTACATCTGCACCACAGCCCGCGAAGATCCCAACATCTGAAACACGTAAGTGATTGAAACTAAATGGCCATTTATATTGTAATTGTAAAAACATTTTTTCTATCTTTCTTGTGCAGCTGTAACTGGTGTCCCTCTCTGTCTCTCAGGTTGTGGAGGGGTGTTGACCGACTCAGAGGGCAGTTTCAGTTCTCCAAACCACCCCGGCTCTTATCCCCCCAACTTGCTGTGCGTGTGGGTGATCCGAGTCGCACCCCCCTACCAGGTCCAGATCCACGTTACCTCTCTGACCGTCGAGGGGCCGTCTCCCTGTCTGTTTGACTGGCTCGAGGTGCAGCAGCAGATAGAACAGAGCTCCGTGGTCACCAGGTAGTTCAGAACCCCAAATATCTCCACGTATCAAATACTTTCAGGGCCTTTGTCAGTTTTCCTCTCCAGACACAGCTGCGTAGTTTCTCCTCAGATGTTACTTTTATACAACACTGCCTAATGCTCTCCTTTAGAGGCTTATGCTTCTGTTGTAAGAAGACCTTGAACTTTGCACTTGCACTAAATGTCACTCCGGAGAGGAATAACAAAAACAATCTCATCGTGTTAGTATTGATGTGTGTATTGATGTGTGTTCTGGCAAATACACACTTGAGTGTATGAAAATGGCAGACACACCTGAAATTTAAAACTCAAATGAACCTATATGCTTGTCTCATTTACGGTTCATGACGTTACCACAACTGGTTGGTAGGTGTCACTAAAGCTCTGTGCATAACAGGAGAGGGCTTCTAGGTACCGAAAGGCTTCTTGGAAAGATTTCAACACAAGAGGAAACTGTTTGCCTAGTTGCATTCTTGGAAAGTGTCGTAATGAACGATTGATGAAATTCTAATAATGTCGCATGACTGGCTCGCTAATCCTTTTCAGAATTTACGGTGCAAAGTTCAGACTCCACTGGCAACTCCAAAGCTGTAATATGAAGAGAGAGAAGAAAAAAAACTGTTTATCTCTCTCCTGCAGGTTCTGCGGAAACGTTGCACCACCGACAGTCAACACAAACAGCGGCTCGGTGTGGGTCACCTTTCGATCTGATGGCAGCATTGCAGGCAGCGGCTTCACCGCTCAATACAGGGCCACGCTGCCTGGACACAGTCAGTAGTGTGTGCGTCAAAATACATGGACTCATGTCACTGGTGTCCATTACCATTTAAGTGCATGCATCTGCTGCTGTGTGTGTTTCCTCAGAGAGCTGCTCCAGAGAGGAGTTCATGTGTGACAGTGGTCGCTGTCTGCTGCCCGTGTCCGTGTGTGACGGTCATCCAAACTGCCACGACCAGGCGGACGAGGCAAACTGCAGTCATAAACACAAAGGTGAGAGCCTGCAAAAAAAGTAAAGAAAACAACAACACAAGAGTGAACTCATGGGCCTTTTCCATTTCCAACAGACTGTGGTGGGCAGAAGACGGGGCCGTTTGGTTACATATCAAGTCCAAACCACCCCAGGCCTTACCCTCACCAGCAGGTACATTCTTCCCTCCAAACTACCCATCACAGGGCCGTGTTCTTCACTGATCTGGCGTTCTTCTGTTTCCCATCAGTTGTGCATATGGTACATATCTGTTGAGGAGGGTCACGTCATTACGCTGAGCTTCAAGAACTTCAGCCTGGAGACTCAGGACGTGTGTGAGTTTGACTACGTGGAGGTGCACGACAGCGCCGACACTGGAGCTGGAAAAGTGCTGGGAAGGTGAGAACCTGGACAGTAACTGCAGCTTCAGTTATCTCTTCCTTGCTGTTTAAAGTGGCGATCCTTAGGATTACAGACCTGGTTGATTTAGAATTTCTATCTGAGTGAAAACAAAGGAATTTTTTCTGGGGAATGTCGCCACAGAGACCCAGTTCATAACACTTTCATCGGTGGACCATAGGCCCAATCACTACTGTCTTACCTCCTTTGGTGATAGATTGAACGTAACTTAACAGACTTTTATTTCAATGAAAATACGGTGATTGCCACCGTAAACATGTAAATGCAGGTACATTTATGCCATCCTTTATATATATTGCCACAGAGAGTTCTGAAGCAGCTTTTGTTTCCTCTACCTCTGTCTCAGGTTTTGTGGTACCACCTTCCCTCCAGACCTGACCTCCTCCAGCCCCCACATGACTGTGGTGTTTGTGGCCGATGAGGGAGTGGCCGACAGCGGCTTCAACACAACATACCAGGCAGTGTCTGTCCTGGGCAGTGAGTTCTTGATA
Organism: Anarhichas minor; assembly: GCF_050575085.1. Taxonomy (NCBI): domain Eukaryota; kingdom Metazoa; phylum Chordata; class Actinopteri; order Perciformes; family Anarhichadidae; genus Anarhichas; species Anarhichas minor. The sequence continues at coordinate 2,180,400 of NW_027466472.1, forward strand.
AAAAAAATCGAATTCATATTTAACCAAACAGCTGTGTGATGCTTTTTTCTTTCCATATTTTGTCCTTTGTTTTACTTCCTGTCTCCTTTGTTTCTCTCCTTACCACTTCCATCACATCTTACCTCTTTTAGACCACCTCTCCTCTCCTTACCTTCTTCTTATTATATGACCTACTTTTAGTCTTCCAAAAACTGGCAGCTTACACCTGACGCTTTGTTAAACTCCTTATAAAGGGAGAAGGAAATCCTTTCCTATTACAGTATTTCCTTTCGATAACCCTCCAGTGTTTGTTTCTGTCTGGATTTAAAGGGACATGTGGTCCCAGCCAGTTTGCCTGCAGCACAGGGGAGTGTCTTCAGCAGCAGTGGCTGTGTGATGGATGGAACGACTGCCCCGATGGAGCAGATGAGCAGGGCTGTGGCAACTCCACCTACCCTCCCTTCAGTGAGTCCCTGTTACATCTGACCCCGATCACAGTCACAGATACTGCAGTGTTTGTTCCCAGAGTTTTGCTGCTGAAATCCCGCTTAGGACAAAAACAAAACCCTGTCAGAATAAAAGTTTGCGATTACATCATAACTTCCTTTGTCTATTAGAGGGATAATAACAAATATTAGACTACATAAATGTAAAATAGGAAAAGGAAAGATTTGGTTTCTCTATGCCCTCAGCTTCATCGTGTGAGGTCATAGAGGTGCAGATGTGTCAAGGCCTCAGCTACAACCTCACCTCATTCCCAAACATCTGGCTGTCCATTGCTGACCAGAGAGAAGCTGCCACGCTCCTGCGACAGTACCGGGTAGAAGCTACCTTCATAACTAACCAACTTCTTGTTGCTGCTGCATAATCTTCAAAAAATCGAGCCCCTTGGTGGGACAAAAACACGCTGACGACTTTAACTTCTTATAACAACCATACAGCTGTTTCAAGTCTGACGTTCAAGCTCCTCTTTTCTCCGTTTCGTCGTCCAGGTGCTGATGGAGCTGGCGTGCTTCGAGCCCTTGCGGAGGCTGGTGTGTGGGATGTTTCTGCCCCAGTGCAGCCCTCAGGGTGGCGTCCTCCAGCCCTGCCGCTCCGTCTGCTCCTCTGCCGAGCAGCAATGCAGCCAGGCCCTGGACCTCTTCTCCTTCAACTGGCCTTTCAACTGCCACCTCCTGCCGGACTCACAGGACCCCGTGGAGTGCTCGCTGCCTTGATGTTTACGGTTTTTTTTTGTCAGTTAGAGATGATCGTCTCCACCCCAACATTTCACTTCAGACTGGCAGCAGTTTGAGGACCGAAAGGCCGGCAATTTACAGAACTGAATACTAGTTTTCTGGACTCAGTAGGTCCTCAGCATTCAAGAGTTGTGTTGTAGAAAGCAGTGTTGACTTCATTCATCGCCTCATTAAAACCTGCTGCCTTTAAAGCTTGTGGTGGATGCAGACAATTGTTGCACGGTAACTATTTTAAGAGAACGTACATAAATAGAAATAACTCACGTTTTTTGTGATTCAGAAACCAACTGAGCAAAATGAAAGTTCTCAAACTCCCCATTCATTAGAAGCCTATTGTCTTTTTGCATTATTTATTGCCTTGATGTCAATCACACAGAAACAGATCTCACCTTTTTAGAATGAATACAGGGAGAATACCTTCAAAACAACCTTTATTGCATTGTTCACCAACACACACAATGCTCTTCTATCCTTTCAGTGTTTTTAAACAGTCAAGATTTGATCCAGTGTGAGATAAAAACGGACGTGAGCTGAATCACACTGGAAACTATGATCTCTGCACAAAATAAAAATGTAGTAAAAACAAGCCTCAGGGGGAAAACTCTCAGCGACTCATTGATTTAGCTTGTTAATATTCTTTATTTTGGTAGCTGCTGCTAAATTAAAGTAGCTCATAATACAGAGAAATACCGATAAATGTTCAGGTAAGAATCAGTCAGGTATAATTAAAGTATTGGCACTGCTTTTTGATGTTGTTACGTCATATCTAAGACGTCCAACAACTGCTCACAGCCGGCCACCACCTTTATACACATGATCCATTCGGTAGACATTCTTATACACCCGAGGCTCAGAAAGTGCACAAGTGGAAAAAATATATATATCTTCTCCTGACTGGAAAGAAATTTACCTTCATAAAAGAAAAATATTTCACATTCACACTGATTCCTGGATTGATTTTGCTACACAAACCTTGACTGCACATGTGCCTAGATCAAGTCCTAGAGTCACATGACGAGTGTGCTATAAACTGTAAAAGCTGCTAATGGGGGACAATGAGCTTCAGGGTGTGGTTCAGGGCGATGGCTGTCAGACCCCACACTCGATGCTTCCCGTTACGAAACACCGGTACAGTGTATCCGTACTTGTCACCGGAGCGGAAGTGTGTGTAGCCGCGGTTGTGAGGGTTGCACAGGTGGGATAAGGACAAGGTGAAAATCTCCTCGACCTGGGACAGAAACAGGCAAAGGAAGCAGAGTTTAAACATTTGGGATTTACATTGAAACTCACCAAAAGAGAGGTGCGATTGTTTTTTAAGTTATTCGTTTACTTGTCTATTCACTTGTTCATTACTTGTCATTTACATATGTGGAAACCCGCTCCTCTCTAGCAGATATAAAAGCTTTACCTCCCCAGGGTTTGGTTCGAAGGACAACTCCTCCATGGGGCCGAGGTTAGCGAGTACAGGAGCAATCATCATGCCCGACTGACGAGAGAGACGAAAGACACAAGCAGCGTCACAATCAGACAAAGTACTCAAAATGATAACGTTTTGAATTAATGATTAGACAAAACCATGAACCGTTTGTTTAAAAAAAAAAAAAGCTAATAAAATAAACCACCACTGTTTTGCAATACCCGCCATACATTCATAAAATGGTAATCGTCCTATCTTGACACTCAATGGTGTAGTGTGACTCTTAAATACATGACGCTTGTACTCACCATGTCTCTGAGAGGCTTCAAGATGCCCCAGACCTGCTCCGTCGCCACACAAACACCCAGCTCCTCCCTGGCTTCCCTCAACGCCGTGGCCACCACATCGCTATCTGACGGATCACTTTTTCCTCCTGCAAAGCTACAAATGACAGGAAATGAGGACAGAGACGCCACTATACTGGAGCTTTTTAAAACAGTGTAGTTTCTCGCCTGCCCCTTTACCTGACATCTCCCTTGTGGCGGCCCTTCAAAGTGCTGGAGCGCAGGGTGAAAAGAACCGCCGGCTCCCCCTGATTAGAGCACAGAGAGACCAGGACTGACGCCCATCTCCCCTGGCTCTTTCCCTGGCTCTCAGTTGCCCCCTTTTTCCCGGCCTCGTACAGCTTCAAGTTGGGCCCCAAGCTCTGTCGACACCTGTTTTCATTCTGCAGGGAAAGACATTCCCTCCAGCCGTCAACCTCGTGGGCGGAGGCCTGATGAACTGCTCTGTTTTTTTGACAAGAGAGGCTGGAGGGTTGTCGTCTACTGAGAAAGTGGTTCAAAATCGACGAGCTGAAAGGTCTAATAGAGTGCTGTCTGCAATACGAACGGCTTTGGAGAAGGTTGCACCGAGTCCTACAGGTGGAACCGTGTGAAGGTTGGCAAATGTCCCACGGCCTCCTCCAGGGCTGAAGGCAAGTTGTGTTGATTAAACAGTCTCGGTAAGTTCTCACAGCTTTGGGGTTTGCTGAGGCAGGAACCTGAGGGAGGTGTTGATAGCTGGACAAAGTGGCTTTGGATGGGAGGTTTTGAGACGAAGCCTCTCTCTGCTTCGGATTGTCACAGTTCGAGTTAAATAAAGACAGCTGTGTTGCACGAGGTCCAGTCTCTGATGACCTCTCCTTACTTCCAGGGAGCCCGTCATATCTCCTCCTCTTCCCATCCCTTGCACCCTGCCATCCAGCAGCAGCGTGCTTAGAGAAACCAGAGAGGTGGCACTCTATCAATAGCAGCAATGGCCTGAGGGGACAAGACCAAATCAGGCCCTGGGGGGCCCTAAACATCCTGAAAAAATAAATAAAAACACACAAAGACAGTATTAAATGCATCAGCCAATGAAGCTCATTTTGTTCAATAGCGAATTACACAAGCAAGTGATTTGTGTATTAAATGTGGGGCCATCTCACAGCTCAGGTGAAGCATACATGCCACATGGCTACACCGGCAGAGAAGGAGAGACGCTTAAGTTACGTATGAGTGAAAGTGTTAGCATGAGCTGCTGAGGTTTACCCAAATGTAACAATACTTAGTAGCCTAACCATCAGCACAAATATTATTTCATCTGGTCTCCAAACCCCTAAAGTGCAGCTGTTAGCTAGTCCTTAAATTAGCTATAGCCGCTTTCAAACTTTCGCTAACTAACTAGCTACAGCCGCTAGTTAGCTAGCTTAGCTGAGTTTTGACAGTTACGTTAATATTTTCACAAAATAAACATGTACGTTGAAGAGTCCAGGTCTCCTGGGTTCTCCACTATCAAACTTAAACCATCAAAAGGTGGTTTGGTAGTCGTAAATATGGCTCTAAAAGCAGATGTCGAAGCTAACTAGCTTGCTACAACCTGAGCATACAACTAGCAAATGTCAATGTATCCCAAAGCTAAACTTTAAATGTGGTCAATGGGGAAGGATCCGACTTGTCCTAAGCGAAGTCAGAATACACGCCAGTGACCCGTAGTGGGAATTAAAATGTTATTTGATAGCAGAAAACACTCACCTTGAAAGTTGAATAACCGGCAGTTGGCCTCTCGCCCGGCTAGCCGGCTGCCACTGGTCAATATGGCGCATGCGCGTCAGTGCTGCCCTCACTGCGACGACGGGGGAAAACTCCTTTTACAACTCTTCAGCTTGTATTTACTGCTAGTAATGCATTACTTGACTGATGACTGGTGACCCCCCCATTGTGTTTTGTGGAGAATTTCAGTATTAAACGCATTATTAGTAGGATTTAATAACACCCCTAGTGGTGAGTAGAAGTGTTACAATAATAAATATGTTAGTCACAATATGTTTCCATATGGAATGTATTATAGGTTTACAATATTCTTACTTATAGAGGATATTATATGTTACAGTATATTAACTCATTGAATGTATTAAATCATAGAAGTATAGTCACTGTAGGTATTAAAACACTAAGAATAGTTTTGAGGGTCAGATAGGGATTCTGAGTGAGGTGTCAGACATGCAGCAGCAAATGGAGGCGACCTCATCGATGGAGGATGGGGCCAGTGGGACGGTCAAATGCCAAGCTGACCAGCAGGACAGAGAGGAGGAGTTCAAGATGTTTTGCGAGGAGCCAAGATGTTTTGCTTAGGGATCGATAATGGGAGGGGGCAGAATTCAAATGAAGCCAATCACTAATCGCCACGGAGGGTCATTCACACGTTTTATGACAGTATCGGACACTTTCCGACTCTCAGGGGATACAAAAGACAATGTTTTAGGGAGTTTACCTCAGATCACTGCAGCTCTCATTTTCAGCTAACTGGCCACGCCGGACTGTGAGGAGATGCGTGTATGTGGTCTCTGCTCTCGAGAACATTACTATTGATAGTTTATTCAGTTTGTAAGTAAACTTTGTGTAGTACATTAAATATTGTTTTAATTTTGGACCGGGTCCAGCTCATTCTTCTGATGCGCGTGCGCAGTAAGAAGCTCGCAGCAGAAGAGTACCTGCGGCCTGCAAGCTCCTTCATCCTTTGTTCTTAAAAACCTAACAGTTTGCACATATGCATCACTAGTCAGGTGAGGCAAAAACCAGTCTGTCCTCATTGCACTCCACATTAGCCAGGCCTTGACTTAAAACATGAGAATAGTTCTTATTTCTAAGGAGCCCAAGCATCACTGTGTGGCTCTTCTTAACTCTTGACATCATCTGGTTCCATTGTTGGTCAAAAGTTAATTCTCACAGTGATGTAAAGTTGCCATTACAGAGGTTCATGAGGCCTATTATTTGTCATTTGCCATACTGGGAATGCACCGAATGACACAAGCGAGAGAAACTCCTCACCCCACCTGTTTTACCAGCCCCACCCTGAGTCCAGACTGCCTCGCTTTTTAAGCAGCATGAGTTTCATGTGAGCTGGCATTTCAGCATTGCCATCTTTGGCAGTATTTCCTTTAACTTAACAGACTCCAGTTCTGTAACCTTCTCAAATGGGGGAACCTTTTTGGTTGTCCATTCACCCAGGTCTGACCTCCGAGAAATCTAGCTCACCCTCCTGCGTTCCACCCCGGCACCACTATGGCCTCAGCCTGGTCTGAAGAGGAGACCTTTGTCTGCTCAGTGTGCCTGGACACCCTGAAGGACCCGGCCACGCTGCCCTGTGGACATTCATACTGCTTGGCTTGTATCCAGAGCCACTGGGACAAGAGGGACAGCAAGGGTCAGTGCAGCTGCCCCCAGTGCAGGCAGGTCTTCAACCCTCGACCCTCCCTGGCCAAGAGCACTGTGCTCGCGGAGTGTATAGAGAAACTGAGAACCAACAGCCTCAAGCGAAGCTTGTCCACCGCTGTCTCCTCTGCGCTGCCATCCATGCCCATCTACCTGGAGGTCCTACCGGCTAGAGGGACGCGACAGGGCAGCATGTACCCTCAGCTCCCCACGGAGGACCCCAGGCCCTGCCCTCAGCACAACCAACCCTTGGACCTGTTTTGCTGCGAGGACAAGGAGTACGTCTGTGAGGTGTGTTGCCAGCATGGACACAAGGGACACCGTGTGCTCAAACCACAGGAAGAGAGGAAGGAGAGACAGGTATGTAATGGACAGGGCAAATGTCACCATGGGGATATTATCAGTGCTCTTAAGTAGTTTTATTTTCCCCTATCATGTTGGTGTTGGTGTGTAAGAGGAGGTGTGGGTGAATACAAGACTGTGTTGTGTAACATTTCCAAAATGTAGCTGAACTTGAAGTACTTGTAAAATGTGTTTTTACTGCACATTCCTGTGTGGAAGTGCTCTTCGCCTTCTTTAAGGTCAAAATATTTGTTTACAACATGTCACATGTCTAATCACAAAGTACAATCAAGGTCCATTACTGTCCTGCAGTGTGTGTGTGTGTGTGTGTGTGTGTGTGTGTGTGTGTGTGTGTGTGTGTGTGTGTGTGTGTGTGTGGCCTCTTTTCTATATTATACCTGTATCTATACTAAGCAATGGATGATGTGTGTGTCTAGAAAGAGCTGGCTCAGATGCAGGTGGACATACAGAAGAGAATCCAGGCGACTGAAAAGAGGATTGTGGAGCTCCCACTTGTTGCTCGCCAACACAAGGTTAGCAACAGTTCTGATGGTTTGATGTAGAAACCGTTTCTGACGTCTTGCTTATCACACACACACACACACACACACACACACACACACACACACACATTGACATTCTTCTCTTCTCTGGGCACTCCCAGGCCTTGGTGCAGGCTCTGAAGCAAGAAAGCACAGACGTATTCACAGAGCTCGTCAAGAGCGTGAATCTAACCAGCATCCAGGTCGGTGAGGTCCTCGACAACCATGAGACCTCCTTAGCCAGCCGGGTCGAGGGCCAGATCCACAAACTGGAGCAGGAGGTGGCACCGCTGCGCTGGAAGAGCGAGGAGCTGAGCCGGCTGGCCGACATGCAGGACGACATCCGCTTCTTGAAGGTAGTAAGTGTGACGCAAATCGTTGCCAGAGATGGATTTCATTTGAATTTCACAGGATTGATAAGTATTGCTGTGTCATTCAATCTTAAGAATTTCCTCATCATGGAGCCGCCGGGTCAGACGGGTGCCACAGGAGAGTCCGTACTGAGTCAGGAGGAAGCGGTGGTGGCCTCTGTCCGCTCGGCCATGAAACAACTGCAAGAGTCAATGCAGGACCTCTGCAAAACCGGCCTGGCCAAGATCGCCACATTAGGTCAGTGATCATCTCCTCCTCATCCTCCTCCTCACCTCTCTTCTCCTCCCTTCTTCTGACAGTCAAAACTTTCCTTTTCTTTGTAGTGAATCCTGATCCTGGGGCTTCAACAACCAGTGGTGCAGCAGCTAACGACAGCGGTCAGGCCACCACACCAAACACAGGTACGGCAACTTAAAAATCTTGTTTGTTTTTGACTGTTATAGAAAGGGGCACCTTCAGATGTTTGTAACAACTCATCCTTCCTTGCTGTAGTGTATGTGATGACGAGAGACCATCGACCTTTGCGACCTCAAGGTAAGTCACATGGACCTGAGAGTGTTTAAATGTGGCTGTTTGAAAGTCCCAGGGTTAATATTTTTGCTTCATCTATTCAGGGCACGAGGATTCAACAAAACGTCCTTCATACCTTCAAGGTAAGAATAAGAAAGCCTGCTGCAGTACATGAACAACGTTCCAGTGATGTTAGAAGTCATGGAGTTGAGTTCTAATTTGGTCTACATTTTCTTTTGTTTCCCCTCCATCTCTCTGAACATGAAGCTTCAGCTCCACCTCCACCCATCCCTCCTCGTCAACCTCAAAGTAAACACAAATACATCAGAAGCCGCTTGTACACATCAATCAACTACTTCCCCTTGCAGAAGTGAAGACGCTTTTTGATCCCTGGTTTGATATATTGATTTATGTTGTTTCCCTCTTAGCACCTCCTGTAACAACAGTGGAACATTTCAACCTGGAACCAAAGACGAGAGAAGAAATGCTGAAACGTGAGTCCACCAAACGAAACAGAATAAAGAACGCTGTGTCAAAGCCTTCAGGGAGGAGCAGATTCTTCAGTAAAATCCATCCTCTCCCTCCCAGATCGCTTCGAACCCACCATGAACGCCAACACGGTGTATCGCCACGTGCAGCTGTCAGACGGTGGTCGTAGGGCCACGATGCGGGCTGAGAACCTGAACCTACCAGACCACCCTGAGCGCTTCCACTTCTGGAGACAGGTTCTCTGCAGGGAGGCCCTGGCAGGGAACCCTTACTACTGGGAGGTGGAGTGGACCGGCAAGAAGGTAGATCCATGGGTGGTTTCAGCTATGTGCATGCTTATGTGTATGCTTACAAAACAAAGCAGCAGAAACAGCAACAAAAGAAACGACTGCAGGTGATATAAAAAAAAATTCAGGCTCATAGGAGGAATCTCACCTCAGTAGACATTATGAGAAAATACAAAAATCATGTAATCAACAAAAAAAATCCTCAAACATGCCAAAATGAGGTTTACAATAAGGCAGGTCGTGATGTAATGTACTCACTAACATACTAAACATACTAAACAGCATATTTTGTAACTGTTTTGAATATTCAAAAATAACTACTGATATGCACTCCCAGGTCACTAGCAACTTGTTTTTATTGATTGCAATGTCGGTTGGTCCGTCACACACTTAAGTCCAGACTGATATCTGAAATATAGACATTCATGGTCCTAAAACGATGAATCCTAATGAGGCGATCCTCCGACTTTTCCTCCTGGTTCATATTTGTGGTTTTGATTGGAATGTCTCAACAAATGTAACTTTAAATTTTGTTTCACACAAACATGCCCCCTCTTTGGATGAATTGTGACAAATTAAGAGACCCCTTAACATTTATTAATCCTTTCAAAATTCGTATTTGTCCAATACTAAAAGTACTATTTGACTAAATACCTACAAAACTAATGACTTTTCCTTCAGCCTCAGCTATGCTGTATACTGTGTTGAGTGTTCTGTTAGCATGCTAACAAACTAAAAACACTACCTGCTAAACATCAACATGCTAGTATTGTTAGCATTATGACATTGGCCCGAAGCACCACCCTGGATATTCTTCTTTTCCTAATCACGTTTCCTCTTGGTCCTGCAGTTCAGCATCGGCGTGGCCTACAAGGAGATGGAACGTAAAGGTTCTGACGACAACAGCCGTCTGGGCCACAACGCTCAGTCTTGGAGCTTGTACTGGTCCGGGACCGGCTTCTCCTTCTGGCACGACGGCCAGGAGAAACTACTGGGCTCGTCTAAGGCCCGGCGGATCGGCATCTATCTGGACCAGCACACAGGGATTCTGGCTTTTTACCGCATCGCCCAGAACCAGGCGGATCTCATCCACCAGCACCAGAGCCAGTTTACTGCCCCACTGTTCCCAGGGTTCAGGTTCTGTGCAGGAGTAGGATCTACAGTGACTGTTTGCCAATTGGATAGAGTTGCATATGAATGATGTTTTTTTTTTTGTTTTTTTTATATATAACTTGCTTGTTCAGTTGGAAGCATGTGACACTTTTTAATAAGGAAGTAAATGTGCTGTGCAGATCCTTCTAGAGAAGAAACAAAGATGTCTGGTTTTCATGTTATTCTTTCTGCACCGGCTTTTATTGTACTGATGTACATTTTCTAGAAATATCTTTATAAGTGAATAAAAGAGCAAGAACACACACACTTTATCCATATATCTTTTTTTTAAACATACTATTTTGGGATGAAGGTTAACTTGAAGCATTGTTGATGGTTGAGTAGTGAATAGTGGCCTATATAGAGCAACAAAGATGGCTTCTTCTGTGACTAAAGCGATTTGATCCCCACACTTCGGTGACCTGGACGCTCTAAGCTCCCCTTCCATTCTTACGTTATCTGTAGTATCTTCACTAGTCCCTCGTGGATTTGCCAACAACTATTTGACCTTCATTGATCTTTTGTCCACTCATTCCTTTATCTAGACACAGCTACGATTGTTATTTATTAACCTACAGTGCAGAGTCCTGATTTATGTTCAAACGAGGATTTATTTTGCTAGAGGAAAAGCATTTTTTAATGTCTTCTCTCTCTTGAACACTCATGAGCATGGCCTTGCTTTTTGCCAGCAAACTCAAGTAATTCAATACTATTTTCAGGAGGACATTGAAACTCTGATTTTAGGGATGGAAAAATCAAACTCAGCTGTCCTGTCATGCCTTTTGAAAACCTTTTCATGAAGAAAACTTCACTGTATTTTCAGCGCACTTGACCTACATCTACAGCACAAAGCCCTGGTGTGTTTGTGTGTGTGTGTGTGTGTGTGTGTGTGTGTGTGTGTGTGTGTGTGTGTGTGTGTGTGTGTGTGTGTGTGTGTGTGTGTGTGTGAAGGCCCAGGTTGCTGATTATTCCTGGATTAGTCCTGGAGAAAAGGCAGAAAATGCAGGCGTCGATCCCATCGCGGAAAACGTTGAGAGATTTTTTTTCAAGGGGACGTAGCCAATGTGTCTGCACACACTCTCACCCGCACCCGTCTGTGTTTCTGTGTTCAGTGTGTATTACGGACCAGACGTCGTGCGGCTGCTGTGTGATGCAGCAGATGATCCACAGGATGAAGATGTTCTTTAGCATGAGTCTCGGTGAGCTGGAGAAGGAACTGACAGAAACAAAGAGCATCCTGAACAATGTCAGAGGTGAGACACGTGTGACACAAACTGGAAGAGAATGGAAGTCATCAAAACATCAGCTCCCACACACTCAATCCTGTATAGCTTTATGTTTTTCTCTTCCCCCTTCTGCACCTCCAGCCAGCCGCAGTGCGTTCTCTGCCGCTCAAACCGATAACAAACATATTAACTGTTTTGGCCCCTTCACCTCCGACAAGCTCATCACCTACCAACACGTCTTCATCAACCTGGCTAATGGCTACAGCGTGGATACCGGTGTCTTCACTGTTCCACACTCACCGTCTACAGTGACGCTGGTTCCACTTGTAACAGCTTGACCGCCTGTACCGGTCTGCTGGTTAACGGCCAGTTGGTGGAAGGACCTAGAGATGAAGATAAGAAGAATCAAATGTACAGTTATAGTTAGGATTTCCTAAAGGTGCAGCGTGTAGGATTTTGTTGGACAACTACTGTGGCCGACGCAAGAACGTGAATGGCCTTTACCACAGTCGTCACCCATTGGTTTGTGGACTGCCTTTATGCTGATGATGAGAAAACTGAACTCCACATACAGTACAGACCTCATCTCAGGTGATAGTTGATACCTGGATGGCATCAACAACAAAACCCTGCAGGGTGTGTGTGCGTTTTTTAGAAAATGAGAGCCTCTAGTGATGAAGAAATGCATCTCCAGTTATAAACTTCTAAAGGCAAATAGGGCAGAGAATAACAAAAACAAGGAGGGGCGATGCCAAAAGAGGAGGAATTAAAAAGAGAGGTAAGGGAGGGGCTCCAAGAAAAATATATATCCACGACTTTTGTCTCACGAGCAGTCTACACACCTTCCATCCTTCTGAAGCCGTCGCCATTTACCAGTATCGACATGCGAGGTGAGACGAGATATAAGTTGCAACTTGTGAAAGGTGTTTCATTGAAGCTTACACCTCAAAATAAGAAAAACGAAAGAAACAGAAGTAGTCCAGAGTCGGCTTATTGCTCGAAAAAAGCAACGGCAACTAATGCAAAAGTTTTTATCCAGGTCTACTGGTATGTGTGCTTTTGCTCTTTCCCCCGCCAGCTATTGTGTTGTTGTGTCTGCTGCATGGAGCTTTTTTGAAGAATCCGTTTAGCTGGGATGAAGGCGCATCCACAAGAATACAAGAACAACCCTATGGTGAGAGATTGTTAAGGAAATACTAAGTCTATCCCTTCTGTCGATACACTCAGTGAATCTGCATGTCATCTGTCATATTCATATGTGTGTGTGTGTGTGTGTGTGTGTGTGTGTGTGTGTGTGTGTGTGTGTGTGTGTGTGCATGCAGTGTGTCGTGCGGATCAGGCCTCGTGTGGCTGTTGTCTGATGCAGAAGAAGATGCAGAGGATGGAGTCGTTCTTCAACATGACCGTAGAAGAACTGAGCAAGAATCTGACGAACTCAAAGATGGCCCTCGATGATATGAGAGGTGAGACGCACAAACCGGGGTCAACAGTTCATCAGAATTATATTATATTAAAAGAACAAAACTGATCAGCTTTTTTTTTACAGCCAGCCGCAGTGCCTTCTCCGTGTCTCTCCACGATAACAAAAATGACGACTGCTTCGGCCCGTTCACCGACGACAGGGTCATCAGATACCAGCACGTCTTCCTTAACCTGGGCGATGGCTATGACGCGCAGACCGGTACCTTCACCGCCCCCCGCTCTGGGGTCTACAGCCTCGCCGTCACCGTCTACTCCGATGCCGTCATTGGCCCCGGAGCCCATCTGGCAGTTAACAGCCAGGTGGTGGCTACACTCCAGGAGAAAAAAAGCCAGGACCTCGATGACAGTGCCACTGCTGTTGTGTCAGTGAAACTGAAGGCTGGGGACAAGGTGGCGGTCAACCTGCCCAAAGGATCTCTCATCTGCGACCATCAAAGCTACTTAAACACTTTCACGGGTTTCCTGCTGTATCCCTGCTAAGTTTGCAAAGCGTAGCTGTTCTGGGCTTTGTACCAACTCTTGCCCGATACTGACGAGTCTGTTAGATTACACTGATTTGTAGCCATTGATCTTTATCTGATATTTTGTTTGTTTTGTTCCATCACGGCTCGATACGCTTCCTGAAATCAAGTTATTTTTCAGTGTAAGAGCTGATCTATGACACCACTGGGATGATGTGATGGAAATTGTGCTAGAAATTTGAATGAAAATCAATGTTTCTGAGACTGACCAGTGAAATAAACCAAACTTTCAAACAAACTAGTCAATTTGTTTCAATCTCCACTTAAGAAATAAAAGTAATGCTTACATTAGGGATGTTGTTGCTGTGTACTGGTTTACAAAACTAAATAACATTTTAGAATGTGTTTTATGATTGAAGTCATTTTAACCACATTAGGACACATTTTATTGAAGCCCTTATTAAGTTACAGTTTGATCTCCCTCACTCATAGAAACTGATGATATAAATGGATGCCATATCATCCAGACAGATGAAATACAAGTCGTAACAAACATGTATAAGTACAGTAAAATACATATTGTTAAAATATGTATTTAAAGACTATAGTCCAACTTTAACTCAAGCTTATTGTGGCCTTTTTTAGGGTCTTAATCTATACATAGTGTCAGGGAGAAATGAGATGTGATCTATAACACATCTATATATTTATATATTTAATAGAGCAGTTTTTAACATCACTCTGTGATCTGGTACCCACAGATTATTAATTATTCTTCTTCCTCTTCTACCAGTATATATCCTAACATTAGATGAAGTAGTATATCTACACAGGAAAACAGTGCAGCTGCCTGAGACAATTATGTTACTTATTTGAGCTATTTAGTGATTTTTCTACACGTTAAGATAAAAGTTAAGATCAGCAAAGCATATAAAACTATCACGCAGCTCTCTAAACTACATGCACTGACACCGCTCTCTCCAGACGATATAGGTGATACCTGCACACACAAAGCCCTGGAGGGTGTGTGGGATGTTTTGGGGAAGTGACAGCACTTGGTGATGATGAGAAACCATCCTCAGTTATTCGGTTATAAAGGAAAATAGGGCGAAAACAAAAAAACGAGGAGGAGCGATAATAGAAGAGGATGAATAAAACCTAAGAAGGGAGGGGCTCTGAGAAAAAATATATATACCTGTGATACTTCCTCTACTGATCACTTTATCACACCTTCCACCCTTCTGAAGCCGTCAGCATGAGAGGTGAGACTTAGTACGTTTACAGAGGTAGCACTGGTTCAGATATACAACAAATACAACAAACAATACAATAGCAGGCAACTAGTGTAAAGCTCCTTCTGGGTTTAACGCTACATGCCTTTGCTTTTACCCCCCAAGCTGTTGTGCTGATCTGTCTGCTGCATGCGGCCCTTCCATTTTCTTGGGACTCCAGGGGACCGCTTCCGACCCTCGGACCAGGCAGTGGTGAGGAATTGTTGGCGCATAATCAGCGTGTCTGCATTTATTCTCATCTGCAAGTGTGTTCACGTGTGTGTGTGTGTGTGTTTTGTGTTTTAGAGTGTGTTACGGACTCGGGTTCCTGTGGGTGCTGTATGATGTTGAAAGAGATGGACAGGCTGACGACGTACTTTACCACGACTTTGAATACGTTGGAGAAGGAATACAGACAAACAAAGCACAGTCTGGACAAAGTGAAAGGTGAGTTACACAAAGCAGATACACGTGCAATTATAAAAGCATCTTAAAGAAGACTTTTCTTCTTATGAGATCTACTTCTGTTTTTATTTTATTTTATTCTAACCTGTTGTCTCCCCTTGTTACATCTCCAGCCAGCCGCAGCGCCTTCTCTGCCACTCAAATCGATGACACAGATATATGCCATGTCTCCTACAAGTTCGACAAGCTCCTGTCCTACAAACGCGTCTTCATCAACCTGGGTAATGGCTACAGCGCGGATACCGGTGTCTTCACTGTTCCACACTCTGGCGTCTACAGCCTCGCCCTCACCGTCTACAGTGACGCTGGTGCTCCTGGTCGGAAAATAGCCGCCTGTGCCAATCTGCTGGTTAACAACCAGTTGGTGGCAGGACCCAGAGAAGAAAATAAGCTAGACCAAGAGGACAGTGCCACTACAGTCGTGGCCCTCCACCTGAAGGCTGGGGACATGGTGGCCGTCCAGCTGCCCGGTGGATGTTTCATATGTGACGACAGCAGCCAGTATAACACTTTCAGTGCCTTCCTTCTTTATCCTACTGAATAAATTAGGGACGCATGGTGCAGTGTTTTTGTGTTTCAACTCTTTTCATACTAACAAGGTTAGAGTCTGCTAGAAGACATCTTTTTTAAATCCACCATAGCTGGATTCAACGTATGCAAATTTGAGTGTTCTCTTGCTGAAATGATGTCTTGTAATGATTTTAAGAAATTCACTTATAGCCTGCTATTGTTTGTTGTTTCAACTGAAGATGACTTAATGTGTGGTGTCTACATGGAAGAAGTTGTTGACAAAATTAAAGTATTGAAATATTACCCTTGCTTTGCTGTCTATTCTTGATAGCCCGTGGTTTTACCATTTTGAATGGAACTGACCTATTTTTGATATGGACTTTGGATTTGAGTTGATAACACGTAAACAATTACATTTAATTAACACAATTTATTCAGAGTTTTGTAACTCTGTGAACGTTGCTCACAGAACAACAGGAAGTGATATTAAAATTAGTTCTGTAGATTTGCCCAGGTTTTGTTTGCTAAACCTAACTGTTCGTGGTTTTGTTGCCAAAATATAACTGTTGGTTTTGTTGCCTAAACCCTACTGCTATAGTTATTTTAAGGCCAACTGGTGGTTTTGTTGCCGTAACCTAACGCAAGTTTTTAACGTAATGTCGTTCTGAAAAACACAACAAAAACAGACATTTCGTGTCACTGTACATTTTATGACTATTTCACGAACTGCCGTGAGATTGTGTTGTGTATTGTGTGATTGAATGAATACAACCCAAAGTTGGCCAAGACCCCCTCGAGACACCAATAGCCTATAAGGCGTCGTAAAACACACGTCATTCAAACTCAAAAACAAGCGGCAATGTATGCAGGCAATCATCTCCAAGTCGTCGTAGAAGAAACGTTGTACATCCTTGCCAAAAGCAAAATTAAACTCACCAAGCTGAGTGGCAGCGAGGAACAGCACTGTGTGTACAGGAAGTTCTGTTAGCTGTTAGCCGTTAGCCAAACACACCGTGCAAGTAATAAAAGTGAGCCGGTACAGCATTGTGTGTGCTAAACGTTCCGTTAGCCGTTAGTAAATAAAAAAGAAGATTGACGTGGCACTACAACGTGCTGTAGTAATCCTGAGCAGTGAGGGAAAAAACTAAAATTAGACGGCTAAATGATTCTGGATGAGAAACGGGTTGTCCATTCTTCAGGGAAATATTCATAAAAATAAGAATATTATTATATAAAAAATATTCAAAATGTGTTACTTCTACTATTTTTTTACATGCTATTTTATTTATGCTATTATTTGAAAATATAACAAACAAGCCAACGATATGAGGTAATGTGATGGAAGCATAGTTTATCTATTGAATATAGTTACCATTGAAGCTAAGTGATACTAGCTTACTTTGGACGATAGTAACGGTCGCTAATTTAATATAGTTCATGCAAGTTACTCTTACTTGAATTCATTAGGGAAAGTTGGGTCATTTGGGTGTTTGTGGAATAACCTGCAACATCATTTTGAGAATTGCAGGTTTTCTTTTAATCATGAAATCTAAATCCAAAATTGCATATCATCAATGGTGTGCTATCTTGAGGTGGTAAATAAAGTAAAATGATTTAGTCAAATCAACAAATAAAAATACAGCAGTGAAGCGACGACATCACATAAAAGCCAGTCTGTGAAAATGGGTTTTAAGAAGTGATTTTAGTTTTCAGCCTCGACTTTGTAACAGCCAGAAGGGCCCCACCTCATAGGGGGTCAACATTTCCTCTATATATTTTAGGGCCAGACCATAAACCAGACGTGCTTTAAAAGTCATCAGTAAAATCTTAAAATCAATTCTAAAACGAACAGGGAGCCAGTGAAGAGAAGTCAGGATTGGGGTGATGTGATGCCGTCTGTTAAAACCAGTGAGAAGCCGAGCTGCTGAGGTCTGAACTACTTTCAGGCGAGAGAGTGACTTTCACGTTGATGCCAGAGAGAAGAGAGGTACAGTAATCAAGTCTTGAAAAGATGAATGCATGAATGACTTTTTCCAGGTCAGGGTGAGAGAGACTTGGTTTGATATAACCTTCTCTCCTCCTCAAATGGATAGATGACATCTAGATAACATGGCAAGAAAGCTTTTACAGGACGGACATTTAAAAAACTCTCACAGTAAACATGGAAACAAACAGCACTACTCTGTTCCTTCTTTCTCAGCATGAGAACTGGGTGATGCCGTATTTTGTTCCCAGATCTAGGCCATGAACTGATCACACTTTCCCGCCATCTTCTTTTGTCTTCATGTCTGTGGTCCATTATATCCTCACGACAAAGCTCTCCAAAATTACATTTCTGGGCAGGTGCTGTCCTCTCGGACAATGGAAATCAGACACTGCTGTCCTAATAACGGCTGTTATCGTCCATACAACAGTGCAACTAGATCAATTCTTGTTCTAAAACCATTTAGTGGACTGTATTACGTGGCCCCTTCTCTGTGGTAGGAATTGGAGTGATAGTGTTTGGTTGTGAAACCTCTGTGTGTGTGTGTGTGTGTGTGTGTGTGTGTGTGTGTGTGTGTGTGTGTGTGTGTGTGTGTGTGTGTGTGTGTGTGTCTACATGTGAGGAGGCATCATTTACCTCCTAAAGGGGAGGACATCGCCTGAAGTGCATCAATAGGAAGCTAAAACCATCCCCTGCTCAAAAGTCGTACTCTCAGTTTGACGAACTCACAAGAACTTGACGTAATCGTTCAGACCGAGGAGCGAGAGGAACAAAAAACAGTAAGTTTATGTTTCAAATTATACAGTTTAAAAAACAACTAATTGGTCTCCCTGGCTGTCAATCACCATCATTAGACCCAATAATTAAATGAAGTATTTCCGCTAATCATTGGGTATAGCGATGAGGTTTTGTGCCACAAAAACAGGTTGGGTTTGAAGTGTAAAGAGTAATTGTTAGATTAAATACCTCTAAACAAAGCAATGGATTATTGTAAGCACCTGGATTAAATAAAGTCAGTTGTGTTATCTATACTTCCTGTCACTTTTGGATTAGTCTACCTTTATAACATTGATTATTAGATGTGATAATTTAAGCCTTTGTGAAGAGATGTATAACCACTAGATGCTGGATGTTTGAATTTCTTTAAAGGCCACGAGTTAACTTGGTGCCATGTTGTTTAACGAGGGGCAGATAGCTAACATTGCCCTGTTTGGCTGATTATGAGCAGATTTATCTCAGTTTCCAAGTAAGCATTGATATGATGGTTTGTAGTTTAAACGTTGTCTGTACATACATATAGATTAAAACCAGGATAATTTTGCTCGGAAAGTGAAAGTCTCGGTTACGTAAACATTCAATCGGCATTTAAAGGAAGTATTTCAACGTGAAGAAGGTTCTTACACAATAAAATCTGTGAAATGCTGTTAAACCAGAGGCCTGCAGATCATTAAACCCGTGCTTACAGTGTTGTTTAGTGGAAATGTCTGTTCTCAATTATTTGCATATTGGACACCAAACCAGTGCAAATTGGGCTAAATGTGGATAAAGTCTGAGCAGAGTTCTGTACTATACATGTTTCTGAGACCACTTGTTGGACTACTCAAAGTAGTTTTAAAGTCAAATGTAACTCACCTTGTGACACTGCTCTGAGCAGTTATCCTGTCTGGTTTGGGTGCATATTAACCCATGACTGGATACTGAAAACTTTTTTCTTCTTCTTTTTTTCCAGATGGTTGTATTACCACTTGTGTTTCTGTTGGGGTCGCAGTTCCTCTGCGGTCGTGGGGAGTTCCCGTCCGCCGGCATTGAGGGGCTGAAACAGGCAGCACGTAAGCCAACACATTTCATTCCTTTTCATCCAGCACTCTTCCACACAGTCGTATTATCTGTCACCTGTACGTCTGTCGTGAATGCTGAATGTGAAATAAGTCTCTCACGTCTCACTTTCCCTTTCTCGCCACTTCCTCCATCCAGTCGAATGGAAAGGGGAAAGGAAGTGGCCGTGTGTCACATGGGACTGCAACTGTGCCTTCCAGCACCAGCGTGGCTGCTGCTGTGCAGCTGATCAAATGTTCAAATTAGAGGAGGATACATACGAGAGGATTGAATACTTGTGGCACGATATCATCTCGCTGAAATACAAAGTGAAAAAGCTCACAGGTGAGCGTGCGTACACTGATTTGGACCAACGCATGCGGCGATACACATTCAGAATGTTCACAAATCTTTTTTTTGGGGACTTTTTATGTACAGTGCAAATAAATCTCTCTCTTACTCTCAGATTACAGACAGATTGCCTTCAAAGCCACCATGGCTCTAAGTGCTGGCACTAATCTTTGCTTTGGTCCTTTCAATACCAATGTGCCGATCCCCTACGCCAACGTCAGTCTTAACGATGCGAATGGATATCATCCTTCATTGGGTAGGAAACACACACACACACACACACACACACATGATTTATGAAAGCTTTACCATTTTTATTTTCTACTAACTCCTCCCCTCCCTCTCCAGGTGTCTTCACTGCTCCTTGTGCTGGTGTTTATGTCTTCTCCTTCACAGTCTACTCAAATGTGTGGAGGAATGGGCTCCTCTACTATAAAGTAAACTCAGATAGGCTTCACAAATGTTTCTGAACAAATTCTGCTGGTTTACCGGCAACCGCAAGTCTTCATTTTTTGTGTTTTGTCGTATCTGTAGGTCCAGCTCATGAAGAACGGAGTGGTGGCGGTCAGCGTCTGGGAGAACAACCGAGAAGACTTTGAAGACACCGCCAATCACGTAAGATACGAAAAAATCGGACTGTTTAAGAGCAAAGTAAGGCGATCGCACAAATGGTCATCACATATTAAAATGTACCAATCAAATTGTAAATTGCTGGGAAATAAATACTTTACGTATTTATATAGCTCCTAAGGAAAACAAAAGCAAGACAAACTGAGGTAAAATTAAAACACTGATAAAACAGCACAATATATGAAACGATAAAACCAATCGATACAGTAAATACATAAAATAAAAGCAATAAAAAGTGGTTTAAAAGATATTGCCGATTCTGCGAGCCTCATCTCCTCAGGCAGGTCGTTCCTCGGCCGAGGGATCCCTGATGGCAAAAGCACGGTCCCATTGTAGCGTCGACTTTAATGGCTCCATGAAACGTGACATGTTCGCTGTCTATTCTTTCAGGTGTTGGTGCTGAAGCTGCAGCGAGGCGATCAGGTCTACACTGAGCTGATGTCCGGGAGGAAGCTCTGTGGACACCTGCAGTACAATATCTTTACCGGTTACATACTGTACCCCGACGCTGAAGAGAATGGGTATTAAACTTTCAGACAGGTTCGGATGTATTTGCATCATTAGAACATATACAATGCATGTGAATAGACACAACTGTCTGTGTACAGAGGAACAAGTGTGACATTGTTTTGATTTGGAGATAATAAAAGTTAATTTGACAGGTGATGTGCCTTTGTTTTTAAATTTGGTATGTATTTCAGCTTGCCGCACACACACACATTGACATACACATAGACCATTAATGGAAATAGGTAGCGGTCAGAGGCATTGATATAATCTGGGAGTCATAACGCTGCTAGCATTTGGCCCGTGGGTACATCACAGTAAACAAGTGAGATTAATGGAAGCTTATTACAAATGAATATAAACCAGGGATGGGCTGTGAATTCCTTCAGTTGAATAAACACATGACGTAGGAGCATCTTCATGCTGCACACACAGCTTTTAGACATACCAGTCATTCCATAGCTAACCCCTATAAGGTAGCAGGAAGCCCTGACATACTTAAAGGAACAGTTTGACATTTTGGTAAATATGCTTATTTGCTTTCTTGCCTGAGTTAGACAAGATGATTGATATCTGTCCGTTAAATATGAAGCTCCAGCCGGGTGAGGGTTAGATTAGCTGGGAGCTGGATTTTGTAACCTTTTGAGAGAGAAGCAGGTTAACTGTTTCCCCAAGAAAGAGAACGAGCACATTTCCCAAAATTTTATTTTCCAGATAACTATTTCTGTTTTCTATAAAGTTAATTTCACCTGTCAGAGAGATAAAGGTCTCACTCAGAGGATCATAGGATTTAAGGAAGTATCAATTTTTTATATACAACATTGCTCAGTCAAATTGCTGATTATGCTATTTGTGGGTATTTTAGGGCATTTTTGGCAAAAAAAAAAAATGTAATTTTAAATACAGTAAATTACTGGCAGCAATCTCTCCACTAAGCTACTGTACAATCTACAGTATGTCTACTAAATAGCACAGCAAATAACTGTAAGTAAAGCATTTCTTTACTGTTATGATACAAAGTTACGTTGTATTACAGTGTATTTAAACTCCACATTTGGTCATAAAGACATTGACTTGTTTCACCTGTATAATAAACTCAGTAACAGTACTTTCCAAGAAGTCCTGGGTCATAAACCAAAGTATTAGACAAATTTAAATTTAGTATTGAAAATCGCACCTCAAGAAAAGACTGGATTTTTCATTATTAAACCGAGGTACAATCTTTCCCCTAAACCACATAACGTGTGAGTTGCAAAACATAACCATATCAACATGTTTGCAACTAGATTCATTAACTGAACAACATCTCATGATGTTAATAGGGAACATAATCTGGGTGGCATTGCATTTCCTTCAAAACACATTTTGCTTTTGCAAATTAGTTAGAGTTATATATAAATGTGTTAGTAGAAATACATATAATGTGTACTGTACTCAACTTCATTTGAATTGTTTTCATTTTGGTGTTTTAAGTCTTCGTCAGAGTTGACTATGAAAGGAGAATTAATCACATGTCACGGGGCATGATGAGGACTCAAGCGCAGACAGTCAGATGCAGTGAGAAAAAGGGTTTTTAATGAAATACGAACACACAGGGAATCCAAGGACGAGACAAGAGGGCAAATCCAGCAGGACAGGCAGGCGTGGGAAACCGGGAGCAGGACAAGACAAACAGGCAGGTACAACACAAACAATGACCTGGCAGTGAGTGACTGAGAGACAGAGGTTTATAAGGTGACTTGAACAGGTGAGGAGAGTTAGACTGGTGCTGAGGGAGTGGCTGACAGGTAGAGTGCTTGATTAGCGGCAGATGAAGGGAGTTAGGCTGAGGGAGTGATGCTAAACAAAGACACACAGAACACACAAGGCAAAGCCTGATCGTGACAACATACATAAAAACACAGCCAGTAAAACACACGGGAATGTTTGGTTTCTAGTTACAGCTGATCGCAGCAGGACTTAATGAGATGACCACAGCCACTAAAAAAAACAGAACCAAAATGTTAAAGACAGATGAAACTAAACAGGTGTTTTCTTGTGATTACAAGAGAAGTATTTTGTGATAGTGACCAGGTTATTTTCTTAATATCACAAAGGAATAACACTGCGAATATAATGCAGATGTTCACCATTTACTTCATGGCTTCATGTGCTTTGTTCACACTGCAAAGGGCAATGATGCCGGCTTGTGTATAGTAAACAAAATGTGTACAAGCCAGAGATTGCAATCTGATTTGTTGCTGCTTCGTCTATGAACCCCACGTGTGTGTGTGTGTGTGTGTGTGTGTGTGTGTGTGTGTGTGTGTTTAAGTAAGAGTGGGTACACATGTGTTGGTCATCTCAAGTGTGATCCATCGAACTTCTGACTTTCCACTGTGAGAATGAAGCCAACTGCAGCTACAGCAAACGTCTGACACCTCTCACACGCTGCCAAAGAGTGACCGTAATGGAATGGAAAAGTGATGGAAATGTCATGAGTGGTGGCGGCGGGGTGCAGCCACTGAAGAGCCAGGACTTACATGGAGTTATCTGGCTGAATTATGGTGACTCTGTTACTCCTCCTCGCTCCCACCTCTGTCTCTCTCCTCCTTCCTCTCCTCGTCCTCCCCTCCCCAAATGTGCAACAACCTGAAAACAAAGAGTAATTTATGACATAGTTCCTTCCCTGCATTTTAACACTCTTTCTCTCTTTTCTCTACAGTCTCTTTGAGTCCCATCTCTCCTCGCTCCATCTCTACTCCTCCTTT
Organism: Anarhichas minor; assembly: GCF_050575085.1. Classification (NCBI taxonomy): domain Eukaryota; kingdom Metazoa; phylum Chordata; class Actinopteri; order Perciformes; family Anarhichadidae; genus Anarhichas; species Anarhichas minor. The sequence goes on from NW_027466472.1 coordinate 2,203,911, forward strand.
TCCACCAGCCCGTCATCCTCTCCCCTCTTTGAACGAGGAGGGATGTGGTGAAGGTATTTGGAGAATTCCTGCTGACCAAACCAATGCCGCCTGGCATGCTGTCTCTGCTCTCACATGGAACAGCTCTACCCAAATAAGGCTGGACTTTTTAACTAGACGTAAGCGGACAGACAGGGAGAGGGAGCTGCTGAAAGGCCATGCCCTTTTAAGGATGAAGTTTCCTTTTTTTCCTCCTCCTTCCTCTTTCTCCTTCACACTCCCTCCTCCCTCTCTCTCTCTCTCTCTCTCTCTCTCTCTCTCTCTCTCTCTTGGTAGACTAGTGAAGTCATCTTTCCTCATCTGCTCCTTTTAAGCCGGCCTTTTTGAGAGGGAGGTCCCTGCGACGCATATACAAACACTCAGTCAAGCATCCACACTCAACCACGCACGCTGCACTAGTAGCCAGCAGAGAACTGACCTATTCCTTCACACAGTGAGTATACTTTTCTTTTATTCCTCCATATAGGATGAAACTTCTGGGACATTTAGTAGGACGTCGCTTTATAGACCTCTCATTCAAGAGTTTTGAGGCCTTCCTGGCTTTCTATTAAAAAAAAAAGACACGCATGTGTTCATTATCTTCTGTGTTTGAATTTAGAAGTTGTAGTCATTTCAAAATAAGAGCAGTGTGATCATCCAGAGGTCCAAGGAGAGGTCCGTATGCAAATACACTTTTGAATAATAGCTATCACATATATGCACATCTAAGCAGGAAGTTTACTAAAGTTTCTGAAACTTATATCAGAGTATCATACATTTGTTTGAGTTACTGTTGCATTCAATCGTGTGTGGGTGTTGATGTCTGTAAGAATACGTTTCATGTGATCGAGCGAGTGTTATTCACTTCAGTTTTAAATTAATCAATTGTTTAAAAAATGCTGTTTTTAACATGGAGTCTGGTTGAAAACAAGCTGACTGGGATTTCCACCTAATTGTGTTTTGTCTCATTGCAATTACACTCCGTGTTTATCCTTACTATGATTCAGGGGTAATATATTTTCCATGTGAAGTGAGGATATGTTGAAGCAGAGAGGTGAGCCAGACAGTGTGGCATATCTCTGTCCGTGTCCATACTTCTATTTGCACAAGCAAAATAATCATCTGCCATACTTGGGCTTTGGACGCCTGTGAATTCACAAGGCATGAAAGGTAACGACACTTCCTAATGAGCACAGACAGACAGACTAGTACAGTGTCCGATCCTGAAACTGCGACACATGGGTGTATTTAACAAATAAAGCAATTTATGAACCACAAAGGAGAGGCGAAATAAGGCAAATGAGAGGATGGGAGGAATCTGTAAAGTCAGTACGTGTCGGGAGTGGATGCGTGAAAATATGCTGCATGGATGCTGTGATGTAAAAACAAGTATAAGTAACCAAACTCCACCACACGGTAGTATAAGGGGAGAGGAAGAGTGCCAATAAAGGACTGCTGCTGCTCAGGCTTTAATGTATTGGACACACCAGGCCCAGGCGTGTCCAATGCCGCTGATTAGACTCAATCCGGTCTGCAGCCCTGGAGATAGAAAGCATAACAAACAGACATGCAGAGATACATTCTCATACATTTCTAATCTCTGTTTAACAAGTTTTGTTTTTTTAATAACTGAAAACAATATTTGAAAGCTTTGTGTTAAAGATGGCAGCACACCCAGTGATTCCAGTGATTCCAGTAACAACCAGGCCAGAAGAAACATAAGTGAAGTGTACCAGTGGGCAGTTTAGCTTCTAAGCAGCAACAACAAGAGCAGATAACAGTATCTCCACTGCCAATCATGTGGCAGCACATAAACACAGCAGAACCAACCACATCCGTGCAACAGAGCGAAGGGGGCTGATCGGACAGCACTACTTCAGAGTCAGTAGAAAGACACCATCTCAGACGCACAGCAGCTATTACGTTTGTCAGAAGAATAAGCAGAACCTGGAAGGGTCTTGGCATTGGCAGCAGTTTTAGAAAACGCTTTCAGTGCTCATAAAAGTCTGGCACATCTGAGCAAAGCAGCCGATTCATAAACCAGAGCCATGAAACAAAAGAGGATGGAGTTACAGCACAGAACATCAGCATAAGAGAGAGCGTCTTTCAACCTGAGGATGCTTTTAGCATGCTTTACAACCCCGACCTCTATAGCATACAATTATTACAGTGACTGTTAATAACAAGTCCCAGGCAGTTTATACATGCCAAATCATTATGTGGTGGTTAGCTAGTTAACTTGTAGGCGAGGCCGCATGACGCCATGTCCTCTCAAGCTGTTGCCACAGGCCTCACACTGGTTTCCTGCTCTGCCGTGAGGATTTACCATGGTAATAGAGAAACAGAGCAAAACACAACGGAGAGAGCTGGATGGATGGAGGGACTGAGGGGATGAAGTCATGTTTGTGGGATACGGAGCTTTAGGACTTTTCAAACGAGCCACGACAGATTGTATTTTCCTTTTTGTATTGTAGTCTTTTCTGCAGGTCATTACTTTTATTTAATTGCTCAATCACTGCTCAATAGAAACGTTCCTTGGAAACATTTGATGACCTACATCTAACTTTCTAACTTACCTTTAATGATATAATTACTGTTAGAAATTGAAAAACCTCAGTTCTTCCAGGTGTTTTCTTGAGTGAAAGGGGCCATTGAGTAGTCCAGAGTTCTTAAATGAACCCTTTTAGGCCCTGGGTTCATCTAGGAACCCTTTGATGTGCTTGAGGACTCACTCACATTTAAACAAGGTTCCTCCAGAAGCTGTGAGCTGAAGAAGAGTGCTTGCTGGAACCCACTGTGGAGGTCAGAGGTTCCTGCAGGAGCCTTTAGGTTGTTGAGGGTTCTTCCAAGAACCTCATCTTTAGGGAAGTTCACTTGGAGAACCTTCTATGTCATTTTAAGTTCTTTGAGTACCCAATTGGAAATTTGAGTAATCTAATCATATTTAAAGGGTTTCTTAGGTTGGATTGGATATTTAAGGCGCTTTTAATTTTCATAGTGCAGTAATGAATTAAAACTACAAATAGTTGTACTAGTACATCGTTTTTTTTTTGTTTGTTTGTTTTTTGTTTTAAATATAAAATCTTTTCCATTTCTTATTCATCTGTAGAAATTCTTTAAATGACACTTACAATGTAGGTTCAACATGCATGCCTTTGCAAGTTGCAGGGACAGATTTTAGTTGTTGTTGATGCAGTATAGTACAAGTTTGTACCATCAACACCAGTAGTACTTATAGCACTTGTAGAAGGAGTAATTGCAGAAACAGCTTTAGCAAATATATGAAAAGTTACAGGATTCAATGTCCCTTACTTTATACCCCTACTACTGAAAAGGCAGTTTTATAGAGAGAGTTTATAACAACTGGGTCTGACGACGTATAAGAATGCAGTTTACAGAAATTATGTGAGTACTGCCTCAAATATTAAGAAGCAGCCAGACAACACAGAAGCTTGTTTGGCAGATAATTCTGAGTTATTGGCTCTGGGCCGGGTCCCAAGGATAACAACAGGTCCCTAGATACACATAAATACCAGAAATAGAGACCAGGCACTGACGGACTTCCTTGACCTCTTAAAATATTATGTGATGGTTGTCATGCAATGCTCACCAACAGACTAATACTGGACATAAGGGAGAAATAGTGCTTCTCTTCTGAAGACATTAGAGGGCAGTGAGTTCATGCAGTTTACATAACTTCTATTTCTTTCCCTACAAAGAGTGTAATGTGTGTGATTTAAAATGGTGGTCCACAGAGTAGTTTATAAGGCTAGGAACTAGAGGCCAATGGAAAAAAAAAGACAGGTTACCAGAAAAACACATCACTCCGTGATAATGATTATATAATGACGTATGTCGGTGGGAATAACAAGCGGGTATAAGTGTGTGTGTGTGTGTGTGTGTGTGTGTGTGTGTGTGTGTGTGTGTGTGTGTGCGTGTGTCCCAGGAAGAAGGAAACACAGACGTATGAAGATAATATATAGTATCTGAACTTGTGGTTGTATGTAAGTAAGCGTGTTGCCCAGCATGTGTGTTTGGTTTCTTGTGGCCTAGAAAAGCACCGCTGGGAATGCAAAGAATATTACACAGGGTTGGTGGTAAAACTCTGCGGAAACTCCATGAATGCCGTTGGCATGCAGACTCTAATATTCAGACATGCAGGAGATCTACTTGCAGCGGTGAAACAAGTACACAAGTGCTTTGTTTAGCGTTACCACAAGGTCAGAAATACTCCACTACTATTAAATCCTGTATGATAAATGGTACTTTACTTACTGACAGTAAATCAGACTCTCATTAGATCGTTTCCAGCTGCAGCAGTCAGCCGCTTTCGTGAAAAAGCTCTCATAAACTTACTGTACTCTACATTATCTGCTCGGAAAAAGGTGAACACATTGGAGCATTGAGCTGCCAAATAGACAGATATTGGATTTATATTCAGCCTAGACTGTATACAGAGGAAGAAGTGGACAAAGTAACTGTGAAGACGTCACCTATCGGTTTGCAAACTGCCGTTATGAAGTGCTTGAGTTTGTTACTTTGGCCGTCACCATATTGGCTTTTTGTAACCCAGAAGTGATACGAGAGGGAGGAGCTAAGTACAACCGAATGCTGAATATGACAACTTGACAACTCCTAGACCGGACAACGCCGTGGTAGAGACGTGATAAACCTTTGTATCTACAGTTTAAAGGATTCACATGCCCTCAGATCCGTTGAAGAATTGTGTGGAGAGAAGAATGGAAGAAAGGATGTAAGGGAGCAATGGAGGAAATAAATAAGGAAAAGGAAAATATAATAAAGAATTAAGTAGGGAAAGGAGAAAGAACTTGCGTGTTAGCTTCAGTTTGTATCGTCAGTATTATGAGACAGATTTACTTAAAACATAAAAAGACTTGCGTCTCTCCAGTCTTGGCCCATCTTGACATTCTGTCACTTGCAGTGAATTAATACTGCCAGCTGGAAAAAAATCCTGTGACCGATTGGAAAACAACATGTTGCCAAACACAAACACAAAAGGGGTTGCCAAATGTTCGTAAACTACATTTTATTGTTGCCCTCGATCACAACATTTCCCGTCCAGAGATGAGCCTCCTCCAGTCAACTCCTGGGTTTTAACCTTTAACACTTGAACTTTGAACTTCCCCAGGAACAGGAAGTTGAAGCGACCTGACATCAAGATGGCAACAAAGGTTGGGTGGTGCAGAAAGCGCTTTGATATGGGGTTTTGCACTTGGCTGTCGGCCCAAAGGCAATACAGAGGCATAAGAGGCAAAAATGCTGGCAATGATATATGTGTTGACACCAGGAGAGAGAAAGAGAGAGTGTGTGTTTGTGTAAAACGAAAGAAATATGCAAATGCTGATATAGAGCTCCCATTGTACACCACTTTGCCTCGGACACAGGTCCTGATCGGGCTAAATGGTGTGTATTAGGAGACACAACGCTGTTACCGCCACTGTTCTGGGAAAAGGTGTTAAAATAAGTGCTGAGCCTACGCTTAAATACACGCTTTTGATTTGCATGTCCTCCATTGTATTACATATTATATACGGTATGGTATATTTAAGGAGTATCTGAGTGTGTTTGTAAGTATATTCCTTCAAGTTAGATGATTTGCTCAGCGATGCATGTTTGTGCAACAGCACTGCAATGTGAATATTAGCTGTTGGCATCGCCTTAAAAACTAAAATGTTGGACAAAAAGGTGCAAGAAAACAGTAAGTTAATAAAATCTATATGTTGTCATAAGTATAATCTCTGCTTTGAATTCTCAAGATGGCAGATAAGGATGATTCCAGTGAAGATCCAACTATGGATCATCACGTTTACTTAGCTCTCACCCTTTTTCCAGAGGTCATTTTTTTTCGGGACTCTTTGACTCTCTCCTTAATTTCATTGCATCGCCCCTTCCTCCATTTCACGCTCTCTTTAGGGAGTCGGCATGGCTAACAAAGGTCCCGCCTTCGGCATGAGCCGGCACGTTCAGGATAAGATCGACAGCAAGTACGACTCTGAGCTGGAGCAGATCCTGGTGGAGTGGATCAGCCGCCAGTGTGGCTCCGGTGTGGTAAAGCCAGAGGCCGGAAAAATGGGCTTCCAGGCCTGGCTGAAGGACGGATGTGTGAGTGCAACACGCCTGTTTGATTACTTTTTTCTTTTCTTCTAGATGTTATGCCAAAAAAGCTGGTGTCAAAATACATCTTCAATTTCATAAATCAGCCCCTAAAATCAGACTAATAAACAATATACCGAATAAGAATCATCTACATGATGATTGTTTTTTATGATGTTTTCGCTCTGAAACAGCTGCAAGGCATCTATTTTAATTTCATGTAAGTCACATAACACCTTGAAGTTTAATATTCTCCCTTTTTGCAATGAGATCTGGTGAAGAAAGCAGGATCAAACCTGGCAGAAAAGTTGCAAACGACAATCACAAGTTGCTGCAGGGCTACCTCGTATTTTTAAGCATTTTACTGACATAAAACTATACAGTTTAAATGTCTCTTTTTTTCTATTAGATCCACTACTAGTGCAATCAAGCTAAAACTGAATTCAAAAGGAACAATTAAGCCAAATCAAATTTTGAATGGCTGTATGTAACCTTTGATAAATATTTTAAATCTTATTTCTTTCACATTACTCAAAGTCAATACAAATAAAGAAAACAAAGCATTACATGTAATTCAAATGCAACAAAAACTGAAGTTTGATGCAAGACAACCTCAAATTAAGCCTGTTTATTTACCTGATTGATATTTTTGTTAATGTTTCTTCACCTTCTCCTTCCCCTTCTCCTCTACCTCCCGTCACTCCGTCTGGTCTTCCCCAGGTCCTGAGCGAACTGATCAACAGTCTGTTCACCGGAGAGAAACCTGTGAAGAAGATCCAGAGCTCAACCGCGGCCTTCAAACAGATGGAGCAGATCTCCCAGTTCCTCAACGCTTCGGAGAAGTATGGCGTCACCAAGACCGACATGTTCCAGACCGTGGATCTTTGGGAAGGTGAGGCGGGGTTTCATGGTAGAAGACAAGAAACCTGGCTTGAGATTAAGCACTTTGTTTGTGCAGTAGAGTAAAAAGTGCTTGGATGTGACGATGCACGTTTGGAAGTTTCATAATGTGAGTGATAATCCTTGCTGTGTGTGTGGGGGTGGACAGGTAAGGACCTGGCGGCGGTGCAGAGGACCCTGTCAGCTCTGGGCAGCTTGGCCTTCACTAAGGATGAAGGCACATACAACGGAGACCCCAACTGGTTCTTCAAGTGAGTCCAATACATGACATGTCAACTGCTTTATCTACTCCAATTAGAAAAAGTGAACCCTGCAGTTTTAGGTCTATTAATTCAGTGACTTTTTTGCAGGAAATCCATGGAGAACAAACGGGACTTCAGCGACGACCAGCTGAAGGCAGGCAAAAACGTGATCGGTCTACAGATGGGGTCAAATAAGGGAGCCTCTCAGGAGGGCATGAGCTATGGAAGATCCCGACAGATCCTTTAAATATCACTGAGCCACAGATACCCAAAAACCTCTTCAGCCCCTTAATCCCTTCTTAGAGCCCTTAAGCGTCTAACATCATCATAAAACATCTTCTGCTTTAGAATTTAGCTACTGTAGCCCCTACTTCCCTGGTCTTGACAACCAGTACAACGTTTATAGTCTTAAGTGTAGTAAAGTAACCATGAAACCGACCAATGCCTTAGAGGTAAAAACAAGATGACAATGTGCCATAACTGACCGCTGATACATAATAAATAAATGTCTGAATTATGGCCTTTTACTTCGTAGATTTTAATAATATTTGTTCTGGATTCCGACACAAATATCAATCTGTGTTTAAGTAATTTACAGAAGGATTTTCTTTTCCAAACTACCATTACAGCCCTACATTTACAATATTGTTCCTTGTTAATTTTTCCTATCTAACCACTTCCCACAATGCTACGCCTGCTGTATCAGCGCCAATATTTTTGTACATTGTCTTATTAAATAATGACTTTGAAATACATTTCTGAATTGACTTTGTGATTTTTGACCTTTCTGGGAAATAAGAAAATTGACACACTCACCATTTTTCTTTTACTACCATGCATAGTCAAGTGTTTCTTAAAACATGAAAATCGCGGCAGAATCCAGTGTCTATAGGTGCAAAGATGCTTCTCTTTCAGTGGAGTTGAGCTAAGAAAGCATCTCTTCAGAGACAGGAGTAACTGCAGAAACCAATAAACTCTTAATGTCCGAGCATGTTACCAGAGTTTTAACACAGACAAGACCAAATGTAAACTATCCTTAAACGTTGGAGAATGCGTTTCATTGCAGTTTAGCATTACGCCAGTTTGGTGGCTACATGTGTGAGCTACATTGTTGCTCAGGGTTCCAAAAAGGTCAAAGCTAGCCTTAATACAGTTCTGTTGTGTTAAATTAATTTGAGTTTGTTTTGTTTGATGTGAGGGATGGCACTGTTGATACGTTACTGCCAATACTTTGATTTAACACCAAATATTTGCAAATCGGATGACGCTCCCATTAACTTCAGCTTTATTTAGCGCTAATTAGCAAATGTTAGCATGCTAACAGGCTACGCTAAGATGGTGAACATGGTAAACATTTACAGCTTAATAACATCAGGCTAAAATCAGTGTGTTAGCATAGTTATTAGATAGTAGCTATATTAGATAGCATGCTGGCGATAGCATTTAGCTTAAGTGAAGGAGCTGCTTAGCTTAGCTGAATAATATAAGTCTCGTTAAACTCTTGTTGGTTTGTAAACATTCAGATACATTTCTTTCTACAGCACACATACAGAAACTTCTATTTTTCATACCACACTATCTTAATAATATCAGAGATTTGGTGTGTAAATGTGTATTAAAAACCACAACAGTCAAATAATAATCCATCAAGTATTTTTATTATCATTCAGATCACCTGTGACTTGCACAGCAAACACAGTTTCCACCTTCAATCCAAACACTTCTTCCCATTAAAAAATTAGAACTCTTTAATACATTTTTACAAAACACTTTGTATAAATCATTTAACACGCTTGATATATTTATCTGTACAGCAGGCACACGATGTGTATATATTACACTTCATAAAAAAATACATATACAAATCCCACACTTGAGAAATCCCACTTCAAGTTTTTTTTATCAGTAGTTGGTTGATAACCCGCAGATAACGACCCCCCAGACTTAAAGATCAAATACATAAAATAACACCTCAGAAAATAAATGTAGTTTATATAAAAAACAAACAATCAGCAGTATTCTTGGAACCTTATATTTGAGGACACTTTGTCATGGAAGACCACTCATATTACAAGCACACACACATTCATGTCACACACTCATGTCACACACTGCAAATTCGTACCTTCCTGTAGTGCGAATTTACATTTTTTTTCTCTTGGTTTAATGACCCTCAGGTGTTTCTACAGTACATCCCACCAATCTGTGAGCTAAGTTCTTCTCTGTCTATAAACCCTGTTCGGGCCTTCCAGTTCATGCCTGACCCGTAATCTGACCCAAACCTAATCCTGATTGGAAACTTTAACCCCAGTACTGAAAAAAACAACCCCACTTTAGAGGATTGTCTTCACGTTTTCTTTCCTCATGAGGACATTTGTTCGGGGCACAGGTGTACAAGAACACACACACACACATCTTTCAATAAAAGGCCATGTGTTTGGGACAAATAATCCACTCTTCAGTCAAGTATATCTTGCAATCTACACTGTGACCCCCACACCACCAGCAGCACAGAGAAAGGTGAAAGGGAGGAGAGGGTGAGAGCCTGAGACGTCCCGTGAGCAAAGACAGCGAAAGGTTTCAGACCCATCACCTGGCTCAGTGCTATGTCGCCAGCCGCTCCCCATTCAAAAGCGGCGCTTTGGCTTCGAAGTCCAACACTGCATGCAGCTCCACCCCCGAGTCATGCTCCTCCTCGTCCCCCACGTCCTCCTCCACCAACGCATCCTCCACTCCTCTCCCTCGCCGCCCTCCCCTAGCCCGGTGACCTCCCCGTCTCCTGCGCAGGCAGAGGAGGCCCCTGAAGTCCAGGTGGGCCAGTGTGACCTCCAGTGTGTAGTACAGGGACCAGAAAAGAGCAAAGCAGCCCAGCAACAGCAGGAACTGGAGGTGGGGGGGGGGGACAAAGGAGGTAAATCACAAGGAAGTGAAAATTAAATCAATCACTAAGTGTAAATTTTAGTATTCCCTCCTGGTTTAGGATCAGCTTGAGTTTGCTACAAGGTCAGCAAATGCACATTAATGCTTCTTCAACATGGATGGCGCAAATTCTACAATTAACACCACAACTTCCCCTTTAACACAGTCACCAATGTCCGATTCACCTCCTGAGTGAAGGTGAGAACTATTTTTTTCCACCACAAATAGTAACTGGCAGGCAAGATTTCCTGGTAGTCTCTCATCCCTCCCTTAATGTCCACAGATCTAATAATTATGTTTAGGGTTCAGGCTTCAAATGAGGTTTAGGTTTGGCAATTGTCAAGAAATGTGTCTGTTGTTGGCTAATACCTCCATCCAACATACCTCAATTCTGCATATAGGAACAATTTTGTCTCATTTACTCTGAGTAAGAAATGGAACCATCCCTTTAATAGTGATTTTCTAAAAGGGGTGAGCAGTCTGGTTTTTCCAATATACATTATATAAGAGAAGACAGAAAGTTTAAAGAGAGACAGAGGAGACAGAGGGACAAGGTAAACAGAGAACTGTTTACCTTGAGGTTATTGGAGGTGAAGGGGCTGACGATCTCTGGAGGGATGTCCAGGCCTGGAGGGCAGGGCAGAGAGAAGCTGCTGTCCAGATACCTGCCACTCATAGCCTCCTCCACCAGCCTGTCAATCAAGGCGCAGCCAATCAACACGCAGAACATATATTTATTCATCTTTCATGTCCGTCAAAACACAGAGACAATCGTTGCATCACTGCATTCAGGTGATGGGACAGTTGTATGGTAAAATAATAATTCAAATGGGAATAAAACCAGGCCTAATACACCAAGATGGAAACCACAAGCATTCAGCGACTCAGAAGACTTCAACACTGTCCACACGGCAGCGAGCGGAGGTCTTACCTCTGTCTGTCCTGGACCTCGCTGGGGGTCATAGAGGAACCATACAGGGTCAGCTGCGACTGCTTCAACACTCCCGACGCTGCACACTGCGCGAGAGTCCGCTCTTCTACAGCAACAACAACACGAGCAATGACAAACAATACAAAAGGGACTGGAATTTTCCCCCACTGCTGAAAAAGACATTCCCATCCCAGTTGTGTGGGTGCGTGAGCTTACTGTGGTCAGAGATCTTGAGGGTGTACTGGCCTTCAGCTCTCTCCCCCCAGCAGCGCACAGTGGAGAAAGTCCAGTCCTGGTAGCCTGACGGGTCTCTATGAGCCAAACAAAAGAGAGAATACCGAATTAAACTGCAGTCAAAACACATTTTAATTCAAGTTCTACGCGCAGGGTTCGTACCTGTCGATGGCGCGGCGCGCCCCGATGATCGACGCCATACCGCTGGGGCAGACCAACACAATCTCCACGCTGCCACGGCAAGGGTGGTTTATGGTCACGGTGACGGCCACGTGCTCCAGCGTCTCCATCCCAGAGTGTCGGAGGTCAGCAGCAGAGACTGAGGGAGAGGAGGGAGCAGCGTAGTGAGTGAACACCAGAGTGTGTTTTTACCATTTCCTGGATCGATGAGGGAAGTCACGGGCCCGTAAATGGAAACGTCCGACACTACATTATAACAAATACAAATGTAAACACTCGAGAATATGTGAAAATATGATTAATGCAGGGTTTCTGCAGGGTTCACGAGTTGAATTTAAGACTTTTTAAGACATTTTTAGTCGCACAAAGAATGCAATTTAATACCCGTCTAACAACTATACCTGCCATAGTATGATGGAAAACCAGTGGGCATAAGCCTGAGAGAGAGTTGCGTACTGGGAAAAATAGCGATAAAAAAATCTAGTTAAATTCAATCTTCCATCAGACTCTCCATCTTTCTTTCTCTCTTTGAAGTATCAGTCCTCTTGCTCTCCCTCTCTTTAAGTGAGCCTCGGTGCTCTCTGACCATGTAGGGCCGCACGCATCCTCGGGGCAGGGAGGGACGCCAAGGGACGAGGGAGCGAGGAGAGTAAACAGAGGTGAGGAATGAAAAGTGTCGGGGGACAGATGTAGAGAAGGGGGGGGGAGACGGTCAGGAGACAAGTGGAAGAGAGGCGCATACATGTAGGGGATGTATGGACGGGCAAAAAGAGAAGGAGAGGAAATAGAACTGGCAGTTTTGCACTTTCAGCTGACTTTTCATCCAGAGTCTTTAAAGAAGGACAATATCCAGTGGATAAACTTCCTCCTTCAGGGTGTTTGTATCAGTAATAAACTCCAAACTATTTTCCAGGGAACTGAAGGACCTGTCTTTGCTCAGAGATGAGAAGATGAAGACATGGCAATGTGTGGGAAAGTACTTTCTGCTCTGCCCGAACCACATAAGTCTGTTGCAGTTTCCTAAATCCTGCATGAGGTTTACATGAGATAAATACAGAGTCTGAACTGCATTATACTGGGAGCCTCTAACCACGTCGTGTGTCCCACTGTTCAACACCTTTTGGGGTCGAGTATCCAAAGTTTTGTTGGCAAACATATTGCCAATACTGCCACTATTTTTGGTGGCGAGGGCAAATTTATTAGGATGGGCCGTTCCAATAAATTGAATATGTGATCATAAACTCTGAGCATGCTTTGTTAACAAGACTGGTGCTGTTCATTTAGTCCTCTCTCTCTCTCTCTCTCTCTCTCATGTGTGTTTTCTGTCTGAGTCGAGTGGGCATCGTTTTTTCTAAAAACAACTCTGACACACTGGATTCACAAACTCGCAGGGACGTGACCGCTTTCATTGGTCACCGCGAGCTCTACATAAACACACGTGTGTGGCGACCGTGTTCACGTGGGAAGCCGGCGGTTTGTGCATCCACCAAAACACATAGAAACAACAAACACAGCTGAGTAGCGTGACAGGCAGATGTGTGCCAGTGACAAAAAACAACAACCTGTCAGGGATTTGACCAAGAGGAATTAAATGGCCACGTGTGTTTTCTGGCAGTTTTTCTGAAACTTTTGGAAATTAAGTACGGACGCACTTTCTGAGTCTGCTCTGTAACTGTCAGCAACTTTTTACTTTGTCCTGAAGAAAGTCCTGTCGCTTGTGACCACACACACACACACACACACACACACACACACACACACACACACACACACACACACACACACACACACACACACACACACACACACACACACACACACACACACACACACACACACACACACACACACACACACACACACACACACACACACACACACCTTGGCTGTGCTCCTGACCACAACGAGGCCATAAAAGAGGGAAGATAGAGATCGAGTGAGCAGAGGAACAGAGACGAGGGAGCTGGAAAGGTTTCTGCTCCAATGAGGTCACCATGTGAGGGATTAAAGAGAACCGATCAGATTATACACGGACAGTCCAATGTGACAGATTCAGAGATGCGAGAAATACAAAAAAAAAAAAAAAGGAAGAAAAGCTACTGAGAGGAGTCGTGAAATACAGAGACCGACTGGGAAGAAAAAGGAGGGATCTGGGAAAAGTCTCACCCAGTATTTCACTGTGTACGCAGGAACTCACAAACAAGAGAACATTACCTAATATGGAGAGGCAGACTGACTGAGGAGCAGACAGGGAGGGAGGGAGGGAGGGAGGGAGTAAATTCAACAAGCAGCTGTTCAATACAGAGCTGAGAGGAGGAGTTACCTTTCCAGGTTCGGACCAGCTCGTCTGGATAATTCGGAATGGGCGCTTCCTCCTTTATCACTGAACTCTGATAGGACACGAGAAACGGCACCGACTCCCACACCTGAGAGGGAGGAGGGAGGAAAGTTAGGGCCCTGGTGGTGACTTATGGTAGGAAATAGTGTGTGTGTGTGTGTGTGCGTGTGCATATGTGTGTGTGTGTGTGTACCTTGGCAGCGTTGACGAGTCTCCACGCATTGAGCACACCGAAGCCGTGCTGGTGGCTGTGGTGGAAACCGGCTCCGTTCACCCTCCAGTCTGCACTGCTGTCACACTGATGGGACAAATAAAAACGGTGTTAGCTTTGGTACAGAGGCAGCCCAACACGTTTTCATTTTATCAGTAATACTCACTCACTACCGTCTCTCTCTACGGCTTAGGAAAGGTACAAAACCACTACCTTAAGTTAGCTTTCCATCATTGTCATTGTAAATTGCATGTATTTAGGTTTTGGACTGTTTGTTGGGGGAAAACAAACTAATTCAATACATTTGAAGATATTACCTAATCCACTGGGAAATTGTGACTTACAATATTTGTATTTCAATTTGAAACATAGTTTATCAACATATCAGGAATAGGGATGTTAATAATTAACCAGATAAAATAAATAGTTTTTAAAAAAGCCTGAGCTGCCTAAAAATGATCATCCCTCTTCAGGAAAACTAAACAGTAGATGTATCATAAAGATAAATGTTAGATTTGTATCAGATTAAAGGTACCCTGTACATTGACCCCATTGGCCTACCTCGGTGGCAGTGAAGGTGATGATGTGCTGCACGTCCCTCCAGCTGAGACAGGGACGCACTTGCAGCATGAGGGCCACCATTCCTGCCGCCAGCGGGGCCGCGGCGGACGTGCCGGTGTGGCCCTCGGTGCAGCCGGTCCCCCTCTGCATGGACCAGTCCGACGTCACCTGCGGAGACAGACAAGATGGGCTGACCCGAGACACGAAACACGGAGACTCGTGCACGAGTGGAAGGGTGGTAACAGCTCTGGCAGGAGGCCAAACACAAACTGGCACTGACATATGGGAGTAAACACGGGGACGGATGAGTGAACGCAAACCTTTCACAGAGTGTATCCAACAGTAACTATGTTCTGCACCTAAACAACTAGCGAAGAACACTTCATCAAGTGCCAGCGTCACAGAGCGACATATTTACTGCAGGAAGCCGGTGTCTGCGTCTCCAGCTAACGGAAAACATGAGGACTGTATGACAAGAGTTTAAAGCCCTGAGGAGGTCCAGCTTTGTAAAGGCATGAGGATGTAAAAAGAACACACTGCATGAATTAAAATAAAGAGTGGTAAAGTGAAAATGTAAATACGCAGAGAATGGACATGTAGGGGAGTTAGAAATCCTGATAGTGGTCGACCTAAACAAAGGATTTATGGAGAGGATTAACTTTACGAGCAAGTAGGGGGAAAAAAGGACTAACATTATATCTTTGAACATGTTTGTCTGCGTGTGTGAGATCAAAATCCACCCATTTATAAGGCGCACAAGTGCGATCATGTCGTCCATGCACACCACCCGCTGGTACCCGCATTAGTGACAGCCGGTCTGACAGCAGGATCACAGCGATGTGGGCTGAGGAGGAATTCCCCGCGCTCTGCGTTTACATGCGGAAGACATGTGTGCACCCCCCCCCCCCCCATGTGGATGCGTGTTCATCCAGAGCAGCTGTCCATGTGGTGAGAGTGTACAAGCATCATCAGGAGACAACCTCTGCACCTCTACATGCAGACACATTTGTGTTTAGAACATCCACATGTCGCATTGTAATCCATTAGAAACACTGAATCTCTTCAGGTAAATAAAGATCGAGTAAATCTAGAATGTATACAACCCTGTGTCGTGTTTTGGTTAGCCACAGCTATTCCGTCGGGCTTGCGTAATCAAGAATCAGATGAATCAGCTGGAGTTTCCCCATTTCCAGGCTTTCCAGACTCAGAGCACTGTGATCAAATGCGTGAGTGAAGACAGCTGTTCCTCAGAACAGTGGGCAGTGTTTGGTACACACTTGGCCTGCGAGTATACTGTGGTCAGCGGTGGATCAGCTAAGCTCTTCCAGCCCAGGCGATGACATCCGCCCAAACTGCAAATAGAACAGCGTCAAATAGAGGTCGGTGGCCTCGTTGGGCCCCGACTCCCGTCATCATCCGTCATCGTTTCTGATGAAAACAGTCTCTGCTCCTCCTGATGTGGAGCTGCTCTTTCACAATCACTGATTTCCTAGTTTTTAGACCACACTGAATTTTAGATAAACTATCTCACACGTCATGTTATGGAATATGGTATCTACAGACTTCAAGGTTTCAGCACTTGAATCCTTTAGGATTTTAATAAACTAACACTAATGTTTGTTACAGCTAAAATACATAACTATCAAATAAACAACTACATTGGATCGTCTTTCAAAAACATAACCGTCCGGCTTTGATACAACTCTCTACATGGACTGAAACGAGGAAATCTACTTCCTGAGACTGACAGCAAGTCCTGCAGCTCTTTACTGGACATTTATATGTTTATTTATCTGCTCAAGTGTCACGAGCAGCTCGCACAGATATAAATGGTTATGAGCATTTTTAGTTATGACTGTGACTGGGCCTCATATGTCATGAATAAAGATGGACAGGTAGGGAAAAAAGGCAAAAAAAGAGATGACTTGTAACTTTTTTCCAACTTGGAATCGCTTGTTATTGACTTCCTGTTGTTCCCTTTGCCGCTTGTCATCCATTCTCTGGTCTAGTCATCCTGTGTGTGTGTGTGTGTGTGTGTGTGTGTCTCTGTGTGTGTGTAAGACCTACAATGCTCCTCAGCTGGCTTCCCCCGCTGCTGAAAGTGACAGCCAGCATGGACGCACACTCTTCAGCGTAGAAGGGCATCCTGCCTTGCTCATCGACCGCTCCTGCAACACACACACAAGATTATGTATGACCCGAGGCACACACGTCCACACCCCAAACACAAGCGAGCACTCACAGGCCTGAGAGCCTCTGTGTCTTACCGATTGTGATGGTGTAGATGGAGTTGGCGTAGCCGTCGTAGTTGCAGTCGTCATTGTATTGACCTCCATTGCCACTGGCGACCACAAAGATGCTACCGAAGCCTTGTCTGCCTGCAATCACCCCGTGCTGCAGCGCCGCCTGTGGAGGGAGGAAATCATGCCATTACAAAAAGAGGGAATATCTTTTTGTGCTTACAGTTTCTCTACATGCGGTCTCCTCTGTAACTGAAGTGCTGCAGTGTACCGCCCTCTGCAGGACAAAGTCACGGCTCCACACAAACTGTCTTCCTCTTACCTTGCCCAGGGGATGGGGTCCATCCACAGTGTGTCCGTCATCATCGGGACCCCAACTAGAGGAGACAAGAGTCTCAATCAGAATCCAAGCAAGACTTTGTACAACAACGTGATACATTCTGGCATGAAAACATAATCGCATCGTCAAATATTGACCCTTAAAGGCATGGCAGGATAACCACGGCTCCACCGGGCCTTTGTCTTAAATAAAGGTGCTGGAAGTATCAAAAAGCTCAAACTGATAGAATAGATATCTTCACACTTAGATCTATGCAGAGGACACTTTATAGTATATATAAAGTGTTCTCTGCATAGATCTATGTGTGCAGACACTTAAAGGCATTAAAAGCTGGTAAGTCAACAAAGGTTGTCAAAGGTAAAATACCTTACAGGACCAGAGAGTATCGGTTTGGTACCTGCAGCTGTAGATGTCGTTGACCTGGTAGTGCTTGTTGAAGGCTATGGCCTCCAGGCTGTCTGTCAGCAGGCCGTCCAGCACTCTGATGCCTGAACAAAACAAAGAGAGAGAGAGATGTGTGACAACACACATCTATCCAAAGTCTCAGCTCCGGTCTCAGTGGTTCCGAGTCCTGGGACACTCGTGTTTAAAATTCCAGTTTGTCTGTACCTGCCACCTTGCTGCCGTAGGCCACCCCCACAGCACAGAAGCTGTTGTTGGGAGCGGCCGCGATCTCTCCGGCACACCGCGTCCCGTGGTGGTTGTCGCTGTGGACGTCTGGGTGAGGCATGGGGTCCGGGTCGTTGGAGTTCAGGTCGTAACTGCCCTCTGGACTCTGAGAGGGTTGAAAACATTATGAATGGAAAAGGAATTGCTGGCAAGCTTCCAAACAGCTTTATTGGTCTCAAAATGTTCAGCAATGACAGCGGGACACACGGTTAATAACTACTTAACATGACAAACTTACAATCCGTTGATCATAGAATGACTCACATAGTTGGGCTGGATGTCCTTGTGGGTGTGCTCCACCCCGTCGTCTACCACCACCACCGTGACCCCTCGGCCAGTGATGTTGCGCTCCCACACTCCTGTTACGTTGATGTCCATTCCCTTATTGAGGTGATTGTTCTGCAAGAACAAGAAGAGTGAGGGAAGAGTGAGGTGAGGTGAAGGAGAGAAAGCCTTCTCCCGCCTCTTCTTTGCAGTGTCTAAGCATCACTACGGAGTATATTTTTATTACCTTGAAATGCACTTTGGTTGTCTGATGTTTTGTACCCAGACAGACAATAATTCTCAATGACAACAGGAAAAAAACTGGCTCCTGATTGGCTGCCTGATAGAATAGTTCTACATAAAGTGCTATTGTTGAAACAAACACATTAAAAGATCAATAAAGAATATGGGATGCAGATTATTTGACAGGTAAATTCTTCATTTATTAATTCTTCACAGTCACCAAGTTAATTTTAGGCACTAATTTAAAGTAAGCCTGACTTACTAGACAACTAGCGATTGAGCACGATGAAAACAAAGACACACAATAGTCCAGATTCTCACCAGGTGCCACTGTTTGGGGTAATTGGGATCGTTGAAGGCCATGGACCTCTTGGAGCGGCTCAGAACTCTCTCCTGGGAGTGCCACAGGACATGAGGGTGGGCGGCCAGGACGTCTCCAGGCCGGGCACTCTTGCTCCAAATACCAAACACAGATCCAGGCGTGACGGAGCACAGCAAGTAGTGACCTTCTAGCTGTCCGATCTGGCCGTGGTTCTTCAGCCCGGCCTGCTCCGCTACCTGGGATGGAGAGAATACTGATGAGAAATTAAACTGGAACAATACTTGTGTTTTTTCCCCTTGACCAAAGCAACATGACAACAGATTAGACTGTAGCCTTGCTGAATTCTGTTGTATTTGAAGATGTCAGATCAGAGAAATGAAGCCCTGAGTTCCTAAATAAAGATCTAAATGTAGCAGCTGAGTGTTCATGAAGCATTTACCCTGTTGGCTATCGCATCCAGGTGCACGGAGCTCTGTTCGCCATCGTCCCCCTCACGATGTGAGCCCGAGTGGAGCCGGACGGCCCAGGACTGACCCAGTCCGCAGGAGAGTGACGACCAGGGTGAGGGAGGAGAGGAGGCGGAGAAGGGATTGGATGGGGCAACGGGGGGCAGCAGGGTCAGAAGCAAGAGGGCACAGGAGGACAGGAAGAGAAGGAGCAGGAACGTGGGGAAATACGGTGCTGGCATGGCAGTGGAGGGTGAGACACGGGGTCGACCAGGCGAGCCCTCCTCATCTGAACAGCAACCTGGAGACGGAGACAGACAGACGGGGAGAAAAGAAGTTAGTTGTGAGGGCAATGAGAACCAGTGGCTGGTTGCTCACCACCTGTGTGTGCTGCATTTAGAGGCCACTTATTAGATTCACAGCGTCGCACTAACTGGACACCAGTTCATAGCGCTGTGGCAGCAGCACATCAGATTAACACTCCGCGGTTACATCAGCGTTCCTGCATGGACTTCTGTGAAGAGGCTCTAACAGATGAATGCTATTTTATTAGCACTGTCAGGCTAATGAATTAAATAATCAAACGCAAACAGATACCTCTGAGTTCAAGTGAGGCGTCTTCTAATTTGCAACCCACCATATCCTGGTTTTGACATGTAAAGGTGGAGAATGTATACATGCACATGAAGTAAGGAACAAAACGTGCGGCTGGATTAACCTGTTAGGTGTGTGTGTGTGTGTAGTCGGTCACTCCCAAGCAGTGTGTGAATGGTTATGAATGTTAGACAGTTAGATAGGCCAGCTGTGATCCCGCCTGGATTAGATATTAAATAGTGGCAGTAACATGAACCTAACTCTGACATTGATTGTTATGGACACTAAATGAAAAGGGGAAATAATAAAGATTATAATGAAGTCATGTAGCTAGATGTCACAACTACCTCAATCACAGTCAGGAGCTACAGTAAGATTAAAACATAGACATGTGACCTCGAGTAACAAAATAAAGTAATAAAAGAAAAGAACCCAACGCCCAATTTATCTAAACGTCCTGGAGCAAAACACCAAACCCCTGTCAGCTGATGTGTAGCCAAATATTTGTCTGTGACCACGTTATAAACGACATATAACAAACACGTGACATCAGCTGGTGTTATCAGCAGATCCCCTTCACACGACGTTAACATCGACAACAGTGGCTCAGAGTTTAAGAAGATTCAGCTGCTTATATTTAGCGTCCTTTAGTGTGACACGTGGTTAAAACAGAAATAAATAATATTATATTCATGTGGGTGAAACCACCTGATGTACATGCTAGCTCCCTGTCAGGCTAAGCTATCACTCAGTTTTGCTGATTGTTTATTTAGTTTTGTTATGAATCCCAGCAGGTCAGCTAAAGCTAGCTAGTTTGGGCAGCTAGCTGAGGGTTAGCCGTTTAATTAATTGACTTGCGACTCGTGACACTCAAACGTTACAGCTACGGCAACTCACCGCGATCATACCATTTTAAATATATATAAATTACATATCGTACCTTTCCACCGAGCTCGTGTTGCATCTGTTCCTTGTGGAATTTATGAATAACAGTGAGCTTGTCATCTCATTTCCGGGTTACAAACCCACAACGTATCACGTCATACAGTTTGTTGCGCATGCGTCGTCTCCACCTGATTGGTCCAGAGTCATAGCGGCATTACAGGTGCTGTGGTCTCAACACAATCAGCGGATTAAAGCTTGTTTGTGTGTGTGTGTGTGTGTGTGTGTGTGTGTGTGTGTGTGTGAGTGTGTGTGTGCATTTATTGAAAACAGCTCCACAGTGGCTTAAATATTACTAGGAATTAAATTTGAATTAGCTTTTTCTAAATTATTTCCCAACATGTTTTTTTTTTTTTAAATTACTTTCCTAACTCTGAAGTTCTAACATTCAACTATATTGACCGTTAATCTATAAGTTAGTTTTCACGGTGAATGTTTTGTGTGAAGAAATGAAAATGACAGCACGTCACAGTTACAATAAGTACTTTATTGATTCCACAGTGCTGCCAGATAAATATACAGTTCTGAGTTGATGTATTTACAGCTTGCTGAAAGACAATACAAACTGTCCATTGCAGACATATATATATATATATAGTGTTCTTACGTGTATAACATACTTTGGGCTGGTTTACATATGTGGTCCCCCACTGACGGATGTGGCGAGTTAGGCTGTTTCTGTGAAAGAAGCCCTATTAAGTCCTGGTTAGTTAACATGTAATGTGTTGTTACATGGTGCAGCAGCAGGATAAACTCTGTGCAATCTGTGTGTGTGTGTGTGTGCAATTAGAAGATCTGGTACGCACACATTGTATTTACAATAAATACCTTTAAGCTATCAATATAGGAAGAGAAAATGACATCTGATAGTGACTGCGTTTCAGTTTCACACGAAGCAAAACTGATGTTATGCAATAAATGCTGTTACAATCTGATATTTCATCAAATTAACCTCTTTATGCTTAATTTGTGTTGCAGAATTCTTTGCTGGCATTTGCAAAATAGTGTTTTATAGATGCTATTCATACTCAGTAGTATCGTTTTTAATTCATCTTCATTTCCATGAAATCTTCCAGTATACTCTTCATTTAACAGTACAGTTGTTCACACACATACAGGCATGCTCACACATATCAACCCTGTTTTCATTCCCTCATAAAGCCACAAACAGCAGATCTGTTAACACTCACACGTACGAATCATACCAACGCAAACCACGTCCGACTGCGTGATGGATTCACATCCAGGGTGTGAGTTTCTTTTACAATTAGCCATGTTTGTAAATCTTTTTTTTTTTCCTCTTTACTTTCCCCCAAACCGCTCAGTGTCGAGCTCTGCAATGTCAAGAGACAGAGCTTTTAAAATCCCAAATCCATCTCTAGTCGTCTATTTACACGTCACTTTGGAACAAAGAGTTTTTGTTTTGCATCTCTCCTCCTCTCGCCGTGCTGATCTGCATAGGTAGCTTAAACCGGAGAAGTCGGCGCCGACTTCCTCCCGTCGGTCATTCAGGTTCGTAATGGCTCTAGTTATCCTCGAATGCTCTGTTCGCCGTGTCAGAATTTGCTATACTTCACATATTGTATTCCTGAAGAACCCTTTCAAAGCTCTCTTTCAACACCAGCAATTTGTAACGATGTACATTTCTTTTTTTTTTTTTTTTACCACATGTCCATCCCTGCCCTGTGTTTTCAAGCGTAGGTCTCCACGAATCCTTTCCCTTCACTTAAGGAGCGATATGTCGTCGGCGAAGTCCCCGTGCGGGTGGAGGCAGCGGGCGAAGCGCCACTGGCACACCATGAGACACAGCGGCAGCATGAAGAGGGCGCAGATCCCCGCCATGATGTAGGCGATGGTCATGAGGGTGGACTCGTCCGTCTGAGGGATGTTGTAGCCGCAGTCCTCCAGGTCGACGCCGTGGAATGGGCCTTCCACGGAGGCCGTGCGAAACTCATCGTGCACTGCGAAGGGGAGAATAGGATTGTGGGTATTTACGAGACACACAAATCATAACAGTAGTCCCCTCAATCCCACTACTTCTTTCTATGAGCGGCCATGTTTCTTCCTCCCTCACCATGGCAGGTGCTGACGGCGAAGCCGATGCGCTTCTTCTCTCGGTCGAAGACCACGTAGAAGCCCTCCATGATGACAGCGCCCATCACGGTACCGGTGCTGGACTGGGACACGGCGAACTTGTAGCAGTCTTCCTGGGCCGAGGCCACGTCCTCTACTGGCCGCAGGTATTGCTGCATAGACAAAAGCGTGCATTTTTTTAAAACACTTTCAGTGTTATATTTCCTTTTTTACTACATCTCCGGAACATTTTCCTGTGATTAGATACGTTGTGATAGTTTATTTCATTTTACTAACCATACTATATTTCCTTACAAAAAATGGTGATATTTTTATAATGTTAGTATCCATTAGGCTCTCTTCCTTCCCTTCTTTTCATTCTGGACTTTTTCCCGGTGAGTCACTTAGAGCACCCTGTGAATCATTTGTTTCACTATAGTTTCAGGGTGATTGTGCCGATGACATGTCTGCTGCTTTGCAATAAAATGCCGAAAAAGACATTCACAGGTGTGGTCCTTGTCCTCTACACCCCACAAAAGAGTTATTAGACTCGCTAGAGAAGCCGAATGGCCCCTGTACCTCACACTCCTGCATGTTAGTCAAGGCCCCTTAGGAAGGCTGGTAGTGTGAAGTATTATTATCATAGATATATATATATTCCAGCTGCATATGCTGTATTTTGTAATTTGAGCACTGACTTTTGCATCTGAAAGCAGCCCCGCTCAGCACATGTCTTAGTCACTTACGATGAAGCTCTCAGTGATTTCAGTATCAGCAGTAATTGATCTTTAAGTCTTTAGTACATATGTACCTCAGTGTGCATTCTATACCTGGTGATTTACTCTTGTACCTGCTGTGGAAGTTACAACAGAAGGCAACGCAAGTACAAACTTCTCTCGAGTGTTTCATTCTGCTGTCGGCATCGATCGCTCTCAAGGCCACCATCAAGGCCTTTGTGGGAGGCTTTGAATGAAAACCGTTTAATGACTTCTCAGGGCTTTAAGAAAAAAGCTTTAGAAAATATATTCAAAAGTAATTCTCTCTGAAATGTGGTCATTATGTGTGTTTTTTTTCATCCCCCTCATGGTACCTCGCCAGGCTTTAATCTAATTCACAGCAAATATCCAAACGTCTTACAGGCTGAGAGGGTAAATCAAACATCTCCTGCCACAGGATTCAAACCGGTCAACAAAATTCGATTTCTTTTTCCCGCCACGAACCAAGTAACGGTGGTCGACGCAAAAACAGAAATACGCAAATGGCCCTATCTAAGGCCAGCGTTTGGTTTGTCCTTTCTGGGCTACTGTAGAAACGTGGCTCCGTAAAGAGGAACCCGCTCTGTATGTAGATATAAGTGGCAAAAACATGATTCTTATTTTCATGTGGTTATACACTGATGAAAACATACTTAATAATATTCCATTTCTGCCAATAAGATCCCCCTAAATGCTACACACTGTACCTTTAAGTCATATTACTTCATATACTCAATGGTCCCACGGGACAAATGCTATCACGGTTGGTTGCTTCATGCCACCTCATACCTGTGGTAGGATGGAGATCCTGAAGGACTGGTTGTGGTTTTCACTCATCAGGTAGAGAGAGATGGCTGGGAAGATGTGCCAGGGTGTCGTGCCGGCCTGCCAACACACCAGCTGCTCCCCGAGCCAGAACCCAGAGGGGAACTGTTCGGTCTGAAAAAACAGGGTCGGGGGGGGGACAATCAGAGCTTTTACAGACGTGACTGTCACAAACAGTTCTCTCATAAAAAGCACTATAAACTGAGGATTTTTACAATGGCTGCCCATTCGTTTTTAGATGCTTTAGAAACAGGAGGTCTTAAAAATCTCTATTTGAGTAAATATTTTGCAGCCAAATCAAATTGTTTACGGGACATTCAACCTTCGTGTCTTTATAATGCATTCAATCCTAGACTTCGCTCTTCACATGGCTCGTATAAAGGCAACAAAGTAGGCCATGAATATGAGACATGAGTTGATAACAATCCCTCCTCTGCATTGAGGAGGTCGGTTTAACGGTCACGGTTACTCGTTATTCTTCACACCGTCTGGCGTTTCGGAGAATACTGCAACTGCAATGCCTTTGTGCTGTACGTGAGTATAAACAAAGCTTCGTGCAGATCATAACAAGGATGTAAGGGACTGACCGAAGAGGCTGCCTCAATGGCTTTGACTGCAGCCTGGAAGACTTTTCTGGGCAGTCGGAGGTTGGTGGTGCCGCTGTCCACGATGCTCTTATCATAGTTGTACTGAAAAAGACAGTTTCTAATTACAAATCTCTTCAGTAGACGTTAGTGTCAGTGACCGGCCAGTAAATCTGTATTCTTGTGCAGCCGCGTATCCGATCTCTCACCTCTTTACAGTCCATGTTGAGGTCCATTCCATTCACCTCGATGCGTACGATGATGACCTCATAGTACCACTCCCTGCGAATGGGAGTGTACCAGAGCTCTCCCACGTAGAGCGATGGGTCCACTCCTCCGATGATCTAAGAGCAGTGGGCAAAATAAAATCCAGCGCCGGCTCCAAATCTGACACGAGATGATTTGTATGTGTGTGTGTGTGTGTCTCCTCACCATGCTGCCGCCAACAGTGGCGCTGCCCAGGGAGTAGTTTTGGGTGAAGCCGGCTCCACACAACTGGAGAGAGAAGAGGTTGGGGACAGGAGTCTGGCGAACCAGAGAGTCAAAGAAAGGCTCCAATGCCTCGTCAGGCTGGAGAGAGAGAGAGAGGGGGGGGGGGGGGGTAGCTTTACGTCTGAATGGCCAAACTAAGCTGCTGTTTTTAGCTTTCAGATTTTAATTTCCAAAAGATTAAACAAAGCTCATCCGTCCCAGTGAATGCAGTGGTATAATCCTTTCCCCAGATGTAAGTCCTGTAGTATCTAGTGCCTCTCTTTTTTTAAATACTATAGTAGAAATTCAGTAGTAGAGGATGTTTGAATTTTTTTAAACTGTATGCTACATCCTTCCCCAGATCTAATGTCATAGTTCACCAGATTAGGAATTCAGAAAGCTAAGAAAAGTGACACAAGGGAGTGTTTTTTTTTTTTACAGTATAGTATCTTTTTACAAGCCTGGCTCTCAGAAAAATACACTCCCTTGTGTCACAATGTGGAAGCAAATGTGTCCTGTGCAGCTTGAAAAAGATCATCCGTTGGGAGATTATTTCTGCTCTTACCCGGGCTATGTCAGCGTAGGCCAGTCCCAGGATTCCCTCCCAGTTGGATCCGTTGATGAAGAAGCGATCCGACTGGGTGATTGCGGCGATGTTGGCGCGCAGCGTGGCGTTGGGGCCGTGTGGGACGGACACCAGGTCGGTGCCCAGCTCCCCCTCCCAGCGACCCTGAGTGTAGGGGACATACACACTCCTGCCCTGGTCGCGGTACGAGCCGGAGCTGGGTAGGACGACGGAGAGGGAGGAGAAAGGTGGAGGAAGTGAGATTATTAACAAATATATTATTACAATGTTTCTGTCTGATTGTGTGTAAAAGCATTGTCTCATAACGTACATTTACGACAAGGAACTTTCATTTTGTGTTGATTTTGGCGGTCCCTGTGGACGAACGTGGTAATGTTTAAACTTTAAATAGCCCTATAGCAATACGATGTAGAATATGAGACTATGATTCGATGTTATGATGTCAGTTTTATCAATTAATTTATCACATAAGAAATAAAAAAGCTGTCTCTCAACTTACAGAGAACGATGGTAGTATCTGCGCAGGAAGGGATGAGCAGCTGCTCCAACAGCAAAGTTACTGCTTCCTGTATCCACCAAGATGTTCAGCTGAGGGGAGATTTTTGCAAAATAATGCATTTTGCAAAATAATCGATAGATTAGTAAAAGTGACAGTTGGGTTTCATTGTGAAATTGATTGTGTTGAATCTGGGAAGGGTTAGTTTAATCATTGCTTCCTTTGAAACATTGTGAAGATTTCTTTATGTCTTTATCTTTGTACACTGGAGGCAAGTCATTGGCTGATTGTCTGTATTACAGCAAGAAGTCAGCCTCACCTCTCAGTCATTCTCTGTGTCAATTCCTCTCTCCTTGTCGTGTCCTGTGCTGTTTCCTTTTGCCCTAGATGTCCTTCCCTCCCCCCCTCTGTCTCCCCTCTTACCCTCCTCTCCTCTCAGGTTGCCCTTTCTACTCCCTCTCCCTCCCATCTCCTCCTCTTCTGTCTGCATCTCTGTGTGAGTATCATATTCTGCACAATCAGTCAAAGCAGATCGTGGATGTGTGAATGGAGCACAAATATACACCTACAGTATAAGCATAATATTATACATTATATATATTTTAAACTTCTATAAAGTACTGTACGCCATATATCACAGCCATGTTGTGTGAGTCAAACTCTTTAAAATGCTACCGCATCACTTTTAAATTAAGTTCAATCACAACCTCTTCATTCATATGGTTCAGGTTGATGTTTTTCAAGTATTTACTGGTTATTATACTACGAATTTAAAGTGAATATGTGTTCCAGGAAACACGCAAACAGCCACAGCCAGCTGTTCAATAATGGATCGGCTCTTTAAATAAACAGAGAAGAGCTTCTGTCTCGAGGGCTGCGCCCGAAAGCCCAGAATGAGATACTCTTGTCTACCTCACTGTTTCTTCTGACACACACACACACACACACACACACACACACACGTCTGTACAAATAACACGGCGGTTTGCTGACTGCTCAGGATGGATGTGTTTTCTAACGGCTGCATCCTGACACACTGAGACACTTTCATGTCTCTCCGTCTTCCTGTCCTCCCTGGCAGCGTGCTTCTGTCTGTTCAGGCCATTATATCTCCCCCCCCCCCCCCCCCCTCTCCACTACAGAGGAGCATCATCTCGCGGCAACATATCTTAAGGCTTATGAAGGGCCTGCAGACGGTCTATAAGTGTGTTGTTATGGATATGGACACACTGACTGATGCTTTTAATGAATGAGGTGGTCACTGACCCCAGACCTGCACTCTCCTAAGCTAATATCTAATTATATCTCTACCTAGAGAGCTTCAATCACCTAAACAGTGAAGCATGACGCCCCTTCTCTCGCTCTCATTCACTCTTCCTCCCTCCTCTTCATCTCTTTCATTCATGCATTTCTTTTCCATTCACCTTCTCCCTCTCCTCCTTCCTTCCTCCTACCACCTCACCATCACTCTCCCTCCCTCCCTCCACCCGTCACCCTCGCTGTGCCAGCCTGTACACCGCAGCTGCACCCAGCTGGCACTCCTCACTCTGCAGAACTAATGGTTCCATTATCTGTCTGTACCACTGAGGCCTTTCTCTCACTCCACACACACACACACACACACACACACACACACACTCTCACACACACAGTCCCATCTGTCATTGCAAGGCCATCGACAGCATTGGACAGAATATTGAAAGTACCGTCAACTTACTTTCATTTTGCATTCTATATTAATTGTAGAAATCTTGCATTATAAATATTAAAGTATGATGATGTATGTATGTATATGTATATATATATATATATATATTATATATATAAGTAAAGGACATGTGCTGTCATGTTGTGGTATACGTGTAGAGTGATATCACATTGCATTGAGATGCATAGTATCTTCTCTAGTAATGTAGGCTTAGAATAATAGAATTAGAATAATAATTATGCTTTGAAATTAGTTAAATATATCTGTATTATTGCTATTATGGTGGTATAACTTGTCTAATCGCCAAAAGAGAGTGACACAGACACACATAGACATGCAAGATTGAGGTAAAACCAAGATAAATGTAACATTGTTTGTCTTTAAAGATAAAAGCCTTTCACGTTGATACTTTTTATTAATATAAATCAACAAACAGCACTGGATTTAATGGATATTTTGAAGTGATACCACAGAGAGTAAAGTGTAGCTGCTCGTGCAATTTCTGTCAATTAAGCAGATTAAATACACGAGACAGGGACATATTGTGTGCATAGGATAATAATATTACTAAAGAGCCATAAAGAAAGCTTTGTTTAGTTTTCTTCGTGCTTTGATATCACTGTAAATAAAGCTTGTACCTTCTGTGGAGGAGAGCCCACGGCCATCTCCACGTAGTACCCCTGACCGGACTTCCCACGCAGGTTATCGATCATGTCCACGAAGCTGATGCCGCCCGCTGCCGCTGCTGCCGCTCCTCTCCGCCTTCGCGAAGCGCGCTTCCCCGCGTCGCCGCGCTCGCGGTTAACGGCAACGGCAGGTGGCAGCGGCGTTGGCTGTGCGGCGTGAGCGCCTTGCCGCAGTGGCACGCGGATGGCTAGAGGCAGGCCCGAGGCGTCCGGCGCGGACTGACCGTTGGTGAGCAGACACAACGTCGTCCATACTAACAGACCTGTCAACTGCAAAGTCGACGCCTCCATGCTGAATCGAGAGGTTTTCGGTAACTATGTTTGGTTTTTTTGACTTCACGACGCTCCGTTCAGTTTGACACCCAGGACACAGGAGACGAGATCAGGCAGCGATGATGCTAAAATAACGGCTAAAGCCATGCTGGCAGTGGCACCGCAAATATCAGGAGGTCACTGTGTGTTTTTTCCGCAAGCCGCGCGTCGTTTTCCTCCGCACGTCCTCACGTCAAACGACCGAAGCCATCGTCGGAAGGGCAGGCTGATGGCCACCGTAATCCGCATCCTTCATTCAGTTCTCCGCCTTCCAGTCTTTCACCTCCTCCCTCCTTCTCCTCCATCCACCCCGTTGCATCCTTCAGAAGCTGCAGGGAGCAGCGAAGCATCGCTACTATCAAGTTTGAACGCAAAACCACACAACTTCCTGTAAGCATTTTCAAAATAAGATAGTACTGAGAGGGGTAATAACTGCTCAAACTAAAATAATCCTTTATTAATCCCGCAGTGGGGAAATTTACAGGATTACAGCAGCATAGTGGATAGTGCAAAACAAGTATTATAAATAAGTAAATAAGTATTAAAACAGTAAAGAATATTAAATAATAACTAAATATTATATATACAGACATACTAATTGTAGTATTGCACAGTGTATTTATATTGCACAGATTTCTGAAACTAATTTAGTTTGTAATACTTGTCTTTTATCATGGTTATTATTAGTAATTTTATTTTTATTGTTTTTTAATATTACTTTGTTTTTAAACTTTTTTATTATTATTTTTAATAATTACTAAAAACATTTTGCTTCTTGTTGAACAGGATTTTGGCTCGTTTATGCACATCATACATTGTTCGTTTTTTTATAACGTCTTTTATTTTGAAGGCAAAATTGTGACTCCCTGTCTCTTCTTCAGGAAATAACCCCGGTACACCCCGCATTCTGGGTAATGGAGTTTTCACCGTGATCGCTCTGCGGATCACAGGCGTTTCTGTTCCCATGTGACATGTGCATTTTTTGGGCCATTGCTACCTGCTCCACATCAGTTGTATTTTCCAAACCGTTTTTCTTGTTTAAATCTAGGAAAGATCTTAAATCAAGATTTTCAAAATGGCATTTTATTATCTCAGATGACAGACAAGATGCATTGTTATATAGCCTACAATATTATTTTAATGGAACACTTGTATAATGCATGGTATCCCTATAAATGTATGTTGTGAGGGAGACCACACATTATATACATTTATTATCAAACACACAATACAGTTGGATGGGAGCAGTAGTTCAAATATGATCCAAAGTTCAGTTAGTCTGCTTCTTTTCCCCCTATGACAGACTGCCTCTCTCCTCAGACGATCTTGGACAGTCCCAGTAGGAAGGAACAGGGAGGAAGGAAGCCGGTGGCAGTACGCCGTCCACGTCTTGCCTCTCCATGGTGAGTCCCACGGAGTCTTTCCTCTGGTGAAACAGTCCACACTGTCCCACCAGCACCAGAGCCGGCTCCTCCTGTCCTGAGGAGGCAAGAGAATGCAGTTACTGATCGGACCAAAAGTTTTAGCATCCTCTTTTCTTCAACCCCGTCTCTTCTTGGAAGCATCCAATCAGATCCAACAGATGCTGTAAATTCCGCAGCAGAAAATTAAAGTAGCAGCAAATTCAAATTTCAAAGGACTTTGAACAATCCCTGTGTTGAAGTTGTGGATGAAAATGTGTTATTCTAACATAATGTACAGAGAGATACTCACTGGTGGAAGTCTTTGAGCTCCAGCTTCTCTGATCTCCAGTTTTGGTGGAGAGCAGCTCAGCTCTGCCCTCTGGTGGACAACACACCGCCATGGGTCCAGAATAACCCTCCCTAAACACACACACACACACAGATACTGTCCCTCACAGTTTCACCCTATGGCCAACAACCCACCTCCTTTGAAAACAAAGGTCAAAGATTAGCTATCATGGAGACTGCTGCCTTATCGCAATGTACCAGCTGATAACAGCGATAAAGATGCACTGTGATCTAGTCGAGGGGCTAGAGAAACTGTTTCACATGCGTTTGTTAATCAGGCAAATATTCAGACATGAGTGAATGACACTCACGGGTCCTGGGGGTCTGACGTCCTGAAGCCTTTAGCAAATGGGTTGCTAGCAATTTTTAGCTGGGTGATCTGGGAGATGGGTTGAAATAAATGAGATAAAAATCAAAGAAATGACTCCTTAATCCTTTACCAGTTATACCAGTTAGTGCACAGTAATAAAAAGCCTACACTGAAGTCTATACGGATCCACCTACCCGGTGGTTCTGATAGGCAGTGACGGCCATGAAGCGTGTCTCGGGGAAGGAAAAGGAGCAGAAGTTCCTGTGTGCGTTCAAGTGGCTGTTGGGAGCCGGATCCACGTACACCACATGGAAGCGCGGCTGATAGCGATGCATGGAGTTCAATATCATCTGGAGAACAGGAAGTCAGAGAACACGCAACAACAAGCGAGTCAAAAGAGAGACATTTCTACATGTACATCAAAGAGTGAAGGGGGTCACATTAAAGACTGACATGTCCGTTGTCATCCAGCAGGTTGTTGGTGAGCTTGAGGGTGTCGAAGGAGACGGTCTGCTTCATCCACTGGGCTCCACAGGCAGGTGAGTCTGGGTGGAAATGCATCCGGCTCGGGGCTACGACATCCGCTCGCCCTGTCACCAACCAGGATGAGCTGTGGAACGCATATCTGATACACACACACACACACACACACACACACACACACACAATAGGTCAAATAGGACTGCTGAGGTAAGATGAAACTGGCAGAGGGGCAACGAGCACAGCTCTAGGTTTCAGGTGGACACCGATGGTCTTGAATAAAGAGATGGAAATACTCGAGCAGATCATAAATACACTTTATGATCCATTTAAAATCTCTGTTCGACACTAAGCACTGCAGACCTCACTCTGTATGTCTGACCTGTATCTTTTATCGTCCACAATGAGAAAGTCCATGAGCAGGACGTATTCAGCGGTGGGATCCATCCCGGAGATTTGCACCTGGAATGTTGGAAACATCCTCCTGCAGTTCATGAACATGTAGATGAACACACAACGTAGTAAGACACACGGAAGAGGGAAAGAAAGAGGGAAAGGTAATGAGTGCCATCGTTACCTTCCGGCTTTGGTAACGATCATCTCCGTGCCCAGCTGGTCGAACTGCTGCCAGAGTGCATGCATCTCCAGCTGAACTCTGACCCCGCTGACTTGGGGGGCCTTGGCGCTCGACAGTGACCCGCCGTCTGCACAGCAGGGCAGAGATAGTTCACAGCTCCGAGGCAGATGAGGACCTGAAGGAGAGGGGAGGTGTGCGGTGGACGCTTGTTCACATTGGATTGGATCACGGGCTTTTGTTTATATTTTCTCCAATGATCTCAGATCATTTTGATCATAAAACAAACACTTACCATCCATCATTTGAAGGTTTACAAGATAAATAATATGAATGACTTTTTCCCGTTTTGTCCCTTCCTTTGATATTTCTCTTCACTGCAGTCCGTTCTTCCACTTCTGACTAAGCAACTCCTGTCATTACATCGAGATCAGTAGAGAACCATCAATAAACAAATAAAGCCAAAACTCTTCCTCCCCGTCCAGTGCCAGGTGCTGTGGTAGACGTGCATCCGAGTGTGAGGAGTGGCTGTTTGTGTCCAGGAACATGCTGGTTTTTATAAACCACAAGACTCTCACTGGGGACCTCATGCCTGCCTCATCCATTACAATACATCACAGCTGCACGCGCATGCATCCATGTGGCCCCAAGATTTGTGAACACAAAAACGTGCACAGACACACACACAGACACACGCACACACAAAACCTTTTTGGAGCATCTAGAAATCCCTGCTTGCACCTCCCTTTGTTTCATTTAGCCTAAAGCCCTAAGTGGAGCTTGTCTTGACCGACCAGTAGGGCATTAATAACATCCTAGTCAGCCCAGTGTTACTGAGTGTGGACAGATGAGGACAGCAACAAACTGCTGTTCATTATTCATAGCATACTTTCTTGGAGCAGAGTTTCAACACCATACTAATTAGAGAGTCAGTTATTCCCTAAAACGGACGTGGACCCTCCTGTTTGAGGGGGGCGACCGTGGCTCACTGGTTAAGAGGGTTGTCTGGTAACCGCAGGGTCAACGGTTCGATCCTCGACTGGGATGTGCCACGTATCGTAGTGTCCCTGAGCAAGACACTAAACCCCCGGCTCCCCGGGCGCCTGTCATTGGCAGCCCACTGCTCCCTATATACAGGGATGGGTCAAATGCAGAGGTCAAATTTCGTGTATATGTATATGACAATAAAAATGGTTTCTTCTTAGATGAATTGTGACATTCTAGCACACTTATTAAAAAGTCATAACATATCAGACAGCGCCAGTGATAAAGTTCTGGACATCTCTGGATTGTTGTCCTTGCTGTTAAATGTTGTTGGGTTTTTGAAAGGTGTCTTTGCCTCCAGTGTCACTTAAAGACCTGAATGTTGTTTCTAACTCTCAAAGTAACACACAATGATTTGATATATGATCTCGATGAATCAAAGTTGAGTACAAATGCGAGTTGCAAGTGTTTAGTGGTGTGGCTGTGGTGTGTGTGTGTGTGTGTGCGTGTGTGTGTGTGTGTGTGTAACCTCATGTGGCTCTATGATGGGACAGTGTTGAAGGGTTCCAGCCTAAGGGATCCAAAGCAGTAAATTGGGCTTTCCCTCTAATAAAGCACAACACGACTTAATATGGTCAAAAGGCCAATTCGCATTCCCGCGATCAGCTCATTAATCACAGCTTTCAGGACCACAGGCGGACATATCTCATATGTCGTTGGATGTCTCTCTTATTGATATTGTTATTTTTCCTCGTGATCAATGATGACCCCTCCGAATGCTTTCTGTGTGATACGACCTCACCGGGGTCAAAAACTCTCCAATAAAGCCAAAGGTTGTGCTGTTAAATTCCTGAGAGGGTCATTTTTGTTATTAGACTGCATTCTATATTTTCATAGTTTCGATAAAGTTATCTTTATTCTCATATTGACTTTAGATGTCTAATATTCCGCTTCATTACAGTCAGATATTTTAGGGAAAAGATGAAGTGAGAGTCAGAGAGCGAGGTGTTTAGTATAAACAAGTCATTTGTTTATTGAGCTGTATTTCGTCAAAGCACAGTTTTCATCATTACACAGAGTTTCAGGCACTTGTGGTAATTCACATACAGTTCCTACACAAAACGTAAGCAGTTGGCCATGTCGTGCGAAGAGTAAAGCATGTGCGTGCTGAGTTCCTATGTGTCTGCTGCTTGCATGTGCTTGAGCATGTGCGCAAAAGGCAAGGTGTTTTCATCGGAGAGAGACAGAGCAAGAGTCCCACCATCTTGTTGCAAACAAGTGCAACAAGTTAGTCACCGGCTTCATTTTGGGAGGTGGTCTGGCTGCGCATTGTGAGGAAAGAATGGAATGGAGAGAATGGTGGAATGGGTCTGGGACTGATAGGTAGGTGAGGTTAGTTACAGGAACAGGGAGGGATTTAGTTCTTCTGGATAGAAGCTGCGATGTGCTGGAAGATGGCGTTGAGCTTAACCTTGATGTCCTCGGCCAAAGGTGCAATCTGCTCCCTCAGGGCAGTGAGGTCCTCAGCCTTGACGCTCTGAACCTGGTCGTAGGCCTGCTTCATCTGGTCCTTGTATTCCTCGACGTACGGGCCAACCATCACCTTCACCTGCTCCAGACGCTCAGAGAGCTTGGCACGCACAGACTCCACGATGGGAATCAGGGCGGCCTTGGTCTCCTCCACGTTGGTTGCGATCTTGTTGCGCAGGTCCTCCACAATGGGCTCGATCTTTCCCTTCAGGACTTCCATATCTGCCGCGTGCTTGGCGGAATACTCGGTGATGATGGGCTCAAGGGTAATGCGGTACTGCTCGATGTGCCTGTTGACAACCTCCCTCAGCGCAGCACGCTTGGGCTCGAGATCGACCTTCAGGGCGTCAATATCAGCGATGACAGAGGCGCGGAACTCGGCGGTGGCGTCGGCGATGGTGCTGACGACACTGTCGGTGACGGGGGCAGCAGCAGCCTGCATAGCCTTGATCTGGGTGTACATGTCATCGATGCGGGTAGACAGGCGAGCCCTGGGAAGAAACAGAGAAATGAAAAAAAAAAAAAAAACGTGACTAAGGGAGAAAGGTGGAGCAGTGACGGAGCAAGCATCAATTACAGAACGTGAGACTGACTGAGGAGAATGACGTGGCCTTACTTGAGCTCCTTGTGTTCGGCGTCATTGAGCTGGTCCAGGGCCCTGGTGGCACTCTCCTTCACCTGATCCAGGTACATGTTCATAACACTCCTGGCATGGGCCAGCTGGGTTGGTGCATCATTCTGCAGGGTAGCGGCCTGAGAGCCTGAGGAGGGACGGAAAGGTGGGAATGAGAGACGAGCAGTCAGAGAGGGGGTATTTTTAAACGTGAAATAGATAAATATATTGATATTCTGGCTAAGTAAAGCTGTACATGCAGGTTATGTAAGAAACAGCGCGTTCAGTACTCACCGACAGCCAGCAGGAGGGCGAGAGTGAGAGCGACAAATTTCATGATGGTGGTCTAGAGTGGAGAAAGAGGCAAAACATGTCACGCTCACAGTATTACAGTCAAAGGAGTTTCAATAAAACATTGTTTAAATCGCACTAAGAAAAACGAAAAGCCCATTAATCCAGTGAGTCACTAGGCCAGATGAGCGGGCTTAGAAGTACACACAAGGTAAACTCACCGTTAAAGCTACACACTCATCCCTGAATTGGTCCACATGAGTTCACACTAAACATATGGCTGCTAATTAAAATATCCTGTAATCTGGGTAGATTAGAGATGGCTACAAATTCGGAGAGACAGCTCAAGCTGATTAGCTCTGGACTGCTATGTAATGCTCATCCTGGCTTAACAGTAAAACACAGTCACAGAATTACCAAGTTATCTCTCTGAGCTCAGAGACAATCTTGATACAGAGACTCTTACATTTAGGGATCTCTCTGTTTTCTTGAAATGGAGGCAACTGCTAAAATATCGCCACGGGCTAAACAGCATAATCCCAAAGTTAAATGAAAACATCTCACAGTTTAAAGTTAACACAGTTAAAATGTATCTTCCTGACAGAGGAACTTATATTTGGCACCAGTTCACGACTTCATCAAAGTTTACAGATTGCAGAAAGCTCTAAAAAAAAGAAAAGTTCTCCAGCATTAATTCTGGTCTGACTACCCACTCTACCACCCAAAGTCCCAGTAAGAGCCACGGCTGTTGCTTGTCTTACCTGGTGGAGTTCGTGATGAGACTGAACAACTTCAGCATGTGCAGACTTTTTATAGTGCCCGAGTGAGGGATGAGTCCATGCGGGGAGGAGGGGGCGGGGGTGGAGGTGTGAGGGTTGTGCGTCTCCGTGGAGGTGGACCTCACCCCCCTGTCAGCTCGCTCAGCAGGGGGACTGGGTTGAGAGTTCAATGGTCACCTGCTGGGAGGAGATCACTCAGCACACACAGAGTCACAGATTTGCTTTACATTATCAGTGTCATAAATGCACTGTTAACTTCAACCAAAAGCAGCCAGCATTTCTTAGCAAGAGCCTTACAATCCTCTTAATTCACCACACTCTTTTGGGGCAACAGGATATTTAATTAAATTGATATTTAACTTCTGGGACAGCTTTTAAGCATTTCGTCCCCCCCCCCCCCCCTGCTTGATAAAAGGCCTTTCTCTCATTTTGTCCTGTAGCCAAGCTGCTGTTTGTTGTGTAGAGGACATGAAAGGCTGACAAAAAACAACTCGGTGAGAAGACGGAGACGTGAAGACGGTTAAATTAGGAAAGGAGTGTGAATATACCAAAAATGGGAGGTGGTGAAAAGACACAAAGTAGGGCAAGGGAGAGCTGCGAGGGGAGAAAACTGATGGAAAGAATTGGAATAAAATGGAGGACAAGTAAATAGGCTACATGGAAAAAGGGTTCACATTCCCCCACATAGCTCAAGTACCTTTACTTGGCCATACGTTTCCTACAGGGGTCTGTACTGGATCGTGTTTTACCGCATTTTAGCAGCATACAACAGCTCAGGTTGACCCTCACTCCCATTGTTGTTTTTTTCCATACCATTTGTTACAGAACAGGAAAGTCACACTATTGACAGTCGCAGTGCTGCCAAAAGGCTGCCAAGAGAATCAAACAAGAGCAAACAGAAGAAAGTCACTCGTTGCTATTAACTCTCTGAAATGTGATCGCGTTCAATCTGCACTCAGACCCACGCATTACCACGTAAGAAGGCAGCAAACAAACGAGAACAGTGTATCAAGACAGACGTATCTCAGTTTACGGATAACAAAGTTTGTGCTGCTGGTGTGTGTGTGTGTGTGTGTGTGATGATTAATAGGTCAAAGAGTGGTGTGTGTGCCATGCTGTTGTTTGTTGTCCTATCACCAGTGGACTTTGTCACCGTGGCTTTGTGTAATTTGAGGAACAGGAATGATCATAGTATTGAAAGTCATCTCTAATTTTATCATCCTGGGTGGTATAATGTCTTCTGTCACACAACCATTACCCTCAAAAGGTTCATGCCTATTCTTTTGAGATTTCCAACAGATGAAATAACATTATTTGTCTTTATTGGAACAAAAAACAGATACAAAGTGAGTTCAATAACTTGTGTTTTTTTTAACTTAAAACAGAGACGGTTGCGTCACGTATACACTTTCAGGCACAATTGTGCATTAATGTGCTGTTAAAATGATTCTGGCCAAGCATCGTGAAGGCTAGTCTAATAGTGCAGGGTTATTAGGTGCAAGGTTAATCATTGAAATCAGTGGTCAGTGGCAATCAGCTGTAACCAAGAGAAGCATGTGTTTGTAATGCTTGATATACAGTGCAGAGGTTACAGGAGCCTATATAATCAATGCACTTTTATCTGAATGCATGTCATTCTTAAAATCCTGTTCTTGCGTTAAACTATTGAAGCATGTCCAGCTCATCTCTTACCCAACATGAAGCTGCAAGATACAACAGCAAGAATTCAAATCATAGACATTAAATATTTGACTTTCAGGACAATTGACACTAAAATGATAAAGACTTAAGTCTCAGTTTTCCATTTCAAAAAACAAGTTCACCAAAGGGAATTCAAAGCAATATAAGAGAAATATCCAGGAGCTCCAGTCAGTGGGCCGCCATCACTGACTTCAACTACAGAATTGTGTGGAAATTATTTCGGAGGAAAAATGATCGCTACAAACCAATAATGCTTTTGATCTGGAAATATCAGAATGCACAGAACACAGTGTCAAATAGTCATCAATAGTACTTGCTTATTATCATACAGCATGCTGGACGAATGCTATTGTAGGCTTTTCATTCAGGATGAATATGTACCTCAGATTATCAGAAAGTACACATAGGTGGTGGATTAAAATGGTCTACATTTGGTCGTATAGGGACGCTTCATGTGCCACGGGTTCAACAAAAGCATGAACATTCATTTACTGCATTTATTGCAGGTCTGTTTGGTTGGGTTTCATTGCATTTGTTTCGGAACGTGTATTTTTCAGGAGTCTCAACCACAAGAGAATAGTGAGGGATTCCTGACGTACAATACAAACGGAAATGAGTAACAAGAAACGAAACAAAGACATTTAAGTTTTAGGAAAGACAAAAAACAAAACAAAAATCATCAACCGATACAACCACATTATGGCGTGTATTGTTTCATATCATCATATGAAACCCATTTTTAAACATGTGAAAGTATGTTAAGGGTCGTATGTTATGTTGAAGGCAATGTATTCCAGTTTGAAGGAGCTTTACACATGAATGATGGTGATTAATGTACTGCATTTGTTGCAGAGTTGATTTTATTGCATTTGTGTAGGTTTTTTGAGTGTAAACCACGAAACAGACGTCCAGGTTCCCTTTTTTATGGTTTCACCGTGTGTCTCCAGCAATTCCTCAATGTCTCTTTAAAAAACAAATCCTATTTGATCCTTCTTTATCTTTCCCTACTTCCATTTCCCTTTGTTATTTATCATTTGACACCGTGGCGTTTATCTCGACCCTCACCCCCTCATTCACTTTACACTTTTATGGACAACTTGACGTGGCCGTGAAGACAGAGGGGCGATAAGGCCGTCGCCTACACAGGCCACATCAACGCATGCTAGATTCAGACTGACGTTGTCAGCTCTGCCCATTTGTCTGACATCAATTGCGAATGCAAAGGCAGCAGACAATTTGGAAATGCAACAATGGAAGCTTTGAAGTATGCCTGAATTTCTTCTTGCCGAAGAGTGCTGTATTTAGCTAAGCAACCTAGAAGAGACGAGCAAGGACATCCATGGTTTTGAACCATCGCTCTGGGGAATAGTGAGGGGCATATTTCACTATTTTCTGACATTTTCAAACTAAATAAGCAGTTGAAAAAAAAGCGATTGACAATGAAAATAATCATCCACAACAAGGACAGTGAAAAAGGCTGAAGAGATCCTGCTGACCAGGACTGAAACAGAGGAATTACTCTTATCTGGAACAGCAACCTTTGAGACTGCTTGCATTGCACC
Organism: Anarhichas minor; assembly: GCF_050575085.1. NCBI lineage: Eukaryota > Metazoa > Chordata > Actinopteri > Perciformes > Anarhichadidae > Anarhichas > Anarhichas minor. The sequence continues at coordinate 2,243,690 of NW_027466472.1, forward strand.
ACGATTCAGCATCCACGCGGAGTAATCTATTGAGATTACCGCTGTCGTAATTGTTATCAATATAAACTCAGAACACCTAGCTGGCAAGATCATTGCTAAGGTTGCATGTTTCCTGATACGTCAAGCAACAAGAACATTGAATAGGGGGCAAAAGTGAGCAAAAAGAAGAAGTTTATCATGGGTGATCTAAAAGATAAGGGATTCACTGACAAATATCTGGGACGAAATCACAAAGGATCTTCATGGCAACTGTGGTGCAAAAGAATTCCATACCCGCTTTGCGTGAGTCTTTGAATGCTGAAAACCAGAGGTTGTCTTTTCCAAATGTATTCTCTGCGCAGAGAAGGTTCAATCATTTCTTTTTACAGAAGGAGCAGAGGTGTGGGCCAATGTTCCCCACATTTTGCTCTCAGACTGATACAATGAAAAACAAAACGGCCAGCAACCAAAACGAGACGGCGCTGGAACATTCTCATACAACAGTTAGTTATCTTTGAAGCAGGCAACGCTGAATTCTTCTTTTATAACAATAAGAAAGACACAGTGAAGTTCAACTGAGTTCAGAGCAGAAGTACTTATGCATGAATACAATACACCGAGTAGAAATATATACTAAGTGAGTAGAAATATATACTACGTAGAATTTTGCTATTACGCAACCGTTACATGAAGCCGACTGATTTCTGGCCCGACACTCGTGTTTGGATAAATTGATGCTCTACTAAGAAAAAGGATCTTCTTTGTCGATGATCAACGACCAGTTTTAAGGTGACCGTCAACAGATGTGCGGTAATGGCCCGGAGCTGATAAATATTTAATCAGAAAATCCACCCCATTTGATCAGGCCCTAGCTGAGGTTCAGAGGTCACGTCATTGTTCCAGCTGCCTCCATGATGGAGCACTGTTCTCAGACCAGCAGGGGAGGTTATCTCAGCTGTAAGCAACAGTTTGGAGCTCTGTCTCTGGCTCTCATTTCTCTCCAACACACACACACACGCCGCTTCAGCTTGCTATACCCAAGTCTGCCTAACAGTTGTGAAGTGGTTTTGCAATGTCACATCTGTTGAGGTCGCTTCTGCTTTAACACAGATATTTGGACCGGCGCCCTGGTCGCAGAGAGTCACTGTAGGTTGCATCGCCCTGCGGGTTGTACAGCTTTGACAAGCAAGAAAAAAACCGCCCTGAACTCAGATAACCTAAATCATTAAGGTGACATACAGTCACCGAGGAATATTGTTTAATGATACAACAATCCACAAACTCTCACAAATACTGACAAACGCTCGGGTAGTCGGAGAATAATGAGGACACACAAACCAACGTGCAGTGAGTTGTTGCTCTGACCGGCGATAGGGAACTTTATCTTCTCCTTTTATGAGCCTCTGTAGCCATTTGCTGCTCTTAAGACCGATCCAAAGATAATGCAGTGTTGTTAAAGTGCACAGTTAAAGTGTCAGGGCCTTCCTCCATAATAGGGAACATGTGCTCAGGTGAAGCGCTGCACTTCTGAAAGATGATGCAACAGCAATTTAGTCTTTACATGATGAAAAGGGTAATTCTTTACTGCGGGTAACAGAACGTACTGCTCATGTCCCCTCAAAAAGGACACGGCCATAAAAGGCAATTGTATGAATCGTGGCAGAGTCTTTCATAGAGGTGTAAAGCAATTTAAAGGTACTGGAACTGTACTTGATATTGTACCGTAAGTGCATATTTCCTTCGATATAAATATGTACTTTTTTACTTCACTACATTTATCACTACTGGTTTTATACACGGTGGCTAAACAAGGTGTAGAAACCGTCAGTTAGTGGTGAACACATCCAGACGGTCGCGTCACTTCTCTCAACTTGAAATTAAATCTCATGAAATTGCTCACGATGCTTTTAAATGTTGAATTGCTCAACAACAGAGATGCAACATCTCCCACCAACAGCACAAAAAATAAAAGAGTTGAAATTTTCACATTTAAAAAAGATAGAGCTCATTCATTAAATGAAACAGACATTTTTGGGGCGCTGAAAAAAGAAATACACACTGCAATCTCACATTAGGATTGTGGAATATGCTGTGTTTGGTGCGTAGGTGTTTCAAGGCCTGTTTGTAATGCGAAAGCTACCATTGCCCAAGATGTAGAGGCCGTTCACCCTGTTATTAGAACCAAACCGCCCACACTTTAGACAAACACAGAATGGGAAGGGGGAAGGAAAGTCATTTTACCTGAATCCATTGCATGTTTTAATTAATAATTAATATGTGCTTCATTAGATTTATATTATCTGTAGTACTGTAAACCAAAAAGAAGCACGTCTAATAAGTGAGAAACCAATATGTGAGAAGGAAGGAACCATATTAAGCCAGAGGGTTAGAATAATTTACTCAATTCAGTCCATCACCGCAGCTTCTATATGACACAGAGGTGGACTAAACACTTCTTGCCAAGTGAACCAGTCACGTTGCATCAATCCCCCCTCGTCTGCCCTCTCGTGGTTGAAACTTTGGGTCAAGAGACAGGACAGGAGTCAAACTACAATAGAGTTATCACTTTGAAGCTTTAATCCTGCCGTGCTCATACAACACCAGACACAGTTTTATTAAGAAAAACATCTGCAAGATGGTGGCCAGGAAACGTGTTCTAATTGTATCCTTTGTAGTAGACAACAGTCAACAATGTGTTGCAATGAGAAGGGTGACAGCAACATGAGCTCACACCCCTTCAGAGATGAGACAAATGCGTCATTTAGCAGCACGGTGTTAATGCAGCCCCCAGCTGTGGATGAGAGGCTTTTGGGACAGAAAGCACCATTTGTTCCACCGCAGGGAACCTTACGCAAAGACACATGCAGAACACATCACCTTCTCCCTTTGTAAGAACACAATCACTCCTACTAAGCTGTTTTAACAAAATAGTAGTATTTGAATGGCAAGTCACAATAAGACATTGTAGTGTTAAAATGTGGATTTATATGTGCATTTTAAAGAATAACTGTCTCCTCCAAACAGTTTAGCAACATCTACATGGTGCTGATTTCCTCCATTAAGCTCTGGTGTTTTGCGATAGTGAATTTAAGAAAAAAGGGCGTTGGTTTCAACACAAGAGAGAAAATGCTTCATCTTTAATATGAGGGAGACATGACAACAGTACCAGGTGCTGCCTACAGAACTCTGACCAAAAGAAAGACATAGTGGAAAAGGTAAGATGGGGAATGTTGAAGTTATTTATATGGGATTTCAAACCAAGCCAGTGTTTGGCAAATATGGTAGAAATAACCTCAACACATAAACATATTTCCCTTCCCAAGTAGATATCCCACAACTGCTTCTCATCAAGGTGCTACTTCAGTCCTAAACCACACAAGACGAAGAAAAAAGAGTGAGAAGAGGATGTATACAGTGGTAGTATCCCGTGTAAGGATCACTGTAAATCTGGTCCTGGATACCTGACGGGCCTCTTACGGTTTGCTCATTCCCTACAACAGACACCCACACTTGGTATGCCCATGAGGAAAGTGAAAACAAATGAAAAGTGGCATTCCATTAGGTCATAGTGACTGATGCTCTTGTGTGCAGGGCAAAATAAAAATATGAAGCCCTTTGTATACATACACATCAACTGGAAGACACATATAAAGAGTATAGCTCTCATACCAGGCATATCAATGCATTTCGCCACATGTTATTGTTGTCTTTCCAGATTCTTTCCGCTGGCCGTCACTCTCATGAACAATTAATCAGACAAACGTCTCCATTTGCACTATTACCACCATCTGCACTAATATCCCAAATCCATTGTCACTGTTGTTGTTGTTTAAGTTCATATATATTCTTCGATATATATTTATATTGTACATAGTAGTTACATGTTAAATGTTTATGCTTAGTTTCTCTGTTCTACTTTGTTGTCTTTAATGTCCTTGTTTTATATATTTTTCTTGTGTATTTGTATATTCCATGTATGTACGTTGAGAGCAATGTGTATGTACCTCTCTATTTTGTATGCATTCATATTGGTTCATTAATAAAAAATCAGTCAGTCAAAATGTTTCTCTAGTCCTGGTGGATAACAACGGTTGGATGATATTTTTAAATCAAATACAAATTTGTTAAAAATTAAATTTCGCCCCGACTTCGACTTTTACGAGGACACCTGAACGTCTCACGTGGCTCAGCCAATCAGAGACACGTATCCATCGTCAACAGGAAACGTTGCGAAGCGTCCTTAGAGATGTTGTCGTTACCGCTGCTGTAACTGTAGCATCTTTCTCCCCTCTGCGTACACAACGTCTGTGTTAAACTACTGACAACTACTCGATACTGACACAGAGGCTCATGAGAAAACGAGTAAAAGTGTGGAAGGTAAATCACGTATCACCAATAAGCTGTTCTCCAGCTAACTTAGCTGGCTGAGCAAGCGTCAAGTAGCTAGGAGCTAGTTAGCTAAGAGGCTAGCTTAATTAGCTTAGCTCATTCCGCCTTCCTAGCTGTCATTCACGTTACTGTTACTGTTACTAACCATTTCACGTGGATATTTTTGGTTCGTCGAGATGTGAATGTGTCTTCACTGTTTATTACAGGCTTAAGACACGTGTAATAAGCTCTCCCTTTGTCCAACTCTAGCTAGCTTCAAGAAGTCGGTGTGTTGATGTTGTTAACTGAGCTGATCTTCTAAGTGAAGACATGAGGCTTGCGAGCGAGACTGGCAGCCTTGTGTAGTCGCCTGCCCTTGAATTACATGCTATACAAATATATATATATATATATATAACAGATGTACACAGAATATCTCCCTTTCTCGTGCCATTCAACTGGTTTTGTGTATTTCTCTGCAGTAACCATGACTGCAGCTGCTCTCATAGGAGACCAGCTGATCCTTGAAGAGGACTACGATGAGAGCTACGCGCCCTCTGAACAAGGTACACAGTTAATATTCACCTGGGTGTAATCTACCTTTATGGATAGGATTGACTCTCTGTAGATTACATCACAGTTGATATTTACTAGCACCTCATTTGGTGGCAGGTGTGAAATCCTCATCTTGATTGGTTTACACTGATGTGTTGATTATTGATGAGAGATAATATACAGTCTTTTAATTGTGTGCTTATATTTTATCACGTTGTGCTACCGGCTTGAAAAGTGCTATACAAATAAAAACTATTATTATTCTATATTATTATTCATTCAATATCAATATATTGGATTTGTATCATATGGGTCTATGTCTCGGGGGGTCACTGAGCCTCAATGAATCGGTAAACTTACTAGATGCTGTGTAATGTACTAGACTTACATTCATCTCTGGCCCTCATATCGTTCTTTCTCTCATCCAGAGATCCAAGAGTACGCGAGAGAGATCGGCATTGATCCCGACAGTGAGCCGGAGCTCCTGTGGCTGGCCAGGGAGGGCATCGTGGCCCCTCTGCCTGCCGAGTGGAAGCCTTGGTAAGTAAGAGGAGACGGAGGCTGAGGAGAGGAGCCCCGGGAGCATGGCCCCCCCACAGAGAACAACCTTTAAAGAGGCTGCACAGGATGTCTAATGAAATCATATTTACTGTGGAGGATGTGGTGTTACGGTCTTACTCCGGGTTTCTGTTGCTCGAGAGATACAAGCGGCCCACTGCAGCAAGCTCGATTGATCAGAGTGTGTTTGACGCTTATGTAGTTATGTAGTTATGTAGTTGTGTAGTTGTGTAGTTGTCCGTGCAACTAGTCAAGGGTGGAGGTCTGTTCTTGAAGTCTGGTGGAGCTGCAGAGCGACCGTGTCTTGCTTCAACTTCTTGTCCGCTTCATCGAAAGTGTCTAATATAACGCCTCTTACATTACAACACACTTCTATATCAGGTAGATGCTGGATTCGATCAATTAAAGATATAGTGTGAAGGGTTTGTATTATATTGATGAATGAACAAACAGTATCTGAACTGAATGAAGCCTTTTCGTCTCTATAATTTAAGCCACTGTTGGGCCTAATGCTCCACCATTTCTGCTGTGTGTGCTGCTGTCGACTGAGAGGCTAAAACTAATCATTAAGTCAACTAAAATACACCTGAGGTGACCCTCTCCCCCCTTCTCTCCCTTTTCCTCCCACACAGCCAGGACGTGACGGGGGACATCTACTATTTCAACTTCTCCTCGGGCCAGTCCACCTGGGATCACCCCTGCGACGAGCACTACCGCTGGCTGGTGGTCCAGGAGCGTGAGCGCGCCAAGCTCACGGCCGCCGGAGGAGGTGCAGGGGCGAAGGACAAGAAGAAGAAGAAAGAAAAGAAGGAGAAGAAAGAGAAGAAGAAGAAGAAGGAGCCGCTCAAGACTCCTGGAGTGAGTGGTTGTTATATTTTTACACTATGCAATCAGACATATTTTGAAATCATTATTATCATTAAATGATGGGTCGGAGATCCCTAATCAACTTTGTTGAAGCGTTTCTGATGTCTGAACATTCTTGGTCTCGTGGCTTACGTCTCACACTTTGTCTTTTTTTCCCCTTCAGCCGCTGAGTTCCGCCCTGAGACCCCTCCCCTCCCCGCTGGGCAGCCTGGCTCCTCTGAGAGGTCTGGATGCTCCTGGACCAGGACCGCTGCCCGGCTCTGCTCCTCCTCTCCGGCGGTCCCTCGGCAGCTCTGGGGGCCTGGAGCCCCTAAAGACATCCCTCGGGGTACACCGAGGATACACTTTTGAATTGTTAGCCTCTCCCAAACCATCACACTGTAAATCATTCTTTAATGAATGTCTTTCTCTGAACAGGGCCCCCGGAGCAGTGGAGCAACTAGTGTTTTGGGCATGAGGCAGGAGGAGAGGGTGTCTCTCACTCTGCCTGGCTTTGATGATGATGATGATGAGAAAATCTCAGAAAACGAGGTGCAAGACAATGAAAAGACAAGTGCAAGATGATGAAAGTTGTCGTTTTAGCTGCCTGTGGCTCTCAAATGTATACTTTTACGTCCCCATCCAACCAGACATTGTCACTTTTTCAGCCGAGTCCTCGTGGTTCAGACCGATTATTGAAGAACCTTCATCTGGACCTGGATGCCCTCGGAGGAGGCCTGCAGTACGAGGTAGACAGCATCATATGCTTTGAACAGCATCGATTCTATTCTTCTTAGAATAGATCTTCAAATAAGAGGAAAAATGTCTTCTTCTTATTGAATGGTTTATCAGTTCCTGTGTGGAAAGTTTTATATGTGTGTGTGTGTGTGTGTGTGTGTGTGTGTGTGTGTGTGTGTGTGTGTGTGTGTGTGTGTGTGTGTGTGTGTGTGTGTGTGTGTGTGCTCTAGGACAGTGAAGCCAGTGGTGGAGCTCCAGCTGAGGAGAGGACAGAGCCAGAGCTGCAGGACTTGGCCTTATCTGGAGATCACAGCCCCGAACCACCGTCCCAACAGGTAGAAACACACACACACGCACACACACACACACACATGTTTTTATGTTGTAGATACTACATCTTGTTTTGAAGTTTGGTCCAGGACGTATTGTTTCCACACATTCTCTGTGCATCACTACCATGCAGTGGCCTTTTCTTGTTGTCTCATGTAGCTGTGACTCTAAACCATCTGTTATTCCTTCTCTCTGCCTCGTGTGACACCTTCACACCTCTCCCCTTTGCCCGGGTCGTGTTGGTGTAGCTGCTGTGCTGCTGGGATCTGTCCTACGGCCACGGCTGTCACTGTGTCTTCCTCTTTGTCCTGCTATCCTCCTACTGTCACTGTCACTGCTTTGCTGTCTGAGACTGTAGATTAGGAGCACGTCAAAACAATGAATACATCTATTCTATTTATCCCCGTTGGAAGTTCAACTTCTAAGAAAAGTCCTAATTTATGAATCTAAATATATTTTGCATTACCTACTAATGGAGGTTGGTAATGCATTTATTCTTTGTTCTAAAATGACACAGTGATTCAGCAGAACTAATGCGTATTGATTCGGTGATTTCTTCTACACATTGTGGCTTTTTCAGAGAAGAACCTCTGAAACAAAAAAGTCACGTTTATCAAACAGACCTGCTCCAGTCTGTGTGTCTGTGTTTGAGTGTGAGAGACAACTTGTCTGTTGTCCTTTTCAGAAATGCATGTTTTTATTTCCCATATTTATGTCTTTTGTGTTGGTTGTCTAACTTCACTCATTTTGTCCCTGCTAAATGCACGAACAGTCTGTTTTGCATGCAGTTGTGTTCAGATCATCTTCCCTTTCGTCACAATCTTTTTGTCTGCCTCCTTCCCTCACCTGCCCGCCTCCGTCCTTTCTCTCCCTTGTGTCTCTGTCTGCGACGGATGGACTCTCCTTCCTATTCCCCTCCACCAAGGACTCTCTGAGGGGACGCCACCTCCACCTGTCCTCACTGGCGGGACGCAGAAACCACGTCAGTGAGGAGGGGGCACGCCCTCCACGCGCCGCTAGACAGAGGGTAGCAGAGGAGTTAAATGAGGTGGAGGAGGAGGAGGACGACGAGGATCATCAGAGAGAGAAGGGAGAGGATGAAGGAGGAGGGGAAGCAGAGGAGGGAGGGACAGAGGGGAAAGGAGAGGAAGGAAAGGAGATGGAAGATGGAGAGGCACAAGACGAGGAGGCAGATGGGAGAAAAAGCAAAGAGATGGAGGACGAGCAGAGAGGAAGTAAAAGGTGTATAGAAAGCAAGAAGGAGGAGGAGGAAGTAGAGAGCGACGAGGTAGAGGAGGAATGCTGTGAAGGCGGTGATGAAGAGATAGATGACGGTGGGGAAAGTTGTGCTGGAAGCCAGCGGCATGAGACCAGAGACAGAGGAGAGAATGTGGAGCGTGACGAGGCAGGGGATAGTTCAATGGAGGAAGAGGAGAAGGAAGAAGTGGGAGCGGAAGGAGAAAAACAGGAATTTGAGGAAAGTAGTGATGAAGTTGTAGAGAAAAGCTTCAAAAGTGATCACGGTGGAGGCAGTGAGGAGGAGGACAAAACCGACGAAGAGAAGGATGAGCTAGAGGGAAGCGTAGATGAAGAAGAAGGGGCGAATGAGAGCGAGGAAGAGGAGGTGGAGATAAATACCGAAAGAGAGAAAGAGGAGGAAGAGGAGGGTGAGAACGACGAGGCTTTGGAGAGATGCTCCCTGAGCCAGAGGAGACATACAGAGAGCGATGAGGAGGTGTTAGAGAGACGTGCACAGAGCGAAGGAGGAGAAACCGAGGGGGAGGGACTGGAGGGAGACGACCAATCGGATGCCCGAAAGCCCCAGAATGCATCGGAGAGTGAGCAGGAGGTCGTGGAGGTTTTGAGGACTCGGGTCCGACCAGCCAAGCTAAGCGGGAAGATGATGCCGAGTGACCTTAAAACGCTTGACCGAAAGAGAAAAACTCTCGCTGGCAAGACGGAGAATGTGACTAAAAAATGCCCTCTTCCTGCAGAGGTGGGTTTCGGTGTTGCCTCTCTGTGTGTGCATACACCCCCCCTCTCCTCCCCTCCTCCTCCCCCATACATTCACTACCCGACCCTCTGCAAGCAGGTGCATGTAGCTCCCAGAATCCAACTCCACTGCCTTAGGGGCTCCCAGCCTGAACGTCCTCAGTGGAGTATCATCTGAGCCCCCGAGGACTGGATTGGAACGTTCTGATCCCTCTTTCCCGTCCACAGTGCAGTTCTTTGGGCACATGCATAGTAGTTTTGGTTGTCAACACAGGACTCTCATCTCCCGCCATGTTCTCCCCCCTTTTTCAGAGTCTGCTTGCTTTCGATCACAGGCTGTCTGATTTCACCGTAGGCTCGTCGGCCTTGTTTGTGTTTGCATGTACGCTGCTTTTGACGTACGCTAGCCTGCGTGTGTGTGTTTCTTAGTCTCTTTGGAAAACACAGCATGCTTCGATGTGTCAGTGTTTGCTGGTGCGATTTTTGTTTGTTCATTCAGAAGCCGCTGCCTCGTCGTTGAGTGTGTGTCTCTGTGTGTTGTTGCAGGAGTCCGAGGCCAGCGAGAACATCGAGGAGGCTTCCTCCTCCATCGACTTCAAGGTACTCTGATCGTGCGGTGCGATACTTATTCACCACCATTCGTTCGTTTCAAACTGTTTATCGTCAACCTGTTTTTGTATCCCGCAGCTGTCGGAGAAGGTGCGAGACATCAACGACCTCTCCGGCACTGCGAGTCCACTGGAGGGAGACGACAAAGAGGACACCAAAGAGGAAGAGGAGAGTGGAGGAGGGGCAAAGACGAAGAAGGCGGAGGCTGCCAAGAGGTTTGTTGTTTTGATTTTGTTCCTGGAAAACCACTGCTGTGCTCCGAATAAGTTGCAAAGGAATTGGAAGTTCATTTTTCCAACACAAATTCATTCGTTTTTATTTTGAGCTTTGAAATCGTCAATTGTGAAAATGTTCAGGAGCCAAATTATTCTTCGTAAAAGTCCCAACTATTACATTTATTTTGGTGAGACATGCAGCTACATTGTCAAAAGAAGGACATGGACAATTAAGAAGTATTAAAGTTTTGTCCATTAATAAATACAACGGAAAGTTGCGTGCAATCCTATTTGTTATTTTCTACTTTATTTAGCCGTGGTATTCGTATGACACCTTTCTCCCTCTTCAGGCATTTGCAGGCTGCTGGTAAAGACGCCCCTCCGGCTCTGAAAGTTGACCGACTCGTCCTCCACCAGTCCAGCCCTTCGCCCTCTCTCTCAAGCTCGTCCCGTTCAGAGCAAGATGTCGGGCACCGTCTGAAAACTGAAAGCCTCGGCACGACTCCGGGGCTGCAAAGGCCTGAGACCTCCAGAGGTCGGCTGGTCCGCACCTCCAGAACCCGACTCGAAGACGCTGAACTCCGCTTACAAAACCAAGAGGACTCACTGGGAGAAGAGCCAAGCTGGAGAATCCAGAGAGACAGAGAGAAGATAGAGAGGGAGGAAGAGGAAGAGGAGAGGAGGAGGGCAGAGAGAGAGGAGAGGAGTCTGAGAGAGAGGAAGGAGGAGAGGGAGAGGGCAGAGAGAGAGGAGAGGAGTCTGAGAGAGAGGAAGGAGGAGAGGGAGAGGAGGAAGGCAGATCGAGATGTGGAGGAGGAGAGGAAGCTGAAGGAGGAGAGGGAGAGGGCAGAGAGAGAGGACAGGAGTCTGAGGGAGAGGAAGGAGGAGAGGGAGAGAGCAGAAAGAGAGGAGAGGAGTCTGAGCGAGAGGAAGGAGGAGAGGGAGAGGAGAAAGGCAGATCGAGATGTGGAGGAGGAGAGGGAGCACGTGATGAAGGAGAAGACGAGTAGAATGCTTCTCCTCCAAGAGGAGCTGAGGAGAGAAGAGGAGGAGGAGAGGAAGCTGAAGGAGGAGAGCGAGGAAAAACTGAGGTGGGCATGGAAAGTGAAACATACATTTACATTTACTGATAAAACATAAACAATGTCTTGAACCATGAATCCACAGGGCTGTGCGGCAGCGTCTCCTGTCTAAGATGAGAGAGGAGGAGGCCAAGCTGAATGAGGAGTCAGAGAGGACGCTGGAGGAGCTCAGAGAGTCCGCTCAGCAAAAGAGGAAGAGGCAGCAACACCAACTCAGGTCAGAAACAAAGAAAACAAATGTGCAGGAAACAACATGAGGCGGAATCTGCAATGCAGACTTTCCAAATCAATGGCAACAAATTCTCCCGCTTTATAGAACATGAATCTTGCAAATCAACCGATCTCAAATCAGTTGTGTCGTGTGCTCAGGGAGGAGAGCGAGGTCCTGCTGAAGGAGCTGCACATCGCTCTGGAGGAGGAGCGAGCGGCGGAGCGCGGCCGACTGGAGGCCCAGAAGAGGCAGGACTCTGAACGCCTGAAGGCGGAGTCAGAGGAGGAGCTTCAGGTGGAGAAGAGGAGACTCCAGGGAGAGAGGGAGGAGAAACTGAGCTCCCTGAAACACGAGGTGAAGCGGATCTTCTTGTGTCCTTCTCGCTTTACGATTTCAATATTATTTAGTCATTATAAATGTCAGTTTTTACATTTAGTCATTGCATGTGTAATGAGATTACATTTCTGCATAACTAGGAGATCTCAATAATCACTTAGAGAACAAGCTAAAAATAGCAATCAACCAGACTGAGGGCGTCCAGGCTGAGCGAAATAAGATCAATAAAGAGTTGTTGAGGGCTCAGGAGAAACTCACTGCAAACAAAACAGCTGCTGAGCATCTGCAGGATGAGGTCAGACTCTTGAATCGTAAGGCCGATGAAAAGAACAGAGTGAGAGTCATTATCAATGTCAGTGTTTACATTTAGTCATTGCATGTGTAATGAGATTACATTTCTGCATAACTAATGAGAGATATCTCATTCGACACAAACAAAGCTAAACACACTCGCAGATGAACAAATAGCTGAACAGTCAATCTGTTTGAAAATCTATATAAGTAAAGTTTAGTTGAAAATGTCACTTTTATTAAGCAATCTGGAGTACAAGAAAGAAAGAAGAGCTCTTGACGTACATGACGTTTGGCATATTAAGCTGGAAAACGTAGCCTGAAGCTAACTTTCTATTGTTCTATTGACTTGCCCTCCTGTCACCCTCTTCAGTGCAGTTCAGTTTTAGTTTATTTCCTGTCTGACTGCAAGAGCAAGAATTATCAGTTATGATGGTGCCATCAACCGTATTACCGACATATTTTGGGTTATAAATCCGCAGAAAATATGCTTTTAAAACCCATTATGGAAGTAAAATGTTTAAGAAAGGCATTAACAGGATCTAACTCAACATTCTCTAAACACTTCGGCTGTTAATGTGTTGTGTTCATGTAAACATCAGACATAACTGGAAACACCACAAGAACCAGACCCTTTGTGTTCTGTTTTGGGGGTACCTGGTGGCATTGGACCCGAGGGACTCGGATTAATGATCTGTCCATATGTCCGTCTCTGTGTTTGCTCTGCTTTGTCTGTATGAAGGTGAAAATCACAGAGAGGAGGAGGGAACCCATGAGTACACGGCCTGAACAGCAACTGGCAGGGTACCAGCGAGAGGTCAGAGGACGTGTACACACACACACACACACACACACACACACACACACACAGATTCTGTACAGAATTACATCATCATGTGGATTTCTTTTCTCTGAATTTAATTTCACTGGAATATAACTTGTTGTTAACTGTAAACTGACCTTCGCCGTCGACCGTCTAGCTGGCTGATGTTCTTCAGGAAGTGCGGGAGGAAGTGCAGCGAGATCACGAGAGGAAGCTGGAGCAGCTGAGGGAGGACCACCGGAGAGAGATGAACAGCATCAGAGAGAAATACCTCGACGAGGTCGGATGGTGTTTACCTTTCACAATCACATGCTCTCTATATTGTGCCATATTTTATTTAGTGTGTGTGTGTGTGTGTGTGTGTGTGTGTGTGTGTGTGTGTGTGTGTGTGTGTGTGTGTTCCAGGAGACTGCACAGAGGGCGCGCTTGCTTTGTACTCTGCAGGAGGAAAGAGAACATCTCCAGGCCTCGCATGCCGTCCAACTGGAGAAACTCCGCATGCAGCTCAACACACAGATACAAAAGACACAGCTGACGCACACGCGCAAGGTGAGGCCAGACGGACCAGAAGGACACACACATTTACTAATGATGCACGGCTGAACTTGACTCCGCCGTTTTCATTTAAAGTCACGGTCGGTAATCTTGAGGAACAAGCAAGAGTACGCTAGAATTTAAAATGATCCAACCGAAAAAATCCCTTTACTCCTTCCTCCATAGCCACCACGATCTAAGATAATAAACACTTTATTCCAGTGAATAAGTCTCATTTCTTCTGTTAGGAGTCAGAACTGGAGGATCTGGCCGATCAGATGGAGCTCAGAGCCAAAGAGCTGAAGAGCCAGGAGGCCATGCTGCAGACCAAGGTCTGCTATCCCATACTGTATGTACTATTAATCACTGATACACCAACCTGAACCACAGGGACTGATGGTTTCTGTCTCTTATCAGGCGGCAGATCTGAAGAGGAGGAGGAAGAAGCTTGGGGAGGAAGAGGAGGAAGTGGACAGACAGATAGAGGTGGGACATCCTGCTTTCTCTTCATGAAAACAGAGATTACATTCATCAACCCCGTCCATCTATCAACCCCCTATTTCCCCGTGTGTGTGTGTGTGTGTGTGTGTGTGTGTGTGTGTGTGTGTGTGTGTGTGTGTCCAGGTCTTACCCCGGGTGATCCAGCAGAGGGACCAGCTGACGGAGGAGCTGGAGAGGATGAGAGAGGAGAAACATCAAGCCAGAGAACTCCTCCAGCGAGCGAGGGAGGAGAGGAGCGAGGCCAAGGAGGAGGAGGAGAGGCTGAGGGAGGAGAGAGACAAAGCCAGGGAGGAGAGCCGGAGGGCAAAGGAGGACAAGGCTCGACTGGAGAGCAAGGTGGCGCTGCTGCAGGAGAGGTGCGACCGCCTCAGTCGCAGAGTCGGGTACAGTTTCACGCATGCTATTCGGTTTCAGCCAATCAAAGGACTTTCCAGTGTTCCTGCGCAAGATTTGAAAGGGATTTTGGTTTTTATTTTGTACGATCAGTGAGCTGGAACACAGCGAAGGAGTGAGTGCCTCCTCCAGACTAGAACCTAAACAGGACAAGAAGAAGGCAGAGAAAGCCGAGGTGACGGCGCCCTCCAGTGACAGGAGAGACTCATCGCTGCATGTGGAAGACCTGGACGACTCGCCGCACTCCCCTGTACCTGACAGCCACGGCAGCATGGACGAGTAAGGAGGGAGGGAGGGGGGGAGAGAGAGAGAGAGAGAGAGAACTGAGAATACATTTGTGTTTGTGAAAGCATAACTTTTTTATATTTACCAGTACTTGGTCCTGGATGTTGGGACCAGATGGGGATTGTGTTCTTAATTGGCTCACTCTTGATCAGAAAATTCACGAGTGTGCGTTAAGCCTCGTCCCTCATCCCCACACCTCTCTGTGTCCAGGTTCAGACGCTACATCTCCTCACATGGAGCATCCATCCACAAAACCAAACTCTTCCTGGAGAGGGAGAGCAGCCGGCTGATGGAGAGACAGGCAGCTCTGCGGGCGGCCCAGACCAGCTCCTCCCAGGACCCCGACCAGGATGGAGGGGTGACTGAGGAGGTGATAAGAACCCTCCAGCAGGTAGGGAGGAGCATAGTTCATCTCCTGCAGCAATAATGGTGTGACGACAGTTAGGTGACGGGGTTGGTAAGTGCTGCTTCCTTTCCTGTCGCTCCGTCAGGAGGCCAGACACGTGGTGGAGCTGCAGCGGACGGTTCAGAGAGGAAACACTCTCCTGCGGAGGAAAGAGGAGCAACTGCAGCAGCTCGAGAGCTCGATGGCCGAAGAGGTCCGGAGAAAAACCGCCGTCTGTGTCTGAGCTCTTACTGTAGTACTCAGTTAAAGTGGTACTTCTCTGAGGAGCTGTTGTACTTTAAGGTTAACCAGCACCGTCAGTTATAGCTGATGCTGGAAATAATGATTAAAACAAATCTATTTACAAATAAATATACAATACATTTGTAGTTTTCTTGCGCTCTGTGTTCCTATTATTTGTGTTTGCTGTTTTAAGGATGAATTAAATCAACAGGTAATTATCGTGTCTTGTTCTGTCTGTGCAGCCGTTCATTGAGGATCTGTCTCGGCTGGCAGGAGAGAGGAAGGTGACTTTTGATGTGACTGAATCTGACCTCAGCAGCACTCTGGACCCGCCAGATAGGACAGGTAACACATAATTAAGGTTTAATTACCAAAGAAACGGAGATATTCAATGTTATTATTGCCATAGTGCTGATATTCATCTGCTCCTATCAGGTTATCATGTCAGCTACACTTAGATATCTCTCTCCCTCTCTCTGTCGTCATCAGGTCATCCCACCGTCCCGGACAAAGTCCAGGAGTTAGCGGAGTCCCTGCAGCAGATCTCAGGCCAGCTCCACACCGTCCTGAGTGTGTTGGGTTCACTGGGGCCGAGGCAGAGCGCCACACCTTACGCCGCCTTTCCTCCGCCTCAACATCACTCCTCCGCCCTGCACCAGATGCACACCCTGAGCTCCAGCTCCTCAGCTCCGCCTCCGCGGCTCTCGGAGCCGTCCTGGAACTGGGCGCCCCAAGGCAGCTCCACGGCCACCCCGTTCTTCAGCACCCCCATCAGCAGTGGGCTGAGGGCCTCCGAGGATCTCTTCAACAGCCGATGGAGCCAGATATTCCCCAGTATGCCAACAGACGCCTCCTTTAGCTTTAGACTTAGTGAAGCAGCATTAATTTGTTTAAAAGGGTTTTTATCAGTTTGTTCTGTTCTCCAGGAGCAGCCATGGACCCCATCGCCTCCAGCACCATGGGGTCTACCTCTGCTTACTCATCATACACTCCTGCTAGGTATCCTGCCACCCATACACCAACACGTTTATTATAGATTGCACACATATCAACGCCATCTCAAATGAACGTGTGTGTCTTTGTGTGTTAAAGTGAACACGGTCGCAGCCTGCTGTCCGTGCAGAAGTCAGCGGAGGTGGACGGCCAGAGGCTGCAGGGGCTGATTGACGGCAACAAGAGGTGGCTGGAGATGCGCAAGAAGGACACCAGCATGTATCCTTCTATCACACACACACACACACTCGCCCAAACTGACACATTCATATAGTTATTGTGTTTAATCTCCAAAAACAGCACACAATCCAGCGTCTGGATTCCAACCCCTTCTCAATGTACCTGCTATAAACCGACATGCTGACATACTGAATGCACAGCGTCACTCGTCAGACAGTTTTAATGCCGTCACGGTCTTTAACTCTGCCTTCCAGACCTCTGTTCACTCGCTATCGCGCTCCTCCGACCAAGAGCAGCCTGGTCCAGCTGGGCCTGGATGACAACAACCAGATCAGAGTCTATCATTACTGAGGACGCGACGCACGGTTCAGTCCTTTCGCACTGTGACTGGAGCCGAGGACTTTGGAGCGTTAACGGCCGGGGCGGCGAGTCAGCGTTGTGGCGTTTACAACGCGGGGTAGTGCAAAGGTTTTCAGGGAAAGTCCAACCTCCTCTGCTGTGATTGGAGGAAGAGATGACTGCAGAGGACTTGGCGATTCAGGGAGGAGGACTGAGGAATCCCCGGCTCCTACTGTCCGCATGTCGGAGCGAGACACTGAACCCCGAGTTCTGTTTTAGCCTGTGAGGAATAGAAATTAGAATCCCTGTTTGTAAAAAATGGAGCAAATACACTTTTATTTTACATGAATTACTTCTTCATGTTCCACAGATGTTGACAGTCATTAGCAGTGAGCCATTGTACACTTTGTGTGCAGGAAGAGTAAACATGTATTTTGTGCATATACTGTATGTGTAAATATATGCTGTATTTTTCTATGAAATATTTGAATAAATATAATTTGACATACTAATGCATTGTGTCCTAGTAGAGGCTAGTACCTGGTTGTCGTCCTGTATTATATGTTCACAGAGAACCTCACGTGTGCGTTCTTTTAGTTCACACTGAAGATCAAAGACAGAAGTCACATTCAGAATCAGAAAATGAGATCTTTATTCAGTAACCGCTCATTGCAATGTTTGACATTAAAATCACATTTCTTTCCCCCGTACAGTACAGTGCAGAAAATACCTTCGCATTCAGACTAGGGCAGTCGAGAAGTAAATACAATCATCATTAATATTCTCCAATGAGCAGGACGGCTAGCTGGAGGATCTGACCAATCAGAGCACAGTATGTGACATGATTAGAACATTAAAAGGCCACCGACAGACTGGACAGAGTTCATGTTCTCACATTTAGGTTTGTAAACACACACACACACACACACACACACACAGCATATAAACAGCATAAAAACATTTCAAAATGCATCGCTGACTTGCAGGTCAAATGTAATGCCGACAGTATAAAATAAGTTAATTTCGTATAGTTTTTGTTTTTTTATTTAGCAAGTGTGTACGTCGTTATCTTCAGCAGGAAGTTAACATCCATTACAACGGTTACATCGAAGATGGCAGCGAGAGGACGAAACACGTCGGCGTCGCCCACCCGGGCTCTTCATTGGCACATGTGTGTCCATACAGGTGAGGGGGGGAGGGGCTACCGCTCCTCCCTGACTGGCTGTACAGCCCGGAGGGGGGAAACAGGCTGTGCTCGTTTAAAACACGAAAAGGAGATGCAAACGGAGAGAGACGAGGGGTCGATAAGGCAGAGAGGAAGAGCCGAGCTCATCACAGTAGATCTCGCATATCTAGAAGGCGAAGATCTTGTCTCTCTGGACGGTGTCGAGGTCGTCGTCCATGGTCATGAGGACCTGGGAGGGAACCCAAGAGGCGAGGGGTTAGTTAGAGTTTCCTGGTTTGGCATTATTGTTCACATTCATGCTTTTATTTTTAGTGTGCATGACGCGTGATCGTACCAGGAAGGATCCGAACATGGCGATGGAGGAGAGGAAGTGCCAAATGTCGTGGTCGTCAAAGAAGGAAAGCAGGATACAGTCCCTGTTGTGCTCACGAGACTCCGCGGGAGTTTTCTGCGTCAGGAGAGAAAAAAAATCCACACACACACACACAGTAAACTGATGCTACATTATGTAGAAATACAGAGGCAACGTGTGCTCTGACAGGCTAAAGGTTTGTAAAACTAACTCTACCGCTGTGTGACTCTAAGTCTACATCCTCACTAATACGTAACGTAGTGTGTGTGTGTGAGTTACTGACCTGCCAGGTGCTGAGACCCTGGAAGAAGAAATACAGTGCAAGGCCCCAGACCACAGCTGTGAACAGAATACACACCAACGCCAGACACTGGATCCTCTCACCGCTCCGCAGCTAAAACACACACACACACACACACACAGACACACACACACACACAGAAAAAACAGCTTTACATGTTTGAAGCATTTTCTGCATTTTTTAATAAATCGAAACGCTGCTTAAAAACACGTAAACACACACACACACACACACACCTTCATAATGATGTAAAAGGCAAAGTAGAGCAGCAGGTTGCAGATGGCGATGGCCAACAGGTAGGAAGCGAAGTCGTTGGGTCTCTCTAGGAGGCCATAGGCAGCTCTACAGAGAGGAGGAAGAAGAGACACACACATGAAGTCATCATGTTGTTCTGCACATTCTGCTCATTTTACAAACACACCGCGTTTACTTACAGAGACCAGTTGACTATGTTCCCCATAACGAGCAGAACCATCCGGTCCTGTCAGACAAAGGGAGGGAGACAAGTTACGAGCAGGTGATTTGGACTTCAATACAGGACACAGTGGTTCTTATAAGATTCCTTGTCAACTCCTGTGTTGAAGCAGCTGTTTCTGGGTTGTTACTCACGATGTACATCGGTCCACTGCACTGCCGGATGCTGTCTGTGTAGATGATGTGCACCATCCTGCGCAGGATCCCGGAGTCTGAAGCAAACGTACACGGACAGATGTTAGCTGCAGTCCAAACACTGCTCCAGAGGGTGCGGTTCAAACCCACAGCGTGAAAGTCAAGGTGACACTTTAAAATGCGTTATTACATAGAAATACATATTGTATTATACAGCACTGCAGCAAACGATTCTTCTGTAACTTTTTTTTAGCTAAACAGATCTAATGTGATGCATCGGTCTTGTTTGAGTCTTATAAACAGATGCCTGCACTTTGGTAAATACGACCAAAAGGAAAAGATTAAAGACACGGCTGAAACCACAATGGATTCAAGTCAACCACCACTAATATCAAACCGCTCTGATCTTACCCAGCCGCCATCGGCCCATGTAGTACAGCTGTGTGCTGAGGAGCATGGTGGCCAGAATGTGGATCACCGAGAAAATGATCCAGAAGACGTTGTTTCCTTTCCCGAACACCTGCAAACGGATCGTCACAGACATGTGTGTTAGAAGGGACAGTGTGTAGGAGTTAGTGAAAGCACAGCGGTAAAGATGCAGATTGCAACCAACAACCCTCCCCAAATCCTAGAACTACGGGTGAGGGCTCTCTAAAGAGCCGGTGTTTGGTTTGTCCATTCCAGGCTACTGTAGAAAACACAATCACCTTTAGTTTCAGGTGATTATACACCAATGAAAACACATTTATGAATATTATATTCCATTTCTGCCGATAAATCCAACAAACTGCTACTTTAAACATCACTCAGACCTTGTGGTGTACGTGTGTGTGTGTGTGTGTGTGTGTGTGTGTGTGTGCGTACCACTCCCAGCACAGAAAAGAAGATGACCCCAGCCAGGCAGGCGTATGCAGTGTACGCACTGGCGTTGATGTCTGGGTGTCTCTTCTGGTACAACTTCAACATACACAGTCCAGCGATCATGTACATGAAGGAGGTGTCTGCAGAGGAGGACACAATCATCACTCGTCTGTCTTTTATCTCGTAACACAAAGAACAAGAAGGACATCGTTGGCACTGCATTACAGTTCGGATCTATCGTCCGTAGTGCTCTAACCTGGTACTCGTGAACAACATGGAGGATACAGCTGGCAAAAAGTGATTCTGCTACAAGAAACATGACGGCGGACACATGCAGTCCTGGTGGGAACACGAGCAGCGGGTCTTACCAAACTGGAAGTTGGTGTAGTTGGGACAGACGTGGTAGCAGGCGCTCAGCAAGCCCTCCATCATCAGAGCCGTTCCCATGGCGTAATACAGACCGAAGTGCTTTGGGATGCCACATTCCTGTGTGGTGGGAGAGAGGAACAGTTCATAAATACAACTTCTTGACTCTTATCTTCCACATGTGCTGCATGTCTCTGGATGTGCCTGCATCTTCCCTTTTAATCCCTCCCACTTCTGACTCATTAATGCGATATCCTGAGTTCACCAAGACGTTAAAAGACCAGAGAGGTACTGCTGTGCACGTCACGGAGAAGAGCCATCAAGCTACCGATGCTAACGTTCATGTTTTTCAATCATTATTGACTCCAGTAATAGAGCTGAACGCCGTCTTTAGCTGGGCGTGTGTGTGCGTGTGTCTTTACCAGCGCGTTGACGTCGTTGCGGACCAGAGCTCTCTGGTGGACGATATCTCTTTTGAGGATGATGAGGAGGAAGAGGAGTCCCAGCAGCACGTAGCCGAGGTTGCTGAGGATGTTGTTGAATGCGCTGCGTGCGACAAACAGCTTGTGTCAGCACTTTAGAAGACAGGAGTGCGATCTGCTGCGGTTTGTAATGACACATTGGAGCTAACCACGCACCTTAGAGCCCCCAGAGGGTGGGCACACAGGAAGTTGTAGTAGCAGATGTCCTGGTTTCCTGTGACGTTGACCACCTGAAGAACAGAGTCGGTTTAACATCTTTACTTTAAATCATATCTTATACAATCACAGTTTTATGTCTCATGTACCGTCTGATAGGTGATGACCAGCTGGACGACTGGCAGCGCGTAGAACACAGCGATGGTAGCGATGTTCCTGCAGAGGAAACAAGCACGAGACTTTAGAATAAAGGGAATCTTTGTAGTTGATTCTACTTTTAATGGTATTTGTTTTTCTCTGTCAAACCCAACGTCCTCACCAGAAGTAGATTTGGTATTTCTTGCTGAGGATCCTCTTGTCTTTGCGGGACAGGTCAGCCACATAGAGAAACTTCTGCAACAAGGAGAGGACGTCGTTACTCGTCATCGAGGGAGATAAAAAAACAGCGTGACCCAAAGACGGAGACACGAGGCGTACCTTGGTGCGGACGATGTTTTTGTCCGAGTTGATGTCATCCAGCGTGTCATAGTCGTCCTCCTCCACAGAGCTCAGGGACTCATGCCGGCTCCGCCCAACACTGTCCAACGATCGATCTGATGGAGGAGAGAGGAGGAAGAGGTCAAGGCAAGATAAAGAAAAGAGCCTTGGTGGTTTATTTAAATGGTGCGAAGGTGTTCAAACACATCACACCTTTTGAAATGAGTTTGCAATTTCCAAACATACTAAACTGAAATATCAGAGTGATTGTTGGCACTTGGATCTGTGTTGTCTTGCTGTTCATTTCAATTGAATCAGATTAGGAATCAGGCCACTTCCTGGCATCAACATCTAAGTCTCATCGATGTTTGATTCACAAAGTGCTGATTGGTTTGCTTTTTTAACTCTGATTGAACCGATTAGGCGGCAGAGTGTGTCACCAATACGGATGGCTAAGTGATGGAGGTGACTGAGGATTGGGCGCCGTTTGAAAGGCTCCTGTCCTGATGAACAGAAACAAAAAATAAGAGACAGAAACCGGTGAGGGACCAGAGCAGCTTGCAGGAAGTCGTCCGCGAGCCAGGCTGTGGAGACATACTGCAAAGTGACGAGTGGCGGGACAGAAGAAGAACGGCGTGTGTCCGTACCAACGTATCCATAGTTGTTGTCGGTGGACGTGGCGCTGTCCGTGATGGCCTCTGAACTCAGTGTGCTGCCGTTGTCGGCTGGAGGAAAAAAAAAAAAAAAAAAAAAAGGTGAGAGGTTTAAATTCAACGTCCACACAAACAAACAAAGACATCATCAAAAGTAGAACTGTCCCAAAACTCACCAAAGGAGCCGTATTCATATGGGGAGGCTGGAGTTTGGCCTGCTGACACACACACACACACACACACATTTAAAACCAACAAGTAAGAATAGATGCACAGACGAGACGAGCACCACTACAACCAGTACTTAGTATCTTAACCCTGCACACTAAAGCACTACAGCAGCTGAATAGTTAGTGCGTGAACACAGAGAGGTGAACACATGCAGGGATCCAGCTTTCTATCTTGTTTTCAGGCTCAAATGCCTGAAAACAAACAGTTTTAGTTTAAACGTTTAGTGACAAATGTGAGCACAGAATGGTGCACATGCTGGTTGGTCTGCTGCGGTGAGAGTGAAAGCTGCTCGCGTGCTGCGCTTTTAAAATCAAATCATGTCGGCACACACTGCAGCTAACAGACACAGATACACACAGAGAGGTCGTCCACAGTTATCTCCAGTATTCGATCTTATTCTTTTGTTTGTCTGGTGTGTCATTAGCATTGTGGACCGTATTGTAACAAACTCAGACATGAAGGATACTGTGACAAATGCAGGCAAATGCAGGCATCTCTGTGACCCAGGCCGTAAAAGCATGGAGCTCTAGTAGGTGAGTGAATGCATGCAGATGAAACCACAGACAATAAACACAGTGAGAGAGACGGGCATTAGGAACGGTGTCGTTATACCGTCTCCGTTCTTCCCGAGCAGAGAGGCTGAAGCACACGTTAGCACGAGGGAGAGAGAGTGAAAGACACACATTCAGTACATAAAGAGTTGTTATTATACCGCCTTGTTAAGTGTAGGTAAACATCGTCTACTCTACAGTACAGGTTCAGGACTTTTAATAAAATGGTACGCGCCGCAACGCAAACTAACGAGCCCCTTAACGGGCCAGTCCATCGCGGCCAGTTGCTGGGTTACCTGTCTCAGCGGGCGACATGTCAGCAGGAATCTGAAACACCTCGCTCTTCTTCATCCTGCAGACACCCAGAGAAGAAACATGCAAATCAAAGTCATCTGTATTCAGTGTGGCGTTCCTCCTGCAGTGCAGCTGTATAAATCGACATCCTTTCATTAGACACAAGCACCCCGGGGTCCAACCACCACCAAATACAGAACCTTTAAACCCTAACATTGTAAACTTGTAATGTGTTTTTAGATGATTTTCCATGTCTTTGATCACATTTAACCAAACTAAATCCGATTAAGGCTAATAAAACCATCTCTGTGACCTGGAATGAGGACCGTCTGTGGCTACGGGAGGAAATACAGAGCAAGATATCTGTGTCACTACAAAGGGACTCAACTCCCGGATGATGACGTAACTAACTGTTGACTTACTGCTTGTTCTCCACACAGGCCATGAGCAAGGTGAGCAGATAGAAGGAGAGGAAGATACCCAGGCAGAACAGCATGCCCATCACATACACCTCCGCTGTGGAGAGTGAAGACAGACCGTTCACACGCTAATACTGCACGACCTTACCTGCACTGCATAATGAAATGATATGGCTACATCTTACAATAGGGAGAAACACACACAATATGCAGCAAGTAAAAAGTTAAAACCTTAAGTTATGCATTGTTTCTTTCTCTTCTTCTTCTACTTTTGGGAGCCCTGGGTTGAATCAAAATGTTGCTCTTATAAAGATGCTTAATTTCCCACAGTTGCACGGTATATTTTACCCCAAAGAAACACAACCATGAACCGGACAATACCTCATGGGTATGTTAGCTTTTTAACCGTGGCCATTTAAAAACCACTCGATGGCGTACAACTAATCCACGCGGCTCACATTTGATAGCAGGTGTGACGATCACGTCGATGATCTTGCTGCGGTTCCCGGCGTCGATGAGCTCGTCGGGACGGAGAGGGTAGAAGCGCAGCGGACCGCCGCACGCCTCGTCCTCCGTCTTCACCACCACCACCACGTAGAAACTGTTGCTGGGAAAGTCTTTTCTCTAAATGACAGAGAGGGACGTCAGAAGATGTTCATATGTGCGGTTTTATTACTGCGGGCGCCACGTGTGTGTCGGACTCTTACCTGCACAGTGATTGCGCCTTTTTTGGTCATCGTCTGGTACATCCCAATGAAGGCCACGTTGTTGTCGAGGTCGTAGACGGGACACTGAAGAGAAAGAGAGAGAAGAAGAAGAAAACATGAAAAACACACAGCATTCAAATATTAATCACACCAGAGAACAAGAGGCTACAGAAACAGAACACAGGGACTCTAAGCATGAAATAATATTGAATAAAAAAAAGAAATAACATTATTTAAGAACATTATACAATAATTTGCACTGACTCTGTTGCAACGAGATCAGTTATGGCCTCACGTGGCTCAATGGTGTTTGTTACTGCATGCTGACAATGCCAGGGGCCACTTTAGGACACCAGCTGTCTGTCTGGGGGGGGGGGGGGGGGGGGGGGGGGGGTGTACCTGGATGTCCTGGATGGACATGACGGAGCAGGGAAAGGTCATGTCCGAGTTGACCTTTACGATCACAGTGTCCACCCCGTCCGGGAAGACATACTTGAAGTACTGAGAGGAAGAAGAATAACAAGGATTCAGGGATAATTAGAGGGGATGAGATGAGAAAACACAGATTCAGAGTCTTCTCTTCGCTCTCTCGTGAGCTCAACTTCCACAACGTGATGAAACAAAAGTAGATGAACACTGACTGACCTCATGTATTACAAGGTTTATTATCTGTGAGGTGCTACAAAAGGCCAGAAAGGAAACACTACTTTGCTTTCGTTTGTCAAAGCAGAGAAAAGAATTTCCTCTGAATAATTGTGTAAAAGGTGAATTTCCCTCCGTTCTTACTTCCTCAGCTTCTCGTCACCCGTGCCCTCCATGGCCCTCTCACTCCCTGTCTACACACTCTGTCAAAGTAGTACTTTGTGCACATCGAGCGGTCGGTCGTACCTGAGGTTGTGATGGTGACGCGGTGAAGCTGAACTTCTTGTCCGTACTGTAATCAAAGGTGAAGAAGAACACGTCAGACATCAGCAGTCGGTAAAACAAAACGCAGCCTGACGGCGAACGCCTTGAGCCGAGTACTCGTTGTGTGTTGGTTGTGATTACAAACGGACGTCACTCACTGCAGGGTGAAGCTTTCGACGCGGCTGACCCTGAGCTGGTAGTTCGTACCCTGGGTGGAGAGGGTAGACACGTCCACAAAGAAGTACTGGGTCTCCGAGGCGGCCCGGGTCGGAGGCTGGCACAACGTCCGGCCCACATGATTGTACGGGTACTTCCTCTGGTAGCTGGAGGAGAGAGAGAGAACAGGCGAGCTCATGTTCACTTTCAGAAGGAATGAGTTTGAGTTTGAGTACTCTCTTTCATGTGAATTTTTGTATGTTGTTTCTAACTTTTTGCTGTTGTATTTTTAAATCTCAATGAGGTTATCTGATGACTTCGAGCTGCCAGTAAGACGCCAGCGATTGGGTTTCAGAGGAGGAAGTGATCTTAAGAGATCTGCTAAAACATGGCGTGCCAGGAAACGGCATGTGCAAGAGTGTGGCGAGGTAATTCTGGTGTTGCACAACAACAGAGAGGACCTTGGAGTGTGGGAGACACGGATCACATCACAGGTGGGGTGTTAACCAATAGCTAATAAACAGCCGAACTCCAAAGAAAGAATGAATGTCTGCAGTTCTAGAAAATGTCCAAACACACAACTATTACACCTCCAAATAAGAGACCGACACCAGAACCAGAACATTAGCTTCATCGTGTGACCGGAAGTCATCACTGATTACTCAGCACGACACTCCCTTAGGAGTATGAACCACACAGTGGACAAATATACTGTGGACGAGAAAGATAAGATTCACAAATACACAAAACATGATCGGCCTACTTTCTAATTATACTATACTAATAATAATACTAATAATAGGCAACAGAGGACACTATACTTTTGTTCTTTTTCGTTCAGGATCATGCTTGTAGGTGGGTCCAGTGTGTAAATGAGTGTGCGTGTACTCACAGGCCTCTTAGGATGAGAGGGATCTGAAAGGACAGCACAGCTTGCTTCTGTCGCACCACGAACAGGATGGGACTCTCGAAGCCCTGTGACACATCCACGGTCACGCGCACTCCCTCCGACTGACACCCCCAAAAAAGAAAGAAAAACAGATCTCTCACCACACGTAATATCACGTAATAAGACAAATAACACCAGGGTGTTCGTATAAACTCACCTTATTCCTGGAGACGGTGTGGTTGAACGCATAGATGGTCTGGTTTTCACTGGTGACGGTGTCGTTGTAGGTGATGTCGAATTCGGCATCTTTCTGGACCACGTTCTTGGTCTCCCCCAGCGCCCCACCACCCAAAACAAACTGGGTCACACAGAACCAGAGCAGGACCCAACAAGGAGCTGGTCCACGGCAGCTTGTTTTATGTCGAGACTTCCAGCAGCTCCGTAACACCATTTTGTCTGACACCGTCTTCCTAAAGTGGAACTGATATCTAACCCCCACCCTGCAGCAACACTAATGACAACTCCTCCCCATTCAACAACTATTAAATTAACGGTTATTAAGCTAGCTTAACCAACAGCTGCTAACTGACGAGCTATAGACACAGCTGGGTGTTCACATTAGCTAATACATTAGCTCCTCGTCCTGTTTCGGGTCCGTAACAAACCCCCCGTCGGCTATGAAATCAATTGCACACGTCCCAACAAGTTGACAACGGTCGTCAATCCCTCTTCAGCTGAAAGACTGAGTCGAGCCGTTAGCTAGCTGTGCTAACGTTAGCATCGTTGGTCGCAGGGCGCTGTTGGGGCAGCTCCATGTTTTGATTATCGGGAGTTCGGCTTCCGTGTTAAAAATAAAACATCACGTGTTTGTTTGTTTTTGTTTTCAAAAGTCCAGTCCAGTGTGAGCGGTTGTCACGGCCTGTATTTTTGCGGAGGCGCCGCCGCGACGTTGTTGTGCAAAGCGTTTCTCGAGCGGAGGGTTCTGAGATTCAGCGTGTTTACAGTGTGGAAAGAAAAACAAAATCTGTGACATTAGGCTCGTTCGACATAAGCCAGGCGTGAGCAGAATCGATCACCGCACAATGCATGCTGGGTAGATTTGCGTCCGACTTGCTCTGACGTCATGAAAACGTGCGTAACGATGATCTCACGTGAGCGAGGCGGCAGCAGATTTTAGAGCCAGGCGCTGCAGAATTGCTCTCCACCGACTGCATGATGGGAAACTTCTGGCTGTCTTCGGATCAAAGAGCTGATAGGCTCTTAGATTTTCTTGAGTAGAAGAGGTAGGCGACCGTGGCTCACTGGGTTAAGAGGGTTGTCTGGTAACCGATTTACATTACATTTACATGATGTTGTCTACAGTTGATATATACCCTAAAAGAGCACTTGATGTAGAGCAACATAATGCATGTTTGCGTGTGTTCTCCAGCACCACATAGTGGATACAGGAGCTAGTAGAATATTTGCACTACATCATTTCCAGTGTCACACAGTCCACGCAGGACAAATACGTTGAACTCTGGGACGCGTTGTCTGATGGTCGAAGACATTCGCGCCCGCGTCTGCCGGCGTCCCGCCAGTTCCCCCGAGTCGTGGGAAGGTGCGAGGGCCCGTTCATCGCCGCTTGCAGCTTTAATTTCGGCTTATTATTACAGTTTAGAGCAGATTTAACAATATTTCACTTGCTCTTTTTAAACGCCAGAGTACACGCTCAGTATAACGTTAAGCTGAATGTGTGTGCTGTTGTTAGTAATCTGCTAGAGGACTTTAACACGCTGCATGTAGCTGTTAGCTGAAGTTTAACGGTTAACGCTGTATTAGTCGTCCTATTAAAGCTTTATTTTGGGTTTGTATTGAATGTGTCTCTCCGTACAGACTCTACGCAGATGTTGACAACTGTCGACTCCTTGTGGTTGCAAGGCGACCGTGGAGCTCGAGCTCGGCGTCCTCTCCTCTGCACACGAGATTCCTCCTCTTCCTCACCCAGCGTTTCTATGACGTAGAGATGCTCCTCAGCTGGGGGTCTCAGCAGAGGAGGAAGGGGATCCAGAGGAGGAACGCGTGAGAAAACTTTTTGGCTGTTTTGTGTAGTATCGTGAAGCTTTCTTTCTATTTGGGCTGAAAAAATATCAAAGTTTTGTGCAACACCTTCCTGGTTTTAAATGTTTTTAGTCTTGTGTGTTTGCAATACAAGTTAAACAGGCCTGCATGATATTATGAAATATGCAATATTTACATCAGCTGCACTGCGTCGTATGTAGATGGTATTGTGCAACATGTTGCAGTAAATTAATTAAATTAAAAATGCTTTGTCAAAAAATCCTTTTGCACAGATTTAAAGATCTGTGTGCTTGTACTGTCAGTCAGGGCCTGAGAGTTCCCCCCAAACTAGAAAAAGCCTTTAAGGGAGACTACAGTTTGAAACACTATATAGAACTTCTCTAATTCATCTATCGTGGACTTCATAAAGATGAGACGTCGAGCCAATAAAGTTGTGAAAGACGGATTCCTTTGCAGTGGTGTGGGGGGAGGTTTGCTTCAGGTGGAAAGCTAAATATTGCTGTGAATGGGTCAGAAATATAAAATAGCTGACACAAAACCTTAATTTTGTTGTTGTAGTTTAGGCCAAGTGTCCACTGTTGGCTCATGTGTATTTAACTACATTTATGTAACATTTCATACAAGTCATATCATAACGAGTTAATGACGTATTCATTAGCTCATTTATTTTATTACATTATTACTTGGTTGTCATATTTATGATGATGTAGTTCTACCCTACGTCACCACATTTCTCAATTTTTCTCCTCTCTTTTTCTCCAACTAATGTGCCGATCAACAACGGAAGCAGACCAAGAAGCTAGGTGGGCGGAGCATTTTAGCGAGGTGCTGAACAGGCGTCCACCAACAACACAGGCCAACATCCAAGATGCAGAAGCAGATTTGGATATCAGCATTGAACCACCAACCAAAGAAGAAATTATAATGGCGATTAAATCCTTAAGAAACAGGAAAACCCCTGGTCCAGATAACCTCAATTCAGAGCTCTTGAAAGCAGACCCGAATCTGGCAGCAACAATTCTTCAACCACTTTTTACATCTATATGGGAGAATAAGAAAATACCTGATGACTGGTCAGAGGAGATCATCATCAAATTACCAAAGAAAGGTTCTATAAGAAATTGTAACAACTGGTGTGAAATTACACTTCTGTCAATACCAAGTAAGATCATGGCAAAGATTATTATTAATCGAATAACAGATGCTGTAGACCAACATCTCCGAAAAGAACAGGCAGGTTTCAGAAAGGGTAGAAGTTGCAACGATCACATATTCACGTTACGTAACTCATAGAGCAGTGCACAGAGTGGCAGAGGGAACTGTATATAAACTTTGTTGACTTTGAAAAAGCATTTGACTCCATTCATCGTGAAAGCCTTTGGCGTATATTGCGGCATTATGGGATCCCTGAAGATATAGTTCATGTGATCCAAAGTTTTTATACCAACTTCACATGCAGGGTTGGGAACAGTCTCCAAAGATTCCAAGTAAAAACAGGTGTGAGACAAGGATGTGTGATGTCAGCTTTGCTCTTCAATATTACTATTGACTGGGTAATGAGACAAACAACTGAAGACCAAAATAAAGGCATTCGATGGACACTATTTTCATCACTTGAAGGACTATGCAGATGATCTCTCTCTTCTTTCACATACTCATCGGCACATGCAGGAAAAAGCATCCCGCCTCAGTGATTTTGGTCAGAAGATTGGCCTGAAGATCAGCAAAAAGAAAACAGAAGTGATGACTCTGAACATTCCCAATCCCTCACCAATTCAAATGAACGGAGAAGATCTCCCTAAAACTGACGAGTTCACATATTTGGGCAGCACTGTCAGACACGATGGGGGCACAGATAAAGACATCAAGAATCGTCTTAATAAGGCAAGGAACGCTTTCAAAGTACTGAATAACATATGGAGGTCACAGCAGTACACCATCAAGACCAAACTTAAATTGTATCAGAGCTGTGTTTTATACACCCTATTGTACGGTTCTGAATGCTGGAGAATGACACAAGAAGACCTCAACAGACCTCAGCCACAGACCTCAACCTTCCACACCAAGAGTTTAAGATGAATACCGCACATTTTCTGGCCAAACACCATTTCAAATGAAGAACTGTATGACAAATGCCAACAAGAATGGAGACCATCCTAATGAGAAGAAGATGGGGATGGATAGGACATGTGTTGAGAAAAGATCCTGCTGATATTACAAGAACAGCCTTACATTGGACACCAGAAGGGAAAAGAAAAAGAGGCCGACCAAGAAACACATGGAGAAGAACTGTGGAGAAGGAGATGCAGAGCCTAAACCACTCATGGGGCACCATCCAGCGACTCGCCCAGGACAGACAGGAGTGGAAGACTTTTGTTGCTGCCCTACATGCCAAGAGGCATAAAGGGAAATGATGAATGAATGTGCCGATCATAAAGTTAAACTTTAAAACTGAATGAAGCGCTTTCTGAAGCACCAGTGACGTTTTACAGCTTTGTGCGCCATCAGTCGTGTGGTGTTCCTCATTTGACACAAGCTCTCTCTCAGTGTATTGAGTTTATGCAAGCTTCGGTATCATTCGTCCATCTCATAGGAATAGTACAATTCTCAGAAATAATGGGTGTGACAAGGTGCTGTCCATTTACTGTAGATATTTAACCATCACTGATTTATTTCTTGTCTCACACAGATACTACGGCTACACTTGGGGTTTATATGGCGCAGACATAGCAGCAGCGTATTATATCTTGAGTCTGAGGGGAGGATTTAGGTAAGTGCCCTGCTACCTTGTCTCTCTACTGGTTGTCTTATGGATATATATATATATATATATATATATACTGTAGATTTAATATCTTTCTTTTTTTTTTTGCCCTGCTCTTGTCAGCTGAGGTGGTTCGGGCATCTAATCAGGATGCCTCCTGGACGCCTCCCACTGGAGGTTTTCCAGGCACGTCCAACTGGGAGGAGACCCCGGGGAAGACCCAGAACACACTGGAGGGATTATATCTCCCAGCTGGCCTGGGAACGCCTCGGGATCCCCCAGTATGAGCTGGAAAATGTTGCGAGGGAGAGGGAAGTCTGGGTCAGCCTGCTTGGCCTGCTGCCACCGTGACCCAACCCCGGATAAGCGGAGGAAAATGGATGGATGGATGGACATATAATATATAATTTAAAGCATGTTCTGGAAAGTAGAATATTACTTATTTTTGGGATCGCTGTGTTCCAAAGAAAGAGACAACTTTTCTCTTACTTTTCCATTGTATGTATTCCAAAATATTCTGGATTAATATGCAAAATGTTATATATATCCGTCTTGAATGTAAACATCATGTACAATCCCTTTAACATGTTTTTTAATTTTAATTTGCTTTTTTTGTCATATTTACTGACGTCCCTGGCACTTTGTTTACTCCTGTTCGTTGAACTTGTTTATATTTTATGATATTTTTATTGTTTGAATTTGTCTATCATAAATCAAGTTGGGGGAAGTCGTAGCTTGTGGTTTATTTATTTTCTGAGGTTCAGCTGTTTGCTTTGCTCAGTCGGTTATCCAAATTGTGGTAACAGGTCGCAGTATCTCTTTTCTACCACAGAGTGGTGCTGTCTACAACCTGGTGAGCTGGGTTATAATAGAATAGAATACAATTCAATTGAATAGAAATACAATTAATCAAAAATAAGTGAGACACATTTTGTTTGTATTTTTTTTATCATAATTTCAAGGTATCAAGGTCAAGGTATTGAGATAAAAAAAAGTGTATTGTGTTACTAAAACAGTAGCTTATTTTCTTGATGGTCCCGAAATCACTGATGAAATTGGGTAAAGACACCAATGAATATGTCGAATATACAAATACAAACTCACGTCACTGTTTCAGAAGCTCAGGCCTGGGCCATTACTCTGCACACACTGACATTTACCTATGCAGTAATATCCCCTACCTATGTCGGTAGCATTTCATTGAATCGAAATATTAAGGCTTGACTCGTAATAGGTTGGAACATTCCTTGGTGGGAAATATTCATATTGTTTGTTTACCTCAACATCGATGATTAAAACCTGTCTTTGTAACAATAGAGCTGTATATACGTTATTTATTATTATTTACATATATTATTTAAATATATTATTTATTATTGTATTTTATAATATATGTAATATATTTTATATATATTATTATTTATTTATATTATTTATTAATATATGTATAGTATAATATTATAAGTTGTATTATATATAATATTATATATACATTATTTATTATTATTTGTTGATATTATTTTAATATATTATGTATTATTATATTTTATAATATAATATTATATATACATTATTTATTATTGTTTGTTGATATTATTTTAATATATTATGTATTATTATATTTTATAAAATAATATTATATATACATTATTTATTGACATTATTTAAATATACTATGTATTATTATATTTATAGTATAATATTATAAGTTGTATTATATATAATATTATATATACATTATTTATTGATATTATTTAGATATACTATGTTTTATTGTATTTTATAATATTATATTATATATACATTATTTATTATTATGTATTCATATTATTTAAATATACTATGTATTATTGTATTTTATAATATAATATATTATATTATATTATATTTTATATACACCATTTATTATGATTCATATATATATATATGTATTATATTATAATTATTTATACCTCTAAAGTGTGATTGTAGAATCACTGAATCATGGGAACCAGGGCTCGATATTGCGCACGTCTTCGTCGCCACGGCAACCCCAGTACGTGTTCTGGCGGATGAAGTCATTTGTTACGCCGATCGTTACCATGGTTACAACCTAGAGAGGGCGCTGCGGAGGAAGCGTTCCACACGTAAAATGACGCAAAGGGGGCGGGGGCGTGCCCGTAGATGCGCGCTGCGCGCTGCGCAAGCTTCTGCTTGTTGTTCCCGCAGAGAGAGAGGCGAAGAAGATGGCGGCCGTGTCAAGCGGAGGTGCTGCTGCTGCTGCTGGGTCCGCTGCGGCCGGGATTACGCACTCTGCCCGACCGACCCACGCGGGCATGGGCTCCCAGAACCGAGCCCAGCCGTCCTCCGGCATCAGCCACGCCGGTCGCACCACCACCACGGCCCCGGGGTGCATCATCACCAGTCCCGGCCATACTTCTTCGGCCACCAGGCCCCCCCCGGCCCGAGTGGGCCACTACGAAATCGAGCGGACCATCGGCAAGGGGAATTTCGCGGTTGTTAAACTAGCCACGCACGTCATTACCAAAGCGAAGGTAAGCGGACCAACGTCCGAGCGTTAGAGGTGAACAATTACAAGTTGTCATTGTTTTATTCCAATGCTTTTTTGGACCATGTAGCGTCACTCGGGATGACGCTGGGGCCTTCACGGACAGCCCGCTTTGGTGACACCGCTGCTCGGTGTTAGGAGGAGGAGGAGGAGGAGGGGGGCATCACCTCTAACTACTGGATACAGACACGTTTACCTTTACATAAATCTGATTCTACGTGTATTAGCTCGTTATGTTTTTTTATTAAAGAAAGCCAGAAGGGCCCGGGGTTAATGTGAGGCAGAGGACGGAGAGAGAAGAGGGTATTTTACGAAGATGAAGAAAAAGAGGAGACACAGATTGTTCCGACTCTTGGTTACGTTAGCTTAGCTTATTAGCTAATTAGCTGTTCGGCTACACGCAGATATCTTTTTAAGACTTGTGCCAACACAACAGGATTAAAAGTTATCCGACCTGCTGGCTGGACGAACTTCCAGTGTTGTTAGTTGTAGGTTGTTCCAAAAAGTGTTGTAAGTCTTTGTGAAAATCAACGTAAAAGCAGAACTCTTACTAACCAAATATGGGGAGATGCTGCGTTTTATTTTAAGCTAGTTTTACACTTTGCTTTTTTATCATTTAGCGGTAGGAAAGTTTCTTACGTCGTGGTGTAACTGAAGCAGTTTGTCTACACTGTTTTTCAGCGTTGTGCACCCATTTTTTTTCTTTGATATTTCCATATCCCAGTTCATAGCTCGGACAAGAAAACATTCATATGGCAAAACTAGTGGTTTCAAAACTGCCACCACACACTTTTGAGTGGACGTAGATGCTTTTCGCATGGAGTGGGCGCCAGTTAGCAGTATACTAGATGGTTGCCATTTACTTGCAGCCACTATTATCAACAAATTATAATCAAATTACAGAGCTACAAATCCATAAAGAAGGTTTTGGACTTTTTGGGGGGGAATAACAAGTGGAAGGGAACGTTCAAATATTCCAGGTCGTGGTTTTCTTCTCTGCTAACCTATTGAATCAGGTGCCTCAATGTGTCATGGCTCTGTTTGCCTGCGAGCCTGTTGTTGTGAATGCCACTCTGGCTATTTTGGCTACGTCTTCTCGGCATGGCATGTTAGTGTGAGTCCAAAAGGGTGAAAAACAGATAACGAATCAGAAAGCCCCAGTATGTGTGCATTGGACAACAGCAGCATCAGTATTATTTCTGCTGAGAGACACTCATTGATTTCCAGCCGGCTGGCTTCTGCTCGGGACCATGTGTGTGTAGACCGGTGACACGAGAAGCCTTCCTCTGGTGATGTGACTACAGCGATAAGTATGCACATCCCTCATGATGGACGCTCGCCTGAACATTCACAACAAACAGGGGTAGCTTAAGCCTACGCTTGCAGACAAACTCCTGCAGTGTAATTATTTTTACCTGATGAAGAGCCTTTAATTCTAACGGCACACATAAAGGTGTGTCGAGGCCGCTGAGTGTGCAGCGTCACCTCTGTGCTCTTGTTGACATGCACACAGACGGGCAGACACAAGTCATTTTGGGTGCTTTTTGCGCCACACAGCCCAGAGAGAACCTCCCATTTAGCTTCACGAGGCCAAAATAAACTAAGGTCAGTGAGTGCTTTGTAGTGTTTGCATGTCAATGCTGCAGGAGACGCTTCTTGAAGGACTGCAAATGTGTTGATGTGACGATAATGTCATTCAGGGACTAGTAGTTACAGGAGCTGTGTGTTCAATCTTTTATAAGAGCAATACAAAGACAGTAGCAACGTTATAGTGTGAGATTAATGAGCTGGTTATTAAGCTTTACTCCATGTGTGTGTGTGTGTGAGAGCCTGTTAATACTTGCCTGAATGTGTGTGTGTGTGTGTGTGTGTGTGTGTCTGGCTTTCTGTCCGAGTGTGAGAGACAGACAGAGGACAACATGACAGTGGACCACGGACTGACATAATGAAAGAGAGGCCTTGTTTGTTGTCTGTTGACGGCGGTCACAGACCGGCCAGTCAGCTCATGATTTTCACCAGCCAGCTCAACCCCCAGTTGCTCATGAACATCAGAAGAATAAGAGTGTAGCTTAACGTGCCTGTGGACATCATGAATATGGATATGATGATCAGTCATCAGAGCCTTGTTTTGTGGCCTCGGTTTTATAACGATCCAATGGGAAACGCTGACTGGTCCTCTTGTTAGATGGAGCTGGATGATATCCTGCAGTGCAGGACCTGGTTATTTATACTTGGTAGCTTAGCAGGGAAAGAGATGGTCCCTGTCTATGCCTCAT
The DNA here is from genome assembly GCF_050575085.1 of Anarhichas minor. NCBI lineage: Eukaryota > Metazoa > Chordata > Actinopteri > Perciformes > Anarhichadidae > Anarhichas > Anarhichas minor. Next base: position 2,279,721 of record NW_027466472.1, read on the forward strand.
TTGCTCTCTGCTGTTTTGTTAAAATCTAAAACACTCAACAGGCAATTTGTTTAAACTTTATTACCCCCCCAATACACGCGACCGTTTCAACCGTGTGTTTTGCAAATTCTTGCCGATTGGAGGTTGTTGGTGTAGACTCGTTCACAGAGAGGCAGTCGCACCACTTAAACCTTCAATGGCAGATAGCTGGTGTGCTGCACCTGGATGTTGTAATAGTGAAAGTTCATCTCCTCCAGACAAAGGGCAGCTAGTGAAGTGGAAGTCAAAACAGAAGTGTTTACACACTCGCATGAACGCTGCGCTGGAGGCAGTTGGGCCACACTTTGCTGTGGTCTTGATAAATGTTGATTTCAGTTTTCATTCTATAAACTTTATTACTAGTTCTGACCTTTCAACAAGGGACGTACGTTCTCTATTAGCGCTATAAACTATACACATTTGTTTTAGGAGTAGCCCTAATACTTACTGCTGTATGACTATGACCAAACCATCAGTGTTTTTGATATATATATATATATATATATATATATATATATATATATATATATATATATATATATATATATATATATTTTCTCGATATTTAGAATTAGCAGAAATTGCTACCTACAGGAATAGCTGTCGTCTGAGTGGCTTCCAAGCATGTCAGCGCAGGAAAAGTTAAATCTATGTTAAGGGTACATATTGACATGGTATTTATACATTGCAATTATGTGGCCAATGTTGCTAATGATAGATATTAATAAGTAATGATAAATGCACATAAGTTCCCAAAGCCCAAAATGACATCCTCACATGCCTTTCTTTGTCGGATCAACAGACAAAACAAATACTTTATAACGATGCAGTATAAAGATGAGCCATAACTCCTCACGTTTAAGAAGCAAACGTTTCACATTGTTTGCATAATAAAATACAAACACTATAAATGGATTACAGAAATTCATTTTGTCCTGCTCGACTAATCTTTCGACACTATTTAGATAACAAAATGTTGCAATTTGAATTCCAGGTCTGTGTCCACCCTTTGATGCAACCTGTAGTCAAAGCCAGTGTTGTGTCATTTCCACCACTAATAGATGTCTGCTGAGTTTCCAGCACGGCGTCATCGTAACATGTCCTGGAAATCATACTCGAATGACATGAGATACGATTAAACGTGACGTACACAGCTTCGCGAAGAAGTGTTCAGTGCATACACGCGATGCTTTTTGGGTCTCTCATAAAGATTGGCATGTTGTTGAAAGAATTATTTTCCCGTTGACCGTCGTTATGGAGCTGATTGCCACACACACACACACACCACACTTTGATAGTCTATTAATCAGGCCTGTAGTTGCCTTGTTTTTAAATGCACTTTACTTCACATCCTGGCCACGTTCCATAGCAAAAGGCATGTTTGCACATCCTCTCTAGGTCACTATCGACATTTGAATGGAATTTATTTCTCTGTGCACAAGTCATTGATTTGAGTCAATTCAATGTTTCAGTATTCTGGCTCTAAACATTTTAGAAATCTCTTCCAGTCAAGTTTAATATAACCCGTTGGTCCTGGCTGGCCTCTAGGTTAACAGTCAGTGATATTATTCAATACAAATACTCAACTAAAGGTCAAAAAACAAACCCCAGCCTACCGATCAGTAATTATAATAACATTTATTTGTGAAATTGTAAAAATATCTGCCGATCACAAATCATTAGAACCTGAAAGTTTTATCTAAAGATTTCTAATCTTATCTGACCGATTGCTAAAAGATAATATACAGTATTATTTTCATAATACTATAAAACAAAAAGGCATTCTCCTGTCATTGACTGCATGAGAACAATGATTATCAGGATGTTAAACTTCTGTCAGTCAAGAAATTGGCTAATTGTGTCAGCCAACAAAACGTGCAGCTTTTTGTCTTCAATAATGCACCTGTATGTCAGCAATGTGTCATAATTGAGTGAATATTTGAACACAATCTTGTCCTTGTGAGTGTTTGTCATGTTGGATAAGCTCGACTGCCATCGTGTTTGTGTTCGGCGTACTTTTGTGTAATATCTCGACAGTCAGGTATGGTCAGCGCCCTGGTATGACCCCGAATGAGGATCAAGTAAGGACACACTTTGTTGTGCCCACAGCACGGTGAGCGAGATCTGTAAAAGATGGCGACGTGTCCTGACCCGTCCGTCTGCGGGGGAGCCACTCTTCTTTCCTCCCGATTGTTTTTTTTAGGCTAGAGAAGGATGAGCGGGAGGAAGAGAGGGCAGGCAGGAAGGCAAAGCGTTAGGTAACAATTCCACTCGGTCACACTCACAGCCTCTCTGTCACACATCGTCCCCTCTCTGTTCCTCAAAGACACACATACGCACACTCACTCTTCATTTAATTTGGGTGAATAATGTGACGAAGGCTGTTTGTGCCTGACTTCTCTTCCTGCCCTCTAGTCATCTTCTGATGCGTCCTTAGTGTTGGGAATCTTCTGCCAGCCAGGTTCACAAGAGAGGAACACAGCCCAGACTGTCTGTGTCTGTCTGTCTGTCTCTCTCTCTCTCTCTCTCTGTTTGTCTCTCTCTGTTTGTCTCTCTCTCTGTCTCTCTCTCTCTGTCTGTCTCTCTCTCTCACACATACACACACAACATGAGGGAGGAAGGACAGTGTACATTTCTCATCTATGTTTCAGCCCAAAACAAGTCTCCGTGCCCTCATCATCATCATCATCATCCACTTGTTGTTGTCGTCTGTGCGTCGTCACAGCTCGTTAGTTGGAGAAAGGTCGCTCCATTCAAGTCTTGCTGGTTTCCATAGCAATGATGGCGTTACCCGTCCTCAACCACCAATTCTCAATGGAGCTGACTTGTCATGTTTTTAACTTCTACTGTGTCATTTTACATATTTTAGGACCGTCGTTATTCCTATAGATGATGCACAAAAAGCTTAAAGACAGACTTTGCTATAGTTAAATATACATATTTGTTATATACACATATCACAGCCTTCTTGTAATGGGCTGATATATATACAGGTGCTGGTCATATAATTAGAATATCATCAAAAAGTTGATTTATTTCACTAATTCCATTCAAAAAGTGAAACTTGTCTATTATATTAGATACTGAATTTGGGATTTTCCTTAGTTGTCAGTTATAATCATCAAAATTAAAAGAAATAAACATTTGAAATATATCAGTCTGTGTGTAATGAATGAATATAATAGACAAGTTTCACTTTTGAATGGAATTTGTGAAATAAATCAACTTTTTGATGATATTCTAATTATATGACCAGCACCTGTATATACAGACACGTGACCAAGACAAGAAGCTAATCTTCACATTTGGAAAGCTAGAACCAAGAATGCGTGACATCTTTGGTTAGAAATGACCCTTCATTGACTATCAAAATAGTTTCCCATTACCAGTCTTAACAGAACGACCACAGATGGTGTGATTTGATGGTTGAGGGTTAATGAACCGCTACAGGTGGTGAGTGTTTTTGAGAAACTGGAAGACGGCATAATAAAAATAAATACAAGAATGTTCAGTCTCAATCAAGATGTCAGACCTCTGACTTTGATGCCAATGCGACGGTACATCTTTGCAGCATTTTTTAAAAGAAGAATATGAATATTTACCAATTCTTTCTTTCTTTATTTATGTCTATGTAGAGATGCTTATCCTATTGTCACTTGCCGATACGCTTGCAGGATCTCTGCAGGATTGTCCTCGGTAAGCACCGATGAACAATCACCATCAAGACTGGAACTGGACCGTCTGGAGTCAACCAGCTTGTTGTGATGGTGTCATGCTCCAAAATACCTTATTGAATTAGTTAGTAAATATAATGGTAATACGGTTCTGGTTGTCCAGATGGCACAGTGTACGTAGTTGACAAATACTGGTTGTGCTCAGGTCTTCATGAAGTGTGGGCTCTGCTCTGCAAATGGCAGATTACTGTGTGATGTCCAGTATTTCCACGCTGTAACGTGTCCCCGGTCTTGTAACACTCGACTGAGTCATTTCCACACACACACACACACTCTTAACAAGTGCACAACGCGCAGCATCTCTGAGAGGCATTGTGCTGACTCTGTGTGTGTGTGTGTCATCAGTCATAGTACCGACCTGCTGTGTGTTTGTACGACACCGCGTGACGTCTCTGTGACTTTATAACACGCATCTATTGTAGAAGATGCTCCCGTGTGTTTGGAGCTGAACAGGGATGTGCTCGTGTACATGCGTGGCCGTTTGGCGTTTCCACGCTACTCAACGCGTGATGTGGGTAAAGCCTGAGCGTTATAGGTGTTGTAATCTGTGTCACCTGTTGATGAAGGTGAACCTCATACATCATGTCATGCATAATGTGTGTGTGTGTGTGTGTGTGTGTGTGTGAAAACACAGGTGAGCTTCTTCTGCCCTAGCTTCCCACTGTAGACGTTACAGCATAGACCCAGTTCTTTGCTTAGGATTAGCCTCATTATAGTTGAGTCATGGATGTTTTCAAAGTGAATATCAGAGAGACTATGTGAACATCTTTAAAAATATCTTATGTAACTTTTAATGCTGGATGAATATTAGTCCTGACAGCTTCTGTGGTTTTTGATTCCTTATATTCTGCTTTAAAAACAGAAAATGCATGAAACTGTTTAATCAGAGCGTTGGGACAAATATCAGAGAATATCAGAATAGAAATACATGGACCAGGACTTCTTTCATGGTTGATTATTCTGATAATGTCCTTTTGTGATATTATGTTACTATCAAATAGTATTGCATTATACTGAGAGGTGTTTTTAATAATTTGTCCCTCCGATATAGACTAAGAAGCCTTTTCTTTTCTTTATGACCTGTTTCTAACGAGAGTCAGGCAGAACTGGAGCTTTGCTATCATGTGAAGTTCAACTGTACAATAATGCTGTTTCCACACATGACACGATACAAATTTTGACCGCAGGATAAATTGTGTTTATTCGCGTCAGTCAGGCGAGGCGCTCTGGAGAGGAGGGTGATCAACCCTGATGGAAACATCCACAATTGCTGCTTCGTACGTGTTGTGGAAGTCCTAAACGCCGTCATGTCCTGTCTCATAACGTCATCGTATTCACTGTATCTAGCAAGCCACACGACACGACGGCTGCTTCACTTCAGCGGTATGAACCCAAAATATACAGATTTAGCTGTGATTTAATTGCAATAAGCAAACAGAAAGGATGCCGAAATAATTACATAATGATGCAGCGCCAACTTCCCAGCTCGGCTGTTCCCATTAGGGGTCGCCACAGGTGATCATTTATATCCATGTAGTTGGTAAGGGAAAGGGAAAGGGCCTTCCATGACCCATGAGCCCTGTTTCTGTGAGGCTAACCACTGCACCACCATGTCCCCTCGTTCTGCCTAATCTAGCACTGGTACCAATTTAAAATGTGCACCTCCAGGACCCATTTCTACATTTGAGAGCGAAGGAAGTGCACCCTGTTTTTAAACTGCCTTTTAGTTGCCTTTGGTATTTCCTGTGTGCGGTGAAGCTACACTCGCTGTGTGAGTTGTGTAATGTGCAGTAAAGGGTCCGGACTCCTCCGTTGGGCACCAGCTGCTCTCGGATGGTGCTGTATTGAAGTCACGGTCATGTGTTCGGAGGGGCTATGTGACACTTCATTTCGTAGCAGCCGGCCTCGTGTGTGTGTGTGTGTGTGTGTGTGTGTGTGTGTGTGTGTGTGTGTGTGTGTGTGTGTGTGTGTGTGTGTGTGTGTGTGTGTGTGTGTGTGTGTGTGTGTGTGTGTGTGTGTGTGTGTGTGTGCGTGTGCGTGTGCGCGTGTGTGCGTGAGATCCTTTGATGGAAAATTCCAGAGTCATGTAAGCTAGTGCAAAGCAGACTGAACATCCCAATGCACCTAAGATACACAACTTATATCCTACCTTGGGTGGAGCTAAACCTGGAAACTAACCTTTGAGATGTGCACTGGACACATGGTTGTTTGCAGAGTACCGCTTAGCATCACCACTCGCTAGGTCTGTGTTTGTCAGCGTGACCAATTCTTAGTTCTTATGAGGCGTGATACTCTTAATCCTCAGTTCATAGTCACCCATTTTAACATCATTGAATCTCTATGGAGGAGAAACACAGTGATCAATATGTGACACCTGAAATGTTTCAGGTACCATTGTAGTTGTAGCCCAGTTTACACATTTTCATTGTCCTTTAAAAATGAGCTTAATGTGTGCGTGTGCGTGTGTGTGTCCAGATATCCTGTTACCCTCCATAAGATGCAGAGGGGAGTGATTACATCACTAAAACTGTATGATTGCCAATGCTAAGAATAGATTCCGAGAGCTTAAAATACTACATGGACACACATTCCAAACAAGACATACACACATACATGTCAAGAGGTTTCTGTTAATATTACTTAATTCATATTAAAACGATACCGGCAATCGATCCAGCGGCTCCAACCCATACAGCCGGGATTACCTGCCTGCACAGCGAGCAACGCAGCGCTCAGTTTTTTTTATTCCAAAAGACCAAATTGATAGATTAAAAACGTGTATTTTGGATCCATATTTCTCGCCATCTGGCCTTTTAAAAACATTCCTCCTGTGTCAAACACTGTTTTCTCTCCTGCTTGCCTCACACAAAGGGAGGACGCAGCTGTATTACCGGGAGGTGGACTTATACAACCACAATAACTTAAACTTAACGTAAATGATATTTTCCCCATTTTTTAGGATGATGACATCATAAACTGGGATGACAGACCTCAATAGAAGCTTAGTAAAACGATGACATTCGGTACAGCCCTTTCAACTGACTTCATTACACTGCAATTATGAAACGGATGCAATTTTATTGGTGGTAAACACGTCAAATATGACAAATAATACAGTAAACCGCAAACACAATTTGATCCTTTTGTTGACCGGGAATGAAATTCCCAGACTCTCCTGATAATTACTCCTTTTTGTGAGTTGTTGAGTTCAGAAAAACCTTGTAGTAAACTCTGCAAATGTAAGATACATTAAGTTATTCCTGTCTTTGTGTAAGAAAACATGGTCGGTTTGTCCCGGCCTGTTACGGTACCACTTCAGATAAATCAGCCGTTCAGATAAGTGCCGCACACGCTGTGTTACTTCCTCCTGTACGTGATTCATTCCCTCCGCGTCGCTTTCATCTTCGTTTAGGCTAATTCTGCTGAATAACGCCTCCCATAGATCTTTCCTTCATCAGTACCTGGACGTGTGTCGTCAATCGACAGTCTGTATACATGTTTTTTACAAAGGTTTCCATGACCTGATCATCATGATATGATAATGATATGATGATAATCATTAAAAGGAGGCTGTCCACTGTGTGGGAAGCAAGTTCCTCATACACATGATAAGAACAGCTGATGTCAGGTGTTGTAAACGGCTTCGAGTGGCATCGAATGAAGTACTCAGTTGGTATCGGCAGCACTTTCAGGGTACTGATATTGGTACTGGTATTTATTAAATAGACCTTGGTAAACAGTTTTGTTCTAAATTGGTACATGTAGGGAAGTTTTCCAAAAGATGTTTTCCACAATTGTACAATGCCCTTGAAAGGAAGCTACACACAGATGCACTCTGATCTGGATTAAAGCCACTGTTAGATTGTTAGATGTGATTGTGTGTCCCAAGAGCCCTCCATTCGCTCTCCCTCACTTCCCCTTCCTGTCTGCAACAGGAAGTGACCCGTGCCAGGCTTCAGATGGCCTTCTTCATGTCTCTCATCAGGAAAGGGAGAGCTCAGGATGGCACTGAACACAATTTAACAGATGAGGTGCTGTTTGTGCGTGTGTGTGTGTGTGTGTGTGTGTGTGTGTGTGTGTGTGTGTGTGTGTGTGTGTGTGTGTGTGTGTGTAAATGCGGGGCGCATACTTTTCATTTTTTCACACGCACTCCCGACTGTACTCGCTCATCTATTTCTGGAGGAAGCTATGTTTTTGGACAGCCTCGTTAGCTCCGCTTGATTAAGTCATTAAAGCTGTCTGCCCATCCCTAAGTGGCAGCGCAAAGCTCCTGTCGCACAGCATCACTGTCCACGCCGCCGGAGCCATTGTGTGGTGCTCAGCCGTTACGCAAGAGCCGGGCCCGCAGTCGAAGTTCACGGCTGAGGTCGGCTTCTCTAAACAAGCTGGAATCCAGGGAAAGCACTGTTTGTGTGACAACTCACAGTTTGGCAATTCAGCATCTTAAGAAATGCCAATACCTCTCGTGGTGTCTTGTTTTTTTTTGTGGCACTTAATTAGTTGTGTTTATTACTTGTTTTTGCGGCTGTTAATGGATCAGCGGTGCCGGGTCACATTAAATTGAGTCTGTCTGACTCACACCCTCCCTTTAGTTCTTTTAGCTGGTTATTTTCTATAATTATGGTGTCATCACAGCAATATTGCAAAGGGCACAGGGACCGTGCTCTGGACTTGTTGCTGGCAATTTAAGTGTCAGCTAAACACCATTAACGTGAATGTATTGTGTTGTAACACTCGAGAGCCGGTAAACAAATTGCAAGGTTTAAGTAAAATTCTTTTTTTGTTTTGTCTCCTCACTCTTTGTTTCCGTCTTCCTCCTTCCTTCCCTGTTTCCTCGCCCCTCTCTCCTCACCCTCTCTCCTCATTTGTCCTGACCTCTCCCTCCGTCCCTTTCTTGTCTCTCTGTCTCCAGGTGGCTATAAAAATAGTGGATAAGACCCAGCTGGACGATGAGAACCTGAAAAAGATTTTCAGAGAGGTGCAGATCATGAAGTTGCTGAAGCACCCCCACATCATCCGCCTCTACCAGGTACACATTAACCCACAGCTCACAGCTTACACCTGAGACCCATGGCCCGATAGGAAAAGGACAAACAAAATACATGTTGGTGACTGGCCCACGGTGTTGAAAATTGCAGGCATTGTTTGGTAGTATTAAAATATAAAGACAATACACTGAGTAAATGGCAGTTTTAGTTCTATTTGAATCTTCCTGTGTGTATGCCAACCACTGCTTACTCATTGTGTTGTGTAACAGGTGAGCCGCCCATCACTGGCCTATCAGAGGCTCTGTAGGTCCTGGTTGTTACCGTTTGTTTATGTCTTCAGGTGATGGAGACGGAGCGGATGATCTATCTGGTGACAGAGTACGCTAGCGGCGGAGAAATATTCGGTAAGGGAGTGTCCCGTTTCTCAGCATGTCTCCTCGATTGTTTAAAGATTTATTTGTCTAAATGGGAACCTCATCATCATCATCATCATCTTCATTTGCATATTCGCAACTGAGTACCATAAGTCTCTAAACTGTCCATTTTGTGTGTGTGTGTGCGTGCAGACCACCTGGTGGCTCATGGGCGCATGGCGGAGAAGGACGCCAGGAAGAAGTTCAAACAGATTGTGGCAGCAGTCCATTTCTGTCACTGCCGCAACATCGTCCACAGAGACCTGAAGGCTGAGAATCTGCTGCTGGACCACAACCTCAACATCAAAATCGCAGGTGTGTGTGTGTGTGTGTGTGTGTGTACTTAAAGAATGTATGGGTGGGAAACTTAGTTTAGTGGTTTTGGGCTGTCTTGGTGAGTGGGCGAAGGCAAGTGTCAACATGTGCTTTTGGAAGCCTTTTCTCTGGTTGATTGACTTGACTCCGTCCCGGACAGATTTTGGATTCAGTAACCTGTTTTCTCGAGGACAGCTGTTGAAGACGTGGTGTGGCAGCCCTCCCTATGCCGCGCCAGAACTCTTTGAGGGCAAGGAGTATGACGGGCCGAAAGTAGACATATGGGTGAGTAGACTTTCAGGTATGCACACGGCCCTGTTGGGCTGCAACACAGGGTGTAGCTGATTGGCTTGAAGACAACAAAATAATGAAACAGGCTACAGCGCTCTAGATTAATTACTTGTTTGTTGAAGTCCTTTTTATATATTGTGTACTCATGGTTTGTGTCCTGCCGTCTTCTCTCTCTATAGAGCTTAGGTGTGGTGTTGTATGTGTTGGTGTGCGGCGCCCTGCCTTTCGACGGCAGCACTCTACAAAATTTGCGGGCACGTGTCCTCAGCGGCAAGTTCCGCATCCCCTTCTTCATGTCCACAGGTAGGACTCTAGTCAGTCCTCACTCTTCCTGTGTCTCTTTACGTCCTCCTCCGGACCATAATGTCATTAGCTTTAGTCTGAAGCGTTTTCTCAAATCCAAACAAAAGTCATGTTTTCAGGACTTTATCCTTGTGGTCCATGTTACATGATAGTTACAAGAAATACAATAAACATGTTGAGTGCGTCCTTCATTCCTCATCAAACATTTTGTATCGTACATTATTTATATCCATGTTTGTTTAGTCTTCAATGCCTTTGTTAGTGCATTACTATGTTATTTGGTGCGTTACAGCCAGCGAAGTGTGTGTGCGTGTGCGTGTGCGTGTGCGTGTGCGTGTGTGTGTGTGTGTGATTTGCATCCTTGTGCGTGATACAAACTAAAACAAGGACCCGCTCACAAAAGCATTGCTCCATAGGGATCCATTTGGTTAAAAAGCATCCACAGACTACCCGTAACAGTGGCTTTGGTCAGCTTGAACTTGAAGTTTTCACAGTGGAATAAAATATCAAAATGTTCCCTAAAAACACTCTTGTGGCAAATCTGGGTTGAGAATTATCTGTGGATGTTGAGACACTTATTTCTGCAAAAAACAAAAGTACCGCAAGTTAGAAAACAAAGTGGAAAGAATTGTAATTTTCTCTATGAATAATACAAACAATTTTAGCAATTTTGTTGGTACATTTGAATATTTTTCCACAAAGTCTGTTCGTGTCGTTGCAGACTGCGAGTACTTGATCAGACACATGTTAGTGCTGGAGCCCAGCAGACGGTTGACCATGGAGCAGATCAATAAGAACAAGTGGATGAGACTAGGAGACCCGGACCCAGACTTCGACAGGGTAAGACTCTCCATCGTCCTGTAGTGATAATTATCTGACGCAAAATCATTGCAGCCTAACATGTGTTGAGTCTGTGTTGCATTGTGCGTCTTTGTGCACATATTAGCTTAGCACAAAGACCATAAATAGCTAGCCTGGCTGTGTCCACCTACCGGCACCTCTAAAGCTCACTAATTAACATATCACCCCCCCTTCCTCTCCCCTCCAGTTGATAGCGGAGTGTGAGCAGGTGAAGACGGAGAGAGAGATCGAGCTCATCAATGAGCAGGTGCTGATAGCCATGTGTGAGATGGGCCTGGACCGAGAACGCACACTTCAGGTTGGACACAAATACGTAGCTGACTTCCATTTTCTGCTCTGCCTTTTGGTAAAAAAAAATAGAGGTGTAACGGTCTTAGTAACTTATACTAATTCTGCCTTTTCTTCTCCAGTCCCTACAAACGGATGCATACGATCACTACAGCGCCATCTACAGTTTGCTGGCCGACCGCCTCAAGAAACACAAGACCCTGCGCGTGGCCCCGCCCACACCGCGCTCCATTAGCTATCCTCTTAACGCCGTACAGGTAATTCATCGCTCACTGGTGTTTGCTTCATGTTGGTGGTTTAGCAGCCGGCACGTCACTTTTCAACACAGTTTCATGGTATTGTGGGAAGTTTTTTTTATTGTTGTAAGCAATGTTTCAAGATGGTCACAACCTGAGTTTAACACACCCTAAAGTTATCTCATCCATCAGATGTGTACCTCTCAATACAGCTAATTAACTGTATAGATTTATTCTTCGTGGATATGTTGCTTCTTCCTTGTTATTAAAGTAACAGTTGATGGTGAGAGTGCTTTTGATGAAGCTGAGTTGATTGCTTTAACCCACATCCACCAATCCCACTGCACTAATGAGATTGCTAGATTATTAGCACAATCCTCACACGACCCGTCTGTGTATGTGTGTACGTGCCCAGCAGACGGATCCGCAGGGTAATCCCATTAGCATGACCGTTCCCCACGTCCAGCTCATCAACCCAGAGAACCAGATCGTTGAGGTGAGTCCACGATGGCTGCATCCCCGTAGCAGCAGTTGGGGTCCTCGTGCACGATAAACAAGCTAGTTTATGTAGCTGAAGTCCCAACCATAGCTCTGACTGCTTCTTATTTAAAGAGTTTGATTGTTAGCATTGTTGTCCCTTAACCTGTTAAAGGAATTGATGCACCACCTAAACATCAGTCAACACAACCGCTTCCAGTTGTCATATTTATGACGTTTTACATGTTTTTAATTACTGCATGTCCAGTATTTACAGCTTACTACTGTTAGTGCAGCCCGGGATCCATCTCGCACACTATGACCAGACTCACATAATCACACACACACTCAAACAGAACACGCACAGCCTCAAAGCTGACTCACAAATGCTGTGAAACACAAGAATGTGTCAGATTACTGCATTGCAGCAGGGATTTTAATAGAAGACCTGAACTTTTAAAGCATGTATATTACAAGTAAAACATATAAAATGTGTATGATCGTTTGATACAATGCTACACATGAACACAAGCATGCAACACACACTAAGAAAGGGCATTGCTAATGTGTGTGTGTGTGTGTGTGTGTGTGTGTGTGTGTGTGTGTGTGTGTGTGTGTGTGTGTGTGTGTGTGTGTGTGTGTGTGTGTGTGTGTGTGTGTGTGTGTGTGTGTGTGTGTGTGTGTGTGTGTGTGTGTGTGGTTTAGCCGGATGGCAACATGGCACTGGACAGCGATGAAGGGGAGGAGCCATCTCCCGAGGCCATGGCTCGCTACCTTTCCATGAGGCGGCACACGGTGGGAGTACCAGACCAAAGGTAAAGCTCTCAGTGATGTTTAATAGTAAATGTCTTATTTGGGATATATGAGCTAGTTGCCACATAAATGAAGCCACTGACTCCTGTCCGGTCGTTGTCCCCTCTTCCACCACAGGACAGAGATGCAGGAGGACCTCCAGAAACTGCCACCAGGTTTCCCTTGCGGTGCAGTTCCCCAGCCCCTGTTCCCCTCACTGGCCCCCACTATGGGCCAAATGCACACTCTCATGCCCACGCAGAGCTTGCAGCCCACACAGCAGCTGGAGTACAAGGTACAGTCAGTTGGGTTAGATTGGACGTGGGCTCTTTCAGTTTGTATTGGGAAGCTTCTGGAAGTCATCAGTTAGTTTCCAGAAACGTATTAATTTCCCCTCAAATCTGACTTTCTGTCTGCCGATCCTCCAGGAGCAGTCGTTGCTGCAGCCACCTACCCTGCAGCTGCTCAACGGCATGGGGCCTCTTGGTCGAAGAGCTTCCGACGGCGGGGCCAACATTCAACTACACGCTCAGCTCCTCAAGAGGCCCCGGGGGCCCTCACCGCTTGTTGCCAGCCCGGTGAGGATCTGGATTTCTGTGCATTTTCTACATCCTCCCCTCATATAAACTGAGTGTTGACTGGTAAATTCTTCTTGCCTCTCTTAGCACCCGATCCCTGCAGTAGCTCCGGTGGATGAGGAAGGTTCAGACGGAGAGCCAGACCAGGAGGCAGTACAGAGGTATCCCACGATTACGGTTTTTGGTGAAGGGCTACACTGTACAGGGGTGCTGTCTAGACTGGATACTCTGGGAGGCCGTAACCTGCGACAAGACGTCTGTGGGTTCTGTATGAATGTAGTCCTTTCAGTAGTTTTATTTGTTAGATTTACATTTATTCTTTACTTAACTAATTTACTAGGACATTTATTATAGTAATGGCCTGTTCAGCAAACTTAAGAGGAGGATCTATGTGTTAAATCCAGTTAGTTGAATAACTTCTTTATTACAAAAAAGCAAAAAAAAAATGGGGTTACCAAACAAATACGACACAGTTAATAGACATATTTATGCAAGAAAAACCTTTCAAAATAAGAGACTTGGAAGGAGCTGAAGTCAGGCCAGGGTAGAGACAGCATCAGGTTTGGGTTATGGGGTCTGGATGTTGGATTCAGAAGTCCAGGTTCGGGTTTCCCAGCCGGTCCTCCTCAGACAGCACCTTCTGTAGGCTTCGCTGGTGTCCTGGGTTGCTGGGAGTGAGTGCCTCTCGGCTGCTCTGCTTTTTCCTACGGGAGGTGGCCACTCTGCTGTGGTGCTTACACCATCTCTCCTCCTATCTCCATCGCGCAAGTGCCTTCTGCCACAGTTCCAAAACTCAATCTGCCACCAAATCCAGCTCTTTAGCCAAGAGCTTCTTTGTCGCTTTCATTTCAGTAAGTGCCAAATTATTCTCCGGACTTTCTCACTCTTTCTCTCACAGCTTTGCTTAGCTTGCAAAACCCAAAAAAAAAAATCGGCATCCAGTCCAATCCTTAAATTGGAAGCTGGGGGGTTGTGGGATACCCGTAAGCAATAACATCCATCTATGGTGTAATTTTATTATGTTTTTCTGATTGGCTAAGATGATATGAATGATGGCACCTATTGGCAGAGGTGGGAAGGGGCGGGCCTTCCCCCCCCCCCCCCCCCCCCGTCTCCATTAGCCAATGAGGACAGAGAGCTGACCAGCGCTGCTTCCTGTCTCCCACCCTCACCCCCGTCCTCCCCCCTCCCTGCGGCCCAGGTACCTGGCGAACCGCTCCAAGCGGCACACGACGCACGCGCTCACGAGCACATCGCATGGCGAGCCCTCGGCAGAGTCACAGCGGCCCCAGGGCCCCCGCCAGAGGGGGGGCTGGGCCCCCGACACACACAATCGGTGAGGGGACACGCCCGCTCCGAGCTGTATATGCACAAACACACACTCTCATTAAATGAGGGGCATATTAACCCTGTCTTTTCCCCCTCTCTCTCACCCCCCCCCCCCCCCACACACACACACACACACACATATACTTACACTCGCACACACAGCTGATCTCTCTCACACACACACACACACACACTCACACACACACACACACTCACACACACACATTGGTGAGGATGCACTCACCAAGGGAAGGTTGTGCACCTTCCAAAGACACATCGCCACATCACAGTTAACCTTTTAAAGTTTCCCTCATAAACCTGGAAGGAGCAGGTATTTCACCGGTTCAGATGTAGCAGACTAGTCTTGTATCAGTAAAACCCCGCAAAGCTAAACCATTACCTCCGTTTCTTCTGTCCAATAGCAGTCATATTTCTGTGTTTTTGTTTTTGTGTTTAGCTGTTGTCCCTTTATTATAAGTATCATCTTCCTCCAACTCAGATTAGAACGTCTCTTGAGGTGCTAGATGTGCTTTTGTATTTGGATGCATTGGCAGAAATAAGTTGTGGCTTCATTGAGGGAAAGTTGTTGAACATGGAACACTTTTTGGGAGGCAGATGCTGTGATATGCTGGCTATCTGTATGCCAGCTCAAAGTAGTAGTTCATGTGCTTTTAACTACACAATGAAAAGTAGCCAAGAGCTTGTTTGTAGAAAGCTCCTCAAGAAGTGTTCCTTTAATGTCCTATACTGGATGAATAACTATGGTATGTATAATGTACCTTCCCTTTTTATCAACTGTGGCATTTATTATCCTGAAATATGTTGTCTCATTGACTTCAGCTGTTACAAAGGTGCAGTGACTTCTGGGACAAAGAGTCAAGGGTTTAAAAGTGATTGTAGTCACAGCCCCTCTTCAAAGTTAACATTTCCTCCATAACTTTACTCCAACTCTTCTGTCGTGGTTGACGGGATGGATGAAACCATTTTAAGGAGAGCTACCGGATTCATTGGACATGAATTTTGGGCTCCTTATGTTTGTAACACCAGCTATTTATAACCCAGTGAGTGGGCCTCAGAGAGCCATCTCGTGGGCTGCAGAGGTACTGCACAATGGTTTGATTAAATATAAATACAAAGGTTTTTTGGTAATTTACAAAGCTAGTTATCTTTATAACTAAATGTAAAAATGGTCAATATTAAAATGATTCAATTAAATGATCAGTTACATTTGAATATCACGTCAGTTGCGACAGATGATCAGTAGAGACACGCGTGTTAGCTCGCCAACATTCCCACCAATGCAGTGGCACGAAATACTTTTTCAATGAAAAAGTGACGTAGGAGAGAACCATGATGATGCAGAATACATTAAATGTGGATTCATAATGGCAGGCAGTGATGGGGATGGGTTAGCAGAATATTTATTTTGGTCGTTACAGCTGACGGAGGCACAACACATATATATTCAGCCCAGTTTATTTAGTTGTTTTATTTGGGATGGTGGTTCTCTTAATGTTTTTAACGATCAGAAGTTTGAGAACCCCTGTTCTACACTCAATATATCATATCATTATATTTCATATAACTTGTATTATTTTGTGCACGGTTGAAAAGCTCAAGCTTCTCATGTGTGTGTGTGTGTGTGTGTGTGTGTGTGTGTGTGTGTGTGTGTGTGTGTGTGTGTGTGTGTGTGTGTGTGTGTGTGTGTGTGTGTGTGTGTGTGTGTGTGTGTGCATACACACGTGTCTGCTCCCTGTGGTCCCCCCCTCAGGTCCAGCTATAAGGACTGTAACACCCTTCATCTCCCCATGGAGCGCTTCTCACCGGTCAGACGCTTTTCTGACGGAGCCGCCACCATCCAGGCCTTCAAGGCTCACCTAGAGAACAGCAGCCTCATTAAGCAACTCAAACAGGTACGCCACACTCCTCACTATCGAGGGATGTCATCTGTTGAAGAGATGCATGGAGTTATGTTTTTTTAAGGGTCTGTAGGAGGCAATGAGGCAACATTTCTGAAGAAGTGTATTGATCAAAACCAACGACTTCACCAGGTGCTGAGATTTCAGAAATCCCCCTGCTCTGTAGTCCCCTTTGGCCTTTCCTGGCACTGTAAAGCTGCTTTATGGGCCAAGAACAACACCAGTCGCTCTCTAGATGTGGACCACTGTGATGCACCTATTTCCTCTGAGAAAGTAACATGCTAGATGTGTGGGGTATACAGTTATATTCGTAATTCTGCCCCCTCGTGCTCTCTCCTCTGGTCTCGGCTACAATTCAGTGCAAAATAAAAACAGCCACGCTGCAGTAAGAAGCACATCTTTCATTTTTAGTTGGCTCATTTCTGTTTGCGATGCACTTTAGGTCACCATGTAAACCAATTGAGTCGCTCACACAGAAGGCGCTGAGCCTCAGATCTCGAGATAAGATCCGAGTTCATATCGGGCCTTCAGGAGCTTCTGATGTCCTTCATCGGGGATCAGGTGTTATCCTGCGATGGTGCTGATGATCAGCGCAGAGGTTTAACAAAGTGCGAGGTGAAACGGGGTCGTAACAGGAAGGAAAGCTTACTCGTCGGCCAGCAATACTGCAAGAGACACCGGGTCGGACTTAAAGTATCAGAAGTGTACATGATACGACACATCTGGGGGAAGATTAAGATATTAGGGCAACGGTCTCAGAAGCAGATGTTTGATTGTTTGTGAGGCTCAGAGGTTGGTGGGCTTCACAGCAGCTCACTGCTTCTAAATGCTTAGAATGTGACAATTAAGAATTTTTTTATTTATTTTTTTTTTTTTGGTGAGACCAGACGACAAAGTAGTTACAGAGCAAAATTACAACAAGAGTTTTATGAGACCATTCGCTTATCTTTTGCTGTTGGTAATCATGTGATGTCCAAAGTGTAAACAAGCTGAACCAATCAGAGCACCGTTGTTTAACGCGGACACATTCCGGACTTTCTGATATCTCTCGCTTGAGAAAACCTCAAGCTGGGTCTTGAGACGTCACATCACTCGCACTGTGATGGGATGAGCTCCCCCAGTGGGAGGCGGAGGGAGGGAGGCTAATCATCACGTTCACGGCGGGTGCTTCCTCTCGGGCATGCAGTGACGTGCTGGGAACATCATTGCTCTCAAGTGTATAGAGGGTTAACACGGGTGCAGAAGAGGTTAACTCACTCAAAGAACCCCTGATCAGATAAAATGTAATTTTCTACTTTTTCTTTTAAATATTGTTGTTAATATTTGGGGACCGTGTCTTGTGTTTTCCGACAGGAGTGTGAGCAGCTCCAGAAAATGTACGCCGCCCAGCAGGATGAGCGATTCCTGGAGCACACACAGCAACAGCATATCCTCTACCAGCAAGAGCAAATAATCCTCCACCAGCAAATCCAGGTATTTGACGCTGACGCGGCAGCCGTCACAAAGATGTCATTACAGACCGAAGCTACGCTCTCCCCGTGCGCAGTGGTTACAGCGGTGTTTGCCGCTGTTCATAATCTTTCGTGTAAGACGGGTCGAGCTCTGTTTTTATGATCCCAATGCTTTACAAGGTCAGGTAACAAAGATGTAACTTCGCAGAAAGTGCTATTGATTTGGTTCACTGGAGGCTTGGGTATCCTGCTCTGTGGCCTCATTTGTCTCCTCAGCTTGAGTCCTCTCTTAAGGACACGCACTCTCCTTATGAGCACTTCCATCGTCAAATCATGTCGTATTTGATTTCTTTTCACCTGCAGGGTCTGTCTTTAGGCCATGGAGAGAGCCAGCCCAGTCACCTAACCCACCAGCTCCAGAGGTGAACACACACACACACACACACACACACACACACACAGGCGTATTACTCATCCGCTATTGAATGGTGAACAATGAACTTGATACCGTGGTGCAGTGCTATCGACTGAAGTGTTACATCACGGTCCCGTCTCTTCTCTTCTCCTCTCCTACTCTCCCCCGTCCTCCCTCAGGTTGCACATCCAGCCCTCCAGCCCTCCGCCAACACATCCCAGCAACCACCTCTTCAGACAGCCCGACCAGAGCCCTCCGCCTTGCTCTGCAGGCATGATGCAAGGGCACGGTTAGTGAAGCGATCGCTGGAGTGTTTAAGATGCTTCTTTACATTGTAGCTGGTGTAGACGGGAGGGCAACGAAGGGATAAGTCCATCTTCGACTGGTTATGATCTTCTGATGGGTGACTTATTTCAAAGGACAGTTATTGACTCTTCAGTCACAGCTTAGCCTTTCATTTATTTATTGCCTTTATTTTGTGCATAAACACAGAAGTTAGTTAGTTCAGTCGGGACCAAGCCTAACAGTTAGCTGAAAGGTAGTAATAGGAATCTAGTTGCTCTCATTCCCACAGGGATTTAAGTGGGTAAAAAGAGAACTCTGTGTCATGACGCCAGCTTTCAGGAAGTTTGAGATTTTCCTCTCCCGACTTGTCTCTTCTTCCAGGAGGTCCGTCACCGGTGCAGTACCAGCACGGTGCTCCTGTGCTGTATCAAGGCCAGAGTGGCAGCCCGCCTCCCACAGCACTGACTCGAGTCCCCCTCCCAACCAATCAGCAAGCAGCATCTGCTCGCCCCACCGTACCGTTGGCACAGGGTGTACCTCAACAGCAGCAGGTGACTTTGCAATGGTTGCACGCATTGCTTTTAAATGAAGTCTCTCTGAAGGTCTTGGATCTATAATGAATATTAACGTTGTGCAGGTGACCATTCAGGTTCAAGAGGTGGAGCTGGGAGGTGGAGCACAGAGACAGGGCGGCTTTCTGTCCACGCCGGGCCACCGAGTCCTCGGGAAGCAGTTGAGCGCAGACAACGCCGAGACGCACAGGTGACCCCGCCCATCCTGTCTGCTGACGGCGGCCATTTTCTTTGTTGTCTTCTTCCGTTTTTTTTATTTTTCTCTCTCTCTCTCTCTCTCCATGACATCGCCGCTTTGAACAGACTTCATGCTATTTGTTGTGTTTTTGTTCATCATTGTTTGTTTCTCACTGTTTTTTTGTGTTTTACATTTCTGCCATGTCCGCCAATTTTCTACAAAGTCTTATTTTGAAACTGTAGTCAGTAATACTGTTGCTCAGGCCAGAGAGTTGATGTGCGACAGTGAAGACTTTATTTGTTACCGGTATTGAAAAATGAATGTAAATCCCCAATCCTCCAACTTCGCTGAGATGACATCAACAGATTCTCCACCTCAGTGTAGCTGGGTGAGTGATTGGACGCAAATGTTTTGGAAGTATATGTAGAGGTCCCAACAGTTAAAGTAGTCAGTGAGTAGTCAGTGCATTCACTGAGCGGTTGTGTAACAATCTTCAAATGTACACTGAAATCTCAAAATGTATCCTCTGGAAGTGATCTTTACACCTCTCAGTGAATACTTGAGCTGAAGTGTTTGCTAGTCTGTGTGCTGTGATGTTAATGAAAGCATCGCTATGATGGAAGAGGATTGGTAGCATGTTGATATGAGACAACAGGTAGCTAACTAGCCTCTGCATTCCCTCATTGTCCTCCAGTCGCAGCCTTGGCCGCTTCACATCGGCTTATGACCAAACTCAGTTTAATCCCCACCTCTTCCCCGGCGACGCCGCCTCCCGGTGCGCCTACAGCCACTACCTGCAGGGAGCCTCCCTCAAAGTCCCGGGCCTGGAGGAGTACCAGAGCGGGGTGGTCGGGACCGCCACCTACGGCCCCCCTTCTACACTACAGCAGGCCCTGCTCTCCCCAACTCCTCTGGAGTACCGCCCCCCGCAGCATCACGTCACCCCCACCCTGCAGGGCCTCCTGTCCCCCCGCCACTCTCTAACGGGCCACGCCGACCCCAGGCTGCCGCCTCAAGACCTGGCCGCCCTGCTGAAGAGGCACAGCCCCCGGCCGTGCTCGGCGACCCCCACACCGCCTGGCGGTGCGCCCCCAGAATACGGAGAGATGCTGCTTCTCCGCCAGCTGAGCCAGGGGGAGAGCTTGGAGCTGCCGGCGCAGCAGAGTGCCCCCGGAGGCCAACACTATCACCACCTCCTCCAGATTCGACCCCCCGACGTGCAGCCACAGCAGCACCCGGCCCAGGCCCCTTGCCCCTTACCTCACTCGGAGAGCATGGAGGAGGACGAGGTGCCAGCTGGCTACAACCACCCGCACGAGGGCCTGCTGGCCAAGGCAGGAGAAGGTCATGAGCTCCTGGGACCCCCCCAAGGAGGTACCCCGCCCTACACCTCCCCTACACACAGCCATGGGGGCTTCATAAGGAACGCTCCAGCATCTAGAGGTAAGACATGTTTACGCAGCTGTTATGAAACTCTCTACAGAACATTTTATTTTCACACAGTACATTCAGTGTCCACATCTTTTCTGTCAGAATCCGAGCATGCGGAGTGCAGGCCCCAAGGGCAGGCCATGGAGGTGCCTGATCATAATGGTGTGGGCTATTCAGGAGTTCCCCAGGGTGACGCCTATAGGTCCCGTGGACAGCTACAGCGCCACCACACCATCCAGACCTGTGACGATGCCTATGTGAGTGAAACGCTACAGTGTGCAATGCAAAGCGGATGGCAGGAACAAGCTCACATTTCTGTGGCATGTGAATATTGGGAGAGTGTGATGTATCAGTTCATCTCGCTTACTGTTTAGAAGGATAACAGCTGAAGGTTTGCGTGACCGAATTAATAAGTCCTATTCTTGGGGCGTCCACACCCTATTAGCATTACCCAATCATCCAAACAAAGTTCTAGAGGCTGCTCATTATGTATCAGAGGTTGTTGTTTTTTTCTGCGTCTAAAACGGTTCTTCACGTTCTGTCCAGGATCAGCCGGAGCCCATGTCGGGAATGAGCCTGTTGGCCGGGAAGGCCCTGAGCTCCGCTCGCATGTCGGACATTCTCAGCCAGACGTCACTGACGGGAAGCCAGCAGCTGCGCCAGCGGGAAGAGTCGGGTCAGTAGGAGAAGTGCATTAGGACACTTTTAACAACTTCAATACGTGCTTGTCTATATCGGTAAAAGGTGTGTGTTTCCTCGTGCAGAGTGTGATGTGGAAGAAGAGCTTCATGCGGCGGCCTGCTACCCCTCCTCCTGCACCAGTGACATGCTCCTCAGCTACAAACCCCCTGACCTGCAGTACAGCATGGAGCAGGCTGGGGTCTAGCACAGGTACCCGCACGCAGCAAAGGCTCGGTAGAGAGAGATTATGTTTCATTTTTGTCTAGTTTAAATGGCTGCAAACACATCTAAACAGCCACATATGAAATTGCAAATTCAAGACTTTTCCACACCTGTAAGGAAAGTGTGTGTGGCCTAGGAAGCTAATGTTTTAAAGAAACAAGTCATAGTTGACGTAACATGTTTCCAAATATGAATAGTATCTTCTTTCTCTTAGGAGGGGGTGTCTCCTGTGTACAGCGGTCCATATCAGCCATCCTGACTTGTGTTGACTTGAGCAGCATCACGCCAAACCACCGCTCTCTGCCCAAACGGGGGCGCTCCACGTCCATCTGTCTGTCTCCATCTGTCCCTGGGAGGGCAGTCTGCGCAAGAGAGGGGGAGTGTGTGTGTGTGGGGGGGGTGCAGACATTAGAAGGGTGGGGAGGGTGGGGGGGTCACAGGTGGGGCCTCGGGATTCCAAAGGTCAAAGTGCCAGCATTTCCTGCACAGACATCCAGCATTTGTTGCCGCAGGTTGTCTTCTCTTTTCACCTCCCATCACGGGTAGATTGGGGTTCCACTCCTCCCTCTTTCGACCCCCCCCCCCCCCACACACACACACACACACACACCTTGCCCAACTGCTGCCCTGACCTAACCCCCCTCCCACCCTTTTGTCTTCTATTAACTGTTGGCATACTTCATTATGTGCCTCATCGGCCAACGCATTACTACAGTCATAGTTGCAGGAACATAGAGTCCCATAACACAAAGAAACACACACACACACACCGCTGCCACAAACCCAAAGTATTCACATTTGGTGTGAGAGAGAGTGTGTGTGCGCATGACTGAGAAGAAGAGGTGAGCGGAGGGGAAGGGTGTCCGAGAGGTTAAGTCTGCCCCCCCCCCCCCTGCAGCAGATCATTCCGGAGTGGGCTGAAGTCTCTTCTTGGGCCGGGTGGCGGGTGTGTTTTTTGGGGTCAGGCTCCAACTGGGCAACAAAAACCGCTCCTTCCAAAGATGGAGCTCAGTGACATCATCGCACAGGACAAACCAGCTCTGTGTTTTTCTTTCTCTTCTTTGTTCTGCTGTTCATTTCCTTTTTCTTTTATTTTCTTTTAGACTTCATTTTTACAGCTAATGTCCATGTAGGCATTACGGTCAATATTGTTACTCTTATTGTTATTACTGTTTTCTGTAAAAGAGGTTTTATTATAATGAATATTATTATTATTATTAAAGGAAAAACAGTTCTGTGTTGCAAGGAAGACAACATTGTTCTTTGATTACTTAAGTAATTCTGCACTTTCGGTTCAAGCTATCTTCTCTCTGTTTCCACCTCCTTGCAGCTCCTCGCTCTCTGTCATGCTGTAGCTTTTCACCCCCTCCAGCCCCCCCCCAGCCCTAACTATGCCCCCTTTTGCTCAATCCTCCCTTCCCATGTCAGTGACAGTGTATTGCATTGTGGGTAGTTTTACCAGACATTTGCTCCTTTCCTTGTACAGTGATGCCATGTATAGAACGCTATTGCAATTTCTGTATCAAATCCTTTCTTTTTTTTTGTTACTATTTTTTGATTTTAGATGTTGTTGGGGAGGTTTTTATATTGGTATTGTTTATCATTTGTATTTTTTTGGATGTCTTCAAAATGTTTTCTTTTTGTTTTTGTTTTAATGAATCGTGAGATTTCTAGCCAAAAGAGGACGGAGAGAAGAGAGACGGTGCTCCTTCTGTCTCAGAAAAAATATTGTTCTTATTTGTTTTAATATTATTATATCGAGACACTTGAATAAGAGGAAAGTAATTATTTTGTGTTGCTTTTTTTTAAAGTATAATTTCAATTGGATGTTGTCGTGACTGTCGTTCTTGTCGATGTCGGGCCTGTTGTCTGTTACCGGGGTAGTTAGGCAGGCTATACAGGGTCAGGCTTTGGTCTTTGTCTGGGGTGGTTCGGGTGCTACAGAGACTTGACGCTCTTAAAAAAGACAAAAAGAGACACAAAAAAACCAACAAACTGAGGGAATAACTTGTAATATAGCTGACATATCATTCTAAACATCCCATGTGTGGAAACGGACAAACCCACTTCTCTCTCTCTCGCTGCCCCGCCTTTCTGCTGTGATCCTCCCGCCACCTTTTACTACATCGGCTTCTGATCGGACGACGCTCTGCGGACACGGCCCCTCCTCCCACGCTAACCAAGGAGGAAACTACAACTACGATTACCCCCCCACCTTCACAAACCTGAAAGGGAAGATCGGAGGCGGCGATCCCTGCGTCCTGTAGTTGGATTCACCTGGACACGCCTCCCAAGCCGTCAAAGGGAAACATTTCAGGAGGCGACCACAGGAGGGAACAGCTCCAGTTGGACTTTATCCGCAGCAGAGGAATACGAGGGCGGACCTTTAAACATATCTACCAAGGCCTGTGCCCTGAGCGCAGTCGGATGGAGGCTACAGCACACATCGGACCACAGCAGAAGACAGAACCGCCCTTTTAAAATTTGGTTTTCTTTGTTGGACCCTCTATTTATCCTCCCATATACAGGACCCACTGGGTCCATATAGGGCCAGCAAGAGACTGTGGTGCGAAGAATAAAGCTCCACTTTGTATGTATCCGTACTGGACAGACTTCACGACACCTGGCTGCAGCGGTTGACTTTTCGTGCGCTCTTCATTCGCACCGTGTCGCTTCCTGTTTCGCCAACACTTGCTCCCATTCAAAGCAGTTGGAAGTAGCTTTAGTGGTAAATCACAGCCTCTAAAACAATGAGTGTTAACACTGAAGTAGGATGGATTCACGAGATTATTTTTGCATTTTCTGTTTTTCTTTTCCCCAAAGCGGAGTCCGTGTCTCTTTGGGCAGAAGGAGCTTGTGTCCCCGTTCCGTCCTGCCTCCAGCTCTCATTCGCTCCTCTTTCAGGTCAGATCTGATTTCCTTCGTTGTTTACACCAAGCCAGAAGAAGTGAGATCTGAAAGAGAAAACAATGGAGCACTCGGGCAAGTTATTGGCAGAGGAAACGGCTGAAATGGAAGACACTGCGTGTCTCTTGTCCCGCGGCGGGATAGAAACTCTAAAATTAAGACCGGAGGCTCCGGCTTGTCTGATATCGTGACGCTTCAGATCTGTGTTTGGGAGGTAAGGAGCAGGGGCCCACAGGAAGGGACTGCGTGTGAGTGGAAAGCACTGCAGGTGATGGAGAGGTGAAGCTTCACACACATCTTCTGCCTGATCAGACCGACCCCCCCCCCCCCCCCCCCCCTGTTCAGCCAGCTCTGCTCCTGTTTCTTAGGTTCATTTTGTTTTTCTATTGGTTCATTTTTGTCTTTTTTGTTTTTTTTATGTTCATTTCTGTTGAGTACAAAAATACTAAAGTGCAACAACAATGATTAAAAAGAATATCAACCAAACTGCGATGAATAAATAAATATATATAAATAAAGAACTAATTTAAAAAGGTCATGACTTGTGTGTCTTTGTGTCGCCTGCTGCAGGCCTTTCAGAGTCGTGACGGAGCTTTGTAAGCGCTGATAGTGCAGTTTGAACACAACGTTACCGGAATCATAAAAGACAACGTCATGTGTTAGACTACAACACGGTTTTCTTTCTTATCACTTTGATTTTACATTTTCACATTTTACTTTTCACCACGTTCCAGGCCGCCGTTGATCTATTTCATGTTAAGATTATTGCAATTAACGTGATGTCTAATTTCACAGCTATTTTTATTAATGATTCATTTCTCGGAGATGTCTTCAAATAGCTTGTTTTGTCCAGCAGTCAAATACCCAAAGACACTAAGTTTACTCTCTCATAAGATGGAGAAATGCAGGAAATGTTTGCCTTTTTTTTTTTTTTTCTTGAAGAATGACAAAACACGGTTCCTGATTCATTTCTTTGCCAATTGACCAATCAATTAACCAAAAATGATTTCTATACAACATAATATAAACAGTCTCGATTGGGATCCCAGAGACATGTTAATGTGAAGTGAGTGGGACATTTTACAGTTAAAAAATCCACTTATCAGTGCTCTGTAGTGGACAAACAATGTAATAGACACTTTCTGAATTACCACAAGCCTACTTCGGCCTTTGTGTGCTGTAACTTCCTGTTGCTTATCGGCTGATAACATATTTTCAATAAGCTTATCTCTTTATCATCTTGCTCTAGTTTCAATGTCATGATGAATGTTTTTATTTCACAGCCCGAGCTCCACTTCATCTTTTGGAGAGCTGACGGTAGCTCTAAATCTTTCAAGATACAAATGATTTTTGTTATGTTTTCGGGGTGAAAGGTGAACGGGTTCCTTTGTTGAATGCAGCAGGAGTTACCCGTTTATGTCCGGCACCGACCAGTCCTGTCAGCAATACGTTATCTGTATCTGTTTACATTATAGTGATGCAAATGTCTTAAATATTCAGCTTGTTTCATCAGTCATGAAGCCTAACCCTCTGTTCCACTGATGCTTGTCGGTAAAAGGATATAAAGTTATTACTAGATGCATTGCTTTTTGGTTGTTTTGTTTTGGTTTAGGAGAAGAGAGAAGGGGATAAAAGACTAAAAATGGCCGTATTTCCTGAAGAGTAATTCAAGCATAAATGCTGTCATTAGCACAGGACATACCTGTTCTATAGGCTTGTTTCCTTTGTCTGCCTTTGGGCTGCAGTGCTCTGCATGCTGCTGCTCCGGTCTGTGCAGCTGCACTGCAGAGGCTTTTCCAGTCTGAAGTAATTGAGCTCAGTCTCAGTGAGCCATGAAGAGCGTCTGTGTGTCAGTTACTTGTACATGCTTGATTAACAGGAAGGATGAATGACAGGAAGAGAATTATCCCCCATGAACTGACAGTTTACTCTCCTCCATCCACCACAATTCAGTTCCACATAGTAGATTGTTAACGATTGATGTTTTTGCACAGAGCTCCTTCTCTCGTCTTCCAGCCTCGTCTCCCACATCGGCTCTTTTTTATTTTTTCTCTATCCTCACGACTCTGTGCCCACTCTCTCCTCTCTCTCTCTCTCTCTCTCTCTCTCTCTCTCTCTCTCTCTCTCTTCTGCATCCTCTGCTCCTTTCCCTTTTCCTCTCTGTCTTCACTCTCTCCCTCTTTCTCTCCATCTCCTCGGCTGCCTGCTCCTCTTCCTCACTCACCCCCTCCTCCCTTTCTGCTCTCTCCTCCTTACTGCCTGCGTCAGCCAGCAGCCCCTGCCAGCTAGTAAACGCTGCTACTGGAGCTGCTGTACCCTGCAAAGAGCCGTGTGTGTGTGTGTGTGTGTGTAAGTGTGTGAGTGTACACAGATGGGAAAGCAACTGAGTCAGGGAGGGCTGCCTCTCATCTCTCCGCTGTTACCGCCATCCTTCACTTCCTCCACCTCCGCTGCCATGGAGCTCCAGCAGGCTGAATCACAACAGCATCTGCAGAAAGGGCTGAGGTAATATTGTGTCTGTGTTTGTGTGTGTGTGTGTGTGTGTGTGTGTGTGTGTAATGAAGAGGGCTTTCTTTTCCGTGTTTACCTCGGCATTGAAATGCCTGCATGCAGCCTTTGATTGTCAGTGCAATCCCATCATCTTCAGCCCTGTTTAACATCCTCTAACGTGTGTGCAGGAATGTCTCTTCATCGTCTACATATGTGTGGGATTGTGAGTGTTTCCTTCATGGCCCTGTTCCTGCTTTCATCCGGAGTGCTCGCACATATCACATGACCCAGATTGCAAGCAAACACCAGGCATCACTTGTCCCCCCCCCCCCCCCCCCCCGTACCCTGTACTCACTGTACGTGCGTACACACAATCACTGTCGATCCAAGCAGGCCTTTGAATGTTTTGTATTGTAGTGATGGGGTGAGTCAAAGCTAGCCAAGTGGTGAATTATTGACATGTGAGAGGCATGTCGGTGTCCTTGCATGCTGGGTTTTTGTCAGTATTGCATGGAATTGAAAGTTCCTTTTCAGTAGCTCTGTCTGCCTCTCTGCAGGCCTGCATCTCAATCTCAACCATCAAGAATCACAAACCAAAAACCTTTATCCTCAGACAAAGATGTCCGTCTCTGATTAATTTCTCCTCCAAACAGGTAGATGTGTGTGTGTGCGCGGTGCTCAGTCGGGCCAGTATGGAGTGGGTGTGCCTGAGGAGGTGGGCATCGGGCTCTGCTGTCGTGTTCCTTCACACACTGGCCTTGTCCTGGACAGGTGAGGCGCTCTGCAACTGTAACGTACATGACCTGTTTGACCTTTTCTTGCATTCATGGAATTCAACCAAAGATGACCTCACGATTAGTGCTCTGCACCTATGTTTATGACAACGGCGTTAATAACAGGTGATAAAGGTGGGAACAGTTAAATAGCCCAGCATGTTTTTACCTTGTGGTTTTAAGGTGTAAGTTAGTGAGCTCTAGAGGTGCTGGTATGAGGATTTAGTTAATTTAGGCAGCCAGTCTCTGGGCTAAGCTAAGCTAAGCTAAGCTAACCGGCTGCTGGCTGTAGCTTCATATTTAACAGCCAGATAGGAGAGTTGTATCAATCCTCTCTTATAAATCTCTGTAACAAAAGGAATATGCATTATTCAAAAAAATGGCAAACTATTCCTTTAAGTTGTAATATTTGCGTGGAGTAACACCACACATATAAAGTCATTCATATGCAGGGATACATTTTCGTTCAGGCTAACTACAAGTTGAGTTTATTTGTCATGTTTTGCCCACACAGTCTTTTTTTTTGTATATCCACATCAACATCAATCTTTCTCTCACAGGTGCAATCGGGCCCGCCGCCAAAATTGACGGACGGCACCGAGCTGCTGTGACACTGCAGGAGAACATGACACACGGCTTCAACTGCCAATCAAACGGCTGGGATCCCCGCGCCCCTCCCTTGCTGACGTGGTACCTGAACGGGGAGCAGCAGAGAGACCCCCCGCCGAACCGGGGCCGGCTGGTGATGACGTCGCCGCGGGAAGATTTTGAGGTCCCGAGGTCGCGGACCCATCACAACAGCACCTTCTCTCTGCGGGCCAGGAAGTGGGACCGGGAGC
Organism: Anarhichas minor; assembly: GCF_050575085.1. Taxonomy (NCBI): domain Eukaryota; kingdom Metazoa; phylum Chordata; class Actinopteri; order Perciformes; family Anarhichadidae; genus Anarhichas; species Anarhichas minor. The sequence goes on from NW_027466472.1 coordinate 2,308,507, forward strand.
TGGTGTGCGTCGCATCCAACCCCAGGACAGGAGAGAGCCACAATGCCACGGTCACGCTCAATGTCCAGTGTGAGTGTGTGTGTGTGCCAAATGTTTCTGGATCATAAGCTGTTTTCTGTTGATCCAGTGAATAAAGTTCTTCCTCTCCTCCGTCTCCCAGTTCAGCCAGAGGTCCTGAGGCTGAACGCCCACTACAGCGAATCCTCAGACCCTGGCCTCTCCTTGGTCCTCTTCGCCTTGGTGCGGTCCAACCCGCCCGCCACCATCACCTTCGTGGACCAGTCCGGCCAGCTGGTGGCCAACACCTCCGACTTCCTCATCCTGGACTCGAGACGCTACCCCTGGTTGACCAATCACACGCTGAAGATCACGCTGGGGAATCTATCAGGGAACATCTCGCTGAACGTCAGCAACAGTGTGGGAACGGTGCAGAGCAACCTCACACTGGCAGGTCAGTGATGGCAAAAAGGCAAAAGGGAAACCGAGAAGGTCTTAGTCATAGCTACGTCATAGCTGTTGCCTCATCACACCTGAGAGCGGTATCATTCCTCTCATCTAACGCTCCATAAAAAAAGCTAATAAGCACAATTCACAACAGTCAAACTATTCCTTTAACTCTCTCTCTCTGCCTCGCTCTCCAGAGTTCCTGCAGTCTCGTGTGGAGGTGCCCATTCTGGGAATAGTGACCGGGGGAGCCATGGCCTTCATGGCCCTCCTCATCCTCAGTCTGATTGTTCTCTGCCTCATGCAAAAAAACAAGAGCAAGTCCTTTGGTGAGACGTGTGTGTGTGTGTGTGTGTGTGTGTGTGTGTGTGTGTGTGTGTGTGTGTGTAGTGAGCAGCTCGGCTGGAAGATCAATGACTGTAGCGTTGTGCATTGCAGCGTATAACACTTACTCAGCATCTCCTTGTATTGTGTTGCAGATGAGCCAGTGGAGATTCTGATGACCAAGAAAAGGTGAATACAATAATCAGACGTCAGTCAGTGGATATTTGTGTGAACCACCTTAATAGAACCAGAAAGTAGAGCGAGTAACGTAGTAGACTGATTTATGGTAGACGGTGTCTCCTTTTGACCACCAAGTGGTGATATTTGGGGTTAAGTTTCAATTATAAGACAGCTGTAATTGTCTTGTTACCAGATGTGTGGTCTCCCATATGTTGCTTTTCTTCCTTAGCAGAAATAAATTCAATAAATGGAGGTCAGAACCTCTTAAGTTTTAGGATTGACTAATGGGTGAAATGCATTGATTTCGTTCAGAGAAAAATTCACTTTTAAGAAAGTAATATATTCATTTTCCTATTAACACTGTCCTTGGAGGCGCATTGAAAGAAAGAAATCTATATTAAATTTTGGGTAAAATCCAATTATTAGCTTTCTTGCTGTGAGTTCAACACCACTCTCCTTGTCTGTAAATCAAATACGAAGCTAAAGCCAGTGGGCTGTTAGCTTAGCTTAGCATAAATACTGGAAACTGCTGAATTTTGTTACCTATGAACCGAGCCCGCCTAGCCCCCCCCCCCTCTCCCCTGTTTCCAGTCTTTGTGCTAAGTTTAGCTAACAAGCTGCTTAACTTCGTATTAACATTCAGAAGGAAGCAAATTTCAACAAGTTTCTCAAAATGTTGAACTATTCCTTTAAAACGTCACATATTCAATCATTGCGAATCAGAATCTCACAAGCATTTCTCACACCGTGAACAGGCAAACGGTGTTCTTCAGACTTTAATGTAGATGCTAATATGCTAACAAGGACTTAGCATTACACACACACATCCACCTGTCTCATGTAGAGAATTAAAACTTATTTAATGTTGATAATTGTCAATTAAGGGTTTTCCGGCTTGTGGACATCCCCAAACTCCTTTACAATCTCTACAACCGCAGATTCTGTATCACACACTTATCACCGCCTCTCATCTAATCATTTTCATCTCAGCACCATCATCGGATTGGAGGGAAAACACTGATGAAAGCGTTTTTGTGCTCTAATGAATATTTGATGTCCATCCTGCAGACCAATAGCACGTCTAATCCAAGTTGGATATCTCTCCTCCCTGTTCCCCAAACAGTGACTCAGCCAATCTGAAGACAGAGAAAGCTGGTAAGACCTACATCCCCCGAGAGAACATGTCTCTGCCGTCCAACATGCAGCTCAACGACCTCAACACTTTGAGAAAAGGTACGAGTTTAAGAAAAACACCCTCACCTCACACACAGATGGTTGGAGCTGTAGTGGAGGCCAGACATGGGCTAAGTACAGTACATGCTAAGAGAAAGTTTAGTATCTGCATATGTAGTATATATACAATATATAGATATGAACTGTATGTGGCAATCAACAATTTACAAATATGCAAATACTGCAAGTTTTCAAGCCATAAGTACAATTAGTGAACCTGTGAAGACGGAAGTTTATTTTGAAAAGACCGTATGCATGTAACGAGCGGGAAATGACAGGTGTTGCTGGATACTGATGTTTGTAACGGTTATTATTTGATGTACCTGCCGTGTGCTTTGTTCTACGCCTTCTTCTTTTAATTGTTAAGTGCATTGGGACCACGCCGCATGGCAATTAAGTTCTTTAAATAAAATGACAATGTAATGAGTACATTGATGTGAGGAAGGAGACGCCCGTACTAACTTGCTGTCACTATTAAATAGTTCAACATTTTGGGAAAAACACTTTTGCTTTCTTGCCAAAACTTAGATGAGAAGATCGATACCACTCTCGTATGTTAGATTTGTATCAATCTCTCTATCCTGCTGTACATTTTCCCCAAAACCATCCCTTCAAACTCATCCACGCATCTCTTTTTGTCCTCCGTCCTTCCCGCAGCCCGAGAGGCCGCCCAGCAGAACAGTGTGGGCGAGAAGAAGGAAGAGGAGGAGGAAGATCTGTCTGTAGCCTACGCCGCCAGAGGTCAGGCAAATACCCTCCATTGTTTGACTTTACATTCGGTGTGGGAACAGCAGTGAGTGTGTTATCCTTTGTGCTCCCTCTGAATGCTCCCCAGGTTTTGCCAGATATCCGATGGTAGGCTACATCTACAAGGTGAACAGCACAAGCAGTGAGGAGGTCTGGCTCTGACTGACCTCAAAGTTACGCACAAACTCACACGTAATGCATGCAAAACTACTTCCAACCGCGCGGCTGTACCGAGAGATAACCGACAACTGCCAGTCAGCCACTCAACCAATCATCAGTCACCTTCAAGCTGGACCAGCATGACGAGGAACCGGAAACAAACCTTCCTCTGTCAGATTATCAACACACAAACTTGAATTTGTTGTTCACAAAATCAAAAGTGTCGATGTTTTTGTCTCTCTGAATCAAGATCTCTGGTCTGCACACCCCTGATGTGTTGTCTCAACAATGCAAAGTATGAACTCTACATAAATATGCTCATGTTCTGTATGTTTGGACATGATTCCCTCCTGTAACCACACGCTCATGATGTCTTCCTCCCTGTCGCGTTATCGGAATGCGTTCATTGTTCTATGCTACCACCGGAAAGTCCAAGATAAGTGTTCCTGTACGTGAGATTTTACATTTTTGACGCGTAATATCCAAATAGGATGGTTACATATTTATGGAGTGTGTCCTCGTATATGGACATGTAACAAGTCACGTACTGTGTATTTGTATGCATATGTATATGTGTATAAAAGAGGACGTCTAATAAAGACAATATTGAAATTGTATGAACTAAATGTTGGGGCCTGCTGTGGTTTTTGTTGGCGCTCACCAGGGGGCGCTCTTACATGCTTTTTAAGCCGGAAAACATGGAGGACAATCAGTCATGAGGGTGTTTTTGAAAGATGAGTGTATTGTTGAAAGTATTGTTGAATTTGATAACAATAGCAGGTGCAGGAGATGAATAATGCATGTCTTTATGTTTGACTGTGTGTGTCTGTGTGTGTCAGCCAGGTGTGAGCTCTAGGTCACAGGTTGTTGTGGCTTTTCTTCAGACAGGAAGCGGATTTGTGTTGTGGGAACATCTCTTTGCTCCTCTCTCTCTCTCTCTCTCTCTCTCTCTCTCTCTCTCTCTCTCTCTCTCTCTCTCTCTCTCTCTCTCTCTCTCTCTCTCCCTCCTTTTCTCTCTGCTGCTTCTTCTGTGCTGAACAGGGAATGCAGTCTGGCAAACATTCACAACACACACAAAGTTTAAATATTAATCTGCACACACACATGGCTGTGTTTGTGTCTTTTGTTTTATTCCAGATGGAGCAGCTCCACACGTCTCCAAAAGCAACCAAGGAGCACGTAGCAGTCGGTGTGAACACATGGATCAGTCGTATCAGCTCATATGTGGCTCATATGTGACTTTATTTCCACAGTCAATACGAAGATTTTCCTTCACAGATTGCTGCGCGTGTCTTTTGGAAAATTTGCAAGCAGATTTGACAAAATGTCTCATGACACACGTGTAAAATTAAACCGTGATACATTTATATTTTGATATAAAGTCCTGGTCAGGGAACAGAGAATGAATCAACAATTATCTGCAGCTTCCCCGCTGCCAGTGTACTAAATATTATAGTATATTCTGACATTATCAATGGAAGGAATATTCAGATCCTTTACTTGACTAAAAGTAGCTATAAAATACTCCGTCACGAGTAAAAGTCCTGCACTACTTGAGTAAAAGTCCATAAATATTATGAAAGAAGAAAAAGCACTCTACTTTAATGTATTATACTGTTAGATAATTGTATTATATACTAAGGAGCACTTTATTGTTGCAGTTTTGAGTTAGTTTTAACCATCTTTTCATAGTGTTTAAGTAGTTTAGTCTCGCAATGCATCGTATGATAAAACCTCTTAATATTTTTGTATGTAAAATGGTGCTTTAGAGATAGCTGCTTTTAATGTGGTGGAGCAAGAAGTTCAATATTTCCCAAATAAAGCGCTGTGAAATGGAAATAAAAGTCATTGTTGTACGTAAGAAAGTAAATTAACTGTTTATTCCACCAGTGTCATTTATTGGAAGTCACAGAGAGACACAGTCCTCCAGACGTAGAAACCAACAAAGCCTTAAACGGAAAATACACCAATCACACTCACTTCCCTCACACACACACACACACACCTGCACGCACGCACACACACACACACACACACACACACACAGACTGTGACACTTCAACAGACGGAGACTGGGTGCTTTGGCTGCAGGGACACGGCAGCTCTGTATTTTGAGGTCAGTACTTTTATTTCAAATATGCTGTATTTTCATCTCACTCACATTGTGTTGTTCACCAGCTTTGATGGAGGAGAAATAATACAAGCTTAAGTAAAATAAACGATCCCAAAGTCAGTTTGTTTTACAAATGAGCCAAAATGATTTTCATAAAATAACACCCTGTATTTCGTCTCTCGTCATCGGTTATCTGTTATAATAAAATAAAATGGTTGACAAGTGAGCAGAAAATGGCGCCCTTCCTGTTTTCTGTTGCGTGCCTCCTCGTACTCGCGATGATCTCAAATATCTCCCTCCGTCAACAGCAGAACTCCGAGGAGTAAACACGCGATGAAATCAGTTTTGGCCGCCTGTTTGCTGCTGCTTTGGACGCTGACAGGTAGGCCTTCAAACATCTTACACCAGTTGGGGTTCAAGTAACAAAAGTGCCCTTTAATCATTTTAATAGCAGCAAATTGTTTGGCAGTTTCATTAAAGTCAATGTTTATTTTATGATTCTTTCCAAATGTCTCCCACAGCACCCGTCAGCTGTGATGCAGGTAAGAGGACTGCTTCATTAGTCACATTTAGTTGCATAATAACGACTACATGCTTGAACTAATTATGTTAAAATCTGTCTTTTTCTTGCAAAGATATTACAGTGACCAACGTCCTTAATGGGATTAAGCTGGGTTGTCGCAATGGTTATCTCGTAAAAAAGGATACAAATGTTGAATCGCTGGAATACAAAGATGAGAACACAGGGGAGTACACGTGTGTGCATAATGACATACATGGAGCAAAAATCTTTGTGAAGTTTCGAAGTAAGTTCTGCAGCAAGACTGCATGTTTTTGTGTTTTATGTGTACTTTTATTCTTGTATTATTTGCATCCACAGTGTTTTAAGTACAGTCATTTTTTTTAACAGTAATCATACTTGGTATACTCTGTGTGTTTGTGTCCAGCCTGTGATAACTGCGTCGAGCTGGACACGGCTTCAATAACAGGAATGGTTGTAGGAGACGTGGTGGCTACCATTGTGATCGGAGTGGCCGTCTATCTCATTGCTTCTCTGAATCGGATCGGTCCAGTCACATCTCCCAAGAAAAGTAATACCTCCCTCCCTACTTCCTTACTTACCTACCTCATTTCCTACCTACCTACCTACCTATCTACCTACATACCTCCCTCCCTACCTACCTACATGCCTCCCTAACTCCCTCCCTCCCTCCCTACCTACCTACATGCCTCCCTAACTCCCTCCCTCCCTCCCTACCTATATCCCTTCCTCCCTCCCTATACCTTCCACCGTCCTTACCTATCTACCTCCCTACTTCCCTACCTACCTACCTCCCTATCTACCTTCCTCCCTCCCTACCTACTTATTTACATACCTCCCTCCCTACCTCCATACCTAAATACTTACTTCCCTCCCTCCCTCCCTATCAACTTAACTACAACCCTATGTCCCCACCCACCACCCTACCATCCCACCTACCTCCCTACAACACAACCTACCTACCTCCCTACTTCCCTCCCTCCCTACCAACTTACCTACCTCCCTTCCTCCCTACAACTCTACCTACATACCTATCTATAATATCAATAAATCTCTCCTCAGGCTCTGACAGACCGCGTCGCACTCCAAATGAAGGGAGCAGAGGCCCCAATGATACCTACCAGGTGAGCTGAAATGTGAATTTCAATTGGCATATGATATTATCACATTAATACAATTGAAATGTAACTTTTTCTCTTCCCTTTCTTTACCCCACCTCTCCTCCCTCAGCCTCTGAAGAAAGGTCAGAGAGACACGTACGATGTGCTGAGAAAATAGACCCTGACCCCCCCCCCGCAGCTGAAAACATACTCGCCACATTATCCTTTCACCTCAAACCTCTGCAGCAGGGTGGAATGGGTGACACTCATCCCTAATATATGCATGGTATGATAGCATTTTAGCTGTTGTCATTTCCTTTCACTATGCCTGTAAGATATCCCTCTCACTCGTCACGTAATGAGTGACTTGTTAACCTGTTGCTGTATTTATCAGTTCTTACTTTGGTAGCATTTTAACCGGCCAGTGTGGTATTTTCATTCATTATCTATGTTTTTCTCTTCCTATCCTGCGAGGAGCGCTACAACAGCCGCCACGTATCATGACGTAGAAATTAACTTTTTATTTTAACGAAACTGAAATTATCGTGATGCAAAATAAAAATGAATAATTGAGGAACACAAAATGTGCTGTTTTGTCATGTTGTATCCAGTGTTGGAAAGTAAAGTACATTTACTCAGGTGCTGTACTTGAACTTGCTACTTCTACCCCCATGCATTTCAGAGAGAAGTATTGTGCTTTGTAATACTACATTAACTTGACAACAATGAGTAGTAACTTTTTAGATTAAGATTATACTTGAAAAATATATTTTAAAAAACCACAACGCTCTGTTTAAGACTGACCTAATGGCATGTTTGGTTTGTGACCGCTTATAAAAAGAAAGCTTCACCTCAACCAGCTAACACAGTAAACGGCTGCTTACGCATTGGTGCATTCATATTAATCTAATCAAGTATAAATCTAATAAATCTGTCACAGGGGTATTTGTTTCTGCATAATGAGCACTTTAATTTATACTTTAAAGTTATAATGATTGTGTCATTCCACATAGGTCAAGCTCGTTTAGTAAATCTACATTCTCTGTGAAGGCAGCTCACTCGTTTAATGCTGTGCCACCACACATACGCACACAAAACACGTACAAAACATTCAAGCATAACTTCAAGGAATGGCTTGTTGCCAATCAGGTGTGCAAGCATTGATGTGCTGTCTGTCCTGCCTGCTTGTTTCGCCTGTATGTGCATTTGTCTTGTTCAGTGTTGCTATTTTTCATTTTTTTGATGTGTATGTTATGTGCTTCAGTGTTATATATGTGCTTGTCCTGTAGGTGGGTCTGTTCTGCGTGACGCATGCTGAAACCTGTTGTGTCTGCTCTGCTTTAATGTCGTATACTTTTCTTTTGCTGTGTATTGGTTTTGTCTATATGTTGCTGTCTGTTTCTCTATGAATTTTAATTCCGTTTCAATTTGAGATTTTGTTATTTTAGGCTGCCTTGAAACATCTGGCCGGGGACAGCAGATGGAAATTAGCCTCTCTGGCTAACTCTGGCTCACTTACAGTGCAACTGTTGATTAGTGTGCATTGTAACTGAAAAATAAATAAATAAAAATAAATAATCCAGATTTCCATGAAGTTTAACCCAGTGTCTGATACCGTTAATGACTGCTACTTTTTCAGCAAAAAGCCATTCAATGTATTTTTACCTCTAGATACAGTTGTTTCATTTTCAGTGGCAGCCATATCATTAAGTTACCGGTAGAATCGTATGCACTGTCTCTTACCACCAGTAACCACAGCACAGGTGAAGCCAAATTAAAAAAAGGATTATAAGTTAAAGTACATTTTGATGATAATACACTTAATTTATTGTAAGCAGAAGCTTTAATTCAGGGATCTTTACAGTTTACCCTGAGAGCTCAAGAAACATCTTCACCGACTCAGCGTGACGAGCGCTGCATGTCCCAGCCATGTGCATCATGTGTATTGTGATTTTTGTGCATGTTTTTGTATGTTTGTGCTTTTGCAAGTGTCACTTTTTTAATTAAGTGTCAAATTGATGTTTTGTCTATCTGCATGTGTTTTCTAAATGTGCAGCTCTCAGTGACACCGTATATCTTACTTATAATGGAGTATTTGCACTTTGTTGTATTTGCACATTTACTGAATACTTCCTCCACCACGTGCTTATTGATGCTGTGCTTCCTTACCATCTCGTAAGGGTGAGAGTGTTTCAGGCACCAGAACAGGATAAAGTATCGACACACCAAGAGATAGAAAAAATGACATAAGGGTAAAGATCAGAGCAGAGAGGAAGATAAAGAAAAAAAGAAGGTTAAAATAGTAACAAAGAAGAGGAGGAGGAGAGAACCCCCCCCGCCTTCTTTGATCACTACTTGGAGTCTTCTGACTTCTTAACGCTGCTGTGACAAAGCTACAAACTGCAGTTCATCAAGCAACGAAGCTAAGACAGCTCGGCTCCGAAACACAACTCTGATCAACCCACACACACACACACACACACACACACACACACACACACACACACACACACACACACACACACACACACACAGGCTCATGTACACAACCACATACACTCGTCGAGCAGATGTAGGTCTGTGTGCAGGAACGGTTTGACCCCCCCCCTCTACCTCATTGTCTCTGTCTCACACAAACATACAGCTGATGTTAGCTGAAGATAGCTGAGCAGTAAGTGTGGGAGTGTTTCCACTAAACACTACACCTCGGAGCTGCATGCAGAGTAATAGACTTATCAATCATTAGTAGTGTGCATGAAGGAGAAACATTACGTCGTGTTTCCCCACTTTCATTTCCATCCGTACAGCTGTGCCCAGTCACTGCTGGGAAAAAAAACAGTTGTGCAAACAGAAGGCCAAAACATGATGACACATTTTCCATTTATTTCATCTCTATGTATTGAGACATGTTTTCAGAGATATGTCAGATGTTTCCAAAGGCAGCATGTCTCTCACACGAGAGAGACGCTGGCGATAAAAGACATAATGAGATTGTGTGCATGTGGGTGAGCTACGGATATGAACTGCGGCTTTGGGGCCTCTTCGTGAATCATATACATTCATTTATATCTGTGGAAGCATCTCGGTATTGTTTCCGACCATTGAGCAGAGAAGAAAATGAGAACAGTGTTTGTTGTGGTTCTTTTATTAGTAACATGCGTGTCCATTGCAGTAACAATGAGATTAATGCAGAAGATTAGATCAGAATGAAAAAAAGCAAAAGAAAACACACGAAGCGATTTGATGAGCAGAATGTCTGAAAAACTTATTATGCATATATGTAAAACAGGCATATTTGTATCTCTTTATTTTAAATGACAGTATGATTTTTATTTATGACACTATTATGAATTAGACTCTGCCAATGTTTTATATTAAAGGGTTAGTACACTACACTACACATATATAAACACTCAATGGCCACTTTAGTAGGTACACCTGTCCGTTAATTATAACTTTACGAAGCTGGTGATGCTACGTTATTGGTGACATTGTTGAAAATTTGGAAATTCAATTATACGTTTTTTAGCTGAGGCCAAATTTCAGGTTGTTCTTGACATTTACATACATGAGGAGGCAGAATAATAGAAACACCAACAACAACACTAACTGTGACCTCACTGCTAAAATCATTTAATCAACACCACTATGGCACCGTAAAAAAACAGAACATTGTATGTACATTATGTATATTGTTTTCTCTCTCACCTCTAATGGTGTTTAGCCACTCGGATTGTTTTGGTTTTATTTTCCTCTGACATTTCTGCATCCACACCAATACAGTAGACGTCAATGGAATTTGTTTGTGCTGCTCACATTATTGAAATATTACATTTAAAATATTCTATACATCAGTAGTTGCCAAACCTTTTGTGTCTGACGTATCCCGCTCAGCCCTGTGAGACGGGCTCGTGTGATACCGATCGGTGTGATGGCTTTATGGAATTGTTCAAAAGTATTTAATTGCAAAGAAAACACAGTGGATGCTTAGGCGTGGAGTCTTTTCCTTCTGTTAGTCAGTCAAGTTTGCATTCATACTTGAACATTTTAATCATGCACTGTCAGTTACAAGACACTGCACTTAGAGTCAAGGTAACAAAACGGCCTCAGGTCAGAGGAACAGCTGAGTTGATAGATTATTGTGACAATAAATACATTGAAGATTAGCATCACACCCATTTGTAATCCTCTTTGAGAGTCTATTTGAACACAAATGTGTGGATATATGTTATATTATCAAATCACAATTTTTAAAAATAAGATAAGCATAATCTTTCCATGGACCACCTAACTGCAGAAATATCCTCAGGTTGGCAATTACTGACCATTTCTGTGGAAGAAAGTAGTCCCTAAGTAGTTTTACAAAATCATTTTTAAATACCGTGAGCACCACAAACTAAATGCCATCCAGCTCTGTTGTACCACGGTGACATGCCTGGACAAATGAAACCCACGTAATACGGAGGGTAAGTGAGAAAATGGGTCAACCGACACTTTAAATCCAAGAAAGAAAAAGCCTGAGTTAGCATGCTGGGAGCATGAATGATGTTCATGTTTGTCTTTTGTGAATATCTGCCTTCGTCTGTGCAGCTTTTAAACCAGTGACCCGGTGCAGTCCGGTGCCTTGTCTCTATCCCATCTTGTTGATGGTGGAGTAAGGCTCCTGGGCGCGAGTCTGAAGGTTCAGTGGCTGCCAGAACACAAAGTAAACAGTGTTAGGTCAACCACAGTAATACCTTAAAATAGATTTTCAATAATGCACGTTATATTCACTCAGGAAACTTAATTATTCTGTTTTAGTTAAGCGAAAAGTTTGACGTTTTGGGGAAATGTGCTTCTTTCGCTGTGAGTAAGATGAGAAAATGTTAGGTTAGGTTACCGCTGCACTCATTTTTAGGTCACCCTGGAGAAGACAATCTATTCTTGAATGCAACAAATGCAAAAGGTGAAGGCATCTGAAAATGCAGCGCATATACTTACTTCATAGTGTGAAGGCTCGCCTCCTGAGCGAGCAGGTGCTAGAAGATAATAACAGAAATATGTGTGATATTTCCACTTACATTCTCAAAAAGGAATGTTTTTTAATGGTAGGTTGTGTATGCGGTTCTTTACTCGTAAAGTAAAGTTAGTTCACACCCAGAAAGTTTAACACATACTTAAAAATCAGTGTTTGAAGTATTCAGATCTTTTACTTTAGTACAAGTAGTAATACCACTGTGTAAAAGTACTTGGTTACAAGTAAAACCCTTGAATGCAATACTTTTGTAAAAGCAAAAAAGTATTAGCATCAAAACAAACTTAAAGTACCACAAGTAAAAGTACTCATTGTGCAGAATGGCCCATTTCAGAATAATCATAATAATAATAATAATCATATTACTGGATTATACTTCGTGATGCATTCATTTGTTGCAGCTGGTGAACATGGAGCTCATTTTAATGACTTTATGTTCTGGGCAGATTCATTATAATAATAATACAAAATGTTTATTTATTAATGATCTTAATTTGTTATATTTTCCTCAAACATGTACGGAGAAGTAAAAAGTATCATGAAAAGAAAATACTCTTATAGTACTTGAGTAAAAGTACTTTGCACCACTGTTGAAAATAACTGAAATATGATTCGCAAAAGAGCTGCGTCAGCTGCTCAGGTAGACGTACAATCCTATTTCTGAACTGCAGATGGTTCTCACTGAATAATCAACATGTGTTAACGACAAGAGGTGCGGTAAGTGCTTCAGTATGTACCTTTGGGGGCCTGAGTGGGTCCGGCTGAGCTTTTCTTCTTGGTGCACCTGTAGATAATCACCATCACACACGCTGTCCCCACCACGTCCACAACAATGGCCACCGCAAACACCACCGCGTCCAGCTCAAAACAGTTTGCACACACTAGAGGACAAAGATCAGCAGTTGAACTGAATGAAAGCTCAGTGAGGACAACTAACATGGAGGATTTTTTTTTTACTCACCACTTCCTTTCACGTAGAAATAATATGTTATTTCGTTTTCTTCATCATCCTTGTATTTGCAGTGGTATATGCCTTTGGTTTTGCCATTATATGGTGTTTCATACGTTGCTGATTCATTATTTACAAATTTTTCTTTCTGGTACCAAGTGCCTTCTTCAGGACAGGTCATTGTGAAATTTTCCTTCCAGAATGTTACTCCTCCTTAAAACACGGACAGATATTCAGTGTACTTGCTTTAGTCATTTTCATCACGACTCTTCTTCCTCAATACTTTTAGGGAGAAAGGAGAATGATCAGAGAGCTGAGGCTCGTCTTGTGTAAAGAGTTTTTGTGTGTAACATCAGGCCTTACACGTCTTAAATACATTTAGATTGAATTGTCTCAAATAAGAGCCCACAATAAAGCACACAAATACAACTAGTTATACAAATAACTAAGTAGCAAGACAGATACAAGTAATTCAAAACATCAGACTGAAAGGAGTACACAGTACAGTGAGTGAAACATACAGAAAAATACTTTTACACGTTAGAGCAGTTAAGGCGCAGCAAGGAAATACAGGAAATTGGAGAAGTTGCTCTTAAATGTCATATCTTTGGTCACTTGTTCTAAATCCAGACTAATATATTCAAACTTTATGACTTTAAAATAAGACGTAAAATGAAATACAACAAAACAATTAACTGATATTCACCATCAGCAGCCTTGGCAGCAGCTATGAACAGAAGGAGGAAGGCGAGCGCGGCCCGGACACCCATGCTGTTTAGTTTCAGAAGATGACTTCTGTTTCTTGTTCCGTGTTTCCAGAGCTTTCTCCTCTAAAGATCAGATCTGTGAATGTGTCCACCATAAAACAAAATGAAACACTTAAAGCTGCCTCTTCAAAGAGACAAACAACGTCAACGAAGAAGACTTGGTGGATCTTCCTCTCTCTCTCTCTCTCTCTTTCTCTTTCTGCCCCCCCCCCCACACACACTCACAGGAAGTATTTTGTTGAACATTAATTTACGGTGGGTAAATCTCAAAATGGAGTCACACTGAATGAGTACTGTGGATATAAATACTCCTCATTCCTGGTGAAATAGAATTTGATTGATTGATCAGAAAACCTCCAAAAAAGAAGCTGCACTTATATTTCTATTATTTATTTGTGATTGTATTTCTTGTTCTTGCATGTTTTTACGTGTATATTGCAGTCTTCCAGTGCCTTCTATGTGCTCAGGTCTCACTTGAAAATGAGCTCTCAATGGAACTTGCCTGATTCAATAAACGATATAAACTACAGCAGCTAAAACAAAATCATTTGAATGAGATACTAGTACTGATTACATCATATTATAGTGATAAATACGAATGTTCATGCTGATTTGTTGTAGTAAAACTCACCATCAGATATATGTATAAGCCTAGACTTGCTCTCTCTCTCCTTTGAGGACAAATTGTTAATATTTGATGGTTGTACATGTGCATAACACACATTTACAACTATCAAATATTCTGCGTAATTAATCAGAACTTTAATACCTTATGATCGGTTTTCATTCTGGCTCCTTGTAGTGTTAAATTAAAACTGCATTTGTATGAGTTGTATACGCAGTTCTACATATCTGTACACACATACAGAAGTTCATTGTTGAATAATATGCAATATGTCTATATAATATATAATTATTAATATAATACGTCTATTTAAACAGTTAGGCTGCCTGATTTGAAAGTGGTGCCAAATGCTGATTGTTCATTTTACTTACCGTTTTTTTTTTCCATTCATCATTTTATGACATAGCTCATTAACATATATACGTTTAACGTCACACACATTTACTGTAAGATTTCACTCCCAGCTTAAAAAACATGTCAGCCATATAAATCGAGGACTCAATACCAGCCTCTGTGATCTTTCTCTCACGCTTCACACTAGAATCACAGAGGTGGTGCACATCAAAGTGCAGCTCTGCCCCCAAGTGGTTCAAACCGGTAACCAGACAGCTCACTGGGTTACTGTCACATCTTTTAAAAATAAAACTGGTATTTTTTTTAAATGTCCTTTTTACCACCTTGTATCTCTGACAAGCTAATTTCCTTTAACTTTTTGATTTAATTTTCAGTTTCAGTGAATTCAATTAGACGAGGAGGTCCCACATTGATAACATACAACTCAAAACCAGGTCATAACCTACAATATGAAGTCTTATCTTATGTCATCATAAAGAAGCCTTATGTACCTTAAATGTCTCACTTACCACGTTATAGGCTACTGCACAGCGTGGATATATACTTCAAGATGTTATATTGTATCATGAGACACCAGATCACAAAACATTAGATCGTAGTTTAGATTATGCATTGTATTTGCATATCTATACAGCACGGATGTGTTTTGCGCAACAGCTTTTGGCATTGAACCTATGTGTTTAAAGCCCGACCAAGAGGTTCCGTGGATCCACCAGATGAGCAGCAGTACAAACATCTGTTTTAGAGGATAAAGCTGCTGCTCTTTTACATGTCTGATCGTAAAATCAACTGTGGTTTATTTTGAACTGTCAAAAAATAGATAGGTAGCAGGCTACACTTGTCTGTCGTGGTGAACTCTCATATTTTGAACTAACCGTAAAAATGCCTTCAGATAAAGTCACCAAACATAACGGCCGGAGTGCAGAAATAACTGTACCTCAACTGAGCCTTGAGGCTGCACAGACGCACTTAGACAAAATAACTCCACTCCGGAATAAGATCAAACGGTTAAAGGAGGAGAAAGAGATGTTAGAGCAGAAACACGCCAATTTAAATGAGGAATTCATCTCATTTAAAAAAACAGAACAGAACAGAAAGAAGCAGCGATCGAACAGAAAGAAGCAGAGATCGAACAGAAAGAAGCAGCGATCGAACAGAAAGAAGCAGCGATCGAACAGAAAGAAGCAGAGATCGAACAGAAAGAAGCAGCGATCGAACAGAAAGAAGCAGCGATCGAACAGAAAGACGCAGCGATCAAACAGAAAGAAGCAGAGATCGAACAGAAAGAAGCAGCGATCGAACAGAAAGAAGCAGCGATCGAACAGAAAGAAGCAGCGATCGAACAGAAAGAAGCAGCGATCGAACAGAAAGACGCAGCGATCAAACAGAAAGATGCAGCGATGAAACAGAAAGACGCAGCGATTCTGATTCGAATGTGTGACGAATCAGGCGACAGAGGCAGAAAACCGCTGCAGCTGTTAAGCGAACACAACACATGCACGGAAGGGAAACCAGTAGGTCCAGAAACCAGTAGGGACGTAACACCGGCAAGCGTGAAAGTAATGTCAGGTCAAGCCCACAGATCCATAAGGCTGTTCAAGGGACGAATCCACTGGACAGATATGGGAGAAGATCAAGATGTGCAGTCTGCCAAAGCACATATCACTGGGCAAAAGATTGTCCTCACAAAAACGAACATGCAAAATTAACAGAGGATGAAAAAGTGACAGATGTAGAAGAATGCAACATTACTTTGTTGTCAAAAGAATCGTTGTCTGACACAGAGATATTCATGGTGGAGTCTCTAGGATCAGCTGTCATTGACACAGCTTGCACTAGAACTGTGCAGAGAAAAATGGCTTGATCATTACACGAGTGGACTAACACAACGTGAGTTACTGAAAATGGGGGACACAAAGAGTGTAATGTAGACGTAAATACGGCAGCGTCTATTCATTGTTTGTACCATATGTTTTACACACACACATTTATACACATAGTTTGGTCCGGTCTCTATTGATATGAGGTATCGTAGAGCTCTGGGTGAACACAGACGGCTACAGTATTTATTTCCTGATTCAACAACGGCAGGAAGTCAGTGATGACAGGGGAAGCAACTCAACGCTGATAGGCTATCGCGCCGGGGCGTAACGCGAATATTTCGCAGAAGTTGAAAAATTTCAACTCACGCGATGGACGCGACTTCGCGTCCATCGCGCCGCAAATTCGCGTCCATCGCGCCGCGCCATCGCAAATTCGCGCCGCGCCAGTCTCATCGCGTCTGTACATAGACTTTGTATGTAATCTACTCGCGCGAATAAATCGCGCCGCGTTTGGTGTGAACGCAGCATTAGTCTGAAAACTGGACAGGTAGTTACATACACAGATAGTGAGAGTGGCCAAGCACACACTGGAAAAATCCTCAGCAGGGCAGGAAAAGCCACTGGGACATACAAATACTGGTATAATTTGGAGTACATTGAGCCTGAGGAAATTTCTGGCACTACCGGTTCTGTTGACTTAGGACGAGTACACAATCTTCAAGTGGTCCCATCTGAGCATGTCGAGTTAGGTGCTAGCCATCCTCACGAAGACATACTTATTGTGAAGGATGATGCCTTCATGTCTGCCAAACACAGTGAACTCAGCAACTGGAAAAATAATGATGTGTTTGAAGAGGTGAAAGATGAAGGCCAGAAATGCATCTCTACGAGGTGGGTTTGCACACTCAAGGAGACACCTGATGGTGTTGTACCTAAAGCGAGATTAGTTGCAAGAGGCTTTGAAGAAATGAACACTCAGGAGCTCCCTAAAGACTCACCTACATATCTCTAAAAATGATTATGGCAGCTAAACTCTATGGACATTAAAGCAGCCTTTTTACAAGGCGAAGAGTTAACCCGAAATGTCTATATCCGTCCTCTCCAAGAAGCTCAGAGCAAAGGAATTCTATGGAAGTTAAAAAAGTGTGTTTATGGCCTAGCAGATGCTTCTCTGTATTGGTACAACAGAGTGAAAGACACTATGCAGCAGTTGGGAGCTACAATGCATTAGTATGTCAAATTATATTTATTCAAATATTTCATAGAAAAATACAGCATTTATTTACACACACATACAGTATATGCACAAAATACATGTTTTCTCTACCTGCACACAAAGTGTACACTAACCAATGGCTCACTGCTAATGACTGTCAACATCTGTGGAACATGAAGAAGTAATTCATGTAAAATAAAAGTGTATTGGCTCCATTTTTTACAAACGGCTGACTCGCCGCCCCGGCCGTTAACGCTCCAAAGTCCTCAGCTCCAGTCACAGTGCGAAAGGACTGAACCGTGCGTCGCGTCCTCAGTAATGATAGACTCTGATCTGGTTGTTGTAGTCCAGGCCCAGCTGGATCAGGCTGCTCTTGGTCGGAGGAGCTTAATAGCGAGTGAACAGAGGTCTGGAAGGCAGAGTTAACCCTTGTGTTGTCCTCCCGACTGCCATACACTTGTTGTCCTCTGGGGTAAGAAATTACCCCACCTGGTTCGACTGTTTTTAAAGGTCATTTTTGACCCCAGCAATTTGAACCTGCAGAACATTATTGTAATTAAAATTGCTACCAAAGTTTATGTGTCAGGTACTTAGTTTTTTGTTGACTACCTAAATAGCCCTTTAAATAAAACAACCCCCCCCCCCTGACACCCAAACCCGTATACATCCAGAATCCCTGTTACGGGACTATGGAGAAATATGCAGATCACCATAAAATCTCACTGATTGACCTAAAATTGGAAAGAGATATTTTTTGGGTGTTTTAATGGCTTTACATATAACTTTACATATCAACATGTTGAGTTTGTGTTTACCCAGTTGTCCCCATTAAATTAGGAAAAGTCATTCAATATTAAACCAAAAATATGATGTCTCATTTATTTAGAACATTTTGAGTTTAATAGCGAGAGAACAGAGGTCTGGAAGGCAGAGTTAAAGACCGTGACGGCATTAAAACATTAAAAGCAGGTTGCCCGCCGTCTCTGGAATGACTTTTTCTGCATATATGGTTTCTCTAAACGTATCCATTCGGATCAGGGAGCCAATTTTGAGAGTCATCTCATTAAGGAGCTCCTGGAGATGGCTGGCATTCAAAAATCACATACCACCCCGTACCATCCTATGGGGAATGGAGTTGTCGAGCGATACAACAGGACTCTTGGGAACATGATAAGGGCTCTACCGCCCCAGTCCAAAGCTAGGTGGCCACAAATGCTTCAGATGCTGACGTTTTGCTACAACTGCACTGAACACGAGACAGTGACACTGAACCTTTCTTTCTCATGTTTGGGAGGATTCCGCGTCTGCCTGTTGATGTTGTGTTCCAGCATGCCCTCCCTAATGGTGCTGTTGTTGACCACCATGAGTTTGTCTCTCGCTTGAAACATGACCTGTCTGAAGCTGCACGCATTGCCCGGCTGAACAGTCGGACAGAACAGGCTCGTCAGGCGAAGAACTACAACCGCAAAGAAAAAGGGTCACCCCTCACTGTTGGCGACAGAGTCTTGCTTGCAAATCGCGGCGAGAGAGGCAAGAGGAAAATTGCAGACAAATGGGAGTCCACCGTTTATGAAGTGGCATCTGTGAGGCCTGGAATCAATGTGTACAGCATCAGAGATCCTGTGACATCAAGGGAAAAAGTTGTTCATAGAAACCTCCTACTCCCTGTGAGTTTTCTCCCGATGGAAGGTGACGACGCCTTGGAGTCAAGCTGCTCTTCAGTTGCTGGAAGTGGACAATGTGACCCAGTGGTTCCTGTTGCTGTACAGGACAGTGTGACAAAGACAATTGACTGGCTCCTACAAATGGATGATGCAAGTGATGGAGACACTACAGCCAGCCAACCCGATTGTTCTCTTGTTGTGGCTGTGAGCGCTCCACCCTCAGAGACTGGAGTGACTGTGGTCCCACATACAGCATTTGGGAGCTACTGTGTCACAAGTTGATCCAGCAGTGTTCTACTGGCTGGATGACTCCTACAATGTGATGGGACTCCTTGCTTGTCACGTGGATGATTTCATCTGGGGTGGTTCAGAAACATTTTCCACAACAGTCATCCCTCACTTGAAAGTTGCTTTTCAAGTTGGACGTGAAGAGCACAACAGCTTCAGCTACATTGGAATGGAGGTTCACTCTTTAGAGGATGAGATACAAGTGCAACAAAGTATCTACATAAAGAATGTACAACCCATTCCTGTGGACCCCAACAGAGCCACACAGCGAGAGGCTCCTCTAACAGACACTGAGACTGACATGTTAAAGTGAAAGATTGGCGAAATAATGTGTGACATATCCATCCTAGCATCAAGTATAAAGCATGCTACTGTTCAGACTCTGCACTCTGCAAACAAACTTGTCAGGAAACTGAAATCAGAAGAGGTGATCTTGAGGTTTCAGCACTTGGGAAAAGACAGCTCGCTGAAACTAGTGGTGTTCAGTGATTCCTCGATGGGAAACCTTCCAGACGGAGGCACTCAAGGCAGACACCTGGTCATGCTTATGGGAGAGAATGGAAGATTTTCACCCATATGCTGGCAGTCAAAGAGGATCAGGAGAGTTGTCCGAAGCACCTTAGCAGGAGAGACTTTGGCACTTGCAGATGGCATTGACAGTGCAGTCTTTTTGGCTACACTCTACTCAGAACTTACCACAGGTGATTGCACACGGAACAATTTGCCCATTGTGTGTGTAACGGACAATCACTCTCTTCTTGATGCTGTCAAGTCCACCAAAACAGTCACTGAAAAGAGACTCCGCCTCGAAATGAGCAGCGTCAAGGAGCTCGTCCACTCTGGGACCATCCAGCAGATTATGTGGTCAGCCTCCAAGAAACATCTCGGCTGACTGCTTGACTAAGAAGGGGACATCTGCACTTGTTCTGCTGAGGGCTCTCAGCGAAGGTGTATGGCAACTTAAAGGCTAAACGAGCTAATCAACAAAAGCCTTACTACCCTCAAACTCTAGTCCCAGTAAAGTTGCAAGTTTAAACCTGGGACGAGGTTTAACACATACTCGTGAATTTTCTGATCAACAGTGAGCCAATTAAGACCACAATCCTCACCTGGTCCCAACATCCGTCAGCTGGTCCCTCTGCTGGATCACCCGGGGTAAGACCTGGACACACACACACACACACACAAAGAAATCCACATGATGATGTAATTCTGTACAGAATCTGTGTGTGTGTGTGTGTGTGTGTGTGTGTGTGTGTGTGTGTGTGTGTGTGTGTACACGTCCTCTGACCTCTCGCTGGTACCCTGCCAGTTGCTGTTCAGGCCGTGTACTCATGGGTTCCCTCCTCCTCTCTGTGATTTTCACCTTCATACAGACAAAGCAGAGCAAACACAGAGACGGACATATGGACAGATCATTAATCCGAGTCCCTCAGGTCCAATGCCACCAGGTACCCCCAAAACAGAACACAAAGGGTCTGGTTCTTGTGGTGTTTCCAGTTATGTCTGATGTTTACATGAACACAACACATTAACAGCCGAAGTGTTTAGAGAATGTTGAGTTAGATCCTGTTAATGCCTTTCTTAAACATTTTACTTCCATAATGGGTTTTAAAAGCATATTTTCTGCGGATTTATAACCCAAAATATGTCGGTAATACGGTTGATGGCACCATCATAACTGATAATTCTTGCTCTTGCAGTCAGACAGGAAATAAACTAAAACTGAACTGCACTGAAGAGGGTGACAGGAGGGCAAGTCAATAGAACAATAGAAAGTTAGCTTCAGGCTACGTTTTCCAGCTTAATATGCCAAACGTCATGTACGTCAAGAGCTCTTCTTTCTTTCTTGTACTCCAGATTGCTTAATAAAAGTGACATTTTCAACTAAACTTTACTTATATAGATTTTCAAACAGATGACTGTTCAGCTATTTGTTCATCTGCGAGTGTGTTTAGCTTTGTTTGTGTCGAATGAGATATCTCTCATTAGTTATGCAGAAATGTAATCTCATTACACATGCAATGACTAAATGTAAACACTGACATTGATAATGACTAAATAATATTGAAATCGTAAAGCGAGAAGGACACAAGAAGATCCGCTTCACCTCGTGTTTCAGGGAGCTCAGTTTCTCCTCCCTCTCTCCCTGGAGTCTCCTCTTCTCCACCTGAAGCTCCTCCTCTGACTCCGCCTTCAGGCGTTCAGAGTCCTGCCTCTTCTGGGCCTCCAGTCGGCCGCGCTCCGCCGCTCGCTCCTCCTCCAGAGCGATGTGCAGCTCCTTCAGCAGGACCTCGCTCTCCTCCCTGAGCACACGACACAACTGATTTGAGATCAGTTGATTTGCAAGATTCATGTTCTATAAAGCGGGAGAATTTGTTGCCATTGATTTGGAAAGTCTGCATTGCAGATTCCGCCTCATGTTGTTTCCTGCACATTTGTTTTCTTTGTTTCTGACCTGAGTTGGTGTTGCTGCCTCTTCCTCTTTTGCTGAGCGGACTCTCTGAGCTCCTCCAGCGTCCTCTCTGACTCCTCATTCAGCTTGGCCTCCTCCTCTCTCATCTTAGACAGGAGACGCTGCCGCACAGCCCTGTGGATTCATGGTTCAAGACATTGTTTATGTTTTATCAGTAAATGTAAATGTATGTTTCACTTTCCATGCCCACCTCAGTCTTTCCTCGCTCTCCTCCTTCAGCTTCCTCTCCTCCTCCTCTTCTCTCCTCAGCTCCTCTTGGAGGAGAAGCATTCTACTCGTCTTCTCCTTCATCACGTGCTCCCTCTCCTCCTCCACATCTCGATCTGCCTTCCTCCTCTCCCTCTCCTCCTTCCTCTCTCTCAGACTCCTCTCATCTCTTTCTGCCCTCTCCCTCTCCTCTTCCTCCCTCTCTATCTTCTCTCTGTCTCTCTGGATATGTATATATGTATCTATATATATATGGGTGCGGACCAGCCGACCTCTGGAGGTCTCAGGCCTTTGCATCCCCGGAGTCGTGCCGAGGCTTTCAGTTTTCAGACGGTGCCCGACATCTTGCTCTGAACGGGACGAGCTTGAGAGAGAGGGCGAAGGGCTGGACTGGTGGAGGACGAGTCGGTCAACTTTCAGAGCCGGAGGGGCGTCTTTACCAGCAGCCTGCAAATGCCTGAAGAGGGAGAAAGGTGTCATACGAATACCACGGCTAAATAAAGTAGAAAATAACAAATAGGATTGCACGCAACTTTCCGTTGTATTTATAAATGGACAAAACTTTAATACTTCCTAATTGTCCATGTCCTTCTTTTGACAATGTAGCTGCATGTCTCACCAAAATAAATGTAATAGTTGGGACTTTTACGAAGAATATTTTGGCTCCTGAACATTTTCACAATTGACGATTTCAAAGCTGAAAATTAAAACGAATGAATTTGTGTTGGAAAAATGAACTTCCAATTCCTTTGCAACTTATTCGGAGCACAGCAGTGGTTTTCCAGGAACAAAATCAAAACAACAACAAACCTCTTGGCAGCCTCCGCCTTCTTCGTCTTTGCCCCTCCTCCACTCTCCTCTTCCTCTTTGGTGTCCTCTTTGTCGTCTCCCCCCTGTGGACTCACAGTGCCGGAGAGGTCGTTGATGTCTCGCACCTTCTCCGACAGCTGCGGGATACAAAAACAGGTTGACGATAAACAGTTTGAAACGAACGAATGGTGGTGAATAAGTATCGCACCGCACGATCAGAGTACCTTGACGTCGATGGAGGAGGAAGCCTCCTCGATGTTCTCGCTGGCCTCGGACTCCTGCAACAACACACAGAGACACACACTCAACGACGAGGCAGCGGCTTCTGAATGAACAAACAAAAATCGCACCGGCAAACACTGACACATCGAAGCATGCTGTGTTTTCCAAAGAGACTAAGAAACACACACATGCAGGCTAGCGTACGTCAAAAGCAGCGTACATGCAAACACAAACAAGGCCGACGAGCCTACGGTGAAATCAGACAGCCTGTGATCGAAAGCAAGCAGACTCTGAAAAAGGGGGGAGAACATGGCGGGAGATGAGAGTCCTGTGTTGACAACCAAAACTACTATGCATGTGCCCAAAGAACTGCACTGTGGACGGGAAAGAGGGATCAGAACGTTCCAATCCAGTCCTCGGGGGCTCAGATGATACTCCACTGAGGACGTTCAGGCTGGGAGCCCCTAAGGCAGTGGAGTTGGATTCTGGGAGCTACATGCACCTGCTTGCAGAGGGTCGGGTAGTGAATGTATGGGGGAGGAGGAGGGGAGGAGAGGGGGGGGGGGGTGTATGCACACACAGAGAGGCAACACCGAAACCCTACCTCTGCAGGAAGAGGGCATTTTTTGTCACATTCTCCGTCTTGCCAGCGAGAGTTTTTCTCTTTCGGTCAAGCGTTTTAAGGTCACTCGGCATCGTCTTCCCGCTTAGCTTGGCTGGTTGGACCCGAGTCCCCAAAACCTCCACGACCTCCTGCTCACTCTCCGATGCATTCTGGGGGCTTTCGGGCATCCGATTGGTCGTCTCCCTCCAGTCCCTCCCCCTCGGTTTCTCCTCCTTCGCTCTGTGCACGTCTCTCTAACACCTCCTCATCGCTCTCTGTATGTCTCCTCTGGCTCAGGGAGCATCTCTCCAAAGCCTCGTCGTTCTCACCCTGTTTGATAAACGTGACTTTTTTGTTTCAGAGGTTCTTCTCTGAAAAAGCCACAATGTGTAGAAGAAATCACCGAATCAATACGCATTAGTTTTGCTGAATCATTGTGTCATTTTAGAACAAAGAATCAGAAACACTTCAACAAAGTTGATTAGGGATCTCCGACCCACCATTTAATGATAATAATGATTTCAAAATATGTCTGATTGCATCGTGTAAAAATATAACAACCACTCACTCCAGGAGTCTTGAGCGGCTCCTTCTTCTTCTTCTTCTTTTCTTTCTTCTTCTTCTTGTCCTTCTTCGCCCCTGCACCTCCTCCGGCGGCCGTGAGCTTGGCGCGCTCACGCTCCTGGACCACCAGCCAGCGGTAGTACTCGTCGCAGGGGGGATACAAGGAGGACAGGCCCGAGGAGAAGTTGAAATAGTAGATGTGCCCCACGCCCTGGCTGTGTGGGAGGAAAAGGGAGAGAAGGGGGGAGAGGGTCACCTCAGGTGTATTTCAGTTGACTTAATGATTAGTTTTAGCCTCTCAGTCGACAGCAGCACACACAGCAGAAATGGTGGAGCATTAGGCCCAACAGTGGCTTAAATTATAGAGAAGAAAAGGCTTCATTCAGTTCAGATGCTGTTTGTTCATTCATCAATATAATACAAACCCTTCACACTATATCTTTAATTGATCGAATCCAGCATCTACCTGATATAGCTGTTAGAAGTGTGTTGTAATGTAAGAGGCGTTATATTAGACACTTTCGATGAAGCGGACAAGAAGTTGAAGCAAGACACGGTCGCTCTGCAGCTCCACCTTCAGGTGTCAAGAACAGACTTCCACCCTTGACTAGTTGCACGGACAACTACACAACTACACAACTACATAACTACACATCTACATAACTACACAACTACACATCGACATAACTACACAACTACATAACTACACAACTACATAAGCGTCAAACACACTCTGATCAATCGAGCTTGCTGCAGTGGGCCGCTTGTATCTCTCGAGCAACAGAAACCCGGAGTAAGACCGTAACACCACATCCTCCACAGTAAATATGATTTCATTAGCCATCCTGTGCAGCCTCTTTAAAGGTTGTTCTCTGTGGGGGGGCCATGCTCCCGGGGCTCCTCTCCTCAGCCTCCGTCTCCTCTTACTTACCAAGGCTTCCAGTCGGCGGGCATAGGGGCCACGATGCCCTCCCTGGCCAGCCACAGGAGCTCCGGCTCACTGTCGGGATCAATGCCGATCTCTCTCGCGTAGTAGTCTTGGATCTCTGGATGAGAGAAAGAACGATATGAGGGCCAGAGATGAATGTAAGTCTAGTACATTACACAGCATCTAGTAAGTTTACCGATTCATTGAGGCTCAGTGACCCCCCAGACATAGACCGATATGATAGTTTATGAGGGGAAACAAATCCAATATATTGATATTGAATAAATAATAATATAGAATAATAATCGTTTTTATTTTTATAGCACTTTTCCAGCCGGTAGCACAACGTGATAAAATATAAGCACACAATTAAAAGACTGTATATTATCTCTCATCAATAATCAACATATCAGTGTAAACCAATCAAGATGAGGATTTCACACCTGCCACCAAATGAGGTGCTCGTAAATATTAACTGTGATGTAATCTACAGAGAGTCAATCCTATCCATAAAGGTAGATTACACCCAGGTGAATATTAACTGTGTACCTTGTTCAGAGGCCTCGTAGTTCTCATCGTAGTTCTCTTTAAGGATCAGATGGCCTCCTATGAGAGCAGCTGCAGTCATGGTTACTGCAGAGAAATACACAAAACCAGTTCAATGGCACGAGAAAGGGAGATATTCTGTGTACATCTGTTATATATATATATATATATATATATATATATATATATATATATATATATATATATATATATACATATATATATATACATATATATATATACATATACATATATATATATATATACATATATATATACATATATATATATATATATATATATATATATATGTATATATATATATATATATATATGTATATATATATATATACAGTCTCAGACAGCAAAGCAGTGACAGTGACAGTAGGAGGACAGCAGGACAAAGAGGAAGACACAGTGACAGCCGTGGCCGTAGGACAGATCCCAGCAGCACAGCAGCTACACCAACACGACCCGGGCAAAGGGGAGAGGTGTGAAGGTGTCACACGAGGCAGAGAGAAGGAATAACAGATGGTTTAGAGTCACAGCTACATGAGACAACAAGAAAAGGCCACTGCATGGTAGTGATGCACAGAGAATGTGTGGAAACCATACGTCCTGGACCAAACTTCAAAACAAGATGTAGTATCTACAACATAAAAACATGTGTGTGTGTGTGTGTGTGTGTGTGCGTGTGTGTGTTTCTACCTGTGGTTCGGGGGCTGTGATCTCCAGATAAGGCCAAGTCCTGCAGCTCTGGCTCTGTCCTCTCCTCAGTTGGAGCTCCACCACTGGCTTCACTGTCCTAGAGCGAGCACACACACACACACACACACACACACACACACACACACACACACACACACACACACACACATATAAAACTTTCCACACAGGAACTGATAAACCATTCAATAAGAAGAAGACATTTTTCCTCTTATTTGAAGATCTATTCTAAGAAGAATAGAATCTATGCTGTTCAGAGCATATGATGCTGTCTACCTCGTACTGCAGGCCTCCTCCGAGGGCATCCAGGTCCAGATGAAGGTTCTTCAATAATCGGTCTGAACCACGAGGACTCGGCTGAAAAAGTGACAATGTCTGGTTGGATGGGGACGTAAAAGTATACATTTGAGAGCCACAGGCAGCTAAAACGACAACTTTCATCATCTTGCACTTGTCTTTTCATTGTCTTGCACCTCGTTTTCTGAGATTTTCTCATCATCATCATCATCATCAAAGCCAGGCAGAGTGAGAGACACCCTCTCCTCCTGCCTCATGCCCAAAACACTAGTTGCTCCACTGCTCCGGGGGCCCTGTTCAGAGAAAGACATTCATTAAAGAATGATGTACAGTGTGATGGTTTGGGAGAGGCTAACAATTCAAAAGTGTATCCTCGGTGTACCCCGAGGGATGTCTTTAGGGGCTCCAGGCCCCCAGAGCTGCCGAGGGACCGCCGGAGAGGAGGAGCAGAGCCGGGCAGCGGTCCTGGTCCAGGAGCATCCAGACCTCTCAGAGGAGCCAGGCTGCCCAGCGGGGAGGGGAGGGGTCCCAGGGCGGAACTCAGCGGCTGAAGGGGAAAAAAAGACAAAGTGTGAGACGTAAGCCACGAGACCAAGAATGTTCAGACATCAGAAACGCTTCAACAAAGTTGATTAGGGATCTCCGACCCATCATTTAATGATAATAATGATTTCAAAATATGTCTGATTGCATCGTGTAAAAATATAACAACCACTCACTCCAAGAGTCTTGAGCGGCTCCTTCTTCTTCTTCTTCTCTTTCTTCTCCTTCTTTTCTTTCTTCTTCTTCTTGTCCTTCTTCACCCCTGCACCTCCTCCGGCGGCCGTGAGCTTGGCGCGCTCACGCTCCTGGACCACCAGGCGGCGGTAGTGCTCGTCGCAGGGGGGATACAAGGAGGTCAGGCCCGAGGGGAAGTTGAAATAGTAGATGTGCCCCACGCCCTGGCTGTGTGGGAGGAAAAGGGTGAGAAGGGGGGAGAGGGTCACCTCAGGTGTATTTCAGTTGACTTAATGATTATTTTTAGCCTCTCAGTCGACAGCAGCACACACAGCAGAAATGGTGGAGCATTAGGCCCAACAGTGGCTTAAATTATAGAGAAGAAAAGGCTTCATTCAGTTCAGATGCTGTTTGTTCATTCATCAATATAATACAAACCCTTCACACTATATCTTTAAATGATCGAATCCAGCATCTACCTGATATAGAAGTGTGTTGTAATGTAAGAGGCGTTATATTAGACACTTTCGATGAAGCGGACAAGAAGTTGAAGCAAGACACGGTCGCTCTGCAGCTCCACCTTCAGGTGTCAAGAACAGACTTCCACCCTTGACTAGTTGCACGGACAACTACACAACTACACATCTACATAACTACACATCTACATAACTACACAACTACACATCTACATAACTACACAACTACATAACTACATAACTACATAAGTGTCAAACACACTCTGATCAATCGAGCTTGCTGCAGTGGGCCGCTTGTATCTCTCGAGCAACAGAAACCCGGAGTAAGACCGTAACACCACATCCTCCACAGTAAATATGATTTCATTAGACATCCTGTGCAGCCTCTTTAAAGGTTGTTCTCTGTGGGGGGGCCATGCTCCCGGGGCTCCTCTCCTCAGCCTCCGTCTCCTCTTACTTACCAAGGCTTCCAGTCGGCGGGCATAGGGGCCACGATGCCCTCCCTGGCCAGCCACAGGAGCTCCGGCTCACTGTCGGGATCAATGCCGATCTCTCTCGCATACTCTTGGATCTCTGGATGAGAGAAAGAACGATATGAGGGCGAGATGAATGTAAGTCTAGTACATTACACAGCATCTAGTAAGTTTACCGATTCATTGAGGCTCAGTGACCCCCCAGACATAGACCGATATGATAATTTATGAGGGGAAACAAATCCAATATATTGATATTGAATAAATAATAATATAGAATAATAATAGTTTATATTTTTATAGCACTTTTCCAGCCGGTAGCACAACGTGATAAAATAAAAGCACACAATTAAAAGACTGTATATTATCTCTCATCAATAATCAACATATCAGTGTAAACCAATCAAGATGAGGATTTCACACCTGCCACCAAATGAGGTGCTAGTAAATATTAACTGTGATGTAATCTACAGAGAGTCAATCCTATCCATAAAGGTAGATTACACCCAGGTGAATATTAACTGTGTACCTTGTTCAGAGGCCTCGTAGTTCTCATCGTAGTCCTCTTCAAGGATCAGATGGCCTCCTGTGAGAGCAGCTGCAGTCATGGTTACTGCAGAGAAATACACAAAACCAGTTGAATGGCACGAGAAAGGGAGATATTCTGTGTACATCTGTTATATATATATATATATATATTTGTATAGCATGTAATTCAAGGGCAGGTGACTACACAAGGCTGCCAGTCTCGCTCCAAAGCCTCATGTCTTCACTTAGAAGACACAAAGAGAGAGAGAAGAGTTCTTTCTGCGGGTAAACTGAAGCGGTTTAACTTACCTCGCTATCAAGCTCAGTTAACAACATCAACACACCGACTTCTTGAAGCTAGCTAGAGTTGGAACAGCTTATTGGTGATACGTGATTTACCTTTCACACTTTACCTCGTTTTCTCATGAGCCTCTGTGTCAGTATCGAGTAGTTGTCAGTAGTTTAACACAGACGTTGTGTACGCAGAGGGGAGAAAGATGCTACAGTTACAGCAGCGGTAACGACAACATCTCTAAGGACGCTTCAGCCGTTTACTGTTGACATGGGATACGTGTCTCTGATTGGCTGAGCCAAGTGAGACGTCCAGGTGTCCTCGTAAAAGTCGAAGTCGGGGCGAAATTTAATTTTTAACAAATTTGTATTTGATTTAAAAATATCATCCAACCGTTGTTATCCACCAGGACTAGAGAGACATTTTGACTGACGGATTTTTTATTAATGAACCAATATGAATGCATACAAAATAGAGAGGTACATACACATTGCTCTCAACGTACATACATGGAATATACAAATACACAAGAAAAATATAAAAACAAGGACATTAAAGACAACAAAGTAGAACAGAGAAACTAAGCATAAACATTTAACATGTAACTACTATGTACAATATAAATATATATCGAAGAATATATATGAACTTAAACAACAACAACAGTGACAATGGATTTGGGATATTAGTGCAGATGGTGGTAATAGTGCAAATGGAGACGTTTGTCCGATTAATTGTTCATGAGAGTGACGGCCAGCGGAAAGAATCTGGAAAGACAACAATAACATGTGGCGAAATGCATTGATATGCCTGGTATGAGAGCTATACTCTATATTTGTCTTCCAGTTGATGTGTATACAAAGGGCTTCATATTTTTATTTTGCCCTGCACACAAGAGCATCAGTCACTATGACCTAATGGAATGCCACTTTTCATTTGTTTTCACTTTCCTCATGGGCATACCAAGTGTGGGTGTCTGTTGTAGGGAATGAGCAAACCGTAAGAGGCCCATCAGATATCCAGGACCAGATTTACAGTGATCCTTACACGGGATACTACCACTGTATACATCCTCTTCTCACTCTTTTTTCTTCGTCTTGTGTGGTTTAGGACTGAAGTAGCACCTTGATGAGAAGCAGTTGTGGGATATCTACTTGGGAAGGGAAATATGTTTATGTGTTGAGGTTATTTCTACCATATTTGCCAAACACTGGCTTGGTTTGAAATCCCATATAAATAACTTCAACATTCCCCATCTTACCTTTTCCACTATGTCTTTCTTTAGGTCAGCGTTCTGTAGGCAGCACCTGGTACTGTTGTCATGTCTCCCTCATATTAAAGATGAAGCATTTTCTCTCTTGTGTTGAAACCAACGCCCTTTTTTCTTAAATTCACTATCGCAAAACACCAGAGCTTAAAACCTCTTAAGCTCCAGCCCTATTTGTAGGCCTCTGCTCGAAAATAGCATACCCATACTAAGGAGACCACAGTTCTGTAACTACAAGGTCTATTTTAATAATTTTTGATGCTCAGGACAAAAATGGGTAATATCACAATATTTAAGGTGCTACAAAAATATTTGTCTCAATAATTCCAGACAATGACTGATATGTATGTGTTGAGGACATCGTTGACTCCACCCATACTGAATATTAGACATTTTTACTGTCCTAATTAAGAGATATTTCAAAGTAAATGTCATACATTTGAATTGAGAAAATATCTAATAAATGGATATTTGAAGTGTAATAAAAAGTATTTTCTCAATAAGTTCAGACAATGACTGATATGTACGTGTTGAGGACATCGTTGACCCCACCCATACTGAATATTAGACATTTTTACTGTCCCAATTAAGAGATATTTCAAATTAAAACTCATACATTTGAATTGAGAAAATATCTAATAAATGAATATTTGAAGTGTAATAAAAGGTATTTTCTCAATGATCCCCCCCCGTCCTCTCAAACCAGACAGCTGCTGTCCTGAAGAGGCCCCTGGCATTGTCAGCATGCAGTAACACCATTGACCCACGTGAGGCCATAACTGATCTCGTTGCTAGTCATTATACAAATTATTGTATAATGTTCTTAAATAATGTTATTTCTTTTTTTTATTCATTATTATTTCATGCTTAGAGTCCCTGTGTTCCGTTTCTGTAGCCTCTTGTTCTCTGTTGTGATTAATATTTGAATGCTTTGTGTTTGTTCTCTCTCTCTCTCTCTCTCTCTCTCTCTCTCTCTCTCTCTCTCTCTCTCTCTCTCTCTCTCTCTCTCTCTCTCTCTCTCTCTCTCGTCCCGTCTACGACCTCGACAACGTGACCAGACGATGACCAAAAAAGGCGCAATCACTGTGCAGGTAAGAGTCCGACACACACGTGGCGCCCGCAGTAATAAAACCGCACATATGAACATCTTCTGACGTCCCTCTCTGTCATTTAGAGAAAGGAACTTTTGCAGAAGTTTTGAGAACAAACAACGTTTAAAGGCTACATTGTGGACCGTGGGCCAGATTTCAGAGTTCACATGAGGGCAGTCCAAACTGAAGCAGAACTGCAAATACAGCGTTTAACGCAGCAGCAGAACAGGTTGGGTGAGCGTCAAGTATTTGCCGACTTTAGGTTTTAACGTGTTGTGTGTATGTGCGTGTGAGAGAGAGAGAGAGAGAGAGAGAGAGAGAGAGAGAGAGAGAGAGAGAGAGAGAGAGAGAGAGAGAGAGAGAGAGAGAGAGAGAGAGAGAGAGAGAGAGAGAGAGAGAGAGAGAGAGAGAAGAAGGCAGCGAGGAGAGTGGATGACTTTGTTACTCCGCCCGAAAATGTGGTGGGAGGGCGCTGAAATGAAGTGTATGAGCGCACCGACGAGTTGGGACGCGTCTTTGGAGAGATAAGGTGGAAGAGAGGGACTCAACGTAACTTCATGTTTTTATCCCTCTCTAAAAGGGGATCCACAGACTTATCAGCCGGGTGTCCAGTTATCGTTGAGTCGAAGGAAGAGTCTCAGTGGGTTAGTTGACTCCCGGTCTCTTTGGTCGTCGGACAGCCTGCCGTCCATCCAATGTGCGTAAAAGGGCTCTATTTCCTCACCGTCCTGTCTGGACTCGCAGCTTCAGGTGAGACTCCGGTTAGAGTAGATAAACCGACGAAAATATTTTGTGTTTGTTAATGTGAGTTTTTTTTTTTTACTTTGTATTGGGCATACAGTCTAGTGAGATCTATCCAAGTGCATTTTTAATTTCATGTGTTTTAAAGTCAACCAATACCACGTTGTTTTGCGTTCTATGTTCCCACTGTGATACAGTAGCCTCTACATACATACATTCTTTAAGACGATGCTAATTATATAACAAGCCTATATCTGCTTTCATCTGGGTTTTCCAAAAGTTTACATCGGCAGTGTTTTTTTTTTGTCCCACATCCCAAGAGTGATTTTAAGACGTAACAGGAAGGCCGTTTGGAGACGCTCCCGACAATCAAGTTTCAAAGTAAAAGGGGAAACCTTGATTGTCTGTAGGGACCCCTAAACCTCCATCTCCGCGCGTCATTGGGAAGTGGAGAACTTGGCACAGTGGCACCGCGCGTGAAAGTTGACCACTTCTGACGACATAATGACTTTACAGTAGGCCTTTTTTTACTGGCATCAAATCCCGGTCGCATTGTTTTGGGGTTATATGCAACCTCACTCCTTTCCTGCCTTTAATGTGCATCCGTGCTTACGTTCACACAGACTGTGAAGTGGCCCACTGGAAGGCAGATAAGTCCTCCTGCTTCCCGTGCAGGGGGGGGGGGGGGGGGGGGGTGTCCAGGAGTCAAGGAGTCCAGGATATGTCAGTTTGAATCATAACAACTCAGATACAAACAACCATCAAAACAAGAGATGTCTGATTGTTATAGCTGCTCACATCTAAATGCTGCAGGCTAATGGAACATGTTTTAATATTACGAATTAGCGCTATCAGGGGCAATTTATTCAGCAGACGCCAGGCTGCTTAACCTTGAAGTAATCTGTGTGCATCCCATTTAAGTGGATTATATTGATTGAGCATGTCCATCCGCTGCCAAAGCACCATGCAGGGTTTCACTATAGTAGCAAGCTGCTTGTGTTTACAAGGAGCATGTGCCTGCAGATCAGTCACTGCATCACAGGCTGAATAATATACTGTGTGGACATAGAGGGATAATCAAATAACAGCGTGTGTGTGTGGGGGGGGGGGGGGGGGGGGGGGGGGGGCATGTTGGTAGTCATTACAGCTCAGCAGCATCGTATCTGTTATGCCGCAATCATTCCAATCACGTCCATTGCCTTTGGCCTAACTGTGCTGGCAAAATGGCACGACGTGATTAAACAAACCATGCAGACTCTCATCTCGTTTCCAAGAGACATGTGTGGTGTAAAATTGCAATTACCTGCGCGAAATGGCTCTGATTTATTTCCCTGCTTCACCAATTCCTCCCCTCAGGTGCGACAGATATGACATTAAAGCAGCACAACATATTTACCCATCCGCCCGCCACTCTTTTTGACATGATCAATGACAGCTAGTGTTCATTTGCAGACTTGCGGCCTATTTTTTTAAGGAGATATGATATTGACCTAACAGAATAATCTCTCTGTGCTGCTCCAAATATAATCACAGCAAGTGGATGCAGTGGTTAATAAACACACTACTCATTTGTGTAGTGTGTGTGTGTATGTGTGTGTGTGTGTGTGTGTGTGTGTGTGTGTGTGTGTGTGTGTGTGTGTTCGGCAGGAGTTGTTATATAAGAAGATACTATAAATCCTGATTTGTGTCAAGATACCCCTCGGGAGCAATGTTTTTGCTTTTCCCAGCACCCGATTGGAATTTCTTTCTTGAGCAGATGTGATTATAACCAGATTTAGGCTTTTTGTATTTGTGAGGTGTGCCAGATGCAAGGCCAAAGCAGGATCAGTGAAAAGCTCTTGCCTCTCATGGAGGTGGAGGCTCAGCACAGTCGACCACCACACTAGTCAGATTAAAACACGTTTTGCGACATGTTTTCTGCCTAGTTTTCAGGAAGTTAAAAATGTTAACAGTTTAAAATGATAGAGACCATGGCTGTTATAACTGTTATGAGGCTCCATGGCAAACATTGGTGTGTGCTTTGTGTGTCTATCATTACACCTCCAAGCGGATGTCTCCTATAGAACCTCCCGTTGTTCTCTTGTTTTGAGCCGTTGAAATCTTTAAAAGGAAAAAGTGATGTTTGAACTGTAAGCAGAAGGCTTCAGTAGTCAGACTTCCCCGGCAAAATCTCAAGTTTAAAGTGAAAGAAAACACCACATTCGATGGACAGAATTGACATCTTATTCCGTCTTGTTGTCCTGTTCTGTATTTAATACTTTTCATAATGTAATTTGACAGCAGTTTACATTCAAACATTGGTTTAAAAGCCGGGCAAAATAACAACCCAACTGTGGCCGGCTAATTAGAAAGGATTAAGATTAGACCAGATTACTCTCATTTCTCCACCGGACACAGACAAGGGGCTAAAATATACATTTTCCTTTTGAATCCGTCTTTGTCTTTTTTTTTTCTTTTGTCTTCTTCTAACATTTTCTTCTTTAGCCAGAAGTCTGAAATGATCACAAGGCTGACGTGTGCCAACCTGTCCTGACTTACAGGTTTAACACGCCCCCCCGTCAGGTTTACAGTAGACGAGCAGCCTCTTGCCCTCTTGCATCTGTTTACTGGGATGTAACGGTTATTTCTCTGCCACAGCGGCTCTAATCTCGCCAAAATAAG
The DNA here is from genome assembly GCF_050575085.1 of Anarhichas minor. Lineage (NCBI taxonomy): Eukaryota > Metazoa > Chordata > Actinopteri > Perciformes > Anarhichadidae > Anarhichas > Anarhichas minor. The sequence continues at coordinate 2,343,674 of NW_027466472.1, forward strand.
AGGTGAGGTCGGTATAACAAAGCATGGCTGCGGCCCTTAAGTCGCTGTACTATGTTGACACACCTTGGAGGACGTCTGTCTCTTTTGTGTTGGGTTGACAGGATTGCTTTGGGGGTGTGTAGAGTTGACAAAGACACGTTTGTTTGCAACAAAACACACCAATCCCCGACACGGTTGGCATCTGTGAAGTGTTTGAGCGTGACGGCAAGGCGCTCCCTGCGTCATGTTTAAACCACAAGACTGTGCTCGGCTCCGAGTGTAAGCAGGGATTTGAAATACACTTCTCACTGAGCTGAAACATGTTTGGAGGTTCCTCCGAGGTTTGAGTATATGTACACACACACACACACACACACACACACACGTTTTATGTTCATCTGAATCTGTGCAAGTGCAAATACTGCATGTTTGTGAGCATGGGTTTCTTTTTGTGAAGTCACATTCTTACACACTCCCTCACTGGGAGTTTCTCCTGGCCTTATTTTCCTTTTCTGTGTTGAGTTCAGTATGACTTTTGTATGTATTCCTGCATGCAGCCATTGTTATATAAAAACGCTGACGCATAGAAATTGAAAGAGTAGTAGAGGCAGCTACTTATCCGGTTTTTCTTACTAATTATTTGACAATGTACTCAGCAATGTAAATGAATGAGAGTGTAAGTAGAGGAGAGAAGGGGTGGGGCTAGTGGGTGGGGCAGGTGAAGGACACTTCAATGTTCCCTCTTGAACATTGAAGCCCGGCCCATGTGAGTGCTTTTCTGGTTTCTGGTTTCGGTGTCTCACTGGCAGTCCGGTGTCCAGCAAGTTTATGTCTTTGATTATGTACAGTAGCTACATGGGGAGGGAATACAAAGGTGTAAATTACTACAAGTGGGATGTTACTTTTAGGATTCTTTTAGCTCATAGTTTTCTAATGTTGGCCTGATCGGGAAATAAAGTGGCTCACTGATAATTTAGCGATAGGTTGTCATGAAATTTGGGGACAAACGCACAAAACAGTGTCCAAATGAATGCAGCAGAGGTCAAGATATCCTGATTTTTAGTCGGCTCCAAAGAAACTGGACGCCTACATCCTCCAAGTGGCATCTTTCATTAGATCCTCCCTGCCTGGTCAACCCAGATCTTTCAAACGTCATTCCAAAGTTTGTGACACAGGCTTTCTGCCATACATTTGAAGACAATTTTGAGATGTTATCAGGGTTATTTTCTTATACTTTATAGTGAGACTTTGTAGCGGTTGATGCGGTTAAAATGCTAAAACTTACTGTAACAGCAGCACAAGAGAGGAGAGGAGTCACAAAGTCCGTGAACTGACTTAATCTCAGTTACACAGCGATATCCATCTAAAGTCTGCATTAGCCTACAAGCTTCCGGTCATTCTCCTAGACCAAGAAGTCAAACCCTTAACACTGTGTCCACACAGGAGGCGGGAGCAGCATGTCAGCAGAGCAGCAGCTTCAGGGCTGTCTGTCTGTGTCCACACAGGATGCGTTCAGGCATGGTATAGAGTGTGGGTCACCCAGCTTTTGACGGCGCTCAGAATCCAACACGCTAATATACGCGTGTCAACAAGAAGAAGACCTGAAGAGTAACAATATGCTTCTGAGTTTACATGCATGTAGTGAAATGAAGGCCTGTTTAGACAGCTGACTCACATGGGACTAAAAAGAACCCGACTTGCAGTTACTAACAGATAATGTTTAAATGCTTATTAGTTCAACTTTTCATCTGTCAGACGAAAATTGTATCTTCAGAGCCACAGATGATATTATTCAATTATTTTACAGACTGAGTAGTATTTTTCTTTGACAAGTAAACTGATCTGTATTGGTGAGATATTTGCGGCCCTTTAAGGCGTAAAGCACAGAGCAGAGGCTTGTAACCTGTAGCTCCTCCACAGTGTGTTTTCTGATCTCTGTATACAGTAGATTGTCATTTGCTTACTTATTCATCTGCTCAAGAGCAGAGGTGGAAGTCACAGTGGGACTGGATCCAGTCTGACTCACACCGCTGCAGGACACTGAACATACTAGCTTCGTAATAAATATGTGAAGTCCTTCGAGGGTTCGACCGTCCTTCCAGAACAGAACCCTGTGGTTGTGTTGTGTCGGAACGTACGCGTCGGACCCCCCCGCCCTCAGGAGTTTGTAATCCCGGGGTGAAGTTGTGGAGTCAGCTGCGAGGTGGGAGTGGAAGAGGTTTGATGGATTAAACTCTTATCCTCACTCACCCACTACACGCTTCCTCTGGCTGCCGCCTGATGAATTACAATTGGCCTGGAGGAAGTAGGAGGGGGGGATATAGAGAGAGAGGAAGAAAGAAAAAGAGATTGATGCTTGGTCTGTTTGGACCGACCTTCAGAGTGTTTCCAAACACATTTCTTATCATTTTCTAAAGTGTGGTTGATACGTCTATAGGGTTAAATGAGAATAAAGAACAGTAAATGCATTTTCAGAATTGCAATTTGTGACATTTTTCATACGAGGAAATGTCTGTTTTTTTGTCGATATGAAAAAAAAGAGTGATTTCCCATAAATCCCTTTAATAACAGTTTTTAGATTTGCTGTTCCAAACACCCGGTGTCTGGTCCATCTCTCTGGTAGTGATACATTTGTAGTATTATGAGCAAGGATAGTCACCATGGATGAAAGAAAACAGCTCCACCTGCAGAAAGTCAAACTCAACAGAACATGTGTGAGAGCTGAGCACCAAAACATTTAAATTTAGTGTTGAGAGAAGAGAGAGTGAGGTCGTAAACCTACTTATGTTCCAGAATGTGCCTATTGATCATACATTACATTGCCACAAGTATGTGGCTGCCTGAGTATTACACCTATATGTGAGAGTTGCTCGTGTCATTCCAAAAAGCGCCTGGCTGGCTGTCTGTGTTGGATGGGGTTGAGGTCCGGTCTCTGAACAGGCCAGTCAGGTTCTTCTTGGGGAAACCATTTCTTTGTGAAACTGTCTTTGTTCACTAATGCATCACCAAGTTGAAACAGGAAAAGACCATCCCCAAACTGTTGACACACTATTGTGCAAATATCGTGCTATGCTGTGGCCTAAATATTTCCTTTGAGTGGAATTAAGGAGCCCAAAACCATGAAAACAAACCCCAGATCAAAAGCACAAAAATGCATACCTTTGGCCATACGTTATATTTGCTTGTCTTGGCTCAACTGCATGTTTATGGCTGAGTGGAATGAACGGAAACCTGCACAGAGAAAATGTACAGCACGGTATGTTACACACAATGTTGCGTCCATCTTAGGGGTTCCCTCCCATTACAACACTCAACACTTATACACTCTCCCTCAACTCTGTGTCCTCCTCCTCTGGGAGCACACTGTTACCTGAACCTGCTATTCCCAGCCCTCAGTCCGGCCTTGCATGAAAGACGGGCCTTGTTAATGAAAAAAAACGAAAACTAACCTGGGCTTGTGAAACCTCTCACAAAGGAGAGAAGAGGCTCTTTGTAACCCGCTGAGCTCTTTGTGTGGTTGGTCCTGTCCTAAGTGTTTCCTCCAAAACCATTGCAACGGAGAATCTGGTTTCCTCCGGTGGTCCCTTTGTTTCTGAGCCATAATGAAGAGAGGAAAGGCACAAACACACCATCTGGGACATAATGTAATGAAACCAATTTCCTGATTCAGAGAGCCTTGCCAGCTGCTTGATTTCTCCTGCAGGGTTTCCTCCCTCTCTCTTGAAGTGCAAGAAGACTTTAACATCCTCTTGGCCAAAGGAAAGATCAGGTCAAGTGTATACTGTAAAGGAAACACCTCTCAAACACCGATTGGATATCACGATAATGTTCAATCAATCAATGGATATTGAACTACGTTTGACTAACAAAAGCTCTGTTCCCTCTGCTTTCCCTTTGCTGTTTATGAATCTGCATATACGCAGATTAAGACGACACAAAAGCACCGACAAAGATTTGGATTGCGCAATAAGGCACGCGTGGTTTGTTCATTCTGTGGATTGTTTTCAAGACATTCAAAGACAGAATATTTAGAATGCCAGAGAATGTTTGCCGAGCAGTTATGACAAGAGTTCAATATACCGAGCATGCCTCTCTGCAGTGTGAAACACTCCCAGACTGGCCTGAGAAAATGCAAAGGTGTTAAAAAAGTTAAAAATAATTATATCTGATGAGATAAGTCTGTTTGTCTATTAATAATTTGCAGAATATCTCTAAAAAGTTGAGAGAAGTGTTGGTTAAAGACAGGTCGCGGTACAAGGAAGAAGTGATTCTTTTTTTGCTGCAGAACATACATCTAAAGATCCTTTCCAAAGCCCAAAACACAGAGCAAAAGTGTAAGAAATGGATTAAACAGTGTGTGTATCTGCTCTAACCGTAATATGCTAGTGTTAGCATGCTATCTACCGTAGCCTACTACATACAGATGTAACTGTGCGTCACTTCTAAGACCAAGGAGCATTCAATTAACTAATTTGTGGGGCTACAGTTTATCCCCCGTTCACAATACCAACATCTACTGTTTAGCGTTTACTCGGAAGTTGATCCTGGATGCTGTTGAAGTTAGCATCTCTGTGCTGCTTTTGTTGGATATGGAGAAGGTAAAGGCCTACTACAACAACCCGAACCACACTCATGACCTGAGATAGCGATATGTTCTCTGAACGCATTGGTTAGTCCTCATCTTGATGCCTTTACTCTTGTAAAAATACGTGCTGTTTGAAAAAACATAGATCCAAATCTCCAAGTAGACTTTAAGCATTTACCTTATCATACTTCTAACTAGCTCTACACTGCAAAACAAGAACACTTCTGTCGTGCCATGTCTTCTTGGATCATCATATGACTTTTTACTTTACACAACAGTTAGGATTAGTACACCGCCCCACCATTTCCCCCCCCAGCTATAGCAGAATGAAAATGTCTTCTGCCAACACTTTCTTCTGCACTCACTGACACAGTGCATGCATAGCATGCAGCCTACTATATCTGGCAACGTGAGGCTGAGACAAAGTGAGGCACGGTAGAGTTTTATGCAGCTGTAAACCTGCCCACACTCTTTGACATTGGGTGAAACAATATACGGGCAGGTCAAACACTACTTGATATTTGTCGTGCCTCTCTGGAAGGCTTTTATACAATCTTGGGATGGCTGCCAAGACAAACAAAACTAATCACACTTGAGTGGGCTTGGTTTGATTATTTTACAGTAGATGAAAGTATTTGCCCTCTTTCGACGGGCCGGTGGACCAGTGCAGATTGTACCACCACGTAGCCTGGTGTTGACGCGTAGAATCAAGTGCATTAAAGGTTCGGCAAGTTCGCTTTATTGTGATATATTGGACATATTGACAGATATTATGGACTGTTGCCAACACCGTTACATCTAATGAGAATGTGTGTGTGTGGACTTGTGCCAATGGTGAGCACCCCTGAGAGATGCCAAACCCGACACACACGCGACACACACAAGCTGAACAATAGAAGACAATTTTTGACAGCTATTCCAGTTATTCCTAATGCTATACTGTTCCTGCACACACAAACACACTTTATCCAGAAGTTATTGTTAGATAAGAAGCTGACCTGAGGTGAAATCCCCATGTGCGAAAGTCTTTCATTGTAGCTTTAATGGCTTTAAATTCAAGCAATCAGGTAGCAAAGTGTCAGCACACTTCACTCAAAGGCTCTAATTTTGTCTTTTTAATTACTAGAGTAGAGTGTAATTGATCTTCTTCAAATGTTTTCACAGCATTTAATAACTTTAATGAGGGGAATATGGAGTAGAGACAAAGTCTGAATGAGAGGAGGCTTTTTTTACGCTTTATAATGATCTGAACTTTCTTTTTTTCTTCTAGCTCTGACTCAGCAGCACCTTTGCGTCAACTCGACAGACCTCAGCATTAGAATTAATATATTTGTCTGCACTCTTGCCCTTCCCTCCTCTGTAGGGTACATAGCTCCATCTTAATAAGCCGTGAAAGCTCTCTCTCTCTCTCTCTCTGTCTCTGGATGCTGGGTGTGGTCAGCGCTATAGCCAGTCAGGTCGTTCAGACATAAACAAGTGGCACACCGACATGCTGCAGTGGAATAAAATGGACAGACAAACAAACACTATTATCTGATCTCTGTCTCACAGACTGCAATTATGTAGAAACATACATTTTTCCATCATTTTGTTATCCTCTTGCTCCATTCAGCACTCATTTCCTCATCTGCTCAATCATGCTGCTCCTGCTCCTTCATCACTTAAGCTCACTCTCTCATTTCAGCGTGTTTATCTCTCTCGTCTCTTTCTCTAAATGAGTAAAATTCTGCACTTCGCTCGATGACATGCATCCTCCTCAGCAATTAGTGCCTGCTAATGACCGATTAAATAGCGATCATGTACTTTTAGCTGCAGGGAAAAATGAGTAATGTAATTGAGGCACTGTACATAGCCCTAACTGTTCTGTCATTCTGCTAATATCCATTATGCCTTCAAAAAGGCCTGATTAACCTTAATTCTTAATCAGCTCAGCTTGCGTCAAAAGACGGCGTAGTTGGAAGCGTTTTATTTTTTTGTTGCAGAAAGGAGATTAGCAATGCTTTAGCAATGAATTCATGCATAGATTGGTTAAGGGAAGATATTTGGAAAGGAGGTGTTATGGCCTGGAGAACCTGCTTTCTTTCCTGATATATGAAGCACCATGGATCATTTCAGTATCAGCATTCAATTTGGTCGAGGAGCATAGGCATTCCACTATTTTGCTGATCTTCCCTGTGCACGTATACTCGCTGAACTAAGGATGTAAAAATAGAGGGGTTTGACTGTGTATACTGATTTGATAACTAATGAATGTTATGACAGAGACTTACACCATTCTCTCCTATTTATAAACCAGACAGAGAGCCTATGCTAGCAGCTCTGAGGCTGTTCTACAGCGGCACATTGGGCTAAATGCTAATGTCACCATGCTAACATGATGACGGTGACAAAATGATATTTTGCAGGTATAGGCCTCATATTTACCACGTGCTTTGTCTTAATTTAGCTCGTTAGCGTTCTAACATTTGCTAATAAGCACTAAACACTAGTAAATGATGGGATTAATTTAGCAGGGCAATTGGTCATAAACCAAAGTGTTAGATGGATTAAAATGTTGACCTGATGATTCCGCTAGATTAAAAGTTTATGGATCACCAAAGTGGTTTCCATTAATCTTGAGGGAACCACATTTTCCGTCCATTTGGCAAATAGTAGTTGAGACATGGATGAAAAGTCAGGGGATTATCTAAATCGGTAGGGTTGATTTTCTGGGGAATGTCTGTAAAAGAAATCCTGCAAATATATCCAACGGTTGTTGAGATCTTTCAGTCTGGACCAAAGTATCGACAGACATTGCCACCCTAACCCATAATACTAGCATTGCTATAAAGAGAAACCACGTATTCCTAGTTTGAAATGAGGGACTTTTTGTTTACAGAAGTCGTCGTCATTTTTCTGAGACATGCAGTTGACAACACTCATCCATACACACACGCAGGGAGTTATTACTGTCTGTACTGATGCAGCCAACACTGATGTTATCCGCCTAATGAATATCCTAAACACAGGCAGTTTAATCCACTAACTTCAGGGTTTTCCGTATACTCAGGTAGAGGAGGAAATGAGATAAAGGTTGCAGAGGAGGCTTGTTCCCTGAGGAGTCCATCCATCAAAGCATTATTCTGTTGTGTGAAAAGCGTTATTTATTGATGCAAGTTGAAGTAGGCCTACCTTCCTTATTTTCAAGACTGTGATGCAGAAAAACAAAAACAAAACAAGTAAAAACTACATTCCAATGACAAGTGTGTTTTCATTCAGTATAAATACAATTTTACGTCTGAAAAAGGGAACTGACGATTTGCAAAGATGGGCATCTCTTGCAGTGTGTACTCTGCCTGTATTGCTCACTCCTCCCAGGTTTCATCGGGCTCATTTAAAACACATTAGGCTGTTAGAGCGCTGTCAGGCCCCAGCGATGAGAGAGAAGCCTGTCTATTTTTAATGCTACTTGGGGGCCGTCTGGTTGCCCCAGTCTCTCATCTCAGCCCACAGGAAACTCTCTCCAGCCTGATAAGGAACAGAGCACGCCGCCCAAGGAGCCAAGCCCCCGCTGACATTTTCCCAGCTAGCTCCTGCCTTATTGCTCCCTGTGATTATAGTGCAGGGGTAACAATATAGTACAATTTGCCCTCCTTGGACTTTTCTTATTTCTATACTTTTGAGCCTTATGCCAGTCGAAATAGGGCAAACCTACCTCAAGTCCCTTAACCCACATTTTAAATAGTGGAATCAAGCTTAATCCATCTTTTTAGGGTTTAAAATGTAATATATATATATATATAAGTTGTAGTAAGAACTGTGAAATAGCTGCAAGTATTGAGCAACCTTTTTTTAAGTAATTGACAGCTAGAGGTTACATCTCATCCATTTACATCAGACTACAGTATAAACCTGATGTTAGTCAATTGCATCAACAAAATCAAATAATCTCATATCTTATTTATGATGAAGTGCCCTCTAGGTTGCCCTTTTAGAGAAAATACGTGATGCAATTTCCTCTTTGGTGGCCCTATGGTAGATAAAACTTGCTGAGGTGCCCTTAAAGTAGAGGAAACATGATGAAGTTCTCTCTGGGGTGCCCTTCCAGAAGAGAAAACATGATACAGTGCCATATAGGGTGCCCTTCCAGTAGATACAAATGAGAAAGTGCCCTCCCAGTTGAGGGAACATGATAAAGTTCCCTCTTGGATGCCCCTGTGGTAGATACAACTTGATGAAGTGCCCTCTAAGGTGCCCTTCCAGAGGAGAAAACATGATGAAGGTCTGTCTTGGATGTTCCTATGGTAGATAAAACATGATTAGGTGCCCCTTCTAGTGGAGAAAACATGATGAAATGCTTTCTTGGATGCCCCATACTAGTTGAACGTTCCTTCTAGTGTACCCTTCACCTGGAGAAATGAGATGCAGTGCACTAATGGGTGCCTTTAAATTGTGATGCAGTGCCATATAGGCTGCCCTACATGCTAGAAAACTTTATGCGCGCTGGTGCCCCACTACATGCAGCTAGTGCCCTTGATATTTTATGTCCCTCAGACAGCCAGAGTCCGCCACTGGGGACTTGATCGGCTTGTTCGTGATGTGACTTTTACCTGTCGCCAGACAGAAACTCAGCTTTAAGGCTGACTCTGTCTGAGAGAGTGCATGCATGTGTGTGTGTGTGTGTGTGTGCGTGTGTGTGTGTAAGTGCTCACCCCATTCTGGGGAGCTCCATCCATCATTATGTGGAAGAGCCAAATCGTTGCCAATATCCCTCTTTGCTCTTCCAGTCCATCCATTTTCCATCTAATCGGTCTACCACGTAGCCTACTGTAAAGATTGATATAGTCCACATCCATATAATCTACACCAGACACTCAATTTCAGCCCAGTCTCAACTGCAGTAGTGCAGCTAAAGTGACTATTATTCACCAAATGTCACAAATGTGTTCTGCTGATCTGAAATCAGTTTGGTTTTTCAGGATGCGATGAATCAGATGTTTGAAAGGAAAATCTAATCTCGTACTTTCAGCATTTGGACCAATCTGTGGGATTTCACGATATACTGTATGTATCTAATACAGATATAGTGACAACTTAGAGTTGGTGATTTTTCTTGCAGCAGCACTGCGTAGGCAGAGGCAGGGTCACTGAGTGCATTGTATGTACTCGCTAGGCAGGAATTCACTGATGAGGTTGAATTCATAGCGCGTCTGTTGCGTTTTGTGGTTCTTTCACAAACCATTTATCTACGTATTGATTTTTGCTCAGTATGCCCTTCGTTCCGCTTCTGGGTAAACTCTGCTGCTGTGCCATATGTTTGTATCTGGCAGGCGTGCTGCAGGTCAGCGGGATGCGTGTATACACCAACGGGGACATGGAGGCCGTCAACGGGACGGATGTTCGTCTGAAATGCACATTCCAGAGCTCCGATTCCATCAACCCCAACACCATCAGCATCTCCTGGAGCTTCAGACCCCTCAAACCAGGCCGAGAAGAGTCGGTGAGTGTGTGTGTGTGAACAAACCTTAAACCTCCCTCATTGTGTGTGAGCATATTGAGAAGATGCAGCAGGTCTGGTTTTATTTATTGTCTTTATTTCTCTGTGAGTTTAAAGTACCTTCCTTCTTTCAGACTCAGTTTGGTATTTCCATCCGTGACAATCCATCCAAATCAAAGCCATTGTTGCTCTGACTAAATCTACCCATCAATTTCCACCTTTAGGTGTTCTACTACCATCAGCAGGCATATCCTCCGTTAGATGGCATTTTCAGGAAGCGCGTCAGTTGGGACGGCGACGTCATGGGCCGTGACGCCTCCATCGTACTTCAGCAGGTCAAGTTCACCTACAACGGCACTTACATCTGCCAGGTCAAGAACCCGCCGGATGTCCACGGCACGGTTGGAGAGATTCGACTCCGTGTCGTCACCACAGGTCGGCACTCTGACACTTTCAGACACATATTTCTTTACATATACCAAGGATATATTTGTATTTGATCTGTCTCTGAAAACATCCAATCAACTCTTGCTGAAAGTAAAAAAAGGGAGGACAGCACAGGATAATTAAAACCTCCTAAGCCCTAGCCCTATTTTTAGGCCTCTGCTCGAAATTTGCATACCCATACTCAAAAGAGTGCATCTTTGCAACCACAAGGTCTATTTGAATAATTGTTGTGTTGTAATAAAGGGAACACTTGTGAGATTTGTTCAGATGTGTAAATATCAGTGTATATGTTACTGGTTAAGAGTAAATGAACATGGCACACAGCTCAAATTGAAAAGTTTCAGGTTCGCCTGAAAAAAAAAGCCCTTTTATTGTTATTATTTCATTGAAATGATGCAGCCCCCAGCCTAAAACATCTCCCAAATTATAGCACATATATGTGAACAGTCTCGTAATCTCTGTAAACCAGAATATGGAAGAAAAATAAATATGTGCATTCAGTGGTTTGGTTCTGAAATTGTAATACATGCTCGTGTTCAATCGTCCAAAAATTAATAATCCAAGAGGTTTTAAGCAAAGGAAAATAATATTTAATTTCAGAGAAACTGCTGATTTGCATTTGATTGCAATCCATCCAACAGACCCAATCGTTGAGTCACTTTATTCAAAACCACAGTTCTCAGTCTAGATATCTAAAACTAATCCAGCAGATGTTGAGATACTTCACAGCGTAAGTGAAAATTGACAAGAAAAGTCAAGGAATAAACTGTAGGATTCATCCTCTGGAGACCACGCATGTTTGTACAAAGGGGCCATGGGAGCCCATCCAATAGTTTTTGAAATACAGTATTTCAGTGAAAACCACAAATGTAAGACAGTGTATTAGGGAAGGGGTAATATTCCAGGAAAAAACTCTCTTTTTTTCTGTGTTCTTCTATGAACATAGTAAATACTAATATTGTAGAAGTTACAGGAAAGACGTATAACAACCGAGTCCACATTTCTGCTCTACATCTTGGGGCCAGACCCAGACGTGCTTTAAAAGTGATCAGTAAAATCTCAAAAATCAATTCTAAAACGAACAGGGAGCCAATGGAGAGAAGCCAGGATGGGGCGATGTGATGTAGTCTGTTAGGACCAATGAGAAGCCGAGCTGCTGCATTCTGATTGCTGCATAGATAACAGCTTCCTGCAGACACACAGGTACAAATACACAACGCCTCTGAGGAGTTGTTGGTGTTGTTGCTATATCAAGCAAGCATGCTCAGTCTGCATTCTCTGTGTTTCCTTCTCACCCCACAGCCTCTTTCTCCGAACTTCTCCTCCTGGCGCTGGCTGTCGGGGGCGGCATCGCCGCTGTGGTCATCTTCCTCATCATCATTATGTCCTGCAGGCGGTGCAAGAAGAGGAGACAGAGACAGCATGAAGGGAACGAGGAGGCTCCCCGCAAAGAGAGAAAAGACCCCACTGTGTGGTAAGACCAAGAGAAAGACAGAAGGGGGTGGAAGAAGGGGACAGAGAGAGGAACCGAAGAATTTCACACTTCCTCTCTCGCTCTTTGTTCAACTGTGGGGATCGGGGCATGTGGCGCTCCTTCTTGGGGTCTGGGGCTCTTTTCCTTCTGGACGTTTCACCTCCACCTTCCACTCCAACCGCAGTCTTTGGATCCCAAACCTGGACCATAGATGATGGGCAGCTGTCACTAACCAGATATAAATTAAGAAAGTGCCTTTGTATAGGATGCTAGATACAGAACTTAAGCCAGACTGTTGTGTAGCTTTTATGATGTCACCACGTGCCTTTCACTTCTAGAGAGAAACAACTATATTATCAGTTCATCTTTGCCGGTTCAGCTAAATGGGCTTCAAAAACACATTTCCTGTTTAGAGTAAATGTTTTGATGATGTAGAGGTCGAACAATGGTATATTCCTGCTGTTTATTTCCTTACTAATACATTTCGAACCCCAACAATGCAGTACAAGCCGCATGTTTGATATATTGTTTCAACAAACAGTAGAAACTGTGGAACAATGAATGAGCAGCTTCCTAGCTTCTATTGAAATTTTGTTTTAATTACCAGATGATACATGATGAAACCCCATGCATATCTGTGATCTGTATCTATCAACCCTCATTTCAAAAGTTGTATATCAGCTGTCTGTTCCACTTTACTGTGGTTCTTCTGAATCCGCAGGAGGATGTCCGTGTACATGTGTGTTTTGGTTCACTACTGGAGTTATATTGCTGTATTTTTCTGAGATTCTGTGGTGTGATTAGCCTGATGTTGAGGTTCCTGCAGAAATGATCAAGGTGCTATCAAATAATCAAAACCTGATGGAGAGCACTTGTTGGAAACAGACATTTCACACAGTACTTTTGTAAAAAACAAACAAAAAAAACCCCAACTTACTAGCACGAGATGAGATATCAATTCTAAATGTCATTGACAAAGTAACACATCTTTTTAACAAGTAGCCTCTCTGGTGACCAATTGTCTGTTTATAACAATGAGCTGTTTTGTCAAAAAAACATCTTTTTTTTTCTGGGCACGTGGGACTTCTTTGTTTCAATCTTGGGTTTTCAGATCTCTCTGTAAAAGGCGCCATAACTGGTTACTGTCACAACTGTGCTGCGATACTGTAACTCACTTTATTCATCAGACTAAGCACCTCAAGGAAAAGTTGACAACTTTGCTGTCATCTTGGTCTTGATCAGATTTGTTCAAACTTCAAACCCACTCACTGAAAAACTTGGCGAAGGAAGGAAATATTTGTCACCCAATCAGATGGCGATGCGTAAACAGATGAATGATCCAACCTTCGCTCTCAACTTGGGACAACTTAAACCTGTGTGACACTAACCCTTTGTTCCTGCTGCTGTGCTTGTGTTGTCTGCTCGTCTTTGTCCTGTCCTCATTGTGTGTGACTTATGCACATGCACGCACATACATAATTCATGAATATGTCATGCATGGATTCATATCACGCTCTGTGTTTGTATGTGTGTGTGTGTGTGTGTGTGCGTGTGTGTGCTATGTTTCTCCCCCCGGTGCATGTCTCCCTCTCCCCTCTGTGTATGTCCCAGCCACCCATCGAGGGCCGTCCACCTGTATCTGTCAGAGACGTCCATAGAGATTGACAGTTCGGACGGCATGATCTCAGATGCCAGCACCAAAAGCATGAGCTCCTCGGAGGAGGAGGGCCCGAGCTCAGACGAAGAGGAGGACGAGGACGACTCCGACTGAGGATGTAGGGACAGTCAGGGAGACAGAAAGACTGATGTGAAACCAGCAAGGAACCCCGCTGGAGGGATGCCCAGATGGCACCTGTGGATTTCGTTTCGAGCGGAGACCTGATAAAGACCGCGCTGCTGACTCTGTGTCGAAAAACAAGCACATTGTTCAAGAAAAATGGAAAGAAAGTTATGTTTAAAGAGTAAGAACAAAGAGATTAGAGCGATGAAGGTCGAGGCTTCAGAAGCAGAGTCATTTTACTTTTGAGAGAATCCAGATATATCCACATGAAGGAAGAAATGCTGGATTTTACCTGCGAGGCTTCGGAAAAGAAAAGCATTATAATCCTGAAGCTGGCTACTGTGTCCTGAAAGGAAGAAGTGCCAAATCAGGCTCAACAACTAACTGTTGTCTCACACGGATCTTGTTAAGTCTTGCAAGGCTGAAAACCTTTCTTTGGTTGGCTTTATAGACAACAATAAGTCAAATCTGTGAGATTCTCACTCACATGCTTTGCCAAAGCATTGTAGATGACGCAGGTCTTGCATATATGCACAACCATACCTGCCAGTCGCAGAGCACTTGTTAGAAGCAGTTTCATCCTCCAGTTGTAGGCTTTAGGGGGCTTATGTCACATCGGATTACTTGGATAAAAGAGCATAACTGTGATGTTGCTGTCATTAAGTCTTCAGGCCAAATACTTGATCAGCTAGCGAGCAAACGCATGCACGGACCTGTCCTGAGTGTTGTGTGGTGACACACAGTCAGATCTGAAAACCCTTCGATTGCAACAGCCTTTTATCTCTCCGTGCATCTGTGAATGCATTACGTCTACTAACAAATGATATGTGTGTAGATTATTTTTTTCTTTCGATTTTTCTTTTATAGGAAGTAATACCAGAAGTATTTGATCACATTGTTAAAAAATGTCACTGTATGTGTTTGTTATAGAGCTTTTATATATATATATATATAAATATATAAAAAGATTTTCTAATAAAAATGCCTTTAAATGTTTACCACATTGGGTCATGTTACATTTCACTTCACAGAGGTGATCTTGGCAGACACCAGCTGGGCCATAAATAATCACACCTAACTTGGGAAGATTTGAGAGAGCTCATCTATTATGTAAGAGAAGAATCTTGTTATCCATCATTTATTATGCACCATTATCTTGAATGCACTTCATCCAGTTGTGTGCTTATGGTGTGTCCGTCTGCACAGCTCTTCACTTGTTTACCTGTAAACATTACTGCAGTGAATCAGTGTTTAATTTGTTGCACGTCCAATATGTCTGCCTCTGTGACTGCTGGCTAGTTTATCGGATGAGAGTGTTCATGACTATGAATATCTTACTCGTGTTACACATCTTCGTGCTTGGGGGTTTGTGCGTTTGTGGGCATTGATCAAAGTCTATACCTGCGGGTGTAGCTTTAGTTACTGACCGACAGACCTAAAGTGTGTGTGTGTGTGTGTGTGTGTGTGTGTGTGTGTGTGTGTGTGTGTGTGTGTGTGAGTGTAGTTGTGGGCAGAGCATGGTTGACGAGCACTAAAAAGAGGGAAAGGAGGGGGGAGACAGAGTCCGTTTATCTAAGCTAAATAATTACATTCTGTTGTAGAGGAAGGCTACTAGTAATGAACTGATAAAACAACAGTGGGGTCTCTAGATAATCTTATTTGTATCACCAAAGTGTCTGTTAATTACTCTGGCAGAGCGCAGACATTGGCCTCCTAATAATCCTGCCACTTCAGTAATCAATTGTGGGTGTGGAAACAAACATGTTTCAGGCTTATTAGAGTTCATGGGCAGAAACAATATGACAGTCACGTACGGGAAATCAACATTTTGTGGACGTAATGTGACAAATATTTTTTTTTTTCAGCCTGGAAATGAATTTAATATCAGAACAGTTTACTATCTTAAAACCAAACATTGTAGAGAAGGCACATATGCTATTTTCTCCAGTGACAGCATGGTAAATAGACCAGAATGCAATGCAACACACGGAGCACTTTACATTTTGAGTGAAAAATATGACGTTTTTTCTTTTGACTGTTGCTATGCGATCATCGCTGCTGTCACTCGCTCCACCCAGACAAACACAAAAACACATCTGCGTGCTGCAAGTTCATGCCCGTTCTCTGGTGATTGCCAAATGGCAAATTTAGGAAAGTAGGGAAAGAAAATGAGAGATATTAAATATCTGTTGCTGCTGAGCAATCGGCTGGAACACCAGGCAGATATTAGCATGTTGTTCCCAACACCTCCTCCTGTTTTAATGTCCTACCTGCATCAACATGATGGTAGCAGGCAATGCGAGCCAAACTCCTGGGAGAGGTGCTCTCAACCATTCCTTGTTCATGACTCATTTAACGAGCCATTCTCAGCCACAATGCGTTCGTTACTGCAACACGCGTGAATCCTTTCTGTAAGCAATAGGGTTTGTTTGATGAAGGGAGGAAGGACACATAGTTCTTTCTCTCTCTCTCCCACTTGGTCTATGTCTTGCTTCATCTCTCTCCCTTGATTTTTCCGTTTGCTGCATTCCACACCTTAGGAAGGGTTGTACCTGGCCCGTTAATGTGGAGAGGCACTAAATCCCTTCACACATACTTACACACTAACTCACTTGTGACACACAGGCTTGGCACGACAGGTTGTGGAAAGAGAAAACAAATCACCTCACTGACCGTGCGACTGAATGTCGCACTGTGACTTATATGGACACCCCAACACACACACACACACACCCATGTGCACTCAAACACTACAGTTACTAATCCATTCAATCAAAAGGTGGAGAGTCAGCTTTATTTGCCTTCGTGTACTGCATTGAGTAGGGCCTCCTATAGCTATTGTGCATGAGTAATGCTGCCATACTCATTTGTGACAGCCCTAAGAAAAGTGTCTGCATTATAACTTTAAAAATACACTGAGTGCACTGGAGTGCATTGGGTACAACTTTTCATCAACTATTCGGTACATAGAGTGCATATAAACTGATGAAAAGACAGAAAGGCTCTCACGTTTTCTTCGGCTGAAGGATAATAGTTACGTACACCGTCTGGCACCAACAATTTAAATCACCTTTATTAGTCCCCTCCCGTGTTGACAACAGAAGAACAGGTCTCTTGTTGACCAGAGTCGCCAGAAAACCAGTGAGTTGGGACTGAGAAGATTTCAGCCGAAACTGAGACCACTCTACTGTAACCAGACAGAGAGCCCCTGTATTCACACACACAATACGCAACACAATGTAATGATGTGTGTGTGTGTGCGGGAGGAGCCAGGTAAGAGGCATTCAACTTTATCTTCCAACAAAAGATGGGGAATCTCTATCAAACTCAAGCAGATTATTCTGTGTAATATAGTTACACACAATACATGTGGAACGCATACGTTCTGAAAGCTCCCAGGTTAGGCAAGTCTTTTAACTCTGCATCTATAAAAAAAAGGAATTGGTATCTCTGCCCCAGTGTGGGAACTGTTACATAATATTGTTAACAGATGCAATACAAACTCCGTGCTGGTGAATGAATGCGGGGAAGAGCAAACCTGCACCAATCTCTCTCTACATCTCCAGCATCCACAGAGATCGGCAGCGAGTTTGGAGTTTGGAAGGAACCGAACATAAACACAAAGGGCCGCCAGGTGAGAGCATGAGGCAAAAATGCTGTGTGCTTTACTGCACCTGTCTATGGGGGAATTTCTGGACCCCTGTCAAAAGGTAAACAGTGATAAAACTTTCACCCAAATTTCCTCTTCATTATGCCTGAAACTCACTGTCCAGACTGCTTTCTTACATTCATTATTTCCACATGGTCTGCGATTAATTGGAAGTTAGTTATGCATTAATTTTTATTTATTGTATGGCATCTCTACTTTCCACTTATTAGAGAGCCTCTAGGCATGGCTGCTTTTTAATTTTGAATCAAGTTAGGTTGCAAAGTTAATAATAAGCGTTTTGCTCATACTCATTAATTCTGCATCAAATTAGTTTTCTGCAACACGATTAGCTTTTTTTTTCAGAGTACACAGGATTATTTGTTTAGAAATTGTTTTTCTCGTGGCGCCATGCTGTTATGTATTTAACTCCAAATAAAACGCTGCTTATATAGCTTGTAGTTCTGGCAAACACTGAATCAGATTATGGCACACATCTGTTTTATACACAGTGTATTTGAGGGAGCAGGACCCAGAGTAACAGAGGATGCTGCTCTCATTCGATATCCTCTGATATGAAATGAAATGGGGTTACACAACACGACTACAGCATCTCTGTTGTCAGGATGGAGGAAACGCTGCAGGCAGACCAGATGGATGTAAAGATGTAACTGACAAATCCAGCCCAAATCAAGGCATAAATAAACTTCAAAAGGACTCTGTATAAACATGTAGTGGAGAGATAAAGCATTACACCGGAGTGAAAATGAACCAGCAAAGGCTTCTCCCATTAGAGATAATTACAACAGTAAAGACAGGAGATTGGGGACAGGGATATAGCAGGGGAGTCCCACTAGAGCATCTGTGGTTTCAAACAGAAGCTGGCTGGGGAGATAAAGTAAGGACTTGGCCTCTGGCCGCCACACAGAGGGGTCACACGAGGGTAAAGAGAATGTGTTGTATTTTAATATGTTTTTATTTTGACTTCACAGCCCAGGCCTATTTTGAAAGTCAAACTGCCTCACCTAACATTTCATTTTTCACAATCAACACTTGATGAAGGCACTTGCAAATGACAAGGTCGTATGTAAACCATATACTTTGGTGTTTCATTTTTACCTCTTTGCTTAGGATTTCATTGAACTTATTTTACAAAATGAGGAAGATGCTACGAGATAATGAGAATAAATATGAAACAAAAGAAATCATACCCTCCAAGCTAAAAAATAAATCCGGTTTGAATTGATCTTCAGTATGAGTAATTAAATCCCTCCATACGAAACATATTTGCCTTCTGAAAAGAACTAGAATATTATTATTATTTGTTATCATCATTATTTTTTTATTAGAATTTATTTACATATTCACTTATGGGTTCTCTGTAATGTCCAAGTTATTTTTCAAAAAAGCAGCTTGTTAAACTCTAGTCCCTTTTACAAATGATTAGCAAATTTAAGAGTCTATTTATTGTACAGACCCATATCATATTATTAAAGGACTTAATAGTTGATATAGTGTCTCAGACAGCACACGCACATCATAGGGGACGTCTTCCTCCCTTCATTTAAGTGTTACAGTTAGATGTTGTTCTACTCTCAGGGATCCGTCCGCCACTTCCTGATACACCTGTTTGTCAGGTAGGGCTGTCCGCCCGCGCAGTCTGCACAGGCGCCACGGAGAAACTGAGTCATGACCACGTAGATAATGGACGGAGTTTTTCCAAAGCTTTGACGCAACTTGAGACTTTTATCGTCATGCGAGTGAACCCGTTTCCACAACTTAAAATGCGTCGACCACGTCGATGGAGCGGCTCTCTGAACGTCGTGTTGCTGCTGTATCTTGTCGTCTTTCTCGGTGAGTAAAACAGGCCGCAGCTCCGCCGCGTATCCGCGTCTCTGTGTGTTTCAACACACCGGAGCGAAACTCCGTCTCACTGAATGTTTGTCCCCGGGACGTACAGGCTACTAACCGGGCCGGTTTTGGAATTCCCTGTAACATGAGCTCACATTTTATTGTTCACGTTTAATTTCGATGCCAACATGAAAACAGTTGATCTACAGCTCAGTAAACACTGTCAAACTCCACGAAGAGACACTGCCCCGTGTTTTGTTTTTAGGTGGTTTGCGCAGTCTCTGCTTTAGCCTAATGGCGCATTTAAAGTCATACATGTTGGTCAGTTACTGATTTAAATTAGTTTTAACAAGTCAAAATAGCCCATTTAAATATATTCCACTGTAAGCTGCCTCTGAGGGGCTACAGGAGCAGAGCAGTGTGAAAGAACATGCTCGGAGGGATCCTGACAGCAGGTATGCGGTGAGTTAAGAGCACTGTCTCTTTGCCAATTGCATTACAAACATGGCTCTGAACTGTGGGCAGCTGTTTAACTCCCTCTGAAATCCATCTGATCTGTTTTTTGTTTGTTGAAGTAATAAAAATGCAGTAATGGCTGCCGTGTGTCTTGGTCAGAGCACAGGGCTGCATAAAAAAAGATGTTGCTGCAGATTCGTATCATTATGGTTTGTCTTTATTTGATTAGTTTGGGAACGTTGTCTGCCAATAGACAATACATTTGATGCCTTCTTTCTCTCCTGTAATTGTTTTTTCTTCCTCTCTTAAAAATGTTATGTCCATTCGTCTTGTAGGAACTAGGTGTCGACATCACCACTGATGAGCTGCCAGCTGCCAGGTCCCACCACTAATTACTAGATCGACACAATCACGTCTTCAAGTTCAAGAGGCCCCTCTGCTTGATTTTCCACGTTTACAGAAGAGATAGCTTTGTTCATGTCGCATCGCTCACCCCCCCCCCCCCCCCCCCCCGTGGAGGTCTTTGTAGATGAGTCGGGCTGATGGCGTGGTATCTTTAGCGTAGCGTGAACTTTGTCCTTATCGCAGGCTATTTCAGGTCTCGGATGGAAAATGTGGTCAGTGTGAGACGGGATGTATCAGAACTGAGAGTCGCTTCATCATTGGAGGAAAAAAGCAGTTAGAGGCTTGCGCTTTGAAATGGAGGACTGTTTTCATCTATGTCCAAATAGCCACACATGTGTAGTAATGTCACAAATGGGGCGTTAACATGCAAATATAACCAGTTTTCTATGTTGACAGTAAACAGCCAGGAGGGACAATGACACATTTTGACGGCACCTTGTGTTTTCAGCCACGCTGGCAATGTCCGTCCACCACTTGGGTCCAGACTGACATATCTTAACTATGGGATGGATTGCTGTAAAATAGCTAAAGATATTAAAGGCCCCAAGAGGATGAATTCTAATGACTTTGGTGATCCTCCAGCTTTTCCTCTAGCGTGACCAACAGGTCACAGCTTTCATTTATTCAAGGAAATGGCTTCATATCTACCAGTTGGATATAATAGTATAACAGATATTCTGTGTTGTGGAGGAAAAGAGTGGTGCCTTCATCTTTGTCACTTTGTTGGTTGTGGATATATTATCCTACACCAGCTGGCCTGGCATGCTTGGCTTCTACGCCTCTCTTGAGTAATGGAAATCAACTGAACCCAGTATTTATTAGGAAAAGTGGCTTTATAATGACTCAATGTTATACAATATTGTAAAGCTGTCTTGTTCATGGGTACAGCCGAGCAAGCCCCTCGAGTATACTTTGTTGCGAACATTGCTTTGGTCGGCCTCCCTTTGCATTCTGAATAATGTGATAACAATGAAAAATCCAGAGACACATGGACAAAGCTCTATAAGCACGCCGAAGACAGACGTGTAGCGATCGGATACAGCGAGAGAGGCTGGTGAGGAACTTGTGTGAGAATTCCTTCAGTGTTTATCTGGAGGAATTTGCTGTGCCGACACTTTCACGTCACCGCATTGCGGGTATGTATGTGCTGTCAGGTTTGTTTAGTCACTAACTTGCAGTAAGTGAGTAAAATGTCTCACTCACAATGTGTCCTCCTTTCTTTTTGTCCATGAAGGAAAAGGGGGCTCACCCAGACATGTAAATCTGCTCATATCACCTTTCCCTTTTTTCTTTTTCATCCTTTGTCGCTCTAACATCATCTTTTTGTACGCTCCTTCTCTCCTCCGATCCTCAGCCCCGTCCCCGGTCTCCTCCATCATAGTGAACACCCCGGCAGAGCTACATGCAGCTAAAGGGGACGCCGTCACATTGTCCTGCACTTTTACTTCCACCAGTAGGCCGACCAGTAAGATGACGGTCGACTGGTCCTACAGGCCCCAGAGTGGAGGGGCTCCGCTGACGGTGAGTAGACATTTATCAGAACTGTCAACAAAAATGAATGCTTCTGTGGCCACACTGGATTACAGTACTGTCTCAATAAGAGCTGAAACGATTAGTTGATCAGGATGATAATCCATCTATTGTTTCACTCATTTAAAAATCACTGCTTCCAGCCAGTAAAATATTTGCTAGTTTTCTTTGCACACTATGAAAATACTTTGAATATTTAGGATTTTTTTGCCTGACGAAACAAGTAATTTGCAGATGTCACCTTTGTGCTTCTGACAGAGTTACATAACATGATTTAAAAACAGGACAAAATCCCCCTCCTAATATATGTTCAACAATTAAAACAATCACTAGTTGCAGCCTCAATTAGTTTTAACCGCTATAATGTTTACTGAACTTTCGGTGCTGCTAAGTTATTTCCATTTATTTAGTAAGATTGCTCAGGTATGTGACCTCCATGGCTCCCTCTGTACAAACATGACTTGTTTGAATATCTGGCTGCTTTATTTGCACATTCGTGGCCGGCCTGACTCTTGATTCCTGAACCCTCACGAGCCCGTGCGCCCTGAAGCAAACTCCTCAGCCCAATGTGTGTACCGCTCAGCTTTATTTATTAACATCACCGTTGAGCTAATGTGCAGGTCTATGCCCATTCACATTCCACAGCCCAGCCTTTATGTCTTCCGGAGGAAACCCCGGCTGGTCAGCTCCCATAATACCCCTCTTCCTATGTGGTGATCAGATGTTTCCTTCTCAACCCGTAACTGCACTCAGTCCTCTAACCCCGCACAGTCCGCGTTCAGTTTCAGCGACCAAGCCACTAAAAATCCACCACATAATTTAAGAAGTTCCATTTGTATTTGAAGATAACCATCGAGTGTGGTATTGTGTAATTGCATTTGGACCATGGGAATCCATAGTGTGGTGGCGGCAACCCTATATGCTCTCATTTCCTATAGGAGCACTCAGGAGTTAAGTGGAGGCTAATGTTTTGTGGCTCCGCTGTTATGGAGTGCTGTTGGTTTAGTCATTAAGATGCAGTTGTTTGGCGTGTTGAGGGAGGAGAAGAGGAAGGGCTTGGTACACTGTGTGTGTGTGTGTGTGTCAGTGTGTGTGTGTCAGTGTGTGTGTGTCAGTCAGCAGATTGCGTGGTATTACTCCACAAAACTGGTATTCCTAAGAAAGGTGTGCCGGCCGCTGCCTGAGGAAACGCCGCAGCAGTGCCTGTACGTCCTTCAAGCCACGACTAGTTTGTTCTCTTTATCACAAATTAAACAAGTGTGGCAGTTTCTTAACACGGCCCAAAGATGCAACCAAGTATGGAAGTTTTTTTTTTTTTTTTCTTTTTTTTTTTTTTTCTTTCTGTTTCTCAGCCTTCATTTACTTTCCATCCAATTTCATTAACGGTTCTGGCAGGTTGGTTGGCCTGTGTGTCCCCAGTCGTATATCACACTGGGTAAGTGGGTAAGACCATGAATACGCATGTGAAAAGCGCCGTCAGAAAATACGATTTTTTTTTTTTTTGCAGCCCAAGCTTTCGTATCAATCTGTATTGCTGCAGTGCTTCAGTGACTTGCATAATTACCTCAGTCCTGATGAGAATTCATTTATTTAGATCGGAGCGGAGAGGCCGAATGTTCAGTCAAATATCAGCCGATGGTAATTGGAGGAGTTGGCAATTTAATTGAGCGGAGTATGGTTAATAAATCAATTAAGATGATGGAAAATTCAGTCGGGCACTGTTTTAAATGTGCCGAGTCATTGGAAGCTTCTGTCTAAATCATCGTCTGGGTTTGTAGACTGGTTTGCCCCCAGGTGAAAACAATCCAGAAGCCTTGGCCGTGTGGGAGCATTTCCCATGACTTTAAAAGGATCACTGGGTCTAATGTTTGTTTCCAGACTGAGCAGACTCTCGCGTAGCTGCTCTCATGCAGGCCGAGCTTTGCCAAGTCCTCAAATGATCAGCCAGGCCTACGATCAGTCCCTCAGACAAACGCAGCTGATAGACGCACCGTTGTAAAACCATAAAACTATATCAGTGTCCCTGATTGTTCAGATTGATTCTGTGTTTGCTTTAGCTCTTTTTATGCCTCAATTTATTAAAAGGCCATACACAGTTATCTATGTTGACATTATTCCTTGTGTGTAATTTTACTCTCGAGGCGTACAAATGTTTTAGAACCCAGTGTGATGCCATGTGGAGACCGGATTATCCAAACACTGATTTGACACATTTTCAATAAGATGGAAGTTTATTTTTCCTCATATTTTCATGGATAGTACATTACATATATACGTACTTTCCTTGTCTCGATATGCTCCGCTACTGTTTTTTTGAAACCATGTATTGCTTTTCATTGTTAGAAGATCATGCCCTTGGTTGCCTGTTTGCGTCGGTGACTGTGACTGTGTTCGTCCACGGCTAATCTCGCTTTCTGCTGCAGCAAACTGCATAATATTTTGGGTGGCCAGTTATGGCTGCATGCTCAAGGACCTCTTGGGGTTGCGGTGACTCACACTTTTCTGTAAACATCTCTTATTTCCTGTTTTATATCACCATTGACAGCCTGCTTTTATCTGCTGTTCGTAGTCGAGCATTGAGACGTACAGCCGTGTTTCTTTCTGCCAAGAGATTCGTTGGTATTTTGGTGGAAAATGGCTCTTGACGTTGAGAATAGACGTCTCGGGAACCACGTCTGTTTCTGCCGCAACGTCACTCACCTACCACTTTGGTGCTTTTAATAACTAAAACGAAATACTTGCAGCAATTAAACACTCCTCAACCAGTAGATGCGTTTACATCTGCGTAAAAAAAGAACGTTCAATGTTGATAAAGCAGCACTACCTGTAAATCCGTCTGCGTTTATCTATAAGTTAATATAAGGGATTCTTGTTGTCCTCAGCTGATTTCTGCTGTGTGAAAAGCTTCTACTTCAGTTCATCAAATCCCTGCAGCCATCTGCAGCACGACAAATATGTTGAGAAATCCGCAGCATCCGATTTGAGAAGCCAGAGTGCAGTGCAATTATGCGCAGCGTCCGCTGTACAAATGACACCAGGCTGCTACAGAGGGACCACACGCATCAGACTGGTGCATGATAACTCTTGTGAGAGACCTTGGACTACTGGAGCTCATTATTTACGTGCACCACGGCCGCCTTTCCATTCCTTCAGAATACATAAATCTGCAGTTCTTGTTTTATTCGTGAATACATTCAGAAGCAAATGCTGCAGTGTCACATTTTAAGATATGTCGCCATTTACAGTGTGAAATACAGAAACATTTTGACTGAAGTAGCATCGTGTTGATGCGATCATGTACACTGCTTCACCAAACTACTTTTAATTCTTTGCTTCAATCATCATTGCACCATCTCGGGGGTTTTCAACCTTTTGTAACTTAAGGCCCACAAGCTAATTTAGATATATGAATAACTAGCTTTTTGAATTACCGAATTCTTTTATTTTTAATTTAATCTAACCGTTTGGTCAGTACCTCCGCTGCCCTCTAGATGGCGCTCTGATGCCCACCAGTGGGTCCCGGCCCAGTGGTTGAGAACAGCTGCTTTAATTAACTGATAAAAAAACTCCACGCCATCTGCCTCATGCAGATTTGTGCCCCGTCCAGATAACAACATGATTTCATGGAGAAGGCGACGTTTCATTCGTTGAGCTCTTGTCGTCATGCACTGTGATTGGCACAGCTGTTTCAGAGGGATGAGAACAGTAATGTGATTGGCACAGCTGTTTCAGAGGGATGAGAACAGTAATGTGATTGGCACAGCTGTTTCAGAGGGATGAGAACAGTAATGTGATTGGCACAGCTGTTTCAGAGGGATGAGAACAGTAATGTGATTGGCACAGCTGTTTCAGAGGGATGAGAACAGTAATGTGATTGGCTGACCACACCCTCTGGTTTAGATTCCTCTTCACTCGGCCCTTTTGCACTTTGCGCTGCTGCACCTACATGGGTTAAAATAGCAGGTGTGCTCGGAGACACCCACACAGTCTGTTCCCCCAATACGTAGCTGCACTTGTGCAATTAAAATGTGGCTCTATAGTTTTAATGTGGAAGGAGTTGCATAGATTGGTCGGCTGCAAAAACATCGTTTACACGTTTTTAGAGGAAATCGATAACTCCATTCTGCTGCAGCTCTGATTTTATCCTGCAAATAATTTAAAAGCCATTTATGTGACTCAACCAGCTCAGTACAAGACGTAGTGAGCAGAGTAATGACCGGTCACTCGTATTGCGTTACTATTTCTTCATCTTAAAGTTAGGGTTGGCAACTAGCAAGAGTACGCTAGCTTTAAAAAATGATCCAACCTAAAAATCCAGCTCCAAATGTTGCTAAATCGAGCAAGAAAGTCGCCAAGTCGGCAACACTGACAGCCCGTCCCTTCATGCTTCCCTCAAAGGGCACAACCCGCTAATTATAATTATGGACATGAACATATCATGATGAACTTTAACAACAAACTATTGTAAGTACTCTCAGCTGTTCTATTGCAAACCAAGTCTACCTACGTGTACAAATAACAGTAACCTGAACCTGATAACGCGTATTAAACACAAACTCTACTCTCTGAGTTTACTGTGTGAAAAACATATATTGTAGTATCTCTACGTTTCCATTTCCCCTTCTCCACACGCACACACACAGCACACTCACACTCAGGATGTCATGTTGTGGAGAGGTCTGGGTCAGCTTGGCGTGGGAGTAATGACGAGATGGAGTCCGCTCTTGAAAACACAGACTTATGTGGTAAATGTTAAACTAAATTCAGATTTGGAGATACCTGTAGTTCTGAATTTCTCTCTCTCAGCGAGACTCGTGCTCACACACATGCATGTTCTTGGCCTTGTGCTCGATCAGAATTTGATTGGTATTTCTTAG
The DNA here is from genome assembly GCF_050575085.1 of Anarhichas minor. Taxonomy (NCBI): domain Eukaryota; kingdom Metazoa; phylum Chordata; class Actinopteri; order Perciformes; family Anarhichadidae; genus Anarhichas; species Anarhichas minor. The sequence continues at coordinate 2,370,180 of NW_027466472.1, forward strand.
GCTGAACAGGCAGCGCTCTTCACTCTGCTATCAACAATATTGCCAAAAGAAAATGTCCCACCACCATCTGTCCTGCCACCTGTTGCTCAGACACTTTCCCTCAGGCAGAAAAATTACAAGTTAGATTTAGGAGCGATGATGATTCTTATTATATGCAGTCTGAAGAAGAGAGCTGATCGTTGAGATACAGTTTACTTAGGTATTGCTTTCCAGATGAGACTGCTATTCATGATGATAAATGCATAATACATCACCGTTTTGTCACTTTTTCTTCCCTGAATCTTGCCTTTCCTGATCTGTTCGTCACTAAGGCCATCTACTTTGTTATTTCTCCTTCCTCCCAGCACCAAAACACGGTGTTACAGCCTTGCCCACAGCACACTCTATTCGACCACACCCATATGTTTCATGCAAATAAAATGTATATATATTTTTTCTCCCCTCTCCAGTTTTTCCACTTCTCATCACGGGCGTTCCTTCCGCCCGACGGTCAGTTTGTGGGTCGCATCCAGTGGAAGGGAGTCCCGGCGCGCGGGGAAGCTTCCATCTCTCTGATCAACGCCACGCTGAAGGACAACGGGACGTACACGTGCTCCGTCAGAAACCCCCCCGACGTCCACGGGTCGCCGACCTCGCACACGGTGCTCACTGTCACTCCTAAAGGTACGATGGTGCACATGCACGCATGCACAAAAGTGAACAAGCGGGGCCCATTTCTTCACACAATGTCATAATTCTTCATCTGCATATTTAACCTCTTACATTTGGAGTTCCTCCAGTTGCGAGCACACTTGAATGCCTGTAACTTAGCTGGACTCTTATGATACTTTCTGGAGTCCTTATAATATATCATATTTATCTTTCTCGACATGTATGATATTAAATCACGATCACTGGTGTCTGGATTTGGCTTCTTTTTTTTTTTTTTTTTTCTCTCGCTATAAATTGCATACTGTGTATATGAGGAGACGGGCCTGAGAGGAGGAAGTTTAACATTCCCTTGCCAGCCTCATATTTTTCGATAGCAGCCTAATCCAAACATCTATTTGGTGTTTGTGTTAGCCTGTCATGATGTTAGCCATATTGGCTCATACATCGTGGCCTCTGTATGCTTTCAGCAGACTGTAGATTAGAGGCGGGGATGTAGTGGAGGGTAACTCACCACATCGAAGTTACAGATCTAAATGTTTCTGACCTAAATAGATGATGATAAATGACAACAGGGGTTCTTTTTGTTCTGGTTGACGTAGATATAGCGTGTTCATTGATGAGCTTTGGAGTTGCTGTTTCCCTCTGGTTTAAGTGTTTATGCTAAGCTAAGCTAACCGGCTCCTGCTTCAGCTTCATATTTACCATACACACGTGAGAGTGGCATCGATCTTTTCATCCAACTCTCTCGAAAAAACGCATTTTCCTTTAAGTAGTTTTTTTCATAATAGTTTTGTCTTGTTTTGGTGGTCGTCATATTTCTGTTATTAAATTGGTGATTATTTAATGCTAACAAGACACGTGTAGAACTGCTGTATGTGGTGTACATGTCCAGTTTGTATGTGAAGGTAATGTGTGTGTTGGTGAGTGCGGCGTGACGCGGTTGTCACAAACTAGCTTGTTAAAGTGTTTCTAATGACCTCACATCGTCGTCCCCAGTGCCCAGCATTCGCTTCTCTGACGTTGCGGTCCTTCTGGCTTTCGTCCTGCTCCCCTCCGCTATCATCACCCTCATTCTGATTGGACGGATGCTCTGTCCCAAGAAACAGCGCAGCCAATCGCAGGCTTACAGATCGCCCATTGAGGTCACAGAGGGGTGAGTAGATTTACTCAACCAATCACTGCTGTGGGTCTCCTGGGGGCAATGCTAGTCATTGCAGGCTTTGATGGTTATAAATGTGCATCTGCAATGCTAATTTGATGAAGGTTAAACAAGAATTTAAGTGTGAGTTTAAGGTTTGATTTGTTTCAGCTTGTTGTAGAAAGGCGCTGTGAATCAGTGAGGAGTCCAGCAATAAAAAAATCAGCAATTAGCTGATTTACAGGCAGGTTTTTAGTGTAGCAAGTTACTCCCTGTGGTTTGAAGTCACACGGGAGCTGTGCTTGCTCTTTTGACTGATGTAATACCGGAATATAAATGTTAAACAAACCAGTGCTACTCTGTAACGCGTGTTTAACAGATTGCATAAATAACATGGACAGGATTATTTGTGCCGCAACTCTAGCTCTCTTTAGGCCCGGCGTTTTTGTTCATTATGTAAAAAAAAAGTCTATTCGTTTTTTGGGACCACTCTGCAGCTACATCATTGCCTTTTCCGTATATATTGAGGTACTCTAATCTGCAGTGAGATGATCCTGTTACAAAATGCACTGAAGTATAGTCTTACAGCAGGACATTGGGCACATTTCTAAAAGAATAGTAGGAAACATGCTTATTCTTAGAGTATAGAGATGCACCGGTCGACTGGCTACAGGTCGACATTTACACACATGTGCCTTATGATGGTTTTATATCGTACACACACACACACACACACACACACACACGGCGGAGTTTGTTAACCTCGACCAGGGCCACGCTAGCTGTTTCCTCCTGTTTCCAGCCTTTATGCTAAGTAACTATAGCTGCTGGCTCCAACTTTAGGAAAGTTAATTAGCAAATTTCCCAAAATGTTAGAATTGTCATTGTGCTGAATTCAAGTAATTATTTGGTGTAAGTCTGTGAAAATGACGAGCCGTAGCTTGATGTGTTTGTGTTTAGAGCAGATATGAAGTACAGTGTCAAAATGTAACAGGCAGGCTTTTTTTCATGGCACTTGTGAGTGTGATGATCGTCATTACTAACCATGTGTGCTGTCCATTCTGCATTCATCAGAGAGGAGTACGCCGTCCACCCAGCGGAGCCCAAAGCAAAGAGGGCCACGTGCTGTCAGCTATATCTGATGGTACGGTTCAGAACGTTTCATTTTACGTCAACCCATAAATAACTTAATAAGACATGTCTGCCAGATCCATTTCACGTTAAATTTTACATGCCCTCTATGTCTGACAACAGGACTTCAGGGTTTATAAAATATTGATTTTTCCAATGGAGTTGTTTTGTGTGTGTGTGTGAGTGTGAGAGACTGTCTGAACGTAGCTTTATCTGACTCTCTGGTTTTCTGGTCCGTGCAGGACTCGGAGGATGAAGACGAGTATTGCGACCTAAAAAAGAGGCCTCCTGTGGATGACGAGTACGCCGAGTCTCAGTGCTAGACAAACCCTGCTGGTTGGGAGCCGTAACTGCTTAAACCTGCTGGTGCCTCACACGTGGGAGGTACTGAATGCAAATGAATACTGGATCCATGTCTTCTTTGCCACAGTCAACCACTGACCCATTCACTTTGGTGATGTTTACTCTAGGTGGTGACCCCTTTGGAATAATAATTTCCTGAATTATACCGTTTACTACAAGCTCCTAGATTTTCTATGGCAAGCCAGAGGGCTCAATTCCTACATTTTAGAGCTCGTAGTCTTGAGATATTGTCTGTTTGCTCTGTCTAGACAGGTAAGCAGCTAGTGTCATTCTGCCAGCTCCCACCTGACCCTGTACATGCGAACACAAACACAAATGAGCACTTTGTGTATTTTTATATCTTGATGATTTATGTGTGTCACTTTCTTATTGTGAAGGAGATGGATGCGTTTTTTTGTCTAATTTATTGCCTGTGTCAGAGTGTTTATATGAAATCTGTCGATGCCTTTGTTGAGCTGTACTGGAACATTTGTTATATTCTTAAGATTTTGGACAGAAAACAAAATGCTTTGATTTTGAGTCGGCTATGACAACATAGTACTGTTTATGCCATACGTTGTGTATACAGTATATTTCTATATTTTCAGTGTCTGTACATAACTCTACCGTGTCATTATTTCAACATCAGCAGTCGATATGTGTGTGTGTCACCTCAGTATATTTGATGAGTTTGGATGTGGTGTTTCATGGATGAGATGATTTCATGTGATATAACAGGATTGAACCTTTGTTTTGGATGCACAGCTTTGCTTTAATTACATATATGTTTTTGCCCAAATGAATAGTTAAGGATCAGATTCTTCTGGCTTCGTGATGGATGATCATGATTGTTTTTACAATGGTTCTTCCAGCGAGTTAATAAAGATACTTTGCTCATTAAATTGGTGCAACTCTGTTAGCGAACCGAGACGGTTTGTTGGTAAAGCTTATACGACCACCATTTTCTCCTCTGCTCTCTCTTTGTTTGATCTTTTGCACTATTCATGAACGTTCTTAAATATTCCTTTTAAAAGTCATCGGGACAGGCTGGAGTCTCAGAGCGTCACTCTCACTCACAATTGCGGCAGCATCTGCTTCATCTGTGCAGTCGTGTGGCTCTCGAGTCATAAAGAGACCTAATAAAAACCCTCCAATGAAACACACAGTAACCCGTAAGTCCTCATTCTGTCTCATTTCTTTTACACTCCTCATTCAGCTCCATTCATGCCCTCTAGGTTTTAATAATTCACATGCTGCTATGGTGAAACAATTATCATTCCTGCTTCATCTGAACTACCATGGCAACAGCTTACTCATGTCAGACGGGGACAAAAAAACCAATATTTAAAATATTGAAGGAAGAAAAGATGCAGCCGACTGCCTGGGCTCGGTGTTGGGGAGGGGGGTCATTCTGAAGGAATATAACAACACAGAAATACAATCGGTCGCGTTTACAGATTTACTATCAATGCAGGTCTGCTCAGCATTTCTTCTTCTAAATGTTCTATTAAGCCAGAATGTTTGTGTTTTATCAACTTGGATTCTCTCTTTGGGTTTAGCAGAGAGGAGGATCAGCGCTGTAGATTTACCGTATTTATCCAAAAGTATTCTGGCTTTGTTACCGGGGGGGGGTCTTGGGATACAGGAAATGTTGGTGCAAATCTTAACGGTGAAATACAAAACTCTCGTAAACGGCAGCATCTCGAGGAAGCCTGACCCACCGACGATGGCTGAACCTCAACACCAGCTCCACCCCTGCCTCAGAAAGTGAATTGATTAGTGATGTCAACGTGTGCCTAACACCTTGGTAAGTAGATGAAATGACCAGTTTCACACATCTATTCAGTGCTTGAGTTTGACAGTTTCCTCAGGTAGTAAATTGGCGGTTACCGGTATGTATCAACACTGGTTTTATCTGCACTGTACTGCAGGTTGTCACCATACAATATTAGTGATTATAATTCATATGTCATTATGTGCCACAGTGCGAAGAAGAAAGAAAACAAATGTTGAGAAGAACTTTGGGGTAAAAGCAAGACAGTGTACTTTCTCTTGAGTCAGCACATTGTGTCTTCATGGAATAACACCTGTGTGACATTATGTGAGTGCAGCTGGGTTGGATGTAGAGAGTCCCAGAAGTGGGACACCTGGTCCAATTTCATTTCATTCCAGCTGGTGGGAAAAACCTTTGATTTCCATCCTCTGGGTCATAGTCCTCTGCTGTCTGGGATCATACTGAGACAAGAGAGGAACGACGGCTGGTCAGCAAGTTGTTTATGGCTAAACTAAATGTTCAAAACTAGATATTCGCTGCAAAGCAAATACTTAGGAACTAATAACAATGCACCGAGGCAATTTATCTGCTTCCCGATGACTCAGTTAATGAGTTTTGAATATTAGTTGCATGTTTTAAGTCTACCGTGAACAATGTAGACTGGACAAGGAGTCAAATACTTGATACTCACATCTAGGATACATTTCACAGTAAAGGTGCATAAGAAAAAAAGATAGAAAAAAGATCGATGGATGTATGAATCCATGACTATTTCACTTTAATTGACACATTTAGTTGTGTTCTCTGATTGGATGGCTAGTTGAGTATTTCAGTATAATTTGATGCGGTGGTTTCTGGATTTGGATAGAGTCACTGTGGAATTAGTGCGCTACACGAATCCTAATTTGTTTGAAAATAAAGGAAAAGAAAACGTGGTAAAGGCAGTGAGCATTATTCAGTCCTTGAGTGGAGGTATAAAAAAGAAGAAAAAAAGTATGTAATTTGTGTGTGTGTGTATATTTAAGTTATCTGTTCTTTTACGCTGAACTGGCCACGGATTCATCGTCATTTTTAACCATCCGGGCATACAATGGCTTCATTGTGATTCTTCCTTTTTGACATCTGGTCTAATCAAACTCCTGCTCACTGATTGTTAGTTGTAGTTCCTCTCCAACGATGCTCAAGAAGATCTACTCAGCAGTGACTCATCTTCTTATGTGTGACATTTTGGCAACTTCCACTTATTGTTTCCCTCCCACTGTCATTGGCTTTTAGCCATAATATCACCAATTATGTATCACTTAGCATTACTTTTCTGGTAATACCACTGTTAAGTGGTGAACTTGTGGTCACAGTCTTGAGACACCAGACAGAGCTTCCACTTCTGACTTTCAAAACCGATGCATACCTACTGTCCGTCCCTGTATGTTGTGTTACATTTTCATTCCTCTTTTACAGATGTTTCTGTTTGATCTCTGCACTAATGAGCTGGTCCGCCAACTTCAATGGGTAATATTTCATGTCAGATATGGCAGATCTGTGCAATTATTTGCTAAAAGAGTCTGAACATATGTGTTGCACCTCGAAGATCACACATAACCTCTTGACATTTTTAAAAAGCTTTCTGTATACGTGTAAGCCTGATGTAGATGTAGTCTGCCTGAGTCTTTGTGTTTGTATCTTATGTCCTCCTTTTTTGTCAAAATGTGGTTGAAATCCTCGCAACCACTTTTCCACATCTTCATAACGGATAATGAATTGATTGTAATGGTTATGGTACATTTATTTTTAGCTCTTACTCTAATAGTTCAAGATAATTTGCAGTTATTAGATTGCGTGTGAATCTCATTGTCTTTCACATATGCAGTGACCTTTCGTGGTGCAAATGAGGAGCTTCATCACTGCCAGTTTGAAAGGACAGACTGCATTGTTGCTGTACAATGCTACAAAGAACAGCTTCTATTCAAAGGTATAGGCACCTACTTTGAAACAAATGAAGAAGAAAATGAGTAATGGGACCTTCAGTAATGGCAGGTCCTATTCTACAGGATGCTCCTTTGTTTACTGTAAGGAGACACAGTTGTCAGACCGGTTGTGCAACACTTACAGTGTGCTTTATTTAAATATGAATAGTTTAGAAAAACTAGGACAGCTAACAGCGCACCATGGGGAAGCAAACTCAAACAGACGGAAACAAATAACCTGTGCTTAGTTGATAAGAGTTGAAATAGAAAAAAACGATAACACATTGTAAACTGGGTGTCCCATTTTTGAGAATTCACTTTTGAACAATAAACTACACTGTAATCACTAAATATGACATGTAATCAGCAGCCTACAGCGGAGCGTTGCCAGAACATATCTCCTGACTGCTTCTCGATACTGGCAGGACGGTGTGACGTTATTGATCTCTGTGGTCTGCACAGCAGCCGATTCAGCAGCTTAACAGAACAATCAAATAACTGGACATAGATCAGCATACTGAGACAGCAAGATAAGGAGCTGCTTCTTTAGGCCGGGTCCGTTTGCAGTCTACTGCTGGCCAATCTGCTGCAATTGCAGATGAATTGTTTTCAAAGACCTTCCCACGCACTTTAGCTGTTACTTTAGCTACCACCGCCCCGGCATCAGCTTGATTTGGCTCTTGGGGATTTGCTGTAAGTGTTTGGATTGTTTTGTTTTTTCCCAGTCCTTTGGTAAAGGATTGTGTTGCTGTATTCCTCTCTTTGAGGACTTCTTGTTCCCAGTGTGGGGATCTGATATGAAGTGATTTGATGTTTCAATGTTTTTCATTAATGTGCAGCAAATAGAATTAGGTGAAATTAAAGTGAATGCCTTTGGATCAACATCTCTAAGTAAATAGAATAGAACGGAAACAATTAACTGATTATTAAAATTGTTGCTATTTGTATCTCCTTAAACTAATCAGTTAATTGACTAATCATTTCAGCTCTAATCTGGTGACCTGTTAAGGCCATAGCATATAATTCACATCATTTTTACTGTCTTTTTCCTGCCCATTTATTCAGGTTGTTCCTATTACCTGCTTGTACATTTGAAGCTGTGAAGTGGGATCTCAGTCAACTTTGTAAAAAGGCAGTTCAATCCCCTGAGCAGGACACTTATCTGCTATAGTTATTGAAATGACCCAGTAGGGGACTGTGAACTGTCAGCTGTACTAATGTGCACATAGCTGTATAAAAGTAAAGCAGTGCCGAGCAAGACCATGCATACTCTGCAGAATCCCGCATTATTACAGCGTCTGTGTCATACGGTCTACATGATGACACATGGTGATGATGTACTACAGCAAAGTAATGGAGCTAGATTTTCCTGCGTGGCAGCGGCGACCACCGGGAAGGCTGTGGCTCAGTGGTGCAGGTTAATGATTTCCCCTCAGTGAACTGGATGTGGAATAATCCTGTAAGGGGGAAGAATAGCGTAGCACAACCCCTCAGGACTCTTTCCTCCTCCTCCTCTTCTTCCCTCCATCCATCCCTCTCTCTCCATCCATCCCTCTCTCTGTCTATCCTCCTGTACTCCATCCTCGTTGTGTCTGTAGCATCTGCTGGTGCTCGCCACTGTCAGAGCGGGGGTGGGGACTTTTCTGTCACCACAGTGTGTGTGTGTGTGTGTGTATTATGAAATACAAATAGAGTGTGGGTGTTTGCATGAGCATGCGCCTGCGAGCCTCACTGTACGGTAATGGTTATAAATGTTGTTGCGGGGATAATGCATGTGTTGTGCCCGCTCATTAAACCACACCGTGCAAATGTGGGCACAGAGGGAGAAAAAAAAGGGGGGAGGGAGGGGAGAAGAGGCAGTTTGCCTCTCCTGCCTTGTCTGCCACACCCTCCTACCTTCATCCCTTTCTCTCTCTCTCTCTTTCTCTCTCACACTCTCCTCCTCCTCTGCTCTTCTAGTCTATCTGCTGGTGTTTCCATGAGAACAGAGCGCGCTGGGTATGGGGGGGTTGAGGTTGGTGGTGAGGGTGACGTGTCCTATGTGTGTGTGCGGTGTGTGTGTATGTGTGCGTGCGTGCGTGCGTGTGCGTCCGTCTGCATGCATGCGCCTTGCGAGCATCACTGCTCTGTTTCACACGTCTCTCCTGGCAAGAGATTCTCCCGGCTGTGCCAGAAAACATGCTTTTGGCATCGCCATGGCAATTTGGACACAGAGCCTCACATGCTCATATCACTGATCAGAGAGTGTATAACACACAGTCTGAGAGGGAGCCTGAGCAGTCGGAGGAGGCGACTTCCATTTAGGAGCTTTTTTTTTTTTTTTTAAAGATAAAGACATCTCCTCATGTGTGTGGAAGGGGAGGGGATTAAACAGAGGGGTAGTGGTAGTGTTGGGAGACACAAAAATAAGCACAAATAAAGATGTATCAGAGCAAATTTGGAGGTATCCAGTCAGTCATTAAGCGAGAGCCTTTTTAGGGTGGGGCCGCAGCTTTTGCTGGAGCCAGGCTGAAAGAGAGGAGGAGGAGGAGGAGGAGGAGGAGGAGGAGGGTGGGAAGATGTAGAAGAGAGGACTGCTGATCTAAAAGAGGTGGAGGGGGGGCGGGGGGCTTCTTCACTATGAGCAAGAAGAAGAGGAGGAGGAGGAGGAAGAGGGCGATAGTGTGAAGAGAACAGGGGAGGAGAGAGGGGAAGGGAGGGGTTTAAAGGGTGGGCTTGTAGTCATTGTCAGGCATCGAGTAAAAGAGAGGGAGAGAGCGAGAGAGAGGGAGGTGCGCCCAGGCAGACTGACTGAAGAGCGTGTGTGTGCAAACTTGGATGAGTAAATGCACTAGGCGGCTTAGCTGTTGATACAGCCAGAGAGAGAGAGAGAGCGCGTGTGTGTGTGCACGACAGCGAGAGAGAGAGAGAGAGAGAGAGAGAGAGAGAGAGAGAGAGAGGGTGAGAGAGAAGAAGTGAAAGGGAGGAAAAAGGGAAGAAAGAAGCAGAGAAGAAAAAAGGGAGGATACAACAACTACAACTATGCTGTGCTGCATAAGAAGAACCAAACCGGTAAACTGCTCTGATTTGCTTCATCAATATTTTCCAGCTCTTTCATAATGACAAAATTATGCGATTCAACTCTGAACTTTGTGACTGTTGGTTTGTACTCGGATCAGGGCGCTTACAGGAGAGATTAGAGAAAATGTGGGTGTAATTTGCTTTGACTCGGGTCCTTGATTGTCCTTTATAGAAGTCTATCCACAGAGCCCAGACACGCCTAGTTAATGTGATTATCCCGCATGAATGGATGTTGCCACAATGCCTCTCAGACCTCACACTACTTGCAGAGAGAGGCACAAGACTGTAACTCGATCTTGGGCTACCCGGCATCCCCTCATATTGATCATGCGCTTGATAAAAGTGAAAGATTATATGAAGGCACTTGATAGATTCTGTATTGTCTATGAAATACTCCCTCGTTTGTTAAGGAGCTCCACTGAACCCCTCTGTTCCACTATTGTTAATGATGATTCACGTTAATTTGACCAACCTTTGTGCTCCTAATTGATGCCTTAAACGGGGGTCTTAGTTTCTTTTGTACTCGTGTTATCTTGAGCAGAAATGGGTGACACAGGAAAGTAAATTTCCACAGAGAGGGAAAAAAAGGGTGGGGTACGGATTGAGTGAGCAGCACCATCATGTCAGTGGCCTCTGGGGAATACAATGGGAATAAATGAGTCTAAATGGATTATCATAACCCTCCAGCTTTATAAGTGTATGCTGTCAATTGATGGTACTATGAAGTGTGCACTCATTTAAAGGGTGTGAAAGGCTGGTATTGGGTTGTTTAAAATAACCCATGGCTACTCTCAGTGCCAGAGAGCAATAATTATAAAAAAGGTGTTGCATGGAAGCGGGTGGGTCTGGACAGGGGAGAAGAAGGTGGAACCCTCCTGTACTTCATTCTGAATTTCAACAGCTATCATGGTGGTTTTGTGTGTGATCAGGCTAGGGGTTCCTGCTGCTATCTCAAACCGATTGTGATTTTATCGGACTCGTAACACAATGGATTCTGATGCCACTTGATTGCTTCTTAAATGTTAGCCGGGATGAGTCATAATAACTCTGGCAGGGAGGAGAGAGAGAGAGAGAAAGAGAAAGGAAGCAAGGAAGGCTTGCCAGTTGAAAGACATGCAGGATGCAGAGAGGCAGGCAGGAAGAAGGAGAACAAGCGGCGGGGTGGAGTGTCGCTGGTGCACATGGAGGTAGATGGAAGGGGGGGGGGGGGGGTATATGCAAAAGGAGGTATAGAGCGAAAGGGAGCCTGGTAGGCTGAGAAATGGAGGTGATAAAAAAGGATTGAGACAGGGAGGGAGGTTTCAAGGTATGGGGGAAGGTAGGGAGAGGCCGGCATGCAGCAAAGAGGCAACTGGATGGTGGCTTCAACCCGACAGGGAATGTGATGGTGATGGAGCGAGCAGGATGACGGTTGGAGGAGGTGAGCAGGTGCAAAGGGGAGAAAGATCAAAAGAAAGGAAGCCCGCGCGCTGCACACTGCAGCCATGTGGGTGAGGCACCGGCTTTTCCCACAGAACGCTGTCGCTGCCTCGAGCTTCACGAAGGCAAAAAAAAATATGCGGCCTACAAGCACTTATCCTCCCGTCGTCTGCTTTTGAGGAGCAGAGGCATAAATTAATCCAGACAGACTCTGTGGTCTTCATGGATGGGTGAGCAAAGAGCATGGTTTGCTGCTTTAAACATGGCAGTGTTGCAGTGGTTCTTGCCATTGTGAAGTGTTAAGTGCTTTTGCAACATCTTCACCATGGGAGTGGCTACTAGCAGTTCATTTATGTCTCCTCGGTAGCCCCAGCCCCCAGCTTTATATTTCAGTTTCATGCAGTTGTAGAACAAAATTCACCACTGCAGAAGATGCTGCTCGTCCTCGGCTCAGCGCTTGGTGGGAGATCAATGATCAGGTTCTTCCAGGCCCATCTTGAACTCAGGTCTTTCTCCATCAGCAGACCTTCTAAAAGCTGCCATTTCTCCCTAAAACCGGTACTTCAAATCCCACCCATGTGTGCTCTTTTCCAACTCCGCCCCAACTCCATCCCTAGTTCTCCTCCTGTCACCAGGGCCTGTCTTGTCCCCACTTTAACCTTGAGCCTAAATCCTTCTAGTCCAAAATCAAGACCCAGTCTGCTACCTTAGAGATGATTATTTCCTCTTATACTGTGGCTCCCAAAGTACCTTTCCCCAGAGCCTGGCTTCAGCCAAAGCACCAGCCACAGCCCATATTTCCAGTTCATGTCCTAGCCCCTTTCCTCCAGCTCCTCTACACTTGAGGCTCGCCCCTTTCCTCAGTCCACTGCCCCTTTCCCCATCCTCAGCCCCAGCCCCTATGAGATCAGTGGCGATTGTAGAGCCTTTGTTCAGGCAGAGAGTCGGTGTAATTGAATTAAAGGCTGCTCCAGAGGATGTAATGACGCTGGCATATGGCCGCTTATTAGTCGCCATGGAGCATCTTTTCCCGGGCCGTCATAAAAGAAACAGTTCATCCTTTAACATCGCTCATCAATTCACCGTCAAAGGAGAGAGAGAGAGAGAGAGAGAGAGATGGCGAGCGGGGGCTGTGGCAGTCACCACCTGAGCCCCCCTCTCCTCATCTGCAGGAGATAGCTGGCTAAAAGGGTGTGGTGCTCTGCTCTGTCTGTATGTGTGTGTGTGTGTGTCTGTGTGTGTGTGTGTGTGTGTGAGAGAGAGCGACAGAGAGAAAGAGAGAGAGAATGAGTGGGTAGCAGTTTGCTCAGTGAGAAAGAGAGTGAAAGATGGCAGAGAGAGAAAGAAGGAGACGGAGATACTCAGCAGTTGCAGACAGCAGCGAGTCTTGGCTCTTTAGTGTCTGGATGCTTCCTGCAGAAAAGCAGACAGCCATTGAAATCGTGCTGGGATTTGCAGGAGAGAGGTGTCATTGCAGAAAGTATGTGTGCCACCAGCGCAGTGGCTACTACTATCTCGCTCTCTATTTGGGATTTGTGGTAATATGACAAATGTTTGGGGAGTTATTCATTTTATTTAAATCAGCCAATGCACTTTATACTTTATCAATTACAATGTCTTGTTTAATAATCAGTTTACAGTAATAATAGTTTAGTAATTACACGTAAAAGTGACTTGGATGAAATTAATTAAGCTGCTGCACCTGTTGGGTTTGTGATAAAAGGGCCTCTGCAAAGCTCCACCATTATAAATGCAAATATTACCTTTAATATTTCTCTCCCCTCTCGCTAGCGGCAATCGATCCAAAGCTCGGCGGAGCGGCGAGGTGAAAAGGGAGTCTCCCACTCGAATGGATCAGAATTCAAAAAAGAATAATGATCATATGCACGCCTGCTGGGTGCATTAGCGTGAGCACTGGTTCTGTGGTAATTTAACCACCATAAACCCCACCGCTCCACCATATCTTTCACCATTTCTGTTCTCTTCCCCTCCCCCCCCCCCCCCCCCCCCCCCCCCTCCCTCCCTCCTGAAACAAGTCCCTAATGGCAATGAGGCAGTGGGAAGGTGGCGGATTGTTACTGTGTGTGTGTGTGTGTGTGTGTGTGTGTGTGTGTGTGTGTGTGTGTGTGTGTGTGTGTGTGTGTGTGTGTGTGTGTGTGTGTGTGTGTGTGTGTGTGTGTGTGTGTGTGTGTGTGTGTGTGTGCATCGACAGCCGATGCCCACCCAAGGACAGAGACAGACGGGGAGAGAGAGCACAGGCTGCAGCTGATAGGCAACGCTATAATAGACACATCCAGCCGTCTGATAGAGCACGGAACACATTTAGGCATGAGCATTTATTACCTTTACAGACAGGAAAGACAGAAACGTTTGTCCTTTGGTGAATGACACTCTTGTATTTCGAGACATTATCCTGTGAGCTGCTGTGCTTTAAGATTCTGAACATGAAGATGGCAGTCATTATTTGTCACCTACATATAGTGAAGTGTCCTACAGCGAGTGTTTAATGTTGCTACATTATACTATTATAATTGCAGGATTGCATAATCTGTGTTACAAAAATGCAAGAAAACTACTTTTATGTTGCTGGACAATATGAACAGTTGTTAAGTGGTTAATGTGGTGTATCTGTGGCAACCAGAAGGACCACGTTTGAAGAGGAAATACTCCAAGCTAATTGTAATGAGTCATTTGATTAACCTGAGAATGCAAATGTATTCCCTCACTGCAAGTGAATCAAGGAAGAGTTTAAACGGCCGGGAGTCTTGGTGTGAAGACTCAAAGGGAGCGCACCTTGTGGTGTTCTGCACCTTTGGGAGGTGCCGATGTATTTATGAATGAAGATGTGTGCCGCACAGACACCGAGTGGAACAGCGCCTGCAGGAGGCTACGTGACCAGGGTTCAGTTCACAGTCGAGAAGCAATTCTTAAAGGATTTGAAATAATGCTTCTGTTTTAGATTATAGACTTTTAATGTGGCAACTATCGCAGTCACTAAACCACAGGTGCCTTGCTCATCACAACGTAATAAGTTTGATACGACAGGTCAAAGGTGCTCGATACCGAATCTTATGGTCCATGGAAACGGACTACATCGGTCAGAAAATCACAGCGCAGCACTTTTGAGGGCGATGCATGCAGACAAACATCAATAATGTAAATGATGACGCTACAATTGTGGTCAAACCATGACGGTGATGTTTCTTCCCAAGTCTTCATACACTGATATGAGATCACTTGGCACTCTGCTGGCATTTTATTACATTTGCAGTCACACCCAGATCTCTAAAGTGGATGACATACCCCCCTGTTCCAACAATGATGTCATACCCCCATATTCCCAGACACCCTCATCCATCGCTTTCTCTCTCTCTCTGACTGACTCACTGTTTTGCAGCCAGTAAGTAATTCTATTTAGAGTTAAGTGCTTAGGTCATTTTTTTTAGCAATTGTAAGTACCCATGAGATCAGACATAGTAAAAGCCCAATAAGACACCAGAGACCTGCATATTATTAAGGGCAGAAGGGTGTGCCGATGATGCTTCGTCGGTCTCCACGTTGGCTATCTGTTCTAATAGCAGGACACTTGCTGAAGTTTATTTCCACACTTAATAGCGGATTGTTAAGTAAACAGCCCGAGTTTTACACATAAATCACTATATTTGAGGCGCAAAAGTAAAGCCACATCCAGCCGTATCAGATTGATTTTTTTAATATCACATTGCACAAAATTGCTTCAGGGACGATGGTGTATATTAAGAACTGCAGGATTTACACCCTGAACCCTGGGGGATGGCATGTGAATAAAAGTGGAGGAGGTGAATATACCAACACAGCTGCTGCACCTTGGCCTCTGCTCCAATATTGCACTGACACACCGACCCTGAAGAAGACATGTTGGTTCAGGGCCTCTGGCTCTTATATCATGTCTCGCAGATACGATTCCTCACGCAGGCAGCTGTCCAAGACAACCCTCATATCCAATATAATGACACCATTAGAGACGGCAGGGTATCGGGAGACAGACGGATAGACGTAGCCACCGAGTCGCATCTTGAAAACCATTTCCACTCAAATTAACTGACCTTAAAGAAGATGCTACTGCTCATTTGACATAGATTGCCAGCATTGATACATATAAACCCTATGGGTCCCTCCCACTGGGCCCACACCACCGCATCCTGCATCACACACAGCCCCTCCTTAGCCATGCTGATTGCCCCAAACCTGATTTACGAGTTCCTATTGGCCCCGCTCCCCTGAGGGGTCAGGTGCACTGCCAATCAGGGTGACATATAGTCTTTCATAGCACCAACCAGCAGACAGCGCTGTGATGAGTTAGCGCTCTGGTTGTCAAGGTAACCTTTGATGGTTGGGAGGGGTATGGCGGTGAATGCTGAGGAGATTCTAGCCGGCAGCTCGTTCCCTAGCAGCCAGAGACGGAGCCGTGGAAAGCTACGGTACCTGGAGAGGTAGAGGTGGGCTCATTATTTTGGGAGAAAGAGTCTTTATTTTCAATGCTTGCTTTTTTTTTTTGGTTACAATTTTGAAGATATCATTAGCAGTGAATCCAAGGGGACATTTATGAATGCCATGGAGAATTTATTAATTTAAGTTTAATTATTCACTGAATCCATTTCAGCGCTATTATCGAGAGGACAATATCAGCTTCATCTCTGGATTGAAAAAACCGCAGTAAACGCTTAGTCATTTGGTCGTGCACCAGATGCTAGTGTATCCAATCTATAATGTGGAGACAATCCTCACACACATCTGGTAATCCCGTGATTCACGATGACACTAAATCACCTCTTTCCGGCACACGACATGATCTAATTCAGTAGATCCATTCTATTGTCAAATACATCACTGGTTCCTGACAAAGACTTGATACCTGGAAGGACTAAAAACACAGATTCCTCAGTTTTCACATCTTTATCATTTGGCGAACTGATGATGCACTGCCTGCATGCTCTTTGACAGTTCATGTTTGCTTCATGTTGCTTATTCATATTAATTTTCGGTGCACATTTTAAGCTTTTGATTGCTCGAGCTTTGGCCCGAGAATATTTTACCTTAATTTGTTTGCCTATTCATTTTGAATGTACTGATTCATTTTGTTTGCCACTTTGAGTGCCCATCATTCATTCCTTTATTTGATTTGATTTCTTTTCATTAGATTTATATGACTCATAGCACAACCCACTATTTGATGGACAGCTATGGACCCAGTTACAGAAGGTAATATCACGGAACCCCTTTCAATATTACATTGTGCACTGTCCTGTTCCTAACCCTGTTCCTCATCCAGTCCTACACGTTTACTCAATTCTAAACCAGTCCTGAAACCCTAACCCAACCTTTCCCAATCTAAAACTCTCCAGTAATGGCTATCCGATAAATCCACAAGTTAACTAATAAACCCTGTCTCTTGGCATATACTTATGTCTTTTTCTGACTTCTGTCTTTTCAATTCATGCCAAATTGAACCCTTTTTTTTTACCAGCATGACACTTTGGGATGATCATCCTCAAGCTACACATCCCCACAGTAGAGGGATTCTTTGCAACCTTTTAGCATAACAACCAGTACTTTCCTTTGCTGGTTTCCAGTGGACCTGCTTGATGGCGATTGTTGATAGTTGATGGTAACTTGCTGTACTTTCTTTTGGCTACCAGGTGGAGAAGAATGAGGATGCGGACCAGAAGATTGAACAGGATGGCACCACCAACAAACCCGAGGACAAGGCCCACAAGGCTGCCACGAAAATACAGGCTAGCTTCCGCGGACACATAACTCGGAAAAAGATGAAAGACGGAGAGGAAGAGAAAGAGGGAGACAGTCCTGCTGCTGCAGAGGAGGCGACAGAGGGAGGAGAGGAGGCAAAGAAAGCGGAGGGAGAGGATGCACCTGCAAAGGAGGATGAAGCTGCAGGAGAGGAGGCCAAGAAGAAGAAGGAGGAGGAGACGAGCCAAGCCAAAAGCCCAGTGGCAGACAAGCCAGCTAACTCTCCGGCAGCTGCTGCGGCCTCTCCTGTAGGCAAAGCGGCGTCTCCCGTAGCGGCAGCACCGGCCGTCGCTGCAGCTGCTGCTGCGGCCTCACCCACGGCCGCCACAGCGCCCTCTGAGCCCCCGAAAGAGGAGCCAAAGGCGGAGGAGAAAGTCGAGGAGAAGCCCAAAGAGGTGGAGGCCCCAGCGGCGGCAGCCAAGAGTCCCACCACAGTCACAGCTGAGGAGAATAAGGAGGAGGAGGAGAGTGAAGAGAAAAAGGAGGCCAGACAAGCCGATGTGCCTGCTGTTGTCAGCCCGACAGCTGAGAAGGAGGAGCCTAACCAAACAAAAGGTAAACAAGGTATGCAGATCATACGAAGGCTTTTAACGTCCATTTATTACAGTCAGACTCATTTAAAAATCCATTACATGCACACAAGCACATGCCAGGTACAATAAGTCTAATTGGATGGGGCCCTGAAGAAGGTTCGCAAGATCTCAAGTTCAAACATTTAGATGTGCACAAGCACCCGAGGGCACCGTGTTCTGTCACAAAAATAATCCCAGATACACTCGCCTATCAAGAAGCAATTACTTACAAAAAAACCCCCACGAATAGGTAATCCTTTCCGTAGCGTGCTTGGCAGGCACTGCAGGAAATATCTGCTTGTAGAGTCTTTGGGATTTTAAGATCTTTGGCAGTTCTCCTCCATTCACTGGTTAACACAGAGACACAGCTCAATATTAGATTCGACAGCCTTGTTTCTCAGCCTTTACAAGATGGAAACCCCATAAAGAGGCGGAGATTGGGAAAGATAAGCAGGGTTGTATAACGGGCTGGTGATATCTTGGGAAGGATCAGACGTATTGTTAAGAAGCAAGGCTGCATTGTTTGCTCAATGAAAAAGCATCACGTTATGTGAGTCATAAAGGTTCATATGAATTTTATTTAATATGATCTAATAGGTGAAAATGGATGACCCCATTAAATCCTCTTTAAACATCACATCAGGTCAGAAACATTTGATAATATCTTTGCTGTATGGACCCCCAACATCAGCTAATAGATTTAAAGGATATCAGAAATACACTGACATCCAATTATGGTGGAAACGTTTATACCTGAGAAGAAAAGTTACATTACATTATGACATTAATAAAACAGAGTCTTGTGTTTCTGGTCCAAGGACTCTCAGACTGGGTCAGTCAGGTAGTTAATGGAGCATGCTCAGTCTGGAGTAGGTGGGGGGGGGGGCACACACACCAAACTGGAGAACTACACGGAAACTAGGTCACCTAGGCAGCACTGTCTCCCTGTTGTCATAGCTACCACCTCGATGGGATAGCTGCCCTGCACGGAGAGGAGCGGAGATAACAGGTGCTCTGATTTTGATGAATGATTAATGAGCCCTACTGGTCACGATTCACTCTGTGGGGAAGCCTGTCACAAACAAACGATACCTGACAAACAACGGCTAATTAAGAATCCACTGCGGGCCACAATCTGCTTAACCAACTGCAATATTTATATTTATAAATATGTTACTTTGTTAACGGTGCAATGTGTACCTGGCCATGCTCGAAACAAATAGGTCCTATCAGTTATATGAAGATAAAACCCCACAGAACTAAGGAACTCGCCGGCTAAATGCGAGTTGCTACAGCTCTGCTAACTGAAAGTCCTACTCCTGGAGCTGTCGCGAAGTACTTTACTGGTGGCGGGGAGGAAGAAAAGAGTAACTGAACCCTGTACCTTCAACGGGATTGACAAGCCCTTGAGGCCGCTCGACTTCTTCGTCCTCTCATGTTGAACTGATGACAGACTGGAACGCTACATTTATCACTATTGCCTCTCGAAGTAATACATAGAGTCTGTTCTTCGAATTGAGAGAGAACAAGTTGCGACACGCCTTATGTTAAAAAGGAAATTACAAATGTAAATGGAAGTTGTAAAAAAAGTAAATTAAGTGCATCCAAAATGCTGATCAGGCGATGACTCTAGTGCTTACAGCTCTACTTTATATCTGAATTACAAGTTCTACAGTTTCGTGTTCTCATTAACATTGTTTCCTGAAATCAGCGTTCAGGTTCGTCAAACCAAGGCAGAGATCGCCAGAGTTTGGGCGTTTGTTTTCCCGCCTCTAATTCTCGTTTGCAAATGTGTCAGCATTTTAGTCCCCATCACTGGTGTAGATGACTGAGATAGCGCCGATGTCAGAATACCAGAACTGATTTCTCTTTGAGAATTGGGTGAAATTGTATTTGCATCAGTTCAGTGAATGTAGAGAAAGGCATTCTCATGTCATACAGGCTAAATGGCTAATTACCTCTTACCTAGAGATCACGCTGTCTTGAGGCGCACACAAACTCACACATTAGTACAAGCGCTAACGCAGACATGGTCGCCGCACTCCTTTGTCTTTCTCTCTGCCTTACCCACACACACACACACACACACACACACACACACACACATGCACTCCGTCACCCCACTCTCCAATGCAATGATGTCATTTTTTGATGTCTCCTCTTTCTATTAAGAGTATGAGATCATCGTGGTATGAGATCACTCAAGGGCTCTTGAATAATAGGCTTGGTCAGAAACAATAAAATATTTGTAGTCCACTGTACGACGGGGTTTATCAGGGAATTTTTAATTTTAACTTTTGATTTTGGAGGCTGTAGACATACAATATTAATCATTTATTAGCAGCAAATTAGTATTCTGCAAAAGATTAAATTAAAAGAATAGAAAAATATGAAGCATCAGTGCAATATTACTCAACGAACTCGATTAGTATTGGCTTAGTGATGTATCAGGGATCGTTACTCAGCAGTATTCACCTTTTTATAAAGCCACTGGATGCTGTTACAGAGCAGTACACTGTGGGCATCACACAGTATTCGATGCGACAGGCCGAGATGCTGCTGTTAGCGTTGTGATGTCAGTTCAAATGCTTCATGGGTCCATTAGGAGCACTCTCTTCCTTTATTATTTACACAGCCAATGTGGGATTTCAGACATTAGGTTGCATCTTCTGACTGACACGCTCTCAGTTGAGTTGACATCTTGAGAACAACATGGAATTATTCTTCTGTGTATTTTCAAGCCACATTTTCATGCTTTTTGAATGTTATCTTGTATCTTCACAATGTAAAACCTCCTCTCCGCAGTCTAATTTTCTCTCTTCTTCTCTCCTCTCCCCGACCCACCTTCTCTGTATCATGCCCCCTGTCTCTCCCTTTTTCTCTATTTATCGTTCACCCTCCTTCCCTCCCTCCTCCCAGATGCTGCAGAGGAGTCTAAAGCAGAGGAGGCCACTCCGGCAGATGCAGCGGCGGAGGGCACTGAGTCCAAGGATGACTAAGGCGAAGTCTAACCTAAAGAAAGCAGAATTATGAAGAATAACACAAAAACAAAAATCTAAAAAGGTTGCTCTTGGCCTTCCCAATGTGAAGGCAGTGCGTTTCTATTTGTTTGTCATTTTTTGTGTGGCAATGATTTACTCATGTTGGGGGAGTTTCCAGCGTTACGTTTTTTGGCTCAAGCTAATACTATGAGGAAGTGGTGATGATGAGGATGATGGTTGATGTTGATTATGAAAAATGATTGTTATCTTGATGGTGAAGACGTTGATGGTTGTTGTTGATTATGAAAAATGATTGTTACCACTCTCTATTATAAGTGAATCAGTGGTGGAATGAACGCTCCCAACTGGATATTTACACATTTAAAATGCGTTGTGAATGCACCACACTTTATTTGCATTTCAATGCACTTTATTTCAACACATTTCGCAAAATAAAATCCGTACTTCTGCAAATGCACGCACAAAAACAAGCTGGTTTAAAATGCAACTCTAGTTTTCAGCACCACAAGTGTATTGAGAACACTGCAAATAGGTAATGTACTGACACATCGGATGGAGAACAGAATGTATAATTAAACGTGTGACACTTCCAGTTGGGCAGCTTTATCCTGAATCCAAAAAAACACACATAGGACAAGACTATTGCTCCCTCTCTATTCTGCTTGAGTCATTCAAGCTTGGTTTACACCCCTTTTACAAACTCCCTGTCTACTCACATTTACAGTAAAGGACCTGTTGCCATTTAAATGATATACGCATATAATAAACTATAGAAGTCAGCTATAGTATTGGTGTAACTGGCTCTTACATGACTATTTGTGTTCTGACAACCAAAAGTGAGAACAGTAGCATGAACCATCGAACCAGATGCATGATGGGAACTCTCCCTCTGAGAGGAACTTTTTCGCAGTCACAAAAACTTAAGAGGTGTGGCGGCTTCTTTTTTGATGTCTTTGGTGTTGTTATAACAGTTTATATGAATTGGAAAAATACTGAATAAAATAAAAATGCACTGATGTTACGCAAAAAAAAAGTAAAAAGAAAAATCAAACAAACTTTTCCCATGTTCCAGTGAGTGCAATGTCCAGTTTCAACCTTATCAAGGAGTTCAAACTTGTGAGAAAAAAAATTATGAAAAAATAAAAATGGTTTCAATGTCTGTTTTCAAAATAAAGCAAATGTGCCAATTACCACCATAAACTGTGGAGTTTGTTTAAAGCCATGTTATAGTTTCGCTGGTTGCGCAGAATTCATCTTCATCAATCTTCATCAAACTAGGCAAGAAAGTGAATATGTGTATTTGTTAGACTTAAGATGTTGATATCATGCACCAAGCAAACTTTAAGACTTTAACTAAATACTCAGGGACACTAGCTAATCATTTGCAAAACCTTCGTAACCACTATTTTAGACACATTTCATTCGCATAGGCAACACCTGACAGCATGCATGGGATGCACCATTCCCGTTAGTATCTTTCTTCTGAGTCTTATCCTGGTGCTGATCTCATTAGAGACAAGACGCTTACATGAAACATGAGCACCCTGGTAATCCCTGGATAATCTGGATAGTCACTCGTTCATGTACCACAGTATCCCGGTTTCTGACAAAGTACTAGTTAGGTTTCTCAAAGCCTAAGGTCTTATCCAGGTTTCTGAAATACTTCAAATACATGCTAGTGGACATTCGAAACACATTTCAAATTATGAATGTTCTATTTCAGAGAGAGATATATGTAAAGATCCTATTGACTGGATGCAGCGAGAGAAGTATGCAAGAGCCCATGCAATTGCAAGGAGTTCAAATATGAACCATGCAACTTCCGTCAACATAGCAGTCTTTAGTAAAACAAAATTAAATAAATAGTAATTACCCGAAGGTGAACCAAATACAATCCTCAGTCTCACACGAGTTGTGTGACCTTCAAGCTAAAGAAGCTGGTTTGCTGAAGCAGTCCTGCAATTAAAAAGTGTATTTTATGACCCTATATCTCCGACCCTCCTCCTCTTTGCACTCTTAAAAAGAGTGTTTTAAAATAAATACATCCAGCACTGCTTTGTCACAATTTATTTCTAAAACCCATCGGTTTCATTGGTACTGTACTTGCCTTACTTTTGACATACAATACAATGAATTACATTATTATTTTTTTGACATACTATACTATGACTTGTTTTTTACTTTTGACGACATAGTATACAATTACTTTTTTTAAAACAGGTATAACTGTTTCAACCTTTTCGACATACAACACTAACTTTTTTCCGACACATACTTTTTTACTTTTTCCGATATACTATAATATGACTTTTTCTTTTCTAAATACTTTACTATGACTTTTTCGGACATACTTTGTGGTTAAATCGTGTAATGTTTATGAGTCATTAAATGATGTAACACTGCTGCCCTCTAGTGGTTAAATCATGTAATGTTTATGATTCATTCAATGATTTAACACTGCTGCCCTCTAGTGGTTAAATCGTGTAATGTTTATGATTCATTAAATGATTTAACACTGCTGCCCTCTAGTGGTTAAATCGTGTAATGTTTATGATTCATTAAATTATCTAACACTGCTGCCCTCTAGTGGTTAAATCGTGTAATGTTTATGATTCATTAAATGATTTAACACTGCTGCCCTCTAGTGGTTAAATCGTGTAATGTTTATGACTCATTAAATGATTTAACACTGCTGCCCTCTAGTGGTTAAATCATGTAATGTTTATGATTCATTCAATGATGTAACACTGCTACCCTCTAGTGGTTAAATCGTGTAATGTTTATGATTCATTTAATTATTTAACACTGCTGCCCTCTAGTGGTTAAATCGTGTAATGTTTATGATTCATTAAATTATTTAACACTGCTGCCCTCTAGTGGTTAAATCGTGTAATGTTTATTACTCATTAAATGATTTAACACTGCTGCCCTCTAGTGGTTAAATCGTGTAATGTTTATGATTCATTAAATGATTTAACACTGCTGCCCTCTAGTGGTTAAATCGTGTAATGTTTATGATTCATTAAATGATTTAACACTGCTGCCCTCTAGTGGTTAAATCGTGTAATGTTTATTACTCATTAAATGATTTAACACTGCTGCCCTCTAGTGGTTAAATCGTGTAATGTTTATGATTCATTAAATGATTTAACACTGCTGCCCTCTAGTGGTTAAATCGTGTAATGTTTATGATTCATTCAATGATGTAACACTGCTGCCCTCTGGTGGTTAAATCGTGTAATGTTTATGATTCATTAAATGATTTAACACTGCCGCCCTCTAGTGGTTAAATCGTGTAATGTTTATGATTCATTCAATGATGTAACACTGCTGCCCTCTAGTGATTAAATCATGTAATGTTTATGATTCATTAAATGATTTAACACTGCTGCCCTCTAGTGGTTAAATCGTGTAATGTTTATTACTCATTCAATGATGTAACACTGCTGCCCTCTAGTGGTTAAATCGTGTAATGTTTATGATTCATTAAATGATTTAACACTGCTGCCCTCTAGTGGTTAAATCGTGTAATGTTTATGATTCATTCAATGATATAACACTGCTGCCCTCTAGTGGTTAAATCGTGTAATGTTTATGATTCATTAAATGATTTAACACTGCTGCCCTCTAGTGGTTAAATCGTGTAATGTTTATTACTCATTAAATGATTTAACACTGCTGCCCTCTAGTGGTTAAATCGTGTAATGTTTATGATTCATTAAATGATTTAACACTGCTGCCCTCTAGTGGTTAAATCGTGTAATGTTTATTACTCATTAAATGATTTAACACTGCTGCCCTCTAGTGGTTAAATCGTGTAATGTTTATGATTCATTCAATGATGTAACACTGCTGCCCTCTAGTGGTTAAGTCGTGTAATGTTTATGATTCATTAAATGATTTAACACTGCTGCCCTCTAGTGGTTAAATCGTGTAATGTTTATTACTCATTCAATGATTTAACACTGCTGCCCTCTAGTGGTTAAGTCGTGTAATGTTTATTACTCATTAAATGATTTAACACTGCTGCCCTCAATTGGTTAAATCGTGTAATGTTTATGATTCATTAAATGATTTAACACTGCTGCCCTCTAGTGGTTAAATCGTGTAATATTTATTACTCATTAAATGATTTAACACTGCTGCCCTCTAGTGGTTAAATCGTGTAATGTTTATGATTCATTAAATTATTTAACACTGCTGCCCCCTAGTGGTTAAATCGTGTAATGTTTATTACTCATTAAATTATTTAACACTGCTGCCCTCTAGTGGTTAAATCATGTAATGTTTATTACTCATTAAATGATTTAACACTGCTGCCCTCTAGTGGTTAAATCATATAATGTTTATGATTCATTAAATGATGTAACACTGACATAACACTGCTCCGGTCTGTCTTTGTTCATCCTGCATCGCTCTGTTCTGTTCTTTAATGTAACGTTACTGGAGCGAAGTAGCTGTACCCAGCATGCAGTTCGGCGGTGTAATTTTATAAATGTACAATTATTAGTGTTACAAATTGTTTATGTGTCACAGACTGTTGTGTGCTGTTGTGACATCTTGTGGTGAAACAATTTACTGCAGCAGCTCCCATGACAGTATGGTGCAGTTATGTAGAATAAAAAGTCTGCCATATTTGTATTAATGTTTGTCCATGTTTTGTGATGACACAACTCTTAACTTTAATCTATGCACAAAAAAGTGAAACTGGAACATTCCCATGGTGATGAGCTGAGTCATAGTCATATTTGTCACACTTTCTGAGGACAAAACGTCTTCCAAGGAGAATACAACAATACATATATTATTTTATTTGCATGTTACACGGTGAGAAACACAATTGTACCATTAAGATTCTGTGTGTTCCAAGCTATCTCCAAGAAAAAGGTTATTTGCCCTGGGCATTTCAAAGTCACATTCAAATACAGAACACTGAATTCAAACAACTTTATTTTGTGTTATGAACATTTTCTCATATTCCTTTATTACATATCTTTTTTTTTATTTTTTAGAAACTGACTGCAGTTACCTTATGCCATAGTAAAGTAAAACAAAAACAAAAACGGGACATTGCTGTGTAATATCCATGATTGAATCTTGATTTCCCATGACATAGGGAAGGGAGGTACAAACGTGATAGTTACAGTTGCTGTTTGAATCTTTAAATGTTGAGTTGTATAAACACGATCTTATGGATTTGCTGACTTTACAACATTCTAGTGTGGAAACATCACACTGTATATACACATAGAGGAGGAAAAGAAAAAAAGAATTTAAACTTAGGTTACTATTGTAACCATAGCTCAACAGAAAGCAGAAAGTTAGCTATTTGTCCAACTGGTCATGTATCTCATGCCTCAGGTAGGTTAATAATAACGAACAGAATCAGAATCCGAGTCAGAGTGAACACGCGCACATACATAAGCCATTTTTGTACAGTGAAGCGATGGGGATGTTTTGAGGCAATGCTCAATAGTAAACTTGGATAGCTGTATCTACAGTCCTCAGTAGATCACCTGATCTCTCTACAGGGGGGTTGGTGCTGTGTCTATAGGCTGGCTGTTGGTCTCTCTATTAACAAAGGAAGGACAATATTCCTTATTCCTTTGTCCTATATGGATAAGACAGAGCTCCATGGCTTTTACACAAGTGTACTTAGTATCAGTCAGTGCTTATTGGCTGGGTTTAACCTGCGTGGAAACACTTGGACATCCACATTGGGGAGGTTTGCCTCGCATGAAAATCACCTGAATGGTAGAAAGTTCAAACAATGACAGTCAATATGCTGTAGCTTCCTTTAAAATAGATTATTTTACCCATCATGCATTCCAAGCAGGTTAAATTAAATGCTGAGCATAATTTGGAGATATTCGACCCTGCTCTGGTATTCTGTCAGAGTCTCCTCCAGCAAAAAAACACAGTTGAGTTTGTCTGAGAGCCTGCCAGCTTTGCACTGCCCTGAGGTTTTTCTTTTTTTATGCGACACATACAGTAGGCTAGTGAGACGGAGAGACTTACTGAAATAGACCTGTAGCACAGACCACACTCATGCAAACTGATCATGAAGAACTATTTTCAACACAGCTTCCAGATCATTCATTTCTTTCTACAGTAAGCAGATAACTGTTGCTGACAAACTCCTCCCGTACGAGCTAGCCGGAGGCTAAAAAGCGAGAAGAGAGTCTGCAGAATTACTATTGTAGTAGAAAAACATCAGGAGTCAAGTACTTCCACGTTAAAGTGGACACAGCAGAGTTGTTCAGTCGTAGAAAATCAATAAAAAAAGCATGTGTAAGATGATGAGAGTATAAAGCGGCTTTCTTATCACTTCCTAGACTGAGAAATCAGATTATAAGATATTGTTTGTGTGATAGAGCTGTTAGAGATTTAGTCTTAACTGTTTAAATGATTCTGCTTTGATTGGAATTGTGTCTTGTTTCAGGCCTCTGTACAGCTCTGCTTCTACCGATGAGCCCACATGAAAGTTAGACTGGATCAGATGGCAATTACCAACACTACGAAGTCACACAACTATGGCCTCAGAAGCATTTACAATGAAAACACCTGCGAGAATTTCTTTAATGTATGACAAGGATGACAATTAATTACACGTGTGTTTTACAGTACTAGTACTATCTCGGCCTGGTTGTCAGAAGAGCGAGACATGAACACATCCAGTCAAGGAGCTGAGCTGAGCGCTGGAGTCCGTCCGCCATTAGTCACCTCACAGTAGGTCAAAATACATGGCAAAAAGGCAGCTAATAGTGACACCAATTTCAGCAATTCTTGTCATAAAAGGGAATGACCTTTGGGCTGTCTCCTGAATGAATAACACTGTTTGAAAGTTCTTCTTCTTTTACAAAATAATTGACAAATGTAGTATTCATTGAACCGGTTATGTTCATGAAGAAATAAATTCAGTGATTGGCGAGGTGTCATGAGAAAATGAGCTGTAGAACATGTTATGTAATGGTATTATTTTGTTAAAGATGCCCATCAGCACTTGGTGGCCATTGAGCGGACTAAGCATTCGGTCTTCATTCGCTTGCTGCTTTCATATTGAATTCCTGGTATTGCAAGCTAAACATAATATTCCATTCTCTAACACATCATATAAGCCAGCACTTGTATTATCTCAATGATAGGTACAATAAGAACTGCAAAAAACTATTTTCTTTTTATGCTTTTTAAAAAAAAACAACATAATTTTCAAATGGGCTTCGGTTCACATGATAGAGCAGGGTTGCCAGTTCAAGAGATCTACAAGTTAATTACCCTCAACAGTTTGCTACCCTACTCAGAAACATGGACACATAAAATTTGCCTTTTCATATAGTATAAGGACATTGGATTCAAGTGTACACACACACACACACACACACACACACACACACACACACACACACACACACACACACACACACACACACACACACACGAATGAGGTAAAGACGGAAAAAAATCAACCTCAATATCAATATATTATGAATTTTTCTGTATCATTTCATATTAAAACACGCATACTTCTTTGAAAGAGAAAAACTAAAAAGTAAGTCATTCATTGGTGTCATACATTTTTTATCCAAATTCCAGCAGTATAGAAGAATGATCCTAAAACTAAAAAGAAACTGAAAGAAAACACCATGTGGTACAGCTAAATGGGATGCAGCCTGCTGTGGAGCAGAGACAGACTGCACCGTATGGTTGATCGGTCATCAAACAAGCAACCTACACTGCAAAACCTTTTCTTTGTGTCCTGTTGTTAACATTGGCAGAACAAGTTGTCTTTTCATAGAGAAATACAAAATGTTACTATGTACAGTACGCGTCACTATAACCTACTGTGTTTCTTTTCCTGCTGCAAAAGAAAAGCGGGATTCGTTTGGGATAAAGGAGTGGTTGCGAAGCCACTGAATGAAGATGTAGGAATCCATCCCAAGATATACTAATTTCAGCTTTGTACGCCGCATGGTTCAGCTCAGTAGGATCAAGTCGATTCTATTTACTGCATCCTTGATTTCTGGGCTCGACGGCAACAACCCGATTGGCTGCTGCTTCTAGAAACAATGTCACTGATTGGAG
This sequence comes from Anarhichas minor, assembly GCF_050575085.1. Taxonomy (NCBI): domain Eukaryota; kingdom Metazoa; phylum Chordata; class Actinopteri; order Perciformes; family Anarhichadidae; genus Anarhichas; species Anarhichas minor. The sequence goes on from NW_027466472.1 coordinate 2,399,102, forward strand.
AGATATCCTGCTATTACTCTTTGTCTGTGTTTCAGTTTAGTAGCATCAGATTATGATGTGCAGGCTTTACTATCAAGCTTAGTCCCATTACGCTATTTTCCCTTTGATTTCTGTATGTGTTAGTTTCAAATCTATATAGTTTATGGATATTTGGCAGATACTTTGCATGATGTTCATTAATGCACTGGTTAAACACTCGGATACATCTACAATTAAGTTAACACAATGCATCTATGGGAGTCAGACGAAATATATCTTTGTGTCTTCAGTACTTCTAGAGACATATGATTGTTGGCATCCCTGTGAGCGGGCGCCTCTGCTTTCCCATGAAGACAAAAATACAACAAATCCCAGAAGACAAGATATAAGAGAAATAAACAAGTGCATACAAATTAAGAACAATGCAATTCAAGAGCACTGTTAGCTTGTTCCGTCCTTCATGTCACCGTTTTTGTTGTTCTTCTCACATTTTACTCATAACCCATCATTTTCCATAATATCTGTAAGCAGTGCTCGCGAGCACATAAGGTTTTCGTTTCATAATGCAAACAGTCTGGGGGCGCGGGGGGGGGGGGGGGGGGGGGGGGGGGGAAGAGCGGTAAAGTTGGTAATAGGGTAGCAATAAGGATGTCGGTGAGTTGGAGAGAAAGAGGAAGAGGAGAAGGAGAAGGGAGGCCAGGAGGGGGGAGAAGAGGAAGAGTTGGGCAGTGGTATTAACACTTGAAGAAAAGGCAGGCGAAGCAGGCCAGCAGGAGCCACAGTGATTGAGATACACAGGCAGAGCCGTTGATGTCTCGGCCTGTCCCGGGTCCTGTACAGAGAGAGAGAGAGAGAGAGAGAGAGAGAGAGAGAGAGAGAGAGAGAGAGAGAGAGAGAGAGAGACAGAGAGAGGGATAATGTTGATATTTTTGGAAGCACAACACCAACAATGATTTCTGTAGTTTGACAGATAAGTAATATCACTTACAACTTACTTTTTCTGGTGCTATATATATATATATATATACATATATATATATATATATACGTATGTATATATACATATATATATATATATATATATATATACATACATACATACATATATATATATATATATACATACATATATATATATATATATATATATATATATATATACATATATATATATATATATATATATATATATACATACATATATATATATATATATGTATATATATATATATATATATATATATATATATATGTATATATATATATATATATATATATATATATATATATATATATATATATATATATATATATATATATACATACATATATACATATATATATATACATACATATATACACACAGTATATATGTACACAGTATATATATATTAACATATGCACCTCCTCTGAGCCAGTGACTACAGACTTTGAGAAGTGTTTGGTGACATCTGGTGGTCATGTTACGCTATTGCCTCCCTTGCTGTGATTGAAGCTCAAGCCCAATTTTTGCTTCAGAGAGCACAGCCGAGGCACAAACTGGGGAAATATAGAGCGGCCCTGAAAGCTCAACGCACCGCAACTTAAGAAAACAAATGCGAAAAGACACAAGCAAATAAAAAAAAAAATGCTGCAAAGTGAGAAAACCCAATCGAATAAAGAAATGCATCAAATACAGAACTGCTGCAAGTCACACCTTCTGTGACATCACTGATGGTGAGGAGCAAGTACTCACCTTCGTTAAAATTAGTAATACCACATTGTTAAATATACATACAAGTTATGCATTCATAATCTTGGACCAAAAGTAACAGTACTCATTGAATGATCCATTTCAGAATATTTATTTTCTTGCTGGATTATAATAATTGATGAATGTGCCAGCTCGTATAATTTAACCTACTTTTTATGCTGCTAGGTGGCTTAATACATCATCAATTAGTAGTTGATTCAAATTTTTGATTAATAATCTGAATCTGCAAACCGGTAACTGATGTGTATAAGCAAGTGACACGTCAACTTGTGTCAAGGGTTTTCTTGCTCTCAAGGGGATAAAAGTCAATCATGCATCCGCAAAGTTTGATAAATAGTTCAAAGGTTATGGAATTTTATATATTGAAAAATACACTGTGATTACAAAGTTAAAAAGCAAAGCTTCCATTTTGAGGTATTTTCCACAAAGCTGAATGGACAGTTATGGAAATGATGAAGCTGAACATTACCTTTTGTAGGCTCTAGTCCCCTTTTACAGACATTTTGGGGTTTAAAAGTGGATTTGGATAATTTGAGAAGACATTCTGAAAGTAACCCGTTCCTTTGAGTTCACTTAAACCATTTGAACACAACCTTACTTCACCACACATCTCCTTCCCTCTCAAGCCATATTGCTGGATTTCCATGAGGGTTCTGTTACTTTCATGCAGAGTTGAGTACATTGTTTGGCAAATCATAAAAAATGACTACTCAGCAGGTTTTAGTTTCCATACTTGACTCAATTGTTCAGCTCTTGCAGTGAAGCTTAAAGAAAAGCACAGAAAACTAAAGTGAGTTTCCTCCCTGCTGGTTTTCAATGATTCAATAGGAAAGTAGTTTAATAGAATTAATACCTCAGTCATTCAATCTCACCTTGAAACCCACACCGATTTAAATGATGGCTTGGTGTATAAACTTACTGTAATATTTCATACTTTCTCTGTATTTTGAGGATCATCCATTTTGGATTGAAACCGTGAGATGGCATATTGGCAGTAATGTCTGTACTCACTATAGAGGAAAAGACTGGCATTCTGGACGCCCAGTCGGTTCGAGGCCACACAGGTATAGTTCCCATAATCCTCTTCGGTGACGTTGGCAATCATGAGAATGGTAGTAGTGCCATGAATCTGGATATTGAGGCCCTGGGCATTGGACAGCCTGGAGAGGAGAGAAAGATAGAAGAGAAGCCATTTGAAGTAAATTGCAAAGTAATGAAATCCTGGGGTCTTTAAGCCAAAAGAGAGTTAGTGACATTTTGGGCAAAAATAATAGCGTCTGCTGTGTCTGTGCACGTAAAGGAGACAGAAGACTCCATTAATCAACCAACTAACTATGCAGATTTTCTACTAAAAGAGAATACGCACTTTGAGTTTTTCTTAAAACAAATGCCATATTTCCAGTTTACAAATAGCTTAAACGCGCCATCGCAGTGCACGTGTGTTTCCTCGTGTTCCCCACTCCTCTCGTGTCGTCTATGTCCCCAGTTTGTCCCTCTATGTGTGTGTGTGTGTGTGTGTGTGTAGTAACCTGGAATGAGCCTACCAACACACCTGCTTGCAATCACCACACACCTGGTTACAATCAGCTCATCGACCCACAGTACATCAACCCCAGCTTTCTGGGGCTTCCTCTCACTGCTTCCTCTCACTGCCGGTTAGTTGCTCCAGTCTCAGTTGTAGCAATGGCCGTTGCCGCCTACTCCAGTGATTCCACTTGTGTATTTGTTACCTCGTCTAATGTTTGTTTGTTCCCTGTGCTCTGAATCCTGTTGGCCCGCCTGTCTGCTCATACCCTCTGCCTCCTCTGCTGCCACGCCACTCAGCCACTCTCCTTCCTGCTGCTCTCCAGCCTCATCTTGGTCATGTCCTTCAGTAACTCCTGCAATAAACCTGTTCAACTTTATCTGCTTCCTGGTCTGTGTTGTGTGTTTGGGTCCATTTGCCAGCAACAGTCTCACTCTAGATGATCACCCTAACGGCAACACGGGGGACAGGATTCAGCTGTTTTCTGATGGATGTGACATCCTTGAGGCATAATACTGCTGCCTCCAGTGCGCACCGTCTTATTGAATAGATTTCTGTGAATCTCTACACACAATGACACATTCATTTTGTTAACGTCAATGTTAAAGGGAAAGTTTCTGAAAAGCTACACACTGAAGTTGACATTTGAAAACAGCCAAATCTACCTTCTTACAAATATAACTGACCTCAACTACCGAATCTCAATAAATCATAAAAATGCACAATAATTTAAATAGAAATGTCTGCTTACTGTATGTGAGTAAAGGTCTCAACATAGCTAACGGCATTAATCATGTTCCAAAACGATGGATATACTTGTGCTGACAATCACTTTGCAGTAGGGGTCAGTGGCATGTAAGTCAGCGCTCTTGACTGTAGGTGTTGTGACTGTTAGGAGGGGACGCACGTCTTCATCATTTGGGCTCAGCCTCTTTCATTAACAGCATGACGCTGCATTTACCAGAGAGCAAAGAAGTTTTTTGTTTTCATTTAAGTTTGCAACAACTTGTAAACATGGCCAAATATCAGATAAACATCGCTTATGAAATATGTCTGTATGGATATTTACTGTGCGGTTTGTCAATTTGTTCTTCACTGTTCTCTTTTATTGCTTTTATGTCTTTCATTGTCATCAAACAAGCAGGGTCATTGTTGGATTAGTATGCTGCTGACGTCCTCCCCTGCACTTCTGGGAGTCTTAATGACCACCAAACTTCTGCCAATCAATTATGTCAACCCTCGAACCCCTTCTCAGCACAAATTAATCGATACAATTTGCTGACTCGGTCCGTTAACCTCTCTGATAAACCGTTCCTTACATCATCACAACCAAATAAAACCCTTCAAATAACACGGCGCACATAATGGATTCTGCTTGTTCTGAGCTGATTGAGTCCTTTCGTATCATGAGTGAGGTGAAGTTCATTTGAGGCGCCTCAACTTAATCCTGCTTAACTCTGGGTGATGTGGTAATCGGAATTTGAGCAGGGGAGCAAGAAGTTTGTGCTGACGCATACTTGGCTGATAGAAAGTATTAACATAAGAAGGCAAACGCACATCATGGCACAGCATAATTTGCCTGACTGGGGAGCGAGGACTTGATAAAGTGCTGAGGTCCTTCCCATAGAGACACCTTGGGAACGGTGGCTTTGTGTGTGTGTGTGTGTCTGAAAGCGAGAGTTAAGGGAGGGCACCAGCACTGTCCCCACTTCATCTAAAAGCAAACCCACCTCCCACGATAAGACCAGCAGCAGATATATTCTCCAGTGTGTCTTCATGAGAGGTGACTGCACTATTAAAAAGGTCTGCCTGCCCGCAGAGCATGCTGAGAGACCCTGCTATAGAACACAGCACTACAGGGAGCTGAAAGAAAACAGCTATTTGTCCTATAGATTACAGGGCATGATGCAGCAGCAGGGGAATAAACGGACCCAAACAGGCCGAAAGAGAAAGAACCCTCTTTTGTTTTCACAGTGACGGTTTCAGGTTGGACCATTTTGGGTTTTTTTCCGACTCTGTGTGAGTTCAAATACGCAGCAGCAGAAAACTAGAGCGTAAAGAACAGGAAACTGGATCTCTGGCCCCCAAAGTGCGTCTCCTTTTTCTATTTGCATTCATCGAGCTTGACATCTCTGCTGCCCATTTTAACTTTGAACGCGTTTGGCCCTTGCACGCAGATCTGCAGCCGGCAACATTTCTCACTTTTGATTTCAATATTATCCTCAAATATGCCCGTGTCTCTGCCAGCTTCTTCATCTGGCATAATAGTCTGGAATACATTATCAGAGAAGTTGGCAGAAATCGTGCACGTCTACCTATTTGTTTTGGAGGAACGCTTTGTTCTCATCGGTACTTGATGTCCTTCCTCGCAGGCAGAGGGCAGCAGTGTTTCAGTGGACATCTTCAGTGATCACTCCTTGATGCACAAAGCCACTCGCTCTAACTCACATTAAACCCTAGATTGAAATGATTTGACCCCTCTATTTGGCAGAGGGAGGGCGGTGTGTGTGCGCAGGGCTGCGACTGCCGGCCGGTAGAGATGAAAGAGCATGCAGAGCAAATCATCAGACGGACGGATTTGATTCTGTGGCGTGTGGGAGCATCTAAAGTAGGTTATCACTGCCAGAGAAAGTGACAGGCCTCTTATGATTCAAGGCAGATGATAAATGAAATCAAGTGTAGAGTCCTGCTGAGACAATAACCCAGAGATGATTGAAAGCACTTTGGTGTAGGTGACAGCCATGAATCAGCTGACAAAACAACAAACATATCTGTCTATCATGTCAGCAAACGGCTCACGTTGGATTCTCTCATGTTATAAACATGGGTGAAGGGATTTACTGCACACAGAAGAGGAGCAAGCAACTTTAACACATGCTTTAGCAGATCGACAATTCTCAAGATTTAAGTACTCTAATTAATTATGGGGTTCATAAGAGCTACTGCAAAAAAACTGGGGGATATTTTCTCAGTGAAAAATCAGATTTGTAGCTTGAACTTTAGGGGTTAGCATCACATAAAACACAGGCTGAAGGGGCAGGAAATGTACAGGTTGATCCAAGTTCCATCATGCACTGCTGCTGAAATGAGACACAAGGAGCAGGGAGGGTCGTGGCAGCCAGGCAGTAATATTTTTCAGTTATGGAATTCTGGCCAGCTGCTTTCAGATCATGATGAATCGGTCTCCACTGAGGTTAATTGGGTGCCTAAGCGCCATGGAGACTCTCAGATCCCGGTGAAGTCAGAGATGCTGTGAAGCAATGTTTCATTTACGTTTCAGAGGATGAGTTACGTTTTATTAGCTGAGGAGGGCCACGTTTTCACGTGCAGATTTAGACTGACGGAGGATGGATATGCTCAAGGTAAGGTGAGTTAAGCCTTTCTAGTCAGAGGAGGAGAAAGGAGCGAGCTCTGCAGCCAAGTATGTGTGTGTGTGTGTGTGTGTGTTCACTAGTTTGTGCCAGGCAGTTTGTTTGAACACTAAAGTGTTTACTCCTTCAGTTAGATTTGTTTGAGCAGGTGAGAGCGATGCTTTTCAAACTTGGCACTAGATAACTGAAGCAAAAAATGTGTGTCTCTGTTCCAAGAGAGCTGCTGTGTGAGTTGTTTGGGGTAACATAACCCCCCATGAGGAAAGGAAAAGCTGGAAGTGGCCAGAGAGGCAAGGTTCATTTATTTTTGTGGGGCTGTCACAGTATTAATAAAACGTTACCATTTTTTACTTCGGAAACAAAGGACATTAAAAAAATAATGGGGGTCGGGGGATTAAGGAAAACAATTAATCGACGTGAAATACGAGGCTTTGCAAAGATAAATCCTGCATCTGAGGGGTATCAGTAATTAAAATATGAAACATGGCAGTTTAGTTTGTTTGCCAAAATACCGTTAAAGGAAGGGATTAAACAAGGTTTGATTCAACAAGGCCCCAAAACTAATCAGAAAACTTCATTAAAGCTTAACTGTACTTTTAAAAATGTAGCAATGATCAACGTACAGTGTTTTGTGTTTGAGGCTGAAATAATGAGAGGTGACGATCCAAATCCATTAACACCTTTCTCTGTCTCCTTGCTAATGTGTTGTAACAGGAACAGGGGTTTGTATGTTTGCCAGTTGTTGTGTATCACCTATTGTACAAGTGTGGAGCCACACCCTTGTTTTCTTCTTTCTACGCAGGAAAGGGGATTAACTCCTTCACTGCTGACATGACAACCCGCGGAAAAATGCCTTTTCTGACTTTAAACTATCACATATGTAGCCTTCTACTGCCTATCAGCACCCATTTTACAGGGTTACCATTGTAAAACGAGTCAGCTGGAGACTTTGTTTCAATCAAATCATGGAGCTAACATTAACTAACTAGCTGGCAAAATCAATATTTGCCAGACTGCTGACTTCTGCCTCTGTTCTGAAACAAAGAACCCAACTTCAAGTGGTAAGTCTGGCACTGTGACTGCTGCGAGGATCAAAAGCTTGACAGCGACCGTAACGAACACATTTTCTTGATTCACATGCAGATTTCAACCTGTTGTTGATGAGGTTAAACTGATTAGAAGGGAAACAAAGACGGGAGCAAGACCTTAAAATTCTGGTGAATAAGACACAACAGGTGACAGTGCATTAGCACTGGGCAGGGCACTGTGAAATTAACTAGCCAAGCAAGGATAAATGATTTCATTATGGTGCATTAACATCATCATCTAAGGAGAAAGTGCAATAACACTTCCCACTGGCGTAGAGGGAGAGAGAGAGAGGGGGGGGGGGGGGGGGGGGGGGGTCATGAACAGGCACACAGCCAAAATCCTCCAGGGGACAAAACAGCTGAGATAGATGGCGGTTGGAAACAACAGATAATGTAAAAATATTTCAACCACCATCAATCTTTCTTTTCAAGCACTGCCGTGATAGGCCTATTACTTTAGAGACCATATCTGTGATAACACTTGTGACATAATTTTTTCTCCCAATCATCAGTGAACTTTTACTGCTGTAAATTGGGTGGGAGTATGTGCAATCCCCCCCCCCCTCCTTGTTCCCAAACCGACTCAGGTGGCAAGTTTGCTGCAGAGGGCGGACTTATTAAATGATAAGATGATGAAACGGAAAGGACTCGGTTGTCGTTGCCTTTGAATATCATTACACTTCGATCCTCTTCAAGTGTTTTCCAGACACATGCGTGACACTTAAATTGATCGTTCTCCAATGAACATCTGTGTCTAGGCACACAATTTACGATTTCAAAGGAGACAGTAGAGCGCCGGGAGGCTGATTTCCATTTCAGTGGAATTACTTGCGGTATGAGAAAAAGGGTTATTAGGATTTTCAGCGACTTCCGTACAAAAATTGCATGCAGGTTGATCTCCTTTTTCTCTTCTCCAAAGAATATCACAGAATCCACTGCTGTCTCGCCCAGTTATTTAAATTAACAATGGAGCAACAGCCTAGTGAGTGATTAAGTGGGTGATTAGTCATTATCAAACCACACACGATGCCATCAAATTAACATTGGGATGTGACAATGGCAACACTGCCAGGGCAGATTTGACAAAAGGGATCAAAGAGATCCATTATAACCACTGAGTTAAAATGATAGGGAGCATGTCTGGCACAGAAAATAAAGTGATGAAGCTGCTGCCACTTTTGCGAGATGAGGACAAAAGTACTGTGGAGAGAGCATGTAGAAAGTTTCTGACCCAGACCATTAAAAAAAGGGCTGCTCTTTGCAAGACCGCAGGCTTGATCTCAGGCTAGACCTGTTGTTTGAAGACAGCTCAATGATTAACGCTCAGTGTTCACCAAATTCCTGCATTGGGAACAGTGTTCAATATGCTTTTAATTTAGAAAGCAATGCTGTTCATTAATTGCTCATTGATTGTGCTCACAACAGTAAACAGCCTCTTACAGCTGCCACGGTCATGCCTAAGTAAATTCAATGTAAATCTAATTATTTTGCCTCATTATTTTATCTGTAATGGCGGCAAGATAAACCAAGTATGCTCCGTGCCTCCTGGCAAGTCAGGTCAAGTTAATTTTAAGATTATGTCTGCAAACTATCATCCCACGCATGGCACCAGCAGGACTCCATGGCCTAAGGACTAATTAGCACTCACCACAAGTCAAAATGTTTCAGTACAGAATACACCTAGATAAGCCACAAGGAGAGCGCATCAGAAGCTCTGGAACTTAAAATCATGACACAAACTTTGCCAAACTGTTGTAAGGCATATACAGTAAAAGCTTTTGTTGTGAAGGCTTTCCTCAAAGACTTTGTTGTTTCCAGTAATCTGACATGTAAGGGAGAGAAGGTTTTCCATCCCTGGAAACAATACTGGAGGTAATTACAGTAATACTGTAAAGGTGCTCCTGAGCACCAACGGGTGCCTGCTTTGAAAGGATCCGTCTTATATAGTTGTTTGTGATAAAGGAGACTAATGGCTTGTGCTCTATTTAATGGGTTGTTTGGTATACACCTCATGTAGCTCTCTTAGAGATTGATTGGGATAAAGCAGAACAACAGCAAGGACCGAACTTGCGACATCATCTCCAATCTGTTATATTTGCCAAGTGTTTCAATCCGTTTTTCATGGTTATACAATCTTGAAGCGTCCCACAGAAAAACGCATTCATGAAATGTCCGAATGTTTCGTCATCTCACCACGTCGTATGCAGATTTGTACACGTGTGTATTTGTGACATGTGGGGAGCGATAGTGTAAATGTGTGTCAGGTTTTACCTTTTCTCGTCCCTGTACCATTCAAACTCTGGTGTGGGCACGGCCGTGGCGTCACACTGCAGTGTCCCCATGCGGCCCACTGGAGTCTCTGAGCTCTGGGTTCTCTTCACTGTCGGAGGGTCTGCAGAGTCATACAATGTTGAAATAAGTAACATCTTAAAACCAATAACCAAACTCCTATACACTGCAAAATAAAATGATTTAACTTGACACTTTCATTTGTTCTTTTTTGGAATGCTCAGATTTCCTTTTCCTACAAGGTAAAATTCATTGAATTTCATCAAGTATGTCTGAATAGGGCCACTGACATAATTCAGAAGACAAGCCCTTTCTACAATGTATAAAAGCAAACAAACCAACAAATATTTTGGAAGTGAAAGTTTCTTCTACGAGCCACATTTCATAGTGTCAAATTTAATTCTATATTTAGGCCTTCAAGCCAAGAGAACCAATTTAAGATGCATTATTTAGAGCTCAGAAAAGTAATCAGTGCTAAAACTTTAAATTCCTTGAGTTTATTAACATTTCTCATACAGACAGAATTCTACAAACGTCACAACGGCCATCAATATGTGGATTAATACCAGTTTTCCATTTCGGATCAAACACCAAGAAATGGTTTAATATAGAAATCTTCATCGTTTCATTCACTTAGACTTGGCTAAAGTACAAATCGGGCAACCAGCCATACGTGATTTGTTCCGATCAAAGAGAATTCTCTACCTCCTCTGAGGGGAAGTGGGTTTGTGATGTCCCGGGAGGTGTTCATCAATCCAACAGATGTATTACACCCAACAGTTCTAACATGGACCCCTGATGAGATGTAATTAGGTGATCTTATTTTGAAATGCTAAGCGTATCTTTAGTGATGGTGGTACATGACAATTACCATGTTGCAATCAAAGCGAGAGATGTTTATCTTTCTACCTGGATTCATCTTGAGAAAACTGAGCGGTGCTCCAAAACTTTCAAGATTCAATCATCACTCTCTGCCAAACAACATTCTCCAAGTCTCTACACTCACTTCCAATCTTGACTTTTGTATGCTTTCATCTAATGAATGTATCATCCTGTGACATTTCTAACACAAAAAGGTAGTGAGCGAGCGGCGTATTGTCGGGTTACTTACAGCTGACAAGCACATTGACATATTTGACATCAGGCGTGGCGACGTCGTTGCTGGCCTTGCATTCGTAACGACCCGCTTGGTTTCGCATGATACCTATAATGTCCAGGTACTCCTCTCCGTCCAGCGGCTCTGCTGCAGAGAGTTAGAGACAGAGGGGATGGAGGGAATGAGGGAGTCAAGAGGGAGAGGAGCAAAGAGAGAGAGACAGAAAGAAGGAGGGATGAACACAAAGTTAATTGAACTCCAGAGTAAAAACATTTCCTTCTTATTTCAACTCTTACTTTTGCCACTGACCAGAATAATCTAGTAGCCATCAGTTCGAATGGAAAAGCTGAATGAATGGAGGAAAAACTGTCCAACAGATGGATGCATTGAGTCACATCTTTGACATACCAATCACTATACTGTATACATTACTTTACATTACGCACTTTGTTTGAACATACTCACATTGAGTTTTGTTGGAGACATGTTTATATGTATCTTCATACTTTGGATGTTTGTTGTTCTGTCAGATATCTGTTTATACTACTACAACAATTTAAGATTTGCTCAGAACTTTCCGGAACACACTTTATACAAAATACTGTATATTGAGGCACAAAAAGGAATGTCAACATTGCTGAATGACACGTTTCATCGTTCATATTGCTATCAGATAGGCGTGAGTATGCTCAAAAATAATTAGTTGATATAACCTCTGCAGAAGTGTTTATAGTTTTTGAATTAAACTAGAAAATTCATCCACACTCATATTGCACAACAGAGTTAATTCAAATTCACAGTCAGGTCATGCTGTGAAACTCAGATTGAATGACTTCGATTGACTCTTAAACTGGGGCTGCATTTGATATTCAACAACTTGTTAAACTGACTTTTATTAGTTGTTTTTCTGACAGCTTCAATTAACAGAGGCGGTAGACAAAACATCTTAACCGAGTGGAAGAAAACCACAGAGGCTATCAGACAGATATCTGACTAATTGTTTAATGAGCAATCCAGCTAATTAGCCACGTAAAGAACACAGTGTCTCGGCTGATCTGCTTTGTCTTATTACAGATCTGTTGGTGGGGCAGGAGGAGGCAATGGCAAACTCTTTGATGTGCTGCCATATTAATTGCACTTCATCTTTTCAACACCTCTAAAAATAGCATTGGAGTGAAGAGATATCATTATTTGCAATGTCACAATGTATTACTTTGGTGATTGTGTGACATTGCTTTCGTTTGAAAGCGGTGTGATAATTAATGCTGCATGCGACAATACCATGTGTTTGCACACAATAGAAAGATGTACAGCTTCTACGTACATTGCAACGTGATGGGCAATGAAATTATTGGAAATTGGAAACTTAATAAGGAATCATCTGCTTGTAGCCAGTATGCCAACAGTGCAGATCTCACGATATTTCTCAAAAAGATACAATTATCTGCCCTGAATGAGGGAGGGAGTCTCCTGGGACTGAGCAAATTTAATAACAACAATAACATGGACTGATTATTTTCTGAATCTAAGAAAATAGGGAATGATGGAATCTCGGCGGTGGAAATACATTGCGAGGAGGAGATCTCTGGGCTGAATGGGGAGAATGCACTGTTTGTAACAACAGTAAATGTCAACGGTCTCAATTGTGGGCAGGTTCATGCTCATGTTACGTGTGAGGGGCTGCAGGCTCTGTGACACCGAAGCGTTGCGACCTGAGGAATGAACAGGCAACTTCGGGGACTTCGATATGGGAGGTTAGTCCAAAAAAACAGCCGTTACACTTTGGTGAACAAACCTAAATGCTTTTGCCATTTCATGCCGTGAAGCTCACCAAATCAGCAGGTAACAACAAAACATCCGTGTGACTTCCATACATGCCTGAAGCTCAAACACCCTAATATCTGCAAAACTGAGTCAGGCCTCAGTGTTTGAAACAGAAAGAGAAATATAACTAAATGACCCATATCAAGTGCATGATGGAGATGGAAGTCAGTTCATACAGTATTATTTCATATCGACTGAAAGATCAGTGGGAGAATGATCAAAGCCTGAGCCAGACCATATTCAGCTCCCACTGGACGAACTGCCGGAGTAACGTGATTGGAGAGGTATGATTGAAAATCTGTTGCCATGGAAATTCTATTGAAGCTCAATCTCTTCTTCAGTGCTTTGGTTTTGGTGCTGGATACACAGAGAGAGAGAGAGAGAGAGAAAACCAGGTGACTGCAAAGATCAAAGCATAGAGAAGAGAGAAGAGAGGAGAATCCAAATGAGAGATGAGAGGAAACGTCTCGACTATTTCTTTTCAAACGCAGCAATTAACTGTCAGTAATCTCACCTGGTGTGTATAGAGAGCAACTCAATCATGGCGGATAACGGGAACGTGATGTATCGTCTGAAGAAACAATTCATTACAATACATTTCATGCATCTTTCTCATAGGAGAATACAGCTTCCTTCATGAGAAGAGTGTGCTTCACGTTATCTGTTTAATGAAGCGTAATGAATAGATAGGTTAATCTTGTCTAGAGGGAATTGGTTAGAGCATGTGTACAGTGTATGTGTGTGCATGTGCGTGCACACGGGCCCCACGCCTGCGTGCGGAGGTGTAATGTCTCCGTGGTGAGTATGACGCGTGCATGCATGAACTGGGATGAAGACACATTTCCTTGAGGGCTGTCAGGAAGCACTGACAGCGGTGAACGAGCACATTAGAAAAGCCCCATGAATCCTGGCATTACACTATACTACATAATCACATTTCTATGCTAATCTGGAGGAAGGAGGGAGAGTTGGTGACAGTGAGGGAAACAGTATTAAGTAAGGGAAGGACAAGGAGCATTTGTTTTCCAAATACAAATCAGCAGGCTGACATGCTGATGATCCTAATTACAGTAGCACTAAACAAACAGTACAGCTGGTATCCTACATTTGAAGGTATTTGATAATAAACCAAACGTATTGGACAAATGCAAATTAGTACCTGATAAAGTTGGGGGATTACCAAAGCCACTGGGATTCATCGTCTGAGCACCGTACATATCTGTGCCAAAGTTCATGGCAATCTGTCCAATGGTTGTCAAGATACTACACTGAAAATAAAACATGGCAACCTTGTGGTGGTGCTAGAGAAAAGGTCAGTAGAGTTCATCCTCTGGGGACCAGGAATATCTGTACAGAATGTCATGGCAATCTATCCAGTAGTCGCAGAGACATTTCAGTCTGAACCAAAATGGTGGACCGACAGATATCGTCATTCCTGCAGCCAAATCGCAATCATGGGGAGATTATTATCATCACCTAATAATGCTCAGTATTTATGTCATTCTGTTCATTTATAATAGCTATATAGTTGGCCAGGTATGGTCATAATCACAAATTGCTTGTAATATCTGACAATAACCTCTAATGGCGGCAATTTGCAGCTTAAGCTAACGAGCTTCCATTAGCTTCATTGAAACGGTCATTGCTCTACAGCCCTGAATCCCGGAGGTTTCCATTCAGAGCTTTTAAGGTGATATATTTATAATGATAATACAATGTGTTGTAAGTTGTAACTTTAACTGGGAGATTCAAACAACTCTATTCCCTGTTCCACTTCTATTTTTTTAAATTATAAATTAAGAACAAACAACCTGTTCTTTATTTTTGTAAATGTCAGAAATGAAACAGTGTGGAGTTCTTCCATCTCATAGAACAAACATGAATTAGATATAGATGAGTAAATTGTCGGTATAGCTTGTAAAATAAACTGTTCCAAATGACTGTACTTTAAGTTGCTTCTTAAGACAATGCAATTATGATAGTTTAATTTAGAATCTTTCAAATAGCAATGTTGATGAGCAACCAAGCGTTCAGCAGATTGACGGAGATATTTTTAACATTGAAACTTTGGCTCTTTTGGCAGTACTGACACCTATTCTTTCTCTCTTGTTCTTGCTCACACATTCTCATGGGTACACACACATATAGGTGTTCTTCCGCTTCCAAAATCTGTGAATGCAGGTCAGAGTTTCAACCCCTGCCAAACTGCAGTGTGTTTTTGTTGTACGTCTTTTGATTATATTTCCATGTTGCAAGCGGTTTTCTCCGACTTCTCTCCTGCCATACTTGGGAGTGGGGGAAGCACACAAGTGTCAGTAGCCTTGAGCTACTCTAACAATATAATTCACAATGAGGAACACACAGAGAATAGGTGGCAAAATGCATTTTTTAGTATGAGAGAAAACCGGAAATAGAAACTTGTGGTTGCAGAAGGTGTTTTGGACCACTGAACTGTGAAAAGATAAAGACAGAGAAAGCATCCATATAAACTTAAGATCATCTCTGTATGAAATGTGAAAGCTCTACCGTGTGTCACCACTGGGATGCAGCTATCAAAATGCTATGAAAATACTAAGTGTCATAATCACTTCCAATTTTGTGCTTGTAATATCTTGTTTGCAAGAGGTATCCTATTTTAGGAACTGCATATCTAATTTTAGAATTTTCCATGATGATCACAGAGAGATGTATACCCAGCACACAAAAATCCTGCTTGGTGACTATTTAAAAAGCATTGTTTTAGGAGTGGGTGAGAATGCTCAAAAACATACTGTAAATTAAAGCCATGTAATAACTTAGAATTGGAAGAAACATCATCAAATAATTAAGTTCTACAGTGAGCTGCATTTCTGCATTGCAGCTGACTAAAGCTAAATGAAGCGATACAGCCAGCTTTTCTTCCAAGCCATTTGAAAGCTTATAAAATGTGTTGCAAGACTAGATGGAAAAAAATGAAGTTTGTGACTGTCCAAACTGCAAAACATGTAGTGTATACCACATGTTCATGGCTGAGCAGTGACAGTTCATCAATTGCTGCTTTTAAACCCACCTTTCACCCTTTCGTGGACACAAAGCTCAAATTGCCATTAACTAATTTGCCATGCAGCCTGGCGCTAGGCATGCTGAAAAGACCCATCATAGCGTTGAAAGCCCCGTGCCCCTTGTGATATGCAACAGCAGGCTTCTGTAAGTGAGTTGGGAATAGTTGAGGGGCCTGGAGAAAGTTCACTTCTACAAATGCCTGCTGATTTGCATCGTACTGGCAACTTTAAGTTTGTGTGAACAACTACAAGTTTTCTATGTCAATTAAAAATACTCTGTAGGAGTGAAGGACAGCAGTGGCACACATTCTGTAGGTCCACGCATGCCCCCTTCCTCCCTGGTGAGGGGGGATCACAAACCAGTAACTTCAGCTGGCAACTGGATGGCGGCCATTTGCATATCCTCATGCATCATTCATCAGCATCACTTTACCACAGTGCGAAACATTACATTTATTTTGCAAATGCTAATTTATGTTAAACAGCGGATTTGAGAAACTTCAGAGTCGAGTAGCATAAAAGATCCTGCGACATTTATTCTCTTTTGTCTGCAGGAGTGTGTGACAGTACGTGCGCTGGTGTGTGTAGACGTGCACATACCCGTCGCCGCCGGCTGGACCTTAAACTCTGTGCATGTGTGTGCCTGTTTGAGCGTTTGTGTTTGGACAGTTGGTTTCCGGCTTTATCAGGGGAGGCCACATGGCAGCTATCTTCCCGTCAGGAGTCGGTGTGATTTAAACGACGGGTCAACACATAATTGCAGAGTAACTATCCTCATCAACACATTCCACCCGGTGGAGATAATGAAAAGATGACTGAGCTCGGAAACTAAAGGAATCTTAAGCTCACTTATGACTCCATTGACAGTGTGTTGCCAAAACCAAACACACCATGCGATGCGATGTCAACAGGGCTCAATACTGCTATCTTAAAGGGACAATGCACTCAGAGTTTGAATGCAGTGATTTCACTGTGTGAGGCATTGGTTTTAAATGACAAACATCATTTTACACCATTAAAATCAAATCACTTGCAATCTGAAATGTCTTAAGTCCTATGTAATGAAAGCACCAAAAATAACCTTGTGAGACTCATCGCGTTCATGTGCAGTGTTACATTTCCTGGATTCTAATGTCTTTTTACACTTGGCAGCAATTCTGTATGAACACTATCTTTTCAGCAGTCTGAGGACAAAAGGAGAACTTCCACTTCTATTCACAAGCCATTTGCTGCCACTGCTGCTGGCGGTGCAGAAATAACACAGGTGTTGAAGCCAAAACATGACGGCTGTTTATTTGCCGCTTCTTGAGCCGAAGAAATGATACGCACAGAGGAGCGGTGGAGCCGTCTGTTTTCCTCAACGCTGTCATTCCTCTCTCTATCTCGTTTTCCCACTCTCTCCTTCTCCTTCTTCTTCTTCTTCGACTCCTCACAGCCCTTTGTTGTTTTTTTTCTCGGTGTGGCCGAGTTGTTTGGCGCCGTATTGCTACCGTTGTTTGTCTTGTTCAAGTCTGAGGCTTTAAAAGGAGATTAATTGTCGATAAAACAGAATAAGGTTGAGTGATTGAATTCCCATGAAGGGAAGTTGTGTTGTCCACTTTCTCTAACACTTGGCTGATAAACAGATCCAGCCTTTTGTTGTGGGAAGACTTCTCATTACTGTCTGGATGGATTCAATGAGCTTGTGTTTGCCATGGGAGAAGAGCCTTTGTGTTCAGCAAAGATAGCAAGGTCAGGCACAGACTATCACTGCTTAGCCTTGTGTCACTGTTTCTCTCCTTTCCCTTTCTCTGTCTTGCACACACCAACACATGTCGTTCATACACTTCTTCATGTCGGAACCTGAGATGAACTCTCTGGGATAGATGTTGTTGGACGGTGTTAGAAGATAGACGTACAGGGATGTGCGTGTATGCATGTGTGTGTGTGCATGTGTGTGTGTGTGTGTGTGTGTGTGTGTGTGTGTGCATGTGATTAAAGAGATGTGTTGCCAGTAGGGCCAAAGCTCTACACTCATCATGTGCACTCCACACGACCATGACTCAGTTGTTTTTTTAGTTACTGAAAGTAACACCTAATCGGCATAGGGCTAGGAAAATAGCAGGATTTGTATCTATGTATCTACAACACTACAGGAGAGTAGATTCCATAGGTGGTCAAAAAAACACAGGACATTCCAGGACTTTCAACCACGAGACTGGTGTTTGAGACCGCAGGTCCCTAAATGTTGTTGTGAATTGTCGTGGTCATGACGGTTGTTGTAAACCTCACTAAGTGGTTTTGTTGCCTAAACCTAAGTTCACGTAGTTATTTTAAGCCCAACCATATTTTTTCTTTCCTAAACCTAAATAAGTGGTTTTGTTGACTAAGCCTAAGGTTGCGTAATGTCGTCCAGACTAACAGAAAAAAACAAGACAAGAATGGAAACTCTTTGTCCCTGTAGACGGAAGCAATAGATACAAGTTTGTAACTATTTCATGAACTGCTGTGAGACTTTGTTGGTACATGAGAATTGCCCAGTATGACCACACTATTTCACCACTGTCTACTTTAAAGGGCTTGCTCAAGGGCATGTGAAGAAAAGGTGTGTTCATTCTCCTCCCATGCGCGTATCAGCTTGCCTTGTGCAGAGATTCAAACCAGAAACCTTGAAATCACGAGGTCCACTTCTCCTTTAGGCTACTTTCTCCCTGAAGGGCTGTGTGACTTGGGGCTCTTGAAAAAAGTGCTTATGGACTGAAAAAAAAAAAAAGTGCTGAGTTTGGGTGCGAGCTCCAGCATTCAGCCAGCCCAGCGGTGACTACACCTAATGAGGCTGGGCAGACACAGGGCAAGCTGTGCTCATGATGGTCTGTGCTCCATGTGACAGCAGACTGATTTCAGACCAGCTGCTGATGATGCTGATTGTAAACAAACAAGGGAACAGTGGCTGTCAGCAGATCTGAGACCTGCTGAGAGACAGATGAGCAGCTGTCTTCTCTTGCCAAAGGGCTGGGAATCAAGTGGTTGTGCCACACATGCACGCGCACAGACTCTCGCACACAGCTGGAGACATGGAGCAGGAAGGTTGACCTGGGTTGCTCTGACAAGGACCTGTCACCACCTTACACTTCACTCCCACAATCAGCAGGCTTGTCAGCTACTCTCTGTCGCTGACAGCTTGGCACACAATGATGTGTGTGTGTGTGTGTGTGTATATGTATGTGTCTGTCTCCTGCATACTCTTCTCACCTACTCCTACTGCACGGGAGTTTTACTACTGAGGCACCTATGTATCTGCACTCATGCCAGCTCCACTCCCTCCTGAGCGTCAGAGATGTGTACGTGTGCATCCGTGTGTTGTGTTGTGCTCTCTAGCTCCATGCCTCTCCCCAGACAGCAATTGAAGTGACTGTCATACTCTGCCGATGGAAGAGATGGGAGGATGATGGAAAGAGGAGACAATGAGAGAGAAAATGAGGGAGAGGAAGACAGAGAGCGACAGCGGAAGATGGATAGACAAAGAGTCGCATCGAGGTACAGGGAGAGAGCCCTCTCTAGACAAGGTGACAGGGCTGGAGAGACTTCCCCGAGCCCGGTCTTGGAGCATGGCCGACACCCAGCCGTGGGCGGCATAGGAGTGATGTCAAGGGCACTCAGCATCAAACCTCCTAAAGGCTGCCCTGCCAAGCACTGTTATAAAAGGGTTATGACTTCAATATGCAGCCGGATCATATAGTGTAGGAGCATGGGCTGCGGTCCAAATCAATTAATTTGGACAGATGTCTTTGTTGCAATGAAACTGTTGCGGTAGATTCATAGCTTGCCATTTGCAGTTACCTGACGCTATTATCCAGAACACCTTTAGGGTTCGAAATGTGGCTCAAGGACACAGTAAACATGACTGCTGACGGACGGGTAATAGGTGTTGAGAAAGTTAAACCACTGATGTCTTGGTTACAGGACACTATTTGCAGTCTATCCGTCCATTCGGCTGCCAGGGTGCAGCATCGTAAATACATCAAGGCCTCTTTAACGACTTGAATTTAAATCATCAAGGTCCTACTTTCACTGCAAGCTTCTCAGATGCCCAGCTGGTGTGCCTTTGCTTGAGCGGATCCGAGGTTCACTGTGGCTGTCCTCCCTGCAATGTTAAATGACTGACAAACTCTTTTACACCAGATAGGTGAGAGGATCTCAAATGCATAATTGAACATTAATTAACTACTGGAGTTACTATAACTAATGATAAGAGTAATTGAACATCCAGTGAAACTGGCAATTTGCATACTAAAGCACATCTCTGTTCGTTCTCTCTCTGTCTCCAGCCTGTCTCTCTTGTCATTTGCCTTCCCTGAGGACAGCATAACTTCCACCAATTCCTCCTCTTTCCAGCTCAGTGTGGGTCCTCCAGGTCATGGGAAGCCACAGGCCACCAGAGGGCATGTATTTTTCGTACCTGTCTGACCACTACTTTGGTGGTCTTAAGAGGCATGCAATGAAGAATTCCATGCTTGACCAGAGGCTCCATTTCCCCCCTCATTGTGCACAATTGGTGCTGCCATTCTCCCGACCTCCCACCACCCAGGAGCTCCAGTCTACCACCTTTGGGGGAGTGGGACTCAAGCTGGGAACCAGCCAGCTAAGGAGATCAACACAGACATGCTTGGAGGTCTCAGCACGAGCATGTCGCGCAGACACTGGGGGCTTTGCGCATGTAGTGTACCAACACATGCATTCCCCCTCACATACTGTACTTTTCCCCACCCTTCTCTTTTATCTTCTTTTCCTTCCTCCCATCCCGCTGAATACCCCCTTACCACTGCTCTCCTCCCCATCCCTCCATGCTCCATTGATCGTTCGGCTTACAAGTCTGAGCAATCAGCTGCAGTCAACATTCACAGCGGAGGCTGGAAAAAAAACAGTTTTGATAAACAGCACAAGACTTACAAGATGTCATGCTACCTACAGCACTGCCCGCTGTCTCACACAGGTAAAACAGATTTCACACTGCCTCTATGGACATATGTGACTCAGATCTTCAAAGTCTCCCTTGCTGCCTTCAGTGACTACGGTCAAAACATTTTGGTTAAGGGGTTAAATTATTACTTCTTCACGGTTAGGGGACCTTAAGCGACATAGTTACAACAATAAACACACATAGGTACAACTGCGTTCTTGGTTTAAAGAAATCATCGTTGATTGTTGGTTTAAAACGGGAAACAAACAACAGTTCCCCCGAGTTTAAGTGACCCCTCCGTCCACCTCGACCTCCTTCCATTACAGACTTTGTTTCTCTATAATGATGTCCCTTCATGCCATCCTTTACTTCTGTCATAACTACCACTACTTCTAGAGGACTTTGTCACTTTCATGTGAACACGGGGCACTTGCTAAAACGATTGACTCTTGTTTTTCTTGGGTGGACAGTCTCCCAAGAAATATGCTGCAACGCCAGATAATGGCAACTTATATTTTGTACACTAAGGGGTGAAATCAAAAAAAGGATTGCACAGCTTGCGCATTTAAGATAAAGAACAAAACCTGCGTAATTCTCAAAGTATCAAAGGGTAAACTGCACCCTTAACTGGGCTGCCAAGCCAATAACTTCTCAGTGCTCCTGTGCTGCTTGCGTGTATTTAAATTAGGTAATATGCACGGGCCCCATTGCAAGAACAGTCAAATTCACAAAGATCAGCACTAAAAGCCACATGCAGTTACAGTGAAAGCATTAGCATGTTCAGAGAGTTGGCGGTAACTGAATTGCATTCATGCTGACAGACTTGCATATTAAATACCAAATTATGGTTGCCCTCTGTCACGTTTAAATTACTATCCTGAAGTTTCGGGCAATGCCTCTGGACCTCTTTGTAGGTCAGAACCTGTAGCTCACCGTCTGAAATGACTAGTCAAAATGTCTCAGCCATTATTATGCCTACTGTGTTCTTAGCACAAAGCATCATTTTAACTTTACCACATGAATAATTGCAATGAGACGCAAGAAAAGGGCAAATTGCACACAGCTACAAAACTTAATGGGCATGTTTGCGCTGTAATATCATAAGTGCATGGACCTTGATATGGGGCGGGTAGCTCAATCCATTCTTTGTGAATTTACTCCCGAGTGTCTGAAAGAACGGGTTAATAATCACACTCAGTTCCGTTGAGGCTATTATTTTTTGGTAGTGGTAATTGTTACACTTTGCTTGTTATCTGCGTTGGCGTAAGCCTAACAACAAATAAAACCGCTTGGGGTGAACCGGTGCATGTACCGCTTTAATGAGCACCTTGTTTGCCCTGCCTGCAGATGTCCACGTCCTTACTCATAATGAAGTATCTGCTGTCTCATTGTCATCTTTTATCATGCTCAGAGGGCTGTAATATTTACCAAGCCACAGTATTACGCATTCCATCTGATGGTTCTCTGTAGTCTCGACACAGCAGGTTCAAAAATCCCTGCATCAGACATTGCTCCGGCAATATATTACCAGACCTTGGGAAAATTCATTAAATTCAGTCTCACAATCACTTAATTACAAATGTAGCTCAGTGATGTGCAAGCAATAACCTGCCTGACCTCGTGTCTCAATGACGCAAAGACTATCTTTGATGGAGTCTAATTATGTATATACATATATCCCCAGCGCTGAAAATGCGCATTCTGTTAATCTTTGAATCCATCCAGCATGCCATTTCGTCATTAAGAAACCTAACACGTCAGTTATGATCTAATTAGCTTCTTGATAACTGAGCGATGGAGGCAACAATAGCAGAGAAATATGATTGTGCAGAGCTGAGAAAGTGCAGTTTCAGCTTGTAGAAACAGATGACAGCTGTAATCAATGTGGACACCCTGAGAAACCCTGCTATTAACTATCTCATCAACAAATCCTGCGATGGAATACCAATTGAGACTGTTAGCTGAACGCATTTAACTCCAGCGTTGAAGGCATCGTTTGTCACTCAGGTTATATGAATTGTATGGGATTGCTTCAGGCTTCTACAGACAAATATTTCTTTCAACAGATGTATTCAAGAGCTGACTACAGACACACTTCAGTTTGATGACTTTCTAGATTGTTATTGTCAGTTTGGCTACGGTATTTAGTTAATTATAGAGTTTTTACAGTTTTGTCAGTTTGATATGAAGCACACTTTTTTCGCTCACTCCCTTAGCTTCACCATTGGCATCTATTGCAATTTCAGTTTTTGGTTGGAGCTTTTCAAACATGTTTGCAAGCTACAGTACACAATATACAGCAGGGACTGTTTGTTTACAGCTGTAGCTTCTTGAGGAATAGTTTCCCATGGTTTTTTTCTTAATGTGAAAAGTTGTCAACACGTCTTTATAGTACAAACAGTAAGGCAGAGTTTGTTCTGATATGAAGGCCACGAACATTGTTTTTCTTACAATCACTTCTCATTAGAGAAAGAGGATTTCCAGTTCAAAAGACGTACGTCTGACAGACCAACATCCCTGGGTGGCTGTCATTAATCTAGAGGCATGTAGTCATGTGACTTGAAGAAGATACTATTAGTGCCCTTGTTTTAAATGTATTCTGTATGAGTGTGTTTGCATCTGTTGGTGCTCTGTCACTGCTATCTTAGACACAATGTTGTCACTTGAGGGTGCGAGTACTATTGGATTTTCCCACTTTTGTGCACAAAGTCATCAATCTGAAGATGAATATGCATGTGGTTATGCAAGGATGAGCTACAGCCAGATTTTGGCAATCAAATCTATGACTCATACTCAAGTCACATAGGATTTATGAGCTTCTTAATAATGACATATAAAAGTCATTCAAAGATTGGTAAATATGTTTTTAACAACCTTACCTAATAAATGAATGGGCACCGTTGCAGCTACAGCACTACTGTACAAACCAACAGTCTCAGTTCAGTGTAATTAGCCATTAGCGCTAGCCCTGACCTTATGACACTGCTGTTCTGGATGCTTGGCTGTTCTGAATGAGTGGATGCTTGCTGCATGATTTTGATTTTACTAATCAAATGTCTCTTTCCATTGAAGTGGCAAAAGGTTAACTTGACCCTCCGGATGGTTTGTGATTCTTTGCTCTCCTTCAATGAAGACATATTCTCCAGTTCTGATAAAACTGATGCTATTGCAGCATCAGTTTTAGGGGCATTAACCTCTTTAAGGGCCGCCATTGCTCTTTAGAAAGAACAGACGCCTCTCTGTGTCGTCACAAACACCCAAAGCAACGCTTGACAAGATGGATTTTTGTGTGGTATGTGATCATGTGATTCTGGCATGATCTTGTGACATCGTGAAAATCCGGCTGATGTGCAAGGTAAGCAAATGGTAGCCTTAGCATTATTAGTCAAAAGATGCAATATTGGGCAACTTAGTTCACCTTAGTAAGGGAACAGTTAATTCTTTAGCTGCCGCTTATAATATGAATGCCTACTTTGCCTTTTCCTGGCCTAAATGTACTAAGTTACTGCATTACTCTTGAATGTTACATTAAAGGTAATTTCCAGTGAAATCCGTGTAAATAGTCCACACTTGATCTTGATCCCCGCTCTGTAGAAGACTCAAGTCTTGATTGGAATAGCATTTTGGGACTCATGGACATCTGTGGTCCCAGCCATATGTTAAGAGCCTCGCTAGTTGAGCGAAGCAGCGTTACCGCTCAGGCAGGCGAAGGCGTGAAGCAGTGAGACCACAGGTTGCCAGACATCATTATCTCTCTCAGCAGTCCCCCACATGCTCTCAAACTGGGCTGGGCTTATGGATTCTGGAGGTGAAAGACACCCACACAACCACAACAAAAATAACAACAGTTGCAGTGTTTGCAAATGGTGTGGGACCCCCCATCTCTCTCTGGAGCCACTTTGTAGACTTTCAAAACCCAATCCTGCCAGGAGCTGACAGGATTTTCCTTCCGTCACACTGTTTCACCATTCACACTGTTTCAGTAAAGAACAAAGACTTGTCGAAGGTGGTCTGCCCACGAATTAAACAAAACACTGAAAAAGATTAAAATGAAAAGAAAAGCTACTTTATAGAAGACATTGTAGAGAACTTGCAGAGGGAATAGTTAGTAAGGCCTACTCCATTGAGAAATCTACTATTAGATATTGCTTTTTCCTTCACTCTATATCCACGTCTTCGTCCATATTCTTGGAACAAAAGCTGTTAAAACCTGCAAAGGGGCTTTTCCTCCAGTGAGCCATCTGAACCTGGAGGGTTCAACTTCAGTTTCACAGGAAGAAAAGGAAGGGAAGCTTCTGGTTTTCAACACAGCACCGTAAAGCAGCCCGTCGGATCCGTATGGCTCGCAGGATTAAGTTGAACAGATCACTCTCCTTTAATGCAAACAGCCAAAAGAAGCAAGTACACCTATCCAATATGTTCAGCTTCCAGGTGCAGGAGACATATTTGATGGAACACGTCTGGAGTGCTGAAAAACGGATGCAGTAATTGATGAAGACATACAAATAGAATGGTTTTTCAATCTGCAAAAAAGCTGTTATCAAACTGAGATGTCAGCTCGAGCATCTCCATCCATCATTCTACAAGCTTATCAGCAGTGGGGGACATTCTATACTTTCTCTAAAAATTGGATAAGACGCCAAAGCAGCGGTATCTCCACTAATCCGAATGCACATATATAGAGAGATGTACTGGCACACTGCCTGTACACACTTTGATAGCATGTACAAACAGCAACATGGCTATCCTACATGATAACTTATTACATAAGAGACTCAACCCAAGGAAAGATAAACTCACCCTAGCTGTAAACGTATCTGTCAATACCAGTATTTTTAACAGCATTCAGAATTTAGAGGATGTGGGCAGGTTCTGCTTCTGTGTTTTCTCTTATGCCCTTTAAACTCCTCATATCTCTGAGCTAAAGTGCTCACAAACAAGAAATATCTCTGCACATATTGATAAAACCTGCTTGCACAGATAAAAAAGGAGGCTGCGCATGCTGAGGAAGGAGGTCAAGAGGAAGTCTCATTTGAAGTGTGTGAAAAAATTTGAGAAAGCTATTGACTAAAGATCTCTTGACTAATTCCCATGCACTTTTGAGATGCCCCCCTCACTTCAGCTTGTCAGTTTCTGTCTACAGTCAAGTCGCACACAATATCAGACGAAGAGGTAAAAATGACAACATATGTGAACATCAGTGAATCCTGCTTCGGCCCACGAATGAGGTGAAGACATAGAAATACATGTTGCTCTGGCTGCTGGCACTTTCCTGTTTACACTTTCCGGATGGCATTCACAGGAATACCTTGATATTTAAGAAAAAGTTGGAATCTGATGATTTTGAACCAAGATCTACAGTTTTAAAAAGTGTGTTATTTGTATACATCCACGGTTTGTATCTGTTCAGAGCACAATATCTGAATAATGTAATAATTTGTCTGTGTAACATTTACATATTGCATCCACCACAGCTAATTTTGCCTGATTTAGATTGACTTAAAAAAACAACAACAAACTTGTAAGTTAGATGATGAAAAAGTCTGGCACCTACTGGCCAGGAATGTAGACTGACACAAATGATAATGAGTACCGATTAAACGATTCTTACCTGAGGGGTTGAGCAGCCGCCAGGTGATTGCAGGGTCCGGCCTGCCACTGGCCAAACAACTGAGTGTCACGTTGCTGCCCTCGTTCACCGTGATGTCTTCTGACACCTTGTAGATGTTGGCTGGAACTGGAGACACAAGAGAAAAGACGTGAAGGTTGAAATAGAGTACGAAGAGCAAAGTGTTTTTCATCTTTTTCAGACCAAGATCTGGAGCTGACTTGGATGACTCAACAACTGACGTCTTTGCTATTTTATTTGCATAACTTGAAAAGCAATATAATTATATTCATCTTTCTGTTGAACACAGTTCAACTCAACAAAATGACTGAGACTTTGGCGTTAAAAACAAACCACAAAATACTGCTAGTCTACCATGCCAGCTGCTTTGCTCCCAAAACATCCATTACCATCTCTTCACAGCAACTATTGGCTATGAACAGAGCTTACATATGAACACAAGCTGACCTTTGATTCTCTCAGTGAAAGGAAGAGTTCAGAAAAGCTCTGGAGAACCTTTTTTTCACACTGCTATAGCCCTCAGAGGTACTTACGGAAAACTTTTTCAACCCAGGATCCAAATAAGCAATTTAATCTTTAGCCCTGGGACCTGAGCTCATGAAAACAGATTGCTTCCCCTGTCACACGGGGAACCCGGAGACACTTGGCTCTAATTCTGAGTTCAGACACATACCTTCAGAAAAGTAGGCTTTTATATTAAATCAAAAGTTAGAGGTAAAATGAAGAATCTTTTCATGTGTGTGTGTATGTGACACAGATGTTCAAAGTAACACGGAGCTATTTCGTCTCAGCGTTAAATAATCACCATCTACTCCCACTCACACAACAAACAAAATGAAACCTGGAGAGAGAGGGAGAGGGAGAAACCCTAACTCTGGTAAGAACAACTCAGGCGAATTAAGAAGGTACAGTCTGTTTTAAAGCGAGTCAGCAGCAAAGATGCAATCAATCATGAAGGATACAGGGGCCATACATCACTGTTTGCACAAACTGTGGGTGAAGTGGTTGGGATACGATTCCAGATATGAGGCTAGAAATACAAATAATGATCAATAACTGGAATATGATGAATGCTGGAGGACGCATGATGTGGGCAAATGCACGACTTATTATTCCAATTTCTGGTATGCATGCATGAATGTATGTGTGTGTGTGTGTGTGTACATAAGATTCCTTTAGGGTGGACACACATTAGGCACATTGGCACCGATTCTTTGAGCAAACTCCAAGAATCCAAGCTGTTCCTCATAATAAACACACATGAACATGAAGTTCTTGTTAAATCAACAACACCAAACATATGGATATTATCCAGCATATATTTTGAATGCAGCCGTTTTCCCTGAAAAAATGTGTCTTTATTTTATAATAGCTATGGTCATCCTGGAAAAAACAACAACAATATGTGCAAAAAAGGTGCAAAGAGTTGATTTTCACGAGTGCTCTGTCTCAAACTATGGGATGCTTGAGCCTGTGAAACATTGTGCTGGTGAACATTATCATGAACATACGGACTCTTGATGCATCCTAGCAAACATCCTTCCACTTTCGATCTCTAGTTCCGAGCCTTATTTCAAAGGCAACTACCGTTTAGCCAAAGCAGCTGGACATACGATCCACTCATGTGATTCGACTTGTGATTCACAGTCGATTTACAAATTACCTGCAGAAATCCTTGTGCATCAGCTTGACAACGAGTCGAGGAAAGTTTGCATTTGTTCTGTTTGTGCAATGTGACCCTGCCATTGTCCTGTACTAACCCAGAGGGTAATGATGCTTTTCAAACCACACGAGGTGTCGCAAACAACGAAGAGCTGCACCTTTTTAATTCACTTTGCATGTTAGTGCTTCTCAACCATGTGATGTTTTGAGTTTCTCTTTATAATACAATGTTATTACTACTTAGAGGACATTTGTAATTCATGTGGGCTTTTCACCACTAAAAATAAATATTCAATTTGGGTTTCATGTTTGTACACCTGATTGGAATGTAATAGATAATTTAGAGGCCTTTCTTAAAAATGAAAACACATCAAACAACTCCTCTCCAGCACGCCATGCTTTATTCAGCAATTGTTTTTGGCTCTCTTGCCTTCATCATTGTGGTGCCTGAGGCTTTTCCAATGTCATTCAGTTGAAGAGGTAGAAATATGTGCCAAAATGTAATTTTTTGCATCAGAGTGTGTGGCTTTGACCTGCACATGCATGGTAGTGCAATAAAGCTTAATAGGCATGATTAAAACAACAGCCTACATTCTCTGCACATCAGATTCACATTGATTTATCCATCCAAATCATTTACGCATTAAAAGCAGGGTTGGGAAAAAAAACATTAAAGCTCATGGGTTACCTGCTTAAAAGTGTCAACAGCAGCCCAATCAGTTGCAAATAGGCTGGCGTGGAGAGTAACAGACTCTGCCAGCTCTCCACCACTGTTGTCAATTTGTCCATAAACAGGGCACTTAAACCCCAACTGCTCCAATAAAGTTACTCAGTGGCCCCACAATAAAGAATGCTATCGTCTTATTCCTGTTGTGGGTGTTATCGGTGCCAGCAGGGCTTCTTCTTGCCATGAAGCATGTTTACAGTTTTGTACCTCTAATTTTGGTGCCTACATGAAGCTGCTTTAAAGACTTATCTTGACTTACTCCAATAAACAACATTGAGGTTATTGTTTCTGTGAAAGTAACCGAAATATAGAATATGTATACTGAAAGCATTCAGGAGTCCATAAGTTGTAAACATATTTGTGAGCGCAGCATTATGTGGGAATTCATATGCTATCTAAATCTGATGGAAGTTGTGGTGCTGGATTGAAATAAAGCTGCCCCCTTCCTCCATATCGACCATGTTTTCTGAGAAACAATATTTCAGTGTTTGCCTCTTTATGATTGTTTGTCCAGCAAGGTTATTATTGAAGCTTTGTCTCTGTACAGCATCACTAACAGCCTCCCTGCCTCTAACATCTCTCTCTCTCTATCTCGCACTCACGCACGCACGCACGCACGCACGCACGCACGCACTCTCACACACACACACACACACACACACACACACACACACACACACACACACACACACACACACACACACACACACACACACATCTCCAAGTAAACCATCTCTCTAATACCAACTGACAAGACTTTCACAATCGTGCCAAATAGCATTTTAAATCAAGTCATGCAGAGGTATTGCTGTAGTCAAATGACCAAGCCAAAATGAAGATGGGGTCACGGGTGGGTGGGCGGGGGAGGGACTCCATCGACGTGACAAAGAATCCAATTGGCTTTTTTTTTCACCTCAAAAACAACCAAAGCTGGGAAGGGTGGGGAAGTTGATTGGCTGAGTGGGATGTGTGACTGGAGAATTAATCCTCGCCAAGCGTAGATAAAAACGGTTCGGGTAAAAAAACAACTGCTCATACTCTGATAACCCTGCCACCTCTATAAATGGGAGGGAAGGGAAGATGGTGGAGAGAGGCTGAAAAGGGGGGAGGAGAAGATGAAAGGAAGACAAAAGTGAAGGAGAGAAGTGTGATATATCTTATAGTGCCATATAGCGCCTGGTGTCCAGCTGACAGCAATGACGGGGGAGGAAGGAGAAGAAAAGAGTGATCTTAGTCATAGGTCAAACTTCAAGGAACAATGTTGGAAAGGGCATCTATTTGAAAAGCACTTTAGCTCTGCAACAATGGATGAATTCCATGGGGACACACTGCACTTCCTACTGTTTTCCCCTTGGCTGGGTTTTAGTGAATTATGGTATGGACACCAGTGTGGGCTAAAAACACCCACATTTAAGATCACAGTCGCACACTCACTTTTATATGTACTCTCAGACCTCTACACCTTGGAGAAGCTATAGAAGCAAAGTAGAATTACTTTCCATTCATTGCCAAACATAACCAGGCACAGTATACAGGAGCATCTTTCCTCTATTCAGGTTTGGCAGATTTCAGCCCCCATCCACCTATGTCCTCTCTGGCTAATGATCTCCTATTTGGCTTGTTTTTTTTCGTGCAATTTCTCAAAAATAATAAATCTCTGATGAAAAACGTTATAAATACACTGACCTGGCTTTCAACTCTAATTTCAAACTTCAAAGAAAGAAAGAAAGAGAGAGCGAAAGACAGAGTGAGAAGGAGCAGAGAGAGCAAGAGTAATAGGGAGGACTGTGTTTGTTTGTTTGCAGGTTTGTGCATTAACTGTGTGCCCGCATACAGCAGGGGGGGGAGAGAGAGAGAGAGAGAGAGAGAGAGAGAGAGACGCAGGCACTTCCTTAGTCCATGTGACAAGTTATTCAGCGCGGGGGGAAATGGAAGGGACCTTTGCATGATTAATCACTCACTCTTTCTATTACCGGTTATATTCAAATGCACCTATTATTGTAACTGTTGCCAATAGCCTATATTTTAATCTAGACAACATTGTGAATAGGTCTTCAAATGTTTCTATTGCATGGAACCTCCTAAATAAATGGGTTTGTGTGGGGCTGCAATTACTACACATGTCAAGACTATTATCGATGAAAGTGTGTTTTAAGCAGTTATTAACCAGTCAACTCCTAATGCTGTTGCGCTGGCTCTGCACCATTACAGTGTTGAATTGGAGGATGTGTCACCTTCAGGTTGCTGTAGAGATGCTTTAATTTGAGGTGAGAGGCTTTCATGCAGTTTAAAATCAGCCGTGGATGACTGATAATGGCTAAATTCATTCTTTTAGCAAAGAGTAGAGAGTTTGTCCTTGATTTTTTTTTTTAATGCCAAAAAAACTATCTGCAATTGTGTGTATTTTTTCAAAGTATTGACCTTATACTACCAATGAACGTTAATACCAACGCAGGAAGTAGTGCCCTATGTTGACAGTCTCTAACCTTAACAATACGGTAGCTGCCATGCACAAATATTACAGAAAGCAAACATTTCATTTGGCATTGAACGTGACAAAATGTAGTCCGGGTTCTGCAGAATCATCCAAAACTGAGGTTCATGTCTGGAAGAATGTAATCACCCAGTATGAGCAAGACAGTTGGTATGAATCCTGCATGCATATGCATGGCTGTCTGCCATGAACAATGGTACATCCTCCCTGCTTCACATCTGCTCCTGCACAAACATGCTCATTTACAAGAAAATAAATGCTCAGATTTTACCATATGGTAAACGGTATGCTTGTATACTAATAGCAGCCTAAATGTGGGACTTGAGTTGCTGTTTGAAAATGCAGCAATTAGGAAAGAGACAACCTTCAAGGACAAAGAGGTTGAGATTCTGTTAAATGTGATTCGCAAAACGAAGATGTTTCATTTGGCACCTTCACGACTGTCTTGTCTAATTTAACAAAAGGCAGAGCACAGGGAGGGTAATTAATGTACGCTAACATGGTGTACTAATATTGATGTATATGTAAATAAAAATGCTATAAAACATAGTATAGTAAAACATAGCCAAAATAAAATGCAAGGGCATCATCCCTGATTGACAGAGTGCATTTCTGTCAACCATAGATGAGACTGAAAAAACACTTGCAAAATAACTGCAATAATAAAATATTGCTGGGCACATTTACACCAAGCAGACCGATAAACTGCACTTTAAGAGCAGAAAATAACTCCTCACTAAACCAGAGCCCTTCATCTCTACTCAGGATATAGTAACACATTTTCCCACTTTCTCTTTCCCACTGGGCATTTCTCCCCATCTGTTCTCTGTTTCTTATAATCGCAGGTTGTGTTCCCTGATGTATCAACAATACGTCAATATATTTGCTTGGTCCATCTTAGATGCATGCATACTGAGCATGAAATTAGCTTTTGAACAGAAGCAGGGAAGGACGCAACCTCTCCCACCCAGACTCTGTCAGATTGCGTTGTGTTCAAGTTAACCTGTTCATTATAATTCAGGGATTACTGCGACAAACTCTATTCCACTCTTAAGAACACAACGAGGACACAATAAACAACTCGACGGCTTTGGGCTTTGACTGTGAAATTCATTCTCTTAGCTCACCCCATCAAAGCTTAACAGTTAAAACAATATATGTACATGTGACTTTATGGACTCACACGTAAGAAGCACTGTTAAAATACAAGAACTTTTAGGAGTTAAAGGGAGTATACCTTTTACAAGCAAAGCAAAGGAAGAGTTTGTTTATATTAAAGACATTAAAGTATTGTACAGCAATAAATCATCTATACTGTTATGGGTTCTGTGTATACCAATTTACATGTTTTGTAGTTTTTTTCCCCCCCTTCGGCTCATTTTGCTCCCGCCTACATTTACCCCCCGCTGGCTCTCAATGTGACATTCGGAGAAGTGATGTAGCGGTGAGTGTAGAAGAGGCGTGCGATTATGCTGAGCAAATATAAAGCCATTACAAGATAATCAGGAAAAAGCACTCGCAGCTCCTGAGCTTTTAGCGCTTGGAAGCTTTGCTGCCAATTTACTTGCTTTCTTCGAAACAAGGTCAGCCCGAAAACCTCCCCCAAAAAATAACAATATGACCAGCCTGTTGGCCACCAGGGTGGCTCCTGTCACAACTCAGAGAGTGAACAACGTAGCCTTAAGCAAGCCGTGTGCTGTGCTTTAATGCTGGTGTGAGTTTGTGTTCCTAGTGTGCACCAGATTTTCCTGCATCACCACTTTGGTACCTTGACCTTATAGAAACTAGAGAGCGACAATCAGGGAATCTTGACCAGACTACTGTCAATCGTCCTCTCTGGATTTGTCCGTTTAAAGTCAAAAGGAAGAGGAGAAGCACACACACCCACTCTTACATGGAAGTCTTTGATAAATCTAAACCCTTACACATCTCATGATTTACTGAAAGACTTATGAAAGAGGAAAAGAGGAGCTACCAAAACGAGCAAAATGTAATCGCTGTGCTACATCTCCAAATGTCTGCGACGTGCTCGTGTTGATAAAGAATATCTCTTTAGATTAACACTAAGCCTTTTGGCTGGGCTGTCGTAGTCTTATGACAGAATCATACACTCACATACCTGCATGCGTAAGCAAGTGCAGCCGCAAAAACACATTTTGTTTTCTGTAGCTGAGACAGTACGTCCCCATACTGCGTGACTCATTGTTAACATGCACCATTAACCCTTCAATTATTCATGTTGACATTGTTACTTAACGCAATGACAAGATACAATTGCATTGCATGAGCTGCACACAAACACACACTTTTTGCCCGTTATATGAGGTCACCAAAAAAGGAGCACCTTTCTCATTTGATCTGAGACCTCGAGGTGCGTTTCCTGCAGCGACACACACCTACACTAATTCCTTTCTGTCTGGCACTGCAGAATATAAAGGAAAGATAATGCATAGGTGTGAGAAGTGGGCTGACGCTGCTCTTCCTGCTAGTGGAGAAGAAGCTCAAGTGGCCTGGCAATGCCAGTGGGCCTTCTCCCCCCCCTGCACTCTTAGCTGTTTTCGAAAACAGGAGAGAAGGCAGATGAGAGAGGTGATGACAGAGAAGAAGACGCCACCTCCTCCCTATCCCAATGGTAGCCGTCAGCAGCGGCAGTGCTCTAAAAACCCGAGACGCCTGCGAAACTTTCAAAGGAAGTACAGAATATGAGATGCAATGGCCTGCTGGAGGCGCAGATGGAAGCGAGGGAGGAAAAAACGGAGCCTTTTCTGTGTATTTCCGAAGGAGGATTTTCTGCATTTGAGACCCGTTGCTGATATGCAGACCTCGCTCTACCAAGGTGATTAATTAAGGAGATGGTTTTTCAGTCCGTCTTTAGAGGTGGTCCTCCAATGAGAGTCCCACAAGGGCAGCAACTTGTAAATAACACAAGCATTTAATTGGTGTTTGCACCGAAAGAGGGAAAACAACAGAGTTAAAGTATATACCTGCAGTTCTTTGCTAACAAGCTCAACACAGGCAGCCAGGGAGGGTCAAATAGGAGAAAATGCTATACAGATAGTATTTTTTTTTTTTCATGAAACCAACTAATGGCAGCTCTTATGAGAAATGTGAGTGTTTCCTTATAAGCTGTAATTCTTATCTTGGCCTAACGGAGGTACCTCCGTAAATCCCTGGTGTCCTCGAGAGCCGTAGCTTTGTACTTTGAGCTTGGCATGCACAAGGTGTTGAGGGCTTGCCAAAAAGGCAAAAGCAGATTTTGCATCCAACCCATCAGATGATTTAGAGGCTTACGATATCATACCGCTCATGTTAATGAGAAAAACAAAGATGGCCAGACGAGCTCAATCCAAGGTTATAGAACCTGCAATGGTTTCCAAGGTGCCATTTCTTAAACTGTTTAATAACGCTTCCTGCCCTTTGCTCCTCCACTTTCAAATACCATCCCTCTTTATGTCACTTTGTCCCGACAAGGGTTATTAAAGATCACAAGCCCTCCCACAACCCGGGCAGCTGAGCTTTAGATGCCTTTTACACCCCACCACTTCCCATTTTCTTTCCAATATGAAACCTTCTCTCTTATTCCAAAGCCTTCTCATGTTTTTCGTCATTGCGGCTCCAGTAAGAACAAAGAACTTCCCCAACAATTTCTCAACGTATTAATCATTAAAATGAACACATTTGTATTTAACAGCTGATCACTGTGTATCTTTTCCATGAAAACAAATATTCATAGCTGTCCAACACATTTCCTGTATTACAACACAATCGTAAACCTAGACAGCGTGTTATCGATTTCTGCAAACTCAAAGCAACAACATCGCTCACTTAGGCATTAAAAGGGGGTCTATCAAATTACAGCTTGACTTATGGTGGCATTCAAATAGCCTTTCAGCATAATTCCCCTGATCCTTGAAGACACTCAAGGATGTTCTGTGGAAGTCAAACCAGCAATCAGCACTAAACAATATTACCTGATTTGCCCCCATTCGCTATAATACACCAGATTAAAGTGCACCCCATTACGGATAATGGGGAGCATGTAAGTGTGTATATTTCTATAAGGGCGTTTAACTGTGTGTGTGTGTGTGTGTGTGTGTGTGTGTGTGTGTGTGTGAGAACATTATCAATTCAGACCCCTCCTCAGACTTGTGGCCTCCAGACTCCTTGGTT
The DNA here is from genome assembly GCF_050575085.1 of Anarhichas minor. NCBI lineage: Eukaryota > Metazoa > Chordata > Actinopteri > Perciformes > Anarhichadidae > Anarhichas > Anarhichas minor. Next base: position 2,434,689 of record NW_027466472.1, read on the forward strand.
AGCAGCCATTAACTTTTAATCTGAAATCGGGTCCAAAGGTTCTTTATTTAAGTCTGCAGCTTCGTTGATGGACTCTCCCCACTTCAATGCTAATGACAAAGGAGCAATGGGATCAATGCGCGAAAGCTACCTGACAAATAACAATGCAATCTGCATATCAGGAAATTCACATACCCAAATGCACAAAAGAGTACATTTTTTAGTTGATGCCGTCTGAGACAGATGAGGGGTTACGATTATATATTGTTCATTACTTTGGTAATAATTGGGTAAAATGAAATCAATGTATGGTTCCAATTAAATAACTTAGTTGCTTGAGATTTCGGTCAGTGCACATTTCAATTGAACATGCAAAGATGTTCATCTTTCTACAGTCAGGTGTACATTTGAACAAATATGAAGACTGAATATCTAAATGAATATTTACTTGGGTTGAAACAGTTCAGTTTCTCTCAGGTCTCAGGTCAGTTTCTCCAGTCCAACTACTATTTTAACAACTTAAAGAACTATTTCTCTCAGTTTTTTCTATAAAGTACCACATGACTTAGTCAATTCCTGTCAGGACAACCTGTTCTCACTTCCAACACATCAAATACCGATGCACTGACGTACCGGTACACGGTATAAAGTGTACCGGTCTCTAGACTAACTTCCACGTAAACCCATCTGCCTCATTATCAGCCGGCCACTGACTGACTTTATACTGTTGTATAAAGAGCCAGGTCAACTTTGACTTATTTTACCTTAGTTTTATGGGTAGTAGTTATTTTGAATAACAAACGTACTTATTTCAACCCAAACCACGATGTTTCCTAAGCCTAACAAAGTACTTTTGTTGCATATTTGTTGCATAAAGACACTTTGCATGTAATGAGCAAATTATGACACACTCTCCCTGAGACTTCCAAAACTGATGCTAGAGGGGTCTCTAGAGCTTCGTAGGGTTTGAAGCAAAGGGCTAGTGACCAACCAACAGTCTTTGATGAGTTGGAAGTGAGAATGTGTGGGTTGTTTCATCAGGGTTGTTTTCTCTTCATGATCAAAATACCAAAAATGGATACTTCTTAGACAGCAGCAAAAATGAAATTACATTTTCATGTTGTGCCAGAAGACAACATCTATCTCACCCTTTCATCATGGCATTGAATTGCCCCTCTCTCCCCAGCTGATATCCTCTTTCTGATTTATTATTCTGTTTCAAAGACACAAAAGCGTGAAAGTAAAATTTCTCTCCAAGTGCTATTTCTGACTGTGACTGTGGAGCTTCCAAACATGTCACATTGCTCTTCCACCAGACCCTGTAATCCACATGACAGTCAGCGGCCGGCCTCTGGTATTCCCCCAATGATCTGAATTGGACTTAACAGGATGAGAATCCAACATGAGAATCCTTACTCCTGATCCACACAACACGGTAAGCACTTAAACAGTCTAGTGCCTGTGTGAGCACTACACTGCAGTACATTCACAACACAGCACAGGCCTAACCCAGGCTGTCACAGGAGTGTCATGAGCTGCTTATTTTCCTCCCTGAGTGAGGCCAAGTGGCCAAGGGCAAAATGCTTGCTGGAACGGAATTTGATGTAAAAATCAGGATTGATCGAATCAGGTTTGCAAACCTACTGTTTCATGAAGCACGGCAGAGAAAAGCATTTAATTGCCATCAAATTCCACATAATCCATTTCCAGCTTCTCAACTGTTATAGAATTGGTAATTGAATACCTTTAGATTTTACTAAGTTGTTGGACAAAACACCCAACTTAAAGATGCCTTCTTGGGCTCTAGGTAACTGTGAAGGGGATTTTTGTTTTACATCTTAAATAATCAATCAATAGAAACATACAACCACAGGATTAAAAGATAATACAAATAATTTTGACGCACTACATTAGTATATGAAAATTCATGAGCCACCACCGATAAAACGACTAAAAGGTAATACAGGATGAAAGACAAGGATTATTATTGATGGGATAATCTAGAGCAGACAGAGCTCGCACAATTTTCAGAGTGTGTCATTGGCTCAGAAAAATGGAAATGAAGGGCTGCCATTGTGTTAGTGCTGATTGGATTCCAGATCTGTAGACTCTCAACCAGATTGTTGATGCTCACTGTGTGAAGACCTGTGAACAGCTGGTAGAGTGCAGAGCACCTGACACACTCAGCTGGAGACCACCCCACAGAGCTTCCCCCCCCCCACACACACACACACACACACACACACACACACACACACAGCCTCTGATTGGGCTCACAGCCGCTGCTTCTGCTGCTATATCGGCTGATGTGTGTGTGTGTGTGTTCGCCATTGCGCTTTTTCTCTCGTGTGTCTCTGTGGGTGCCACTCGCTGCCTTTCAACTTCCTCTTCTATTAACTCCTTTTGTCTCTCATGCAAACGTGCACACTCGGATGCAAATATTCATGTTGTGTACGTACACACAATCTTCGTCTCCCCTTGTCTCCGTCCGCCTCTCATCCAGCCTTGCATTTATGTCTTCAGTCCTCTGCTGGCATTCTGTCTCCACGACTCCTGCCTCATCACTGTCACTCTTCCCCAGTCTCCTTTCCTCCCTCTGTCTTTCCTTCTCTCGGATGCTGTGCTTTGCCCTGAGCTGCAGTCTAATGAGCAAGTGGCTGGTGTTGGGAGAGAGTTTCCTTGCTCTGATGAGAGATAACAAGCCCATATGTTACTTACCACAGTGGCCACTGCAGCAGCCGACCAGTGCCAACTCTGAAAGACCCTCCCAGGGAAAAATATTTCCCATTAAATCCGTAGCTGCGCCATCAAAGTGCTGGGATGAGGCATATGCTCAACAACACTACTGTAGCTGTGAGACACCTATGCAATAGAGAGCAGCATAATATAATGAAAAGTCATAAATATTTCCCCCCATAAGTGTTAAGCAATTTTTTTCTCATTAGTGAGATGTATTTTTAGTTCCTCAGAGGGCCTCCGTTTTGATTACAGTGCCTGTGTGCTTTGAAGAGCTGAAACTGAGTGTGGAATAAGGCAAAACAGTATAGCAATATAAATACTTAGTCACTTTATAGAAAGTAAATTTAGTCTGATGTCATATTTTTGATTATTCAAAAATAAATACAGTCAGATGAGAACATTTCTGACAGCTTTCTCACAAAATGTATGCTCAAATACTTCAATGGCATCCAACGACTAACCACATATTGAAAACAGCCAGCATCAGCTTTCAATCACATAAACTTGCCCGAACACCCAGCATTTTGAAAAGCAGCCCTCCATCAAAAAGAAAACAAGGCATATGTTCCATCACGAGAAGTTTTAAGCGCCCTCCTGCCCCACAGACGACTTGGTATGTGAAGCACTGCACCAGCACTGGCTACCATATGGTCCAACTAAACAACGTGCCAGACACTGGGAGAAAGCGCAGGCAAGCACACGCACTAGAAAACACTGAAAAGTACACAATCCATGGAAGGCACATGACGGATGTCGGCCAGTGAATTTCATGAGTCTCTTTGAAACACTCCTGACATAAACAATGGCTGCTTTCTAACTGATCACTAAACATGACTAAGAGTCTACAACCAGTGAGGCTGAACTTAGGCATAGAATCTGCTGTGCTTTGGGCTAAATGCCGCCTATGGTGTCAATGCCAACATGCTGATGTTTTGCTAATTTACCTGGTTGATCATGTTGGTTTAGTGCGCAAGTGTGCTAACATTTATCAATTATCCCTAAAAACTAAGTACAGTAGACACTGATGGGAATGCCATTAGTTTAGTGTGGATTTGGTCATAAACCAAACTAATTGAAAATTATACTATTAAAAAATTGACCTGATGTTGGCGGTAGATTACCAAAGTTATTCAAATGAGCGGAAAAATACTCATACAATTTCATGGCAATCCATGCAACAGTTGTTGGGACATTTTATTACCTCATGGTGGCACTAGAGGAAAAGTAAGAAGCTCACCAGCAAGTCAGTAAGCTTCTTCGTGTCGAAAACATGAACGTCTGTAGAGATTTCAAGGCTCTCCGTCTGCTAATTTATTATTTGATATTTCGGTCTGGACCAAAGTGGTGGACTGTCCGACTGACAGCTGAAGAAACTGACATTGCCTTCCCTCAAGCTACGCTGCTATTGTTGCTAAAGATAATGCATGGTTCATACTCCTATTGCAAGACCGTCTGCACTTCACTTTACTGATTGCTGACAGTAGAGAGAAATATAGGAAAGGTAGGAAAGTAGTTTGAACCCACATGGGCCCGAGCAGTGCTGAACTTGGTACAACTGAGCCATTAGGAGGCCTCTGAAATCAGATATCTCTCCGTGTGCGTTTAGCTTGTGCCACTGACACACAGCAAGTGCGGAGACAGAACAACGATGACTTCATGATGTTCTCTCCCTTTCACGTGCCTAAATGGTATCAATAGGTGGAAGCCATTAGCAGACCACTGCACTCACCCGCTGTAGTCTCACTGGTTAAAAATGAGCAATTTCTGCTAATACTCGGCACCTTCTGTTCGGCATTGTTGACATGTCTCTGAGTGGCACCCCCACATCTCTGCTCTTATCCAGCCCACGGTGATAAAAGTGGGATCAGGGCCTCGCTGTGGGATTGACCTGAACACCAGCGGGGCTGAGTGGCAGAAAGTTCACACACAAAACAACACACACTCACAGCAGGTGACCCAGTAGTAATGTAAGGGCACAGACATTGAAGAAAAGGTGACGGAATTCTATTCAGCCATAGTGGGGCGAAATGTTGAAAAGGACACAGTTGCAACACAGAAGGACAGTCCTACATGTTTACCTATACAGGCTTAGCACTATGTGTTGTGCCACACACTGACACAACCTCTACACACCCCTAACCTTGTCTGAGAAAGCAGGTGAGGTGAGGTTTAACTGTGCCACTCAATCTCACTTCCAGAGGCATTCACGAGCACGAGGAGCCCCGTGCCAAAGGGATGTTCATCTCTCTGACAAGCTCAGGTCACATAGCGGACAGAAAAAGATGGAGGGAAAGGACACTGGCACTTCTATACAAGTAATGGGTATGTGTGTTGGGAACAGAGGCAATAGGAAAAGAAATATTGTTTCTCTGTGTCAGAGATAAGATCGAGGAGACACTGTCCAGAACTGATGGCCCCTGGCTCGCCTGGTTAGCCTGTGAAATATGGCCCCCATGACTCACCTGCAGCCCCTGTCAATACCCCTGCTGTCATGAGTGTCCATGGGATGGCCCCATTTAAATGCATGGGAGCACCTCTCACAGCCAGCATAAAGAAGATTAAAGGAGACTGCTTTTTTTTTTTAAAGATTCAGTATAAGCAACATAAGCTCAGCAGCCCAGGAAGAAAAGGGGAATGGTAAATTGTTTCTTTCATTAAAACTTCAAGGAGTCAGTTTCATTATGAAGGTTCAAAGGCAATGGAAACTGTGTGTGGCTGCTTTCTCCAACTCTCTCTCTTTATGTCTGTCTTTTTTTCCTCTTCATCTAACTGGGTAGCAACATGGAATAATGAGCGATGTGACAACGACATGTAGACCTTTCCCTGGGGGTGCTGGTGTATATGGCCGGTCTGCCGTCATGCTCACAACAGGGATAAGGAGGCATGGCGGGGCTTACAGCTGGCCTTCACACAAGCCAGTGCTTCTGCAGGGTTTACTGCAGGCTCTTCAAATACTTGAATCATGGACTTTGATTTCCTCTTAATTTCCTGAATGTTTATAGGCTAAAAATAAGGCGCCGGGAGTGTTTTCAGAGATGGGTAAATCGACTGTGTAGTAATGCTTTAAAAGCTGCACTGATCAATATTTTCTATTAACAATGCATCAAATGACTATGTGTAATGTGAGGGCGGTGATAATTCTCTTTTCATCCAACTCTGCAGTTCCTCGGCCTACAACTTTACTGTTTTAGTTCAGTCTCACCGCTCCAGTAGAGCCGTTCCAGGTCCCAGCAGGTGGCTGGTTTCAGTGGAATCGCTCTAAAAACCCAGCATCCAAACCTAATACCCTACCTGTCCGGCACCACACAGCAGATCAAGTAAGTGACTGGCTATTGGACATAGTGGATAATTTATCAGCTAAAGAGCCAGACATTTCCCTTAGGAGGTGGTAGTGACCAAAAACCGACCCAAAGAGAGTATATATCTGACTTCTTCAGTTTGCCGAACACACCACTCCACGGACGTGGATGTGTGAATAGAACAGTGTACTACCACACTTCATAAAATATGTCATTGTTGTGTTTACAGTCTGCCCTACAATAGTAGTAAAATATATTAATGCAGCTTTAAAAATATACATTATATAAAATGATTTAATTATTTAAAAAAATAATCCTAATGCTGTGAAGATTAAAAAAACAATAAACGACACATATTTGAACCCAATTCTGCTTGGAATTTGTCAAAAAACATTAAAAAACAATCTTTTCACGCAATCCAGAATTTGTGCGACACACCCCTTTAGCTCCTTTTTCCAATCTATTCAAGGCTTCAAGTGCCATGCTCCATGCACTCCTTTGATGCCGGTGAGCCCTCGACAAGCGATAGCTTTGCCTTCAATGAGAGGTTGCAAATGCCTTCTGCATAGCAAGGAAGACTTTCTGTTGATGTGTTTGCTTTTTTTCTCCCTTTGGTGAATGGAAGCTTCATTGCTCTCTCTTAACATGCTTTTTGGTAAGAAGTGATCATCCAGCAAAAAGAATGTAGTCTGAACTCCTCCATGGCTGGCGGCGATACAAGCAATAATGTGTACGTGGGTGTGATCACGAAGTTGTAGCAGTAGAGCCAGACAGACTGCCGATATCTAGAATTAATGATAGCCATACCTAGTCTGCACTTCCCTCCGCATTGCTTTCAATTCCTCTGCCTTTCCCCAATCTTTCTATCTCCCCTGCTATTAATATAACCCCAAGGTTAGTGTGAGAGGAAGTAACAAAACACCTCAGCAACAGCACAGATAAGGGGTGGTCCGAGACGTGGAAGTGTGAGAGGTGTGCTGGGGCAGAAGAAAGGAGCAAGAGGTCGTGGTGATGGGAAGAGGAAGAGAGGAGCACAGTGGATAGATGGCTTCACAGGCACAGCTGAAAGGTCCTGATTGTCCCATGATAATTGTTAAAAGGTCAGTATCCTTCTCGCCCAGACTGTAGAGCGGAAGATATGCGCGAACACAAAGACTACACATTCATTGGCGCATGCACACACACCCGCCCCCCTCCTGCTAGGGTGCTCTTTACAGTGACACGGCTGCCTTTAGAGAGTTCTGCGGATTAGGCTCCTTAAATATCACGGCATTGTGATACAGGGTTGGAAGAAATGAAAGGAAGAAAAGATGGATCAGTGTGGAAGAGGGCACATTTGATGGTTCCTATCTTTTAGTCCTGAATTCAGTGATGCCTAGTGGAGATAAACGTTGCTTCCTGTGTTAGAGTCAATAATGAGGTTCAAACTGTTGAAAACAAGCAAACTGTAAGAGCACTTACAGATACAAAATAAAGGTTGAAACAGGGGGATGTGGTTAGAATTGGAAAACAGACTACCTTGTTTATGAGTCTAGGAATAAATACAACTATAACATTGCACCAGGTTGTAATTGTATTTTTCTGATTCGGTGCCGTGGCAAAAATGATGAAGACACACACACACAACATCCTGTTCTTGCATTGATTCAGTCAATTCTCCGTGCTCCAGAGCAAGTGTCTGCAGTACATTAACATTAACCACTTCTCAATGGACAGAACATGTTGAAATGGGGTCACAAAAGCCAGGGAACAGCTGCTTACAGAACTATTCACTTTGTCTGCTGCTTTATAGTCACTCTGTTTCTGTGACATTTATGAATGGGTAATACCATCTGCCTTGGAGGGAAGGTTTGGGTGATAACTTGCAGATTTAAGAGCAAATCAGGATTGACTGACCAGAATGGTTCTGGTCATAAACACGACAGAATGTAGATGTTGTATTGAAAAATAGGCAAGAATATACAGTCCAGTGAATATGACTTGTTGTTTTATCTGTGCTGCACTGTATTCAAAAACTAAAGCAATGTAAAAAAAAAGAAAAGAAAAGTTTGACAGGTTTTTATATTAAAATCTAGAAGTTGGCTCATGAATGAGATTTTGAAGGGCTTTAATTTTGAAATTCTAGATCAGAATGTCCTGGTTCTCTCTGAGTGACACCTTGAAGTGGTCTGCTGTTAACCTGTTGTGAAATGATTTTGTAACTATGCACCATTTCCTCTAAAATCGAATCGGAAATTAGACAAATTGTCTCATGAATGTGATTTGAAGTCACCTCATGAATGTGATTTGAAGGGCTTTAATTTTGAAAGGCTACATCACAATTTCCTGCTTCCCAATTGGGGGGCGCTCGGGCTTGGCTGCTAAAATCATTTCATATAGGTCAATGCATATGAAAGTGCTGACTTTAATTCAATAGTATCAGATCAATGCTGATTTGAATCAGCTGATCAAGCATCACTGTAGTGAAAAGGAAGTAGAGGGGGGGAAGATAAAAAGACAAGGAACCAAGATAGCAGCATATTGCAATTGCCAACCAAAACGAGATCAATACTATTGAGAAGCTTCAAGGAACTCGTGGCTTTTGGCCAACAGCCAACACCCACTCTTGTATAATTGGCAGCACAGTTTAGTACACAGAGAGAGAGAGACACGCATGCACACACACATGCATTCTATTTATAATCACTAGCAGCAGGACAGTGCATGTCAAAATTCATCCAGCTGTTATAGCTCCTTCGGCCACGATTCAGCTGTCAATTTAATGTGTGATTAGGCCAGTGATTCGAGACCCTGCACGCTGAAACATGATTCACTCGCTGGCTGTGGTTACTAATATTTTCCCAACTGGTGAAATAGTCCCATCGAATGAACGCTGACTGTTGGATACACTAGTGGAAAGCATAGTTCAACAAGCTGCAATATTTCTGATTGGGGTCAGCAGGCAGTGAGCACTAAACCAACTGAAAGCTAAAAGTTCCACTCCTGTGCGATGGGTATTACAAGAGGACCCCCTGCCTCTGCATTTTATAAAAGTTATTTGCATAGCATGTTGAGATTTTGCTGAATTTGCTCAAACACTGCTGCTGTGAATATGTGTTTACTAAAGCTAGTAAGAAAATGACTGGGGTATATTTAGGCTTATGTGTTTTTTTATAAAGCGCCCCTCCCTAACATTACAAACGTTTGTCTACACCTTCTCAATAAATTTGTTAAAAATCTCCCCCACCTTCATTTTTCTAAAAGTAATGTCTTTTTAAGATTCCAACAAGAGAGTCTTCGGTCATGATAGCTCCTCTGTGAGGCTTTAATCAGGCACAGCAGTGCTTTGAGCTAAATCCCTACATCAGCATGCTAGCATGCGTTCAACAACAATGCTAACAAGCTGATGTTCAGCAGATATACTGTTAATCAGGTTCTTAGTTTGGTGTATTAGCATGCTAACAATTGACAATTAGCAGTAAAACACAAAATTCCCTTGAGGCTGATGGGAACATCATTTTGCAGGAATTTGGTCATAAAGCCAAGTATTGGACACATTTTTACTTTGTCCTGATTATGGTGCTAGATTGAATATTAAAAGGCCTTCACACTGAGGTATAGGCCTCCATTATCATAACTGTCAGACATATCCATTCATGATAATCTAGGCCTATACACCATACTTTGGTAAAGACGCTGTCTGATGATGGCTGATGAAGGCTTAAAAGCTGTTATATCAGTCTATCAGTGTCTATTTTTTTCTATTCTGCCTCTGTTTTTCATGACAGAAATTGTCCTCAGGAACAAGAAAAATAAATTGCATGCAGAGTTTGATTCACCGAGGAGCCTTTGTTGTTCACAAATTATAGACATGACACTTGATTTTATGTTGTCACATTTTCTGATGTATCTGTATTACACCTACTGATTGCTCGGGTATGAACTGAAATATTCGATGACACTGGCCAGTTTAATGAGTTGCTTTGAATGCCATTCTTACTTATACAATAGTTTCCTATCATCACAAAGCATCCTGTCTATTCGTACATGATTTGTCACTGTCCTATCTCACTTTGTTTCATTGCCTGCTGTTCATTGTAATGATGTTAGTGGTTTAACCATGTAAGGTCGAGCAATTGCTAGGCCGTGCGTGCAAGTAACAATTTGTTTTTCAAATGACTGGCCTGATGGAATAATTCTAAAAAAAAACACTCAAAAAAGTTAAATGATGTTATTATAGATGTCTGGATATCCCCAAGTTACATTAGTCTCACGCAAATGGATTCAAGAAAGCTTTTACTGATTGAGTATGACAATAGTTATAAAGGCATACGTTATTCAACTTTTTAATGTGTCCAAAATGTGCCTTTTACAATGGGAGAAATATACTCCTGTCATCTGTACTTTAGGAGAGGAACATTATTAATGACAGCTCAGCAGTTTATATGGGCTACAGACAATATTTAACACTGTGGATATCAACACGAAAGCACAGATTGTTCCCCTCTCTGGGATTGATGTCAGACGCAGTCTACAGAGTATACTTTTTCCAACTTGATCAAATGGTGGAATGTTTGACTATTTAAAAATCCCATCAATTCAGCACAGTTACAATTTTAATGGGGTGTTATTTGGTTCGAGTTCAAAGTGTGTGAAGTGCATATAAATCTAAAATGCCTCTCCATAGTCAAGGGGAAAAAGTGAAATGTATAGGTTTGCTGATTAAAAGAATGACTTAGAAAGAGAAGTGCATTTTTCATGATTTCCAACTGAGACCATTAATCAAACAATGGTCTGCGCTTATTATAACTACTATTAAAAACAACACAAAAAAGCCAAACTCACTGACTAAGACGTATGCAGGTATGCATCTATACACACTTTTCCACAGGTGTAAACATCTCTTGACGAGCTAATAGACTTCGCAGACATCAAAGTCAAACCTTTCAAATCCTCACAACACTGGTGTGGGCTTGCCCATCGGCTAAACTTCTATATATGTTTTTCATAAAAATCGGATTGGATTGGGAAGGAAAGCCTACTATTATTTTGTGAATCTTGTCGTGTGCAGTGACCCCGCTGCTTGGCACCACTCGTCTGAGCCCCGCGAGTTCGCCACTTATTCATCCACCGCAAATTTACTTTGTCTGATCATTTGTTTTCCAATTACGTCGCTGTCCCTGCTAGCAGAAAATTGTCAGCTTTGGTTACGTGAACCCGCTCTTGGGTCTGTAACCAGGGGCAATGTTTGATGCTTGGAACATTTTCATACCCATTAAAAGATGAAGGCAGGGTGAATTATTATCCCGCAAAGTTGATTGGGTTCTGCAGGATTGGTTTAGGTTGCTTGCTGCATGTGATGGCATATACTGGAGCTACACACAGAGAAAAAATCTTATCTACCCTTTGAAAAAGACTTAAACCTACATACAGAGTAGAAAAAAGACCAAAGCAAAAGCGGAGGTTAAATAAGTGGTGGATTGTTCATGAAGTAGGATTTTACGTCGCACTCTTGTTATTATGTAAGCATTCTGCATTAAGTTGTTTCCTCATGTGTTCAATGTTTGACCACCATTTAAAAGTAAATAAAAACTTCACAGTCTTTGAGCATGGCAACACATTCACAGTAATTGCCGGAAACCTAGGGCTTCAGCACCGCACCGCAATTTAGATGAAAGATGCTGAACTGAACCTCAAGGAGAAGATTACACCCACGGAGCGGGTAAATACAAAAGATGAGCATAACAATGCCAGCTAAATTGAATGGGACTTTGAGAGGCAGAGCAGAGGACAAAGTAGGGAGAGAAAGCAACAGAATCAATGTTTGGCTATAGCTGTCGCATTAGCCGTGATAAACAAGGCCGCCGGCAGAAACTCTGGAAGTCGACGCAGGACATTCCAATGATCAAGCGCTGGATAATCGGACACAATGGATTCTGGGAAGGAGAGGCAATTTGCTGCCATGGATCCAAGAAGCAGATCATCAATTCACATATTGGCCTTTAAAAATGCTATTAATGGATGATATCTTCGGTTCATAGCTGGATGGGAAGTTACCTTGTTGGCTATTGTGTGTGGTGAAATTACACTGTGGTGCATTTCCTCCACTGACAGCCGGTGTAGTATTTATCTGGGGTCGGGTTTCCAGTCAGTAGTTTTAAAATGGAAAGGGCAGTTAAAACAAAAACAAAATGTGATTGATGAAACAATGCACCATGGTGAAATGTATTGAGCTGCAATAGTAGGTTTGGCACTGTACATAAACAGCACTCCATGTCTTGCTTTAGTATTTCTTCTTGGGATAATGGACAGATGACAGTTGAAGCATTTATAGCTTAAAGCAAAGTATATAAATACCTACACCCACACATCCAGGAAAACAAAGAAACTACTGTATAGGAGAGCTTACTTTTGAGCACTCAGGTATTGCACTCTTATCTGTCAGACAGCCTGTTTCTGACAGGTTAAGAGCAATTTCTGTCAACTAGCTGTGACTTTGGAAAACGAGACAACAGAGACTTAGTGATGGCATTTTGACGGATAATGAACTCTCTTTTTTAACGGCCTTGGTGCACAGCTCAGTATTTTTATTGTTCTTATTCTTTCATGGTCCCAAGAGCTTACTGGCAATTCAAAAACATTTCAGAAGAGAACTAAAAGGGCCAAGTATCCTGACAGTTTACGAATAAATAAATACAAGCAGTCAAAAGCCTGCATCACCATAGTGGGAAGGAGTAGGGACAGGGAAATGACATGTGGCAGGTTAAAGGACATTCTGAGCCAAGAACTTCCAGTAATATATGTTATACACACAAAGGCTATAGAGCCCTCATAGATATGCGTATGCTTAGCTTAGCTTAAAGACCGGAAACAGGAGGAAACAGCCCAGCTCGGTCCAAAGGTAACAAAATCCACCTACGAGCAAATCTGAAGTTCACTTATTAACAATCCGTAATGAAGTATGAATGAAGTACTCTATTGGTATCAGTATTACTTTAATGGTACTTGTATTGGTACTGGCATCGTCATTTTATAAATGATACCCAGTCCTAGCAACTAGTTAGTAAAACAAGCAAAGAGAACAAGGAGGTTGTGTTTTTGAGCTGCATCTAGAACATGTGCAGCCTCTGGCTTCCCAGAGAAAGCCAAGGTGAATTAGCTTCTAGGTCTTCCTTGCATCCAAGTACGTCACTGACACGTCAAATGACAGAGTTTGAGGAAGGTGAAACAACAGATTTTGCAACAGAATAACTCCTGTTTCTTGGTAAATATAGCACACACTGAAAAATGTATTGCTTAAATTGACTACATTTATCATCAACGCTGATTGGACATCCATATAAAACGTGTCAAATGTCTCTTTTAATAATTCTTCTTTGCCACCACCACAATTGTTTTTAAATTTCTGTTCTGTGTTACATCCAATCACTGTTTTTTTCAATGCGCCAAAAATACATGGTTCTACCTTACGTACCTTCTGTAAATCTGTGGGTTATCATCATGGTAAGACATTAACTGGTGAGATAACTACTCAATTCCTAAAATGCATCTTTAAACATTTGTTGTGGAATTAGTTGTCCATTAGTTGAAATGGGATCGCTATCAGCAGACTTACTGTCATGGGAACGACACAATAATGGACAATAGAAAAGGTTAAGAACTGAAGACGACATCTACGCATACACCTTGTTGACAGCCTTCTCAGGTTCAACAATATGATAATGATATCGTGTTGCTTTCTCCTCCATCTCAGGAGCTACAACCTTAAAACCAAAGATAACTTTTTGAAGACATGTTGGAAAGAAAGAAAAAAAGAGAAGAAAAAGTTGAATTCCACCCTCTAGGCCTCGGATCGAATCCTGCAGCACATTCTTTCTCTCGCTCTCAACTTTCCTGCTGTCTTGATTCAGGAGCAATAACTTCCTATTCTTTGAAATGGAAAACTACTGCTGGAGGCTTTTCAAGTGCACTTAATATTCATTTGAACTGGAACAAGAAATGATGTTGCTGTAGGCGGGCGTTTGTGACATATAGCTATTTTCCTCCTCTCAGTACATATTCATATATTTTCCTTGCCGAAACCTTAGAGGGACACATTTCAGCATTAAATAATAGAGCGGTGGTGACGCTGATGTATGCTGCTTGTGTGCTGTTGGACAATAATGCCTCGGACTCTTGAGTCATTATGAATATAATTTACAATGTGTTGTGGCCTTTGTTTAGCATTATGTGTTGATTTAAAGTTTGTGTCTTTTCAGCTGGCTGATGGATAGTTGGTGTTACCTTTGCTGCTGGTGTGCTTGTTCGGTGCCACTTACCTTGTACAATGAGGTAGACCTGTGAGGTCTTGGGCTGTTGCTTAGTCTGTATGGAACAGGTGTACGGCCCCTCGTCATACACATCCACCTTCAGACAATAAAAGAGAATATTGTTATTTGAATATGTCTTATAACAATACTACTGTAGAGCAGCATGTCTTCCTTTGTGTTACTTTGTTTACAGGTATACAGCAGTATACTTTGTATACTTTGTATACTGCTTTTTTATAAAATTTTTAATTATCATAATTCTAAGACAACTTGCTGTTTTAATAACACGTGATAGTGATAATAATACAAAACAACCATTTAATGGTTTATGTATTTTTGGTGTGACCCAAATTCAAGGAATAATTCAACATTTCAGGAGAATGCTATTATTTTTTTTTTCTTGATAATAGTTGTATGAGAAATTTGATATTACTCTCATATTTGCCCATTTAAATATAAGTAACGTGTCACCTAGTCTGGTTTAACAGAACCAGGCTAGGATTTCCCCCCTGCTTCTAGTCTTTGTGCTAAGCTAAGCTAACCATGCTTCCTCCGGCTTCCCATTCAGTGAGCAAACAAGCATATCTCCCAAGATGTTTAACTATTCCTTTAAGGCAGTGGTTCTCAAACTTTTTCTGTCCCGCCCCACTTTGGAGGAAGAAAAATGTTCATGCCCCACTGCCACAACAAAATGGTCCATGTTGAACTTTTATTGAAATAACATTTTGTGACTCCTCCATCTGTGCTTTTTCAAATAATAGAATAAAGAAAATTGCAATCACTTTTAAGTAAACCAGATTACTCCATCAGACAAAAACAAATAAAATGTGCAATGACTTTGTTAGAACAATGCAAATAAAGTTATATCTGTGCAAAAAGGAACTACAATTTGGCAAAAAGCCTCCTGCGGACAGGTGTTGTAAATTAACATTTCGCTTCAAACACTTAACACAGTGCATCTGGGCTTTGTGCATAAATGTATGTTACAATTCTAATGCTACTGTGATGTCCATATCAAATAAAATAAACATAACATTATTATGAGATAGTAAGTCATTATTTAGATAGTATCTCATTATAATGACTTACAGGATCTGTATTTTTCCTCACAGTGGCGGAAACGGGCTTCCATACATTTCGCCATGTATTTATTAATTACTTAAAAAAACAGGTGCGCCCCACCTGTAATACCACCCACACGCCCCACAGTTTGAGAACCACTGCTTTAAGGTTTAAGTTACGCAAGCAGATTTGTTTCATGTAAAAACACACACCCCTTTATAAAATATGATATCTCATCATGTGTTCATGGTTGTGAAAGCACAGAGAAAGTGTTAAAAATAGAGCATACAAATATACTCCCTCTGACAACCTGCTGCATAAATAAATGAATAAATGAATGGATAAATATTTTAAAATAACACAACTCCAGGGTCTTAAAAAGCAATTAAGGTCATGTTTCATGATTTTTGAATAATATTGAATAATAATATCCTTGAAAAAAAAAAAAAAGAAGTTTTCTCGCCTATCTCTAAATGCAACTGTCACCAAAATCCAGTTAATGATGATTCAAATACAAAAACCTAAAAAAACAGTCCAGTTTCTAGGTCAGTATTACCTTTTGTATGCGCAGGCTGTACTCCAGCTGTCCTTTAGTGACCAGATCTACTCTGGGGTCCAGGGACCACTTGTCCTGGCCGGCAAAGATGATGTTGGATCGATTGAGCCAGGCCACTTTGGACACTTTGTCGTCCACATAACACCTGCGGACACAACAAGAACAAGGGAAGTGAGGTGAAGCTCTGATAGGGGGGATCTAGTGCGAGAAGGCTTGAAAAGAAAGAGCATGTATTGTATTTAATTTCATAATATGTAATCATATTAGGGGAAAGGAAATGTGGAGTTTTGTAGATAGGAAACAAACAAATACCAGCAATTATGCGAAGGCATAATTGCTGGTATTTGCAAGTATGAGTTGCATACAGCCCGTATGCAACTCAATAGGCGATTTAAGTAAGGGTTTAAAGGCACAATCATTTCTTGAAACAATGGGCAAAGATGGGTGTATTGCGACACAGTTCAGTAGTGTTTTGTTTGTTACTGCTGACCAGCAAATGTATTCCAGAGTTAGTTAAGCTAATCGCACAACTCAGCCCTTCCACTTTCTGGGGTCTTGAAAGAAAACTTAAAGTTGAGGAGCATCAATTTCAATTTCCTATCGTCAATTCCTCCCTTTTCACACTCATTGAGTTTGAATCTGCCTCCCTTCCTCTCTCTGATAAATACATCTACCTTCAACAGTGAACCCATTGCTGAGGATGAGAAAGGACAGCGGCATCCTCTTGTTTACTCCTTGTTGCATTCTGTCAGAACATTACGCCAAGTAAGCTAAGACCTAAGACATCTCGCACGGGAGGGATGGGAGCCGAGCGTCTGCCTAATGAATAAATGTAAATGTGAGGAGACGTCGGAATCAATGAGAATGGATATCAGCCGTAATGCAAGCCGACAGTGGATGCGCCTCACATGCAAATCCCGGCGTCTCCCCGAGCCTTGGCTGTGCACACTGCTTTGGAGTGTGTTGGGCTACAAGAGAGTAGATTAGCAAGGCAGTGGAGTGAGGCTGTCTTTGGCAGGTGACCCCGGGTGATGCACAAAAGTGGTGGTGCAGTCACCCCAGACTGTTATCCAACTCTGACATCTTGTATTCGCAGCTTGAATCCCTGTTGATGTTCCTTCCCTTTGTGTGGAGTCCAGATAACTCACTGTATTCACTGACTCGCTTTGACATCAAACCTCTACTTTCCTCTCGCTGACAAGTTTATCCCGTTTTGTTTTCAAATATCTTCAGGCTTCTAATTAATACTTTATAGTGACTTTATACTCAAGAAGATCCAAACTAATAAACACCCATTTTCTTATAATGATGGAGAGCTATATAAACAACTGAATGAAAGCATATGAATCGAGAGGAAACATCTGAAGCACTAAAATGAAGCCTAGCTCACATAATTAAAATCCATATAGATCATTTTATGAATATTGAGCTTTAACCTCTTCAAATCATTCATGAACTTGATTCGTGGAAGTTACGTGTTCACTGTTCACACCCACAAAGCTTTACTTTATATTCTTTTCAGAACTTTGTTTGCTTTCGAAGGCACATAATTCAAAGGAAATATGGAAAAAAACAACGGTACTCAGGACAGACGTAGCATTACGTTTTATCGCCGACATAGTTCTTGTATGCGGACTGAAAACACAATTTAGTTTACACGTGTGTTCAATTTGGTTAAGAGTCCCTGACCACGTCCGGAGGTGGTTTGGCGGGATCGGATCAGAATCTGTCCACAATGCCAGAGACAGTCTTTGACATGTTAAACAGATTTTAAGTGTTTGCAGTGAAGAAATAAACTGCCCTGGTTGACTGGATGGCTGCATCTTGTTTGTTGTCACTGAGCTTGCTTCCTCTCCTGCCTTACTCGTCTCCTACCGTGAAGTTAATGGAAGGAGGCGAAAAAACAAAAGCAGGAGAAAATGAAAAGAATGGTGACACTAGTTTCCTTCAGTTGTCTCTTTCAAAAGCTTAATCTACAATAACCAGCATGCTGGCACTGAACCTAAATCGTGATCATCACCAGGCCCAGGATTAAACTACAGACTCGCAGCGCATATGCTCAACAAACAATATATCCTAAAGCCTATAATCTACAGTTTTGTCATACAAAGCTAGGGATTGTCTTTGTAGAAATCAACTCTGTTCTGTTACTGACACTGATCTCAGAGACACATACTTCCATTAATAATTACTGACAAGAAATAGGTACTTCTGAAGGTCGAGACCAAGTATTTTGATTGATGTAGAAGAGTGAGTTCTTATTTTGAAAAACGACCCATACCCTACCAGGAAATAAAAATAAGTCCTAGTGTTTGAGGTAAACATACAAATATCTGTGGGCTGAAATTGCCACCGCACACTCGCTGACAATTTTATTATTATTTACAATTTACACTATTGAGACTATTGTCCAACAAAAGACCGAAGTGGCAAGCTGTTGCTTTCTTATGTTGAGGGCAAACGCAGCCTGACTAATGCTCTTTGATCGCTATACACAGTTCAGAGTCTGCTGAACTGTTACTCAGAGAATTTTAATCAGATTAATCATGCAATTAATATGTAAATATTCCAGGCTTTAAACGCCTTAAGTAGATTTGAGATAAAATGAAACTTGTGCGGAAAGTGGGTAATTGAAAGGAGCAGCCATTGTAATAGAATCCAGCAGAGGAAAATAGAAAATAAAGCAATCTTTCTCAAGAACATATGGTAATAACGTCGATAGAAACAGCTATGAGCATTATATAAACAACATTGTCAACAGCTGGTCATTAAATGATTGTGTAGTTTAATCTAATTTGCTGTCTCTCCTGTATTAAAACTCAATGGTACAATAATTGTTATAATATAAAATGAAACTGTGCACACGGAAGCAGTATCATGTAAAATTCTACATTCAGACAGTATCAAATATGAAGGATGCCTTTTAAGTTTTTGCCAGAACTCTTGCCTCCTGGTGTCACTGAGGTCAGATAATTATTAATTAAGTTACTTTAGTTTTAGCACCATCACAGACACTGTAGCAATGTCCCTCATACAGTATTGGTACTGTCACCTTGTCTTTTGCCTTGTTTCATTCTACTCAAGACTACGAGTCCACAGCCATGCTAGCAGGTCTGTGAGGCTGTGCTTGGTGTAGGAACTGCAGTGCTTTGAGCTTAATGCTAACGCCAGCGTACTAACATCAAAGAACTTAAATTGACAAGAATTGAAAGCTAAATGGTCGTTTGATTGGACCGAAATAGACTATTGTATTATCAGAGGACGGCAGTAAAATGTTTGCCTACAAAGTGCTTTACAACAGTGAAACCAAATTCGTTCTTGTCTATTGGGATATATATAATGCCCTTACCAAATCGGCCTGTTTTCCACAGTGAAAAATATTATAAATCTGCATACTATTATAACTATTTACCTTCTTATTTATTCATCACCACGGAACAGGCTTCACAGAGCATACAGCTCATGGATGTATTATATAATAGAAGTGATGAATTACAGACAATATATCCATTATTACAGCCGAATACAGTTAGAACGAAGCTGGCACAACCAGATGTGTCATATGAGCGTGGAGGGCGGTGCAGTATCGGGGGTGTGGTGCACATTCATTATGTCGAGATCAATAACTGGATTTGGCTATTAAAGAACTTTTCAACTTTAAGGAAATAATCATTTAAATAAAAGATTTACCTAAAAAAGAAATGATCTTCTGGTTTACAGCATGCTAATATTTGCTACAGCTGAGGCTGATGGGAACGTCAGGTATTTGATCATAAACCAAAGCATTGGAAACATTACAATCTTGACGTGATGATGGTGCTGAATGGGAAACAAAAGAATGTCCGGTCCAAATTTCATGACAATCCATTCCAACAGACATTTTACACAAGAAAGGCAGGGGTTCACTAAAGTCGTGAGGATTCATCCTCTGGGCATCATGAATGTCTATACAAAATTGCACCAATCCATCTATTACAGTAGGTGTCGAGTTAATTCACTGGACTTTGACCTGCAGGTGTTGCTTGAGAAAAAGTCAAGGGACCACCATTTGGGAACCATGAATGTCTGTTCCAAATTTCATGGCAAGCCATCCGATAGACGTTGGGATGTTTCATCAGGACCAAAGTGGTGGACCAACCAAAAGACAGACAGAGACGCTCTATTCTCATGTCCAAAACTATGAAAGAAGCTTTGACACCATGATGCCCATCACTACTTTTAATGCAATGTTATTGTGTAGTGTACTATGACATGTAGTTATGTTCTGTGATTGAAATGTGGTTTTGATTTAAACTTCCCAGCCATGATAAAATAACAGACAAACAACATCCTGAAAGGGCTCTCCTACAGTTTATCCTCTGCCATAGGTTAGAAACATATCAAACCAGCCTTATATGATTTCCAACTGTCCTGTGGCAGCTCTCAAGATCTCTGGGCAAACATCCGTTTCCAGGCCATAAAGGAAGGAGGGAATACAGTGAAATACAAGAAGAAGCATTCGTAGTGTAACAGGATGCTCCCAATTATCATCTCTGTGTAAGTGAGACAGGCAGTTATAATTGTGCATTGCACTCATACTGTGAGTGTGGGTCCTCCAAAGCATCTTGAGCGCTCTCGGATAAATACAGGTGACTGGGACTATTAATCATCCAAATGTTCCTAATTGCATTACGTCCTTTCAGTTAGCAGTCGCCATATGCTGCACCATATGGGTCAAAGAAATAGATAAATAAATACACAACACATGGTGCTGTACATGCCACCAAACTCATGACTTCAATCACTGCCATATTCCGCTGCTCCAAACACCCTCATCTCCCCTTCCCTTATGTATTTCCATCTCATCTCTTCGCGCCTCACCACCCCACTTCTCACTACCCTCGTTTTCTCACCCCGGCTGCCTCTATTCTCTACAAGTTCCTTCTCCCCTCTCACCTGTCCATCAACACTCTTGGGTAAAAGTGGACAGCATGAAATAGAATTCAAAGGAACTTTTCAAGGATCTGCACTTCAGATCGGGTTTCTTTGCTACCTCTTGCCCTCCGCTTTGTCTGTCTTCTCCCAAAACTGCCGAAGCCTCCAGAGGGTCCTGACAACCCGTGGTGCAGAAAGTAGAGCATGCTCAGTAGTAGCTATTTCCTGTTCTCACTAATGAGAGACTGCCCGGGAAGCAGAGAACTATCTCTTGTCAGAGCAGTTGTCTGCCTGTAGCTCTCGCTGTCTTCTAGCAGAGTAGCTGTCAAGGTGTGTCTAGGCTGGGCCGTGGTTCTCGGGGCTGTGCCGGGGCTCTGAATGATAAATAAGAGCTTGGCTTTCCCCGGCTGGCCCAAACCCGGGAATTCAACAAGTTGCTTTCAGGGAACTCGATTTGATTGGAATAGCGAGCCACAGATGAACGATTTGTAATGAAAATCCATCCCATTAACTGGCTGCAGCCCTCACAATGATGCAGTATCTCAGCAGTGTTATTTAGCTAGCATGACTATATTTATTTGAATATTTGGCAAAAAAAATGTGCCCTTTTTAATCACAACGGCATCTCCATGTTTGCAATCCTCTGCGGAATCCTCTCCAAGCCCATAATCCTCTGCAGAATACATGGCCTCCGCGTACATAAAAAAACGCTTGTAAATGCAATCAAATATTTGCTGATGCATGTAAATAAAAAACCTTGTTAAAAGGATTTTTTTCAAAACTTGGTTTTACAAAGTGGCGTTGTTTATCAGTCCCCGCTGAGACCAGGGGCTGGGTTTACACGGGGTCTGCTCAAGATGGATGCCTAGGTTGCTGTCCCGCGCCGTGTTACCATGAGCTTTGTTGATGGATGCTCTGCTGTGCTATATTATAGTCTTTTTCTACCCCGCTGTGCTGTGCCAATATAGACCGGCCAATAGGCTATGGCTGACAGGAGACTGTGTGGGCTGACAGATGCCTGGGCCAGAGCTGCTGAGCTGGGCTTGTGTTGACAGGAGGGCTGGGCTGAATGAATCCCTGCTCCGGGGCTAGCCGTGGGGGAGGACCAAAGAGCAGGCGGAAGCCAGGGAGTGAAACTGTAATGAGAGGAACGATGTGCCAAGACTGACAGAACAGCCCCACCACCCGCTATCCCCATCAATACCCAATTCTCCTCATCTCACCTCATCTTTTCTCTCCTTTTTTGCGTCTCTCACACCTCTCACCCCATAACTAAACACTTTTTTCCCTCCATTTCCTCCTTGTTGTGCTTTTGTCGTGATCTGCCCTCCACCCCCTTCAACCTTCTGCCTCCATCTCATTCCCCTCTCCTCACCCTTTCTACCTTTTATCCTCATAATTACTGGGCAACCTGTGTCACTGAGGTGTATCTACGTGCATGCACGTGGATTCCAGTGTGTGTCGGAGCAAATGCCCTGCCTGCTAAACAGAGAGAATGTGAAATATTTTCTTCGAACGAATCAAACAACTTGTTTCAGCAATCAATAAAGACTAAAGGCAAGACTGGCACACAGACTGTTTGATCAAAATCTGCCTCACAACAACCTGGTGGGCAAGAGCCACTGAGGCTAGCCAGTAAGTTCTTTGTCTTTGTTGTCTATATGGCAGGGGGGGCACAACAGACAGAGGGGGGGGGGGGCAGAGATATTGCCAATCAGACCAACAAACAGACAGCGAGAGAAAAAGAACACATGCCCCAGATTAAAGCAACACCAAGAATAGAGAGAGCGGAAACATAAACTATGGGATAGAAGCACAGCTAAAGCTGCATACTAAATCAAAGTCAGGTCATTCCTTTATAGGTCTCAGAGCACTTTCTTGCCCCAGATATTCTCTGCGAAGCAGGTTAAATGTATTTCCGGTAGGGTCTAAGTTTATCCCCTTGGACCGGGCTTAACAGAACAAAGCATTCGTTGAAATATCTGGTGCAACGCCGTGGAATTCACCTTTCACCTTTCTATATGACGAGAGGAAGGCAACGGAAGGTAAATTCATCCAATTCGCCAATTAACACTTTAACATGAAAGACATATGTCGGTAAGTAAGCACGCTGTTAAATCATGTGGAATCACAGAAAGACAAACATGAGACTTTCAAGGTGGATGTATCGTACTGTTGTGGCATGCATCTGTGCTTGTTTATGTCACCCCCTGCGTTGTGTAAATTGACAGTAGAAACGTAAACTCTTTGTGAGGCCTTTGCAAATTGGTGTTGACACAAGTGGCAAACAGTTCACATTAATTATTGTGATTTCAAAAGGCAGGTGCAAAGTGTTTGAAGCTTGTTTCGTGAATTTTCCTTTGCAGGTTTAATGAAGCATTTAAAGACAGGAATGATGACGGTGCTACGTCGAGGGTGATAAACCGTCTCCTTTCATTGATAGTGATTTTAAACAAAGCTGTTATAAACAGGAAGAACACATCTTGTGGGCACCGCAGAGCGGCCCAGTTTGAAAAGGAAATAGACCTCTGTCCTGTAAAACACAAAAGCACTCTCTCCATACTTTTGATATCTCTGTAAACTAAAGCACACAGTTCGACGACTCAGAAGGTCTTTCGTTCCAGCAGCAGTTTGATTATTTAATGAACACCTTTAGATTTGGTTTTTAAGTTTCATATGGCATTTTCTGGTGTTATTTTGTCTGTTGTGCACTGTGGACTGTCTATTCTTGTCTGTATGAGTTTTTGGCGGCAAATTAGTTTCCCCACTGGGGATTAATAAAGTTTTCTAATCTAAATCTAATCTAATCTAACAATCATTTGTTCTAATAATCTGTCCAGACCTATGCATAATTCAATGTTTTATGTACTTATTTATCTAATGTCGACTCTACAAGCAACTCTTTAACATTACCGTTTGGGAGAATCAGATTGCTGGTAGACATGTTGACTCTCTCCTTTCCAATCACCAGCCCCAGAGGGGTCGTGGTCCGGTGTCTCTTTGTCTGTCTCTTTCTATCTATGCCTGAGATCCACGTTACATTGAATGGCTGTTTAACTTCTTCCAAGACCTGCCATCAGTCGCTACAATCCCTTCCAACATAGAAAGTCATCACACCATCCCTAAAGGGAAACCCTGGATCCAATCCCTGTAGGGAGATCCCTGGTGATGTAATAGCATCAGAAGAGACTTGGAGTAACCTTTGTTGCTCTGTTGATTTATCTTCTCTGCTTCAAAGCCCCCTAACAGCCACAAATCCTCATATAATTCTCCCATCATGAAGCCCCTCCATCTTGGTTGGCATGCATCAGTGCTTAGAGCAAGCCATTAATCAGGGCAGGAATGATTGTTTTGAGACTTAGCCAGCAGACCTAGCGGGGGGAAATTATTCATCAAAAATGGTTACAAACAACTCAGGAATTTGCTTGATTCAAATTTGCTTGGCACAGGTGCGATTTCGCCCCTGAGGCTTTGCGAGTGCCATGACAGTTACATTTGTGTGTGTGTGTGTTGCGTTTTTCGAAGTTTCTGAAGCCGCTCCAAGTAGATGTTGTGCTTGGGTCTGCTGTGAAGTAGAAGACTTCTCTGCAGCAACTGTCGCGCGGGCAAGTAGAGGAGGGCAAAGGCATAACGTGCATCGCTGGAAACCGACATCTAACTGCTGATCAGAGTTCACACTGTACGTGTAAGCCCCGACCCTGCGCCTGCAGCCCATCCATCCTCATTTCAAAAGTCAGCGTGACAACTCCTCCACAGTTTCCCCTTTCCTTCCTCTGTGTTGTGTCTTTAAGCAGGCTTGGAGTGTGAGGGAGAAGTGGTTGGATGTAATGAGCGTGTGACAGATGGTGCCTCATTGAGGCGTAGGCAGGAGGATCTATGGCAAGGCCAAGGTGCTGCTATTACATCTCAGGAGATGTACTGTGCTTCCTCACTCTGTCATATCGTCCATTCCCCCCCCCCCCCCCGTCTCTTTCTGCTGTTTTGTACCTTCTCTTGTCTCTCCGTCTTTGCCCTTCCCTCTCCGTCTCCCCCAATCATTCTTGCTCCATCCGTCCTTTTAATCTTTACCTCTCCCCTTGCCATTCTTTGCTCATTCTCCTTCTCCTCCGCCTCTCAATACTCCCCCACACTGCCGTGGTCTGACCGTACAGCACAGTTGCTAGTCAGTGCAGGTAGAGGGTGGACAATATAACTGCAACACTAAAACAAAAATACTGCTGTATCCTTTGTGAATCCTACAATATCAAATTGTTGTTGGAAGTGCACCTAGGAAATGTTTTTCAAAGGCTTGTATTGCATCGCATGAGGATATCCCTGCATCTGTGTTTATGCCTATGAATCTGTGCTGTCTTGTGTTGACGAAAGTGTATAAGTATAGGGGAGCGACATATTATTCCTGATGTAAGCCGCATGCCTCTTACAGCTGCAAATTATGCTCATTACTCCACAATTACTGGCTGCAGAGTGTAGACCTTTCCTGCCCGTAGCTGTATTTGCGCTGCGTTCCCTTCTTGATGCACAACCTGCTCTCATTATTACAGAATGTCAACAATTTCTCCACTCTGCACATTTACTTCTTATGTGATCCATTACTTTGTTCTGCTTTGGTGCATTACGGGCAGAAAGGGGTGAATCAGTTTGATGATGTAGCACTGAATGAGAGCAGAGGCAAGAGGGAGGGGGGGGGGGGGAGAGAATCTTAGAGAGTCTGCTGAAATACTCCAAACCTAGCTGCCTCTTCTTAGGCTCTGAGATGAAATGCAGCATCATAAATTCTGTCTGAAATGAAATAGGCTTATTTGAATTTGTTGGCCCAGCACACTATTTATGTGTTTTGGGAAAGCTACTGATAATGTACAAAGTAGAAGTACAGGGACCGGCACTACATCTCAACAACATAAGATTCCACTGGAATCCAATAGAGCTTTAGCAAAGCCCCCGGAAGTCACACAAAGATGAGTTAGGAGCTCTGCTACCTGTTCTTACTCATAGTCTTTTGTTATCTCATGAGGTAAAACTTTCAACTGAAGATGTGTCAATACTTATGGTGTGAATCAGATCTTTGGGCACAGGTTGTTTCCTCATCATTTCCTGTTTGAGAATTGGCTTTTATACCCTTTGCCACACTAATCAGCATTTCTCCCTCGTGGGCTAATCTTTGAAAGCACAGCCTTTATTTAGTGGGGTTGTGAGGGACGCCGGTCAATGCCGCATCCACAATGAACAACATTGCGGTTGGGCTTCAAAGGTTAGCCAGCACTGGTACGGCAGTCGGCATATCAAATACATGACTGACAGGTGTCATGTCAATTAAGAAAGGCCAGAAAGGTCATTTGTGGTTTGTTGCCAGGCATGGAATAGCAAATCTACATGCATCAGGGGACCCTGAAAGGTTAACAGCTCTTCTTCATATATTAGAAATATTAGAAAAACGCTCGGACATTACCACCTCCTACAGCCGCGGCAGCTCTCACATGGAATTTCAATGTACGCGTAGACAAGTAAAATCAACAATGAACGTGTTTGACGAAACCACTGGAAATGATGGAAATTAGACAAAATATGACAGATATGAAATGGGACATGACATAGAGCAGTATACAACATGGTAAATATCTGCATGCAAGATACACCAACTGTTTCGATGAGGGCTCTGGTGTGATTGTGTGATTGTATCCACCGCTACTATTGTTATTTTTATTTGGTGATTTTTCTATCGTTGTTATAGATGTTGTGCTATTATTGTTGTTGCTCTCTCTGTCTCTTTCTCTCTCTCTCTCTCTGTCTGTCTCTTTCAACCCAACCGGTAGAGGCAGATGGCCGACGACCCAGAGGCCAGTTCTTCACAATGTTTCTAACCTTTTTTCTTTTCTCGCCACTGGCCGCCCCAATGTTAGCTCATGAGAGAATGTTTGGTTTCTGTAAGTCACAGAGCACGGTCTAGACCTGCTCTGCATGATAAGTGTGATGCTATACAAATTAATTTGAAATGAAAATGAAAAGCCTGCCAGAAGCTTTGCAATCCATCCTTAAACTGCAGTATGTTTTTCTTTTTGGAGACTTATGTAAAATAAATCCATAACGATGAATCCAACACTGAATGTTTTTCTCTGATTATTTATCCATTTTTTCCTTTTGAAAACAGAGCTGCATTCCAAATCGCATACTTTCTTTTTACTTTTACATGCTGCAGCTTCCCTTAGAAACTCATACAAGATTTTATATGGTAATAATGCACAATATGGAAACTGCAGGCTATATGACCACCGTGGCAGCCTGACAAATTGTCTCAGACATCCCAGAAATTGGTGGTGAGTCTGTTGAATTATTAAATGTTGTACTTCTGATTTTTCACACAGAATTATGTTAGGGCATTACACTACATACCTGAGTTTTTACAGTTTACTATTGGGTTACTTTTATTAAAAAAAACTTGGCTTCAAATCCAAGTATTCATCCCTAAATTTGACATCCATGACTAGATCAAAAACTCTTAGCTAATCTGCTTAATCAGTCCTGTGAGGATGTGACTTGATCAGATTTGACTAACATTGACAAAACAACCCAACTATTATCATTAGAATATACTATTTCGTATTTGAATATAGATTTAGTAGATGCATACACTAGAATATAAATATGAATAGAATACATCTTAACCCACTTCTGAACACCTGAATGTGTGCTTGTTTGCATTTCGGTGCTGTCAAGAAAACACGCTGTACGTGCTGTGTACGTGCTGTGTGTGAGTGCGCTTTGTTCATTTAGTTGCATCCTTTACATAAAATTGTAGAAGAAGAGGGGACCGAACTCCTGTAGTCACAGCATCAATTGATGATGTAGCCATAGCAACAGTAGAACATGTAAGTGGTAAATGGTCTTGCATTTACAGCCTTTCTAGTCTTCCGACCACTTTAAACAGTATGTTAAAATTCGGACCAATTTGGGGGTTGGACGCTTGCGGACTGGGGATCAAACAGCCGACGTTCCCCTTAGAGGACGACCCGCTGTATCTTCTGAGCCAAATATAACACGTCACAATCCCAACGTACAGTTATATTATTATTATTTTCCTTTCCTTGGGGTTTGCTATTGCAGGGTCTTTCACAGCACTTAGCACCAAGGATAACTCATCGCTTCAAGTGGTCCCCCGAGTCTGCACAAGGCTGATTAATTAAAAAGCCAATGCATGCCACACGAGGCTAAAGTTTAAAAGGATTGTGACTCTGTCAGATCGGGAATTTCTTTTCTATAAATTATCTTTAATTGTTCACTTTATGCTGAGTTGGCATCTGTGTTTTGATCAAAGGACAAGTAGACATGTGAGCCTAATGGGCTTTGGCATGTAGATGTTGATCTCAGTATCCCCTGTGCCCTAACACAATCTTTCACAACGAGGAGGCTATTACAGTACGCTTAAGGCTTTTACAGTGCGATCTCATCCGGAACACAATGCATGATGATAAGCATAAATCCATTGGTTGATTCATTAATGTATTCATGCGGCAAAGCACAGCCTTAGAAGCGCTATAACATTCTGCTGTCAAACTCATTGCTGCAAAATAATGATACTTCAAGACCATAATTCAGACTCAGTTGGGGGCATGAATGAATGTAAATTCATTATTATCTTATTATTTGTCATAAATTACTGTTTAATTGCATAGCAGATGCCTAAGAGATAGACAAGCATGAAAAGATGTTTAACTCCTTGTCACTTTTCTGTAAACGCACTAATGCAACAGACCTTAGATCACAAAGAGAGACAACTTGTATAATAAATCGCTTTCAGACTGATAAGACTGTATTGGGAAATACTGTAACAACTGGAATTACAGGTCAAATTAAATATTGTTGCTCTAACATCCCTACATTAAACTAAAGGTCATATCTAATAGGCCAAACGCAGGGAATGTGCATACATCATTTCATAATTTGTACTTAATACTTATCTTTTGGACTCCATAATATAGTCCTGTTCACTTACAGGCATGTGACGTAACAGTATGTCGATACATTGCTTTCAACAGTCACAATGAACGAATAATAGTTTTCCCTTGAGTGCCCACAATTGAAGCCTTTTGTCAAAACTTGGCAGTAACACTTTCTTAGTAAAGGAGGGCGGCGAGAGAGAGAGAGAGAGAGAGAGAGAGAGAGAGAGAGAGAGAGAGAGAGAGAGACAGAGCAAAGGAGAGTAACAAAAGAAAAGACAGCAAAGATTTATAACTTGCACAACAATAGCTGCGGTCCAGAAAAGAATAAAAGGCCTGGTGCTCTCAAGCCCTGTCATGTGTGGCAGCTCGTGCGCCAACGCAAGGCCTCATCCGCACACGGAGGGATAGGCACGAGCAAAGCAAAGATTCTGGGTAATGATCCAGCAATGCACTATTATCATAACGGCAACCTTCTCTGGGATGGTATAAACAGACAATCTAGCAGATTCCCTTTTAATTGCTTTCTCGTCTGTGTAGGGCAATGAGAAGAGGGGGGGGGGGGGCAGGGATGGAAATGCAGAAGGGAAAAAGCTAGAGGGGGGGGGGGGTTTGTCTTGAGCAACTGTTCCAGCAGCTAATGCCAAGCAACTCTGACAGGGGAAGGGGATGAGAGGGAGCAAGAGGAAACAGGAGGATGAACAATGTGTTTTTCTGGGCTTCAAATCATCCCTACTTTTCCCCTTTGCTTCTTCTCACATCGAGAGAGAGAGAGAGAGAGAGAGAGAGAGAGAGAGAGAGAGAGAGAGAGAGAGAGAGAGAGAGAGAGAGAGAGAGAGAGAGAGAGAGAAACAGGCAGCAGAATGTAATTTCACCACAGCGGCGGTTTAATAACAAAAGAAACTATTCCACCGTTGTAAGACTGACTCTGTGCGGAGGAAATGAGCCCCTGGCACAAACAAGGATTAGGAGACTTTTTTTGAACATTAAAACAAAATGCCACATGCTGTTTGTCTTTTCACATAGTACTTAATGCAACAGCTCTGCGTCGAGAAATCAGCAATAACTTCAATGAATAGCTGCTGCTGATCCACAGCCATGCAAAGGGCATGGTTTATCAAACCTGTAAACAAGGCTGAATAGGCTCTTAGAAAGAATGCAAACTGCTTCATATGTCTTTGTTACTGACGATTGCATCCCTGCTGACCATTTCACAAAGATGAATTCCTTATTTTACCAGCAGTCATTGGACTCTCGATTTTCGTGTATTACTTCAAACTTTGTTTTGATCACATTGAACAATGTATTGATTCTATACATTTTTATAAAAGTTACCGAATACAGATGTGAGCAGAGGCCGTTCTTAAGCCTGTAGTGACAGCAACTTTATAACGGCTATAACCGACATCTTAGTGATGACAACGTGAAAACAATGTGAGAATGTGAAGGGTGTCGGTCATAGTGAGGAGCCTACAGAGACTTATCACCTGAATCTGCAGCTCCCCTCTGCTTTACGGAGCTATATTCAGCTCATTGTTTAGCTGTCTGGGCCACAACGATAATGCTTTGGTTCACTCTCACTGCTGTGATAGCTGTATTTAAAAAAATAAAAACTCTAGACTATCTGCTCAGCTGGTGCTGTCAGTGTTATGTTCACGTGTTTCTGCTGACACCCTCAAAACAATGCATGGGCTGACACTTTCTGGTTAGCCGGTTGATATGCTCTTACAATTGCTGGCGTTACTTAAATAAGAAGAAAAGCGCTTCTTAATCCATTATTTTCGGGGGCGGTAGGGACATGTGCGTGAGAGAGAGGGAAAGAGAGAGAGACAGAGCTCTTGACTTATGAAGGGTTACTCGTTTTGGCTGCTTTTCTTCAACAATAAAGAACAACATCATTTTAACAATTACTCAGCTTAGATATCCCCACTCTTGTGTGGCAGGGGATAAGAGAGCACTGGACCGCTAGCTGGAGGAGCTTTGATCAGACCTCAGTCCTGACAATTGTGTTACTATACTGCTTAAAGTTGGTGGTTTGCGGGTCAGAATCGGTTGATTAATGCATTGTTTTGTGGGTTCGGGAGATGCAGATTGGCTCTCATAACAGGTGTGGTTGGTGCGGACATTTAAAAACCCTGACCGGAGCATCACTTCTTGACAGGCTTTAAATGTGAACATATGACAATTTGCATATTTCAATATGTTTGGTCTAATAAAATACCCTAGACATTTATAATAGAGACAGGAACAGATCAATCGATTGGTTGAAAAGTAGATAGAATTTTGAATCAACCAAGCTTTTCTTTGGTTGACTAAAGCACAAAGCACTGATGTCTGCTTGTGTTTCAGCTTCCAATATCAAACAGTATATGAGCGCAATGCTTTTGTGCTGCCATCTGTCAGGACTTGGGTGCTGGAACATCTCTTATTAAACCACCAGGAACCTTCCCTTTTCTTCCAGAGCAGCTCCTGCTTATGCATCACATAACATACACGAGGAGTAAGAAATACACAACCCATACCAGAGACACCTACGTACAACCTCTCCAATGTGCCTTCAAACTCCAGACGCACAGGTTGTCGGCCTGCAGGATGTAAGAGGTTATCATGGACAGCGAGGAGATAATTAACTTATCTTCCCAGGTCCGTAACATGGCCTGCATCTACTGATAGCATCGCTACACACACCAACAGTGTGAACCAACAAGCAACCGGACCGCCATTACCGTTTGAAGCAATCTAAACTCCAACTGATTTTGATTTCCCCTCCAAGTCACTTGCTCCGGTGGTCTCGCTCACATCAACTGGAAAACCCATTTTGCGGAGCCTCAACCCGGCCAATTTCTATCTGTCACAGGTAGCGGGGAATTGACTGTGCGACAAGTAGCATATCACTTTAAAGTGACAGTAAAACGGGAAATCACTTTGTGCCAGCCTGCATGCTCTTGTCGCCTTCCATGAGAACTTTGTTCAGTCAGAGGGGAAAGTCCTTAAAACTAAACGGTTTGTGGGGGAAAGATAGCGATGCCAAGCCCTGTCTCCTTGCACCCACTCAGGACACATAGTGCAAGAAGCAATCGGGTCTCAGGATCGTATCCACTTTGAATAGACGAACACACTCGAGACGTGAACTGACATATGCACACGCACGCCCAATCCTGCATTTACTCCTAAAGGCCGCAACTTCAAATGCCAAAAAAAAAGTCACATCCACACACAACCACCAATGCATACGCACACCCTCGAGCAGCTGCATGGCCACCCTCAAACCTGAACATACACACACACACACATGCACGCACACACACACACACGCACAGAAGTGCATCTAACAAGCTGAGCTTTGACAGGCAGGTTTTGGATTCCTGTTTACTCATCTAAGACAAGCGGGGATGAACTTTAGGGAACGTTTCTATAGCTGCACACGACCACCGACAGATGACCAAAGTTAATCCTGAGAGACGAGACAAACGAGACAGAGGCGGTCTTTTCAGCCACAGGCATTGGCCGTCTCGCTGCCTACAGTCATGCATGACCTGAAGCTGACATGGTGATTTCTTGGATTCTCAGCTCGTCACATCAGATCTGAAGGCAAATGAAGCTTGAAATGTGACTGCAGAAAGGTAGAAACCAAACTGTGACCCCGGAGGTATTTGCATAACCACCGATTATTTTGTTATTGACAGTTGCACCTTTAAAAATGGAAGACTACAAACCATTTAAAACATGTTTGTTTTCTGTTATCCTCGTTGCTATGCCTACAAAGTCATACAAAAGAACCAGAACCAGCCACAGTTTTGTGCCATCTGCTTTGACTAGACACTGCATAGGAACACTGTTTTTACATAAATGGCCAAAATAATTGTGCAAATCGGTGAAAAGAGCAGAATTAGCAGCGTGCTCTTGAAGGATTGTGAAAAGGACAGGTCATTTTGGTGTGGAAGCTGTTTTTATGCCTTGATGTTTCTTTTAAAGTTTATCGTGTTAAGTATCAGCCAGTGATGGGAATATGTGTCTGAGTGTGTGTGACAGGGAAAAGTGGTTCAGGGCAGGAAGACAGATTGCAGAGGCAGTGTAACAGCGGGACACGAGGAGTGTTTATACAGTACATTTGCATGTAAAAGGTGGCTCGCAA
This sequence comes from Anarhichas minor, assembly GCF_050575085.1. Classification (NCBI taxonomy): domain Eukaryota; kingdom Metazoa; phylum Chordata; class Actinopteri; order Perciformes; family Anarhichadidae; genus Anarhichas; species Anarhichas minor. The sequence goes on from NW_027466472.1 coordinate 2,467,592, forward strand.
ATGTTTCAGTGGCCCTTGTGTGTGTCTTTATTAGTACGTATGTGTGCAAACTGTGATAACCTTGCACTGCGGCATATTAATCTGCACTTAAGCGAGGGGACTTATTTAAGGTGAACTTCACATAACTTAAAATGTCTGTGATGTATCTGATCGTGGGTGAAGCTCTCTCTGTATCACAACTAGACTGTGTCTCAGTGTAGTGTGTGTGTGTGTGTGTGTGCAAGTCGTTAATCACTTCCGACAGTGCTCTGCTTCAACTTCAGTTCAGACTGTCAAAGAGGTGAAAGGACTTCACACAAGAAAAACAAAACTGTTATTTTTTTACCATGAACGCTAGGAGCTGTCAGTTGACAGATTTGCATGCACTGCTTCTGAGAGTACTGGAGAGAAGCGAGAGCAGAGCAATCAACTTTTTGAGCTGCAGCTTTTCAAAGAAAAACTGTGATGAAGTAGCTCTACCTGAGATGTGATAGAACTTCACTTCATGAAACACTTTTGAATTATGAGGCTTTCCCATGAGCCAATTTGCTGGTATTTTGGTAAAAAGCAGCACAGTTCCCACCATGCTTCAGGGTCCGAATAAGACTTTTTGGGACCCTAAACTCATCTTTTACTTGAGTAGATAGACCAATGTGTTGTACTGTTTTAGTTTGGTGGGCTTTTTCAGAACTGAATTGTGTAAAAATTAACTTTAAATTTGGAAATATTACATTTGTGTAGGCCTACTGGCAATTTTAAGATAAAGATCAGATAAATACACTAGCTCTATCATAGTCATTCAAATTGAATTTGACAGCGATGTTGCCTCATTAGCATACGCTCTGACCTGCGGCAGTGGACTGGCAGAAAGCCTGTCAGTGTGTGTGTGCGTGTGTGGTGTGTGTGTTTGTGTGTGTTTGTGTGTGTGTACTGACTGTGCCACATACTCTGTGGTGTTAAAGGCCCCGAAGACCTATTTTCTCAATCAGCTTCCTACAATGAGTGATACATTCCTGCATCAAAACAGAGCTTTCTGCCAAAGTCTGAACGGTTTTGGTTGCGTCAGTTGCACACATTTTGACATGTTACTAATAGCAACAACAATAGCTTGTTTTTTATCCAAGTGTGCCTGTAAGCCACGTGACAGTGAGTGAGCATGAAATATCTTCTGTGACAAAGCCTTCCAATGTTCATTTGTTCAGCACCACTAATGACAGACCCCATGCTTAGTGCTTGAAAAGTGTTTTCATTTGTTTCTGTTCTGAGAGGTAACTCCAACATCCTCTGAGGAACCAACTACAACGTCATAATGAGTTACCAGGGTTTTGTCACTGGCTGGCACAATGGATCAGTGTTTTGTTGTTCAAAGACACGACGGCTACGACACAAGACGAGCCAAACATCAATGCCTTTCTTTGGCACGGCTTGTACCTTTGGACTCGACAAACTGTTTGCACCGTGGCATATCAACCTCCACTCTATTCAAAGGGATTTCAAAGGGATTTCAAAGGGATTTCTCTGCAGTTGGTGCAGGCAGCAAGCTAATGGCCAAATCAGATGGCTCAATTCAGAAATGCATCCAACGCCGTGGGAAATAGTTGAGTAGCGGCAGCAAAGAGGGAACATTCTCTGACCTGGTCTGGCAGCTTATAAAGCTGCCCGGACCAACAAACGAATAAAAAGACAACAATAACAGGGCAGAGCTTTGTTTTTCATATACTCTACATGTCTTCACTCGTGTCGGTTAGATAAAGCACATTAACAAAGCCATCAAAGTATCAGCTTCTCAAAACAGCTGGACTCCATGCTCACATCTGAAAGCGCCTATGGCTGCTGGCCTCCTCTCTCTGTCCACTCTGGCAGCAAAGAGAATACTAGAAGCCAAGCCTGTTCTATTTTTTCTTTCTTCTTTCCTACAGTACATGAAGCACCTCGACACTTGAAAGAGAGCTACAGTCGGCCTCAGCTATGTTCGTCTCTCCGCTGTTATAAAAAAACACGAGGCTCTCAGAGAGAGAAACCAAATCGAGCCTCTGAAAAGCTTGTTTTTCCAGCAGCTTACTCTGGTCGAGCCCCTTTTCTACCGCAGGAACTTTGCCTCGGGCCTAGGAACCTTTTAAAAACCCACTGCTTTTCGACCACGGGGACCGAGGTCTACATTAAGTTCCTGGGACATTTTACACCCCGGGAAGGCCCTGGTCGGGGTTAGTACTTTCTGCAGAGCACAAGAACTTCAGGGTTTGCAGGGGTGACCGCTGCTGATTAGTCAAACACACACAGTGCCGCTGCTTTAACCCTTCATTCAGGATGGAGGATAGGATTTACTCTCGTATTGATTTAGAACATCTTCAGGCAAAGGGGAGAGCATTTCTCTGTTTGATACCATTGAAAGTAAGGTTAGGCCTTGCTGTAAGCTTCCCGGCGGCTCATTTTTAAAAAGTCGGGGGAACTAGTGAGGGATCGCATGAATATGAATGAGAGAGAAAAAGGCTACTTACTGATTATTTCACAGCGGTTACATTCTAAAGCACAAACTAATTACCATCAAACACTCCACAAATGATTTACTAGTGAGACAGACGCTCTCAGTTAAATGTTTCACCTTCATTCTTTACATCCAATATGCATCAGTAAATACTATGCTGTAGTAGCCTACATGTTGCTGTGAGACAAAACCTTTTTGGGGCTTTTTTCAACGTGTCTTTTAAATGATAGCAGTCACACTGATCTGCAGGCTGCCGAGTGTGTTTACACCTATAACCACCAGCAGCAGCCTCCGTCACTTTCTTTAGACCGCTATGGAAACGACAATGGGCTGGCAGAACATTTTACTTCCTTGAAAATGTAGTCCAGGGACTATATTTTCCAGAACCTCTTGGTGAAATCGCGACTTTAGTGCATCTAGCTCATGTAGACGCTGAGCACGAGTTAAAAGTACGGAACTTGTGTATATATATATATATATATATATATATATATATATATATATAGATGTACATAAAAATTGAGATAGCCAGGTTTATTGGGAGACATTACCTATTCTAAATACCCATCTATATAAAAATACAACAATATATAAAATTACTTCCATTTTGATGACTCTCCACAAGGGGGCATGTCAATCTCAGGTCCGTTTATTACTGTAAATGTTCATAACCATGGTGACCACTTGAAACACACATTTAATTTAAATATATGTAAAAAAAACTAATTCAAATGAAATTGCCTGCATTGTATTGCTTCCAGCAATTCTTGAAATCACTATATTTGTAGATACCTGGCTGCTGCCACCATTTTACTACAACGTCTCTGCTCTAACTTCATGGAGACCGGGTTGCAGAGATAAACAGTTCATCACTTTTGGTAATGAGGGGGTAATAAATGAATATAATATAACCGGCCTTTGGATCATAAAGACAAAATTTGGAGAGCCTCAGCAAAACCGATTTCTATGTGGGGAAATTGACTGTACTGAACATAACCAGGTCCACAGTGTTATCACATCATAACAACGATTTTTCTTCTACAACGTTATTGGAAGGCAGAGACAAATGATGTTGTTCTGCTGATGTGGGCTGCAGATCTAAGAAAACACTTCTAGTTCTAGAGGTCAACGCATTTAATTTAGAGGACTTGCAAGCCAAACTTTTATCTGAGAGTTCAAAGCCTTTATCTAACTGTAAAGAAACTCTGAATGTAGCGTGTGTGTGTGTGTGTGTGTTTCCTTTGCATATTTCGGGAACCGTTCATCCGGTCTACCTCACACTTGGCGGGTGCATTGCCGGCGACCCAAGAAAGCGTTGTGTCAAATTCGGTGCAACGACACGTTCAGTATTAATTAACGGTGAGTAAACTAGAGATGACACTCGGTGCAGCAGCGGGGGCGGGGCTGAACATGTCTTCTGCAGCGGACCTTCACAGGCCGCAGCTCATTGACCGCAGTTCACTTTTGCTGCTGGAAATATGTCTCAATCAAACTCTTCTTCACTTCCTTGGAGCTATTTTATGTACTGCTGATTTGTTTCTCCTTCATGGTTCATGCTACCGCATTTCTGATCATTTATAACAGTATCATAATTAGAACTGAATGGCATCTTAACGGTAGGAAACATCTTTTGTCATTCAGGTAAATGATGGCATGCAAACATCATCAGAGACAGACACAGTTCAACCAGGGATACTTACATATCACTTGTTGTTTGTTGCCTGGCCATACACAAGAATGTCAGTCTGACAGAATGGGTGCAGCAGCTTGGTCACATGACGAGTGCTGCACCTGTAAACTCTCTGTAGTTGGTGTCTGACTCTGTGGTTTTGTTCTGCGCTCTTACTTTTGGCTTGCTTAGAACTGTGTCTTTTAGGGAGGGAGCAGTAACACAACAGCACTGACAACAAATTAAAAAGCATATTGCTGTTGCTCTATAAAGAATATCGCATGCAATGAGGCAGTTAGTTTAAAAATCAAGTGATGCATCAGCTAAGTTGTGCTTTGCCATTACCAAGAGTGGGCTAGTTAAGATGTCATCCTCACTGCTCATGCTCTGCTGCCGCTACATATGCGTCTCACACCGCGCGGACATTATAGCTGCAATCAATCTCTAGCTTGCTCTCACTTTTGGCCGCCTTTAAATCACACTTTGCAAGGGTCTGGGAAGCCAACTTGCAGCACATATTTCCCCCTCACTTCTTCAGTGCACCTCACTTGTCTAATAGAAATGCGTTGTTCATTCAATTTCTAACCTGACCTTAATGTTAACAGAACAATTGTTCAGAATGGACTTCTTTCAGGCGTGGCTTTTTGTTACAGAAGCAAGCTCAGGTTGGGATATCACTGTTTTAGAACTGACTGAGAAAGTGTGAATGCTAGAAGTGAATAGGAAGTCCTTTTCATAAATAAGTGCAATCGCCCTCGAGGCAGTCATGGGTTCATTCTTTAATCCTAAATAGGAAGGATGATTTTGCAATGTCAACGTAAAGAAAGACAAAACTTGCCTTGAAGAAAGTGGTCGTTATTCCGATTCACAGATATTTATGAACTAATCACTACCAACCAATTCATCAATATATTTCCCAGTCGGTTCTCTCGTTATTCATCATTATCTACTACTATATAGTCCTCCTTTCTGAGATATTTATCGAAACTGCTAATTAACAGTTTAATTTAATTTAATTATCAATGTTATCCTGCTTTATCCCTCTCTTCTTCCTTAGTAACTACTTATTAAGTGACTGTGACACACAGCTTAAGGAGTTAATTTAAATACCTTTATCGCCTGCTTTCCTTGGGCGGGGCGATAAAACAATATGATCATTTATTTCATGTAGACTCTTGATTTCTGAATTAACAGAAAACATGCTGTATCATGATATACATCGACATTGAGATATGAAATGTCCTACAGTATAACTAGAGAGAACATTTTAGCCATTTCATCCAGCCCTACAATTGCCCCAATTTGCATAAATAATAACACTCTCGGAGTCATAACTCAGTCAGATCTGAACTCACAGACATGATAAACATATTTTTAGGTTCAGTGTGATGTACAATTACCAAGGCTATCATTATCTCTGTTATTATATTATCTCTACACGTATAAAAATCCATGAATTTCTTAATAATCATAGGAAAGGAAAAATTTGTATAACACGCCTACAAAGTATTCTTAAGTCTATGGATGTCATCACCAACAAGAGATTGTGTGTCTTGGGCAAATTTCCTGTTATTATCATATAGAGAAGTATTTTTCTGCTTATGTTTTCTGGTCATGTACTGATTGCACTCTTATAAATCTGCAGTAATGATAACTGACATTTGTAATTAGCGGTTTTCACACACTCTTCTTTTAGACACAAGTACTTTTCTTGACCTTACTGGGATTTAAGATAAAACAGGCAATTATTTACTTTGCCAGCTCAAGATGCAGAAGCTCAAATGAAAGCCAAGCAGATGATCCGTAATGACTGCTGAACATAAAAGTAAACAACATACTTCCACAGCTAACTCTTCGTCTAACGTCTGCGTGTCCCAGAATAACTTTCACCCACCTTGGGGAATAAGGTTTTAAAGATCTTGCACTGAACATGTGAGTGAGTAAATATATATAAAATGTATACATGCAGACATTTTTTATGTTTTTTAAAATTTTACTCTGAACTTAACTTCTTACTTTATTGAAACTGATTTACCAAAATAAACCTGATTTCAGGTGTCATCATATTTTGTGGCTGCATTGCATTGTCACCTACTAAAAATTGAAATTTGCATTTTTACAAATGGTCTCTGTCTGCATGATTTTGCTTCATGGAGAGTACGTATTATATGTCAACATGACCGCACCAGAAAGTCTGGAAGTGACACCATGTTTGCTCACTGATCCATGGGAATAAGAAACATAAAGTTTAAGGGGTGACTTTTCCTTTAAGAACTGGAGTGTAGAGAGCAATCTCAAAGATACAGCTCACAGCTGTTCAAATAAAACTCATGTGATATTCAACTACGCCTTGATCACAGCAACATCAAGGCAAGCCCAACACTGATTATGAGCAACCCGAAGATTCTCATTTCAAGTGTTGATCCTCGATCAATATCCTGTAAGCTGAGGGTGTCGTCTGATGTGAATCTGGGTGTGTAGGTTCAGCTTTAATGTTGTCTGGCAATATTTAGTGCCATCACAGGGTGTAGTGTAAAAAGTAAGGTAGTGGATATCAGAAGGATGGACGGGGCACAGCATCCAAGGTGCGTGTCATTTAAACCAAGTGGTTTACAACATTAAAGATGCTCTGATTGATAATTTGAATGAATAATGGATCAATGACTAATTGCAAGAGTTGGCGGAGCTAAAAGGAGAGTGAAGGCTGAACTAATATTTACAACGTGGCCAAATGAATGGTAATGTACTCCAATCTGCTGGATAGAACTTCACAAGGTGATAAAACGTCACTTCAACACTACCAAAAGACAAAACATATCATTTAATGAAGGTTTAACTTAACCTTGACCTGCTGAAATATTCTGCTGAAAAGTGTTGATGATATGAATTTATGAAAAAGACACTCCTGGCAGTTTTAGGATTCACTCAACATTCACCTCTGCTTATACAAATTGGCATAAATTAATATGAGATCTACTTGCTTAAAAGCACAGCCGAGGGAAATGATGTGCTTCCCACATTCAAATAAATGCACTAGTCACGTTTTCAGGCCTTTGAAGGACCTCCTCTCTAGTGCCTGAAAACACTCTTTTGTTTTCTAAATACCAATGGTACCGTACCAAATATATCTGTATCATGAGCAACATATGGCACATTTCAGCAAAGCTCAAACAGAATCAAAAGCAGCTCTTAAAATATTTTCAGTGACTGTCCATCTGCTTTAAAGCATACGCTACTCAGTGCTGCTATAGGACTTGGCAACAAATAATTCCAATACCCATACTACCATACTATTTAGTATTTCAGAAAAGTGATTTAGTATGTCCAGATACATGGTATGTCAATGCACGATGCCAAAAATAGCATGATGTCCTACTGCATCTGATCGCAAATTCGTAGTATGCAAGCCAGCATGCTTTACTGGCTGTTCTGACCCACGACCCTCCTGAGCAAGAGGGTTAAAGTTCAAGATGCAATGTCATAAGGAAGTAGTATGTCGCAATTAAATGCCTACTGCATTGGCAGTAGGTACTTTGTTAGGGCGGCTGCAGTATGCACTAAAAAGGAAAAAAAGTGTGCGACTTGGAACTCTATTTGAATTTGAAAAGTTTGCTGTTGCCTGCCGGCTGCTTTTGTGATTAGCCGACACTTGTTGTTGTGCTTCGGTGTATTGAGGTGCTGCGTCAACCTCAAACATAAACATTTCAAGACTTAAAAGTTACCTGCTTTTTGCTACCGTTTGTTTCAGGTTGGATCTCCTGACAGAGAAGCTGAAGAAAACAACACTTCATACCCACACACTCCATGCACACAGAGCTGTGCCCACACAAAGAGTGACCCGTGTTCCAACCTCAGAGCATTACTACTACTGGAGCTTTGCCTTGAGACGAGGATGTTAAGTTCTCAGCTCAGCTAAAATGTAGCCTACTGTAGCTCAGTTAATAAACAGCAGGGACGGCGAGGTCAGCACGTAATCAAAAGGCACACTTCATAGACTTTAATGACATAATAACATTAAATCAATGTGCTGTTACAAAAGCCACCATACAATGAATTGGTGCAGTACAGAGCCACATCCTGAACCACAATATGACGATAGAATATAATTTAACCCAATACCCATTCACATTTACCTTAATCTAACTTTTCAATGTATTTAAACCCAGAAAATGTGTAAGTGAGGGAGCACATGAGATACGGCGGATGAAGGAACAGAGAGACAGGATATCTCTTTACTTGCAGCCCTCCTGTGCAATTACAAAGACCAATGTTCTCCCATGGAGATGTAGAGGTGGAGATGGAACGAGGAACGAAGCAGCCTGGCAATTATCCCTCGGGTGTGTCTCTAAGGTAAGCGACACAGACGCCATTTCTCAGTGCGTGCGACCATTCCCTGGTGTTTGAACTAGTTTGAGTTGTGATGCTGCTGTCAGCTTCCCGCGCTGGGATCCCACTTTTCCGTTCACAAGCTGAATTGCTATTATCGATGCAGTGTGTGTGTATGTGTGTGTGTGTGTGTGCGCGTGTGTGCGTATACCTATAAGCGTGACTGTGTGAGCGGCACCTTTGGAGTCAGGAAAAGGACAGCTTTTGTCCAGAGCCTATTACCCAGAGTGCACAGCAGCTATATCTGGCATTCAGGTCCTCGGCTAATGAAGTGCCTTGTCAGAGTGTGTGTGTGTGTGTAGAGTGTCCCACCGAGGTATCACATTTATTAGAACTTTTACAAACCACTGGCTTGTAAAGTGTACACAGACACAAAGGCACACGCTTTTAAAAGCCCTCACAGAGGCACATAAGGACAGTCACTGTCATGTAAAGGCTGGATCGTAAAATAATTCTTTTCAACCACATTTTAAACAAGCTCAGCCAATTGTCAAAGAAATAATACCGCCATGTTTCCCCAAACAGCTTCATACCGCAATGCTCTATTAAATGTGTCCGTTCTAACAATAAGAAAGACGTTGATGAATGACTGTAATCAGAAATGCCATATTACCCTACATAACACCCACAACATTTCGGGGGACACTCGGTTATTCCAGCCGCCTCCCAGAATAGGTGACAGCATAATTTCCATGCTGTCTCGTGATTGCAGCATAGTTGCATCACCAAATTTGTATTATACCCTATTTACTCTCTCGTCAAACCCACACGAGAAAACATATTCACAGTTGCCAATGGAAAGGTAAAAACCTGTCTTTCCTACAGCAATGACAGCGTAGCTCCAGGCGGGAAAAAAACGCAGCTGCTTACTATTTTTTTTTTTAAAACAGCTTCCCAAACAGAAATTACATCTCTAAATGCCTGAGAAGAAGACTTCCAGGGGCAATGAGAGATGCACATCCCCTCCCTGCACGAAACGTAGTGGGCACAAAGTGATGTTTACACTCTCCAACACGTGGGAGGGGAGTTAAGCTGCGGTGGTCTCCAAGATGAATGAGTAGCCCAAGGCCTGCTCCCGGATAGCGGTGATCCCGAGCTCACCGGCCTCGCCGCGACAAGCGTGTGTGTACTTGTTTACGCCGGTGTCTGCGCTGCCGCAAGTGATGTGTTTTAGTGCTTCGGGGCTCAATGTTCCTTCAGCGCAGACGGGAGGTTTGAAAATGTCAGGATGTATCCCAAAAGTACACCAGATATATGCTTGTGATTTCCCTGCGACTGAATGCATGTAGGAAAAAATCAATAAACAGGAAATGTGAACAAGTATACCATATGCCTTATGGGGCTGCAGGGGGCTTGTTTGTACAAGTGAGACGAGTGATGAGCGCAAATAGCAGCCAGGATGTCTGGTCTAATTTGATGCAACAACTTTAATAGAGATTTAACTGCTGGATGTTGACAAGGGAGGTAATCAGAGATTTCAAAGACTCCCTCTTTGTCTCGGTCGACGGACAGATGGATGGGGAGATAAACAGACGACTGAATGAATGACAGACAGATACACCTACATACCGAGATGAAGGACGTGCTGATGGGTATTTTCGTCGTGTTATACGTACTGTGTACAGTGTGTGCGTGCAGCGTGCTGGCAGATTGTGCCGCAGCTTTGCATCAGTAAACCTGGCATGGGTGCTACGCCGACATCTGTTCACTCACCCATCATTTGCATCTGACACAAGAAATACGAGCCACAGCTAACCCCACATTATAATAAACTTAATACAGTCCCGAGGCAGTTTAGTCGCACGTGCCTGCTTGGCTCTGATCAGTATTGTCAGTTTATGTTGACCACAGATGCAACAGGTGTTGCATTTACCAGAAATATGAAGACACTGAATAAATACTTTATTAAATCTGGTAACATTACAGCCGGAAGGATATTAGCGGTAACCACAGGTATGCAGTGCAAAGCAAAGACTTAGGCTCCCTGCAGGCTGGATATTTGAGCAAACACCTGTCCTCAGCTATGTGCATTTTATATCACAGCATGTTATCACAATGTTGCATATAAAGAGGAACGCCACACTCTGCAAATTCAAAAGGTTTAGTGTTGTCACTGTTTGACTCACAATGAAGCAGAGATATTGCCCTTTTTCACTCCACATATTCTTCTTCCTCAATTCAACGCCTGGCTAGTAAATGACTGACTTACGTAGTGCTTGTCTACCTTGACAAGGCACCATGCAAGGTACACTTCGGGGTGTCTTGTCCTAGGACACTTACACATGTGGACAGGAGGAGCCAGGCGCAGAGCCGCTGGGCGGCAGTAGCTCAGTCCGTATGGGACTCTGCTTGGGAACTGGAGGTTCAAGTCCCCGCAGGGACCAAGTACTCAGTGTGGACTGGTAGCTGAAGACGTCACTTGAGGCAAGTTTTGGAGCCACAAAAGACCCTAAACCTGTAATCAGACTTTGACGTGTACAATTGAGTTCCCTTTTAGGTCCTATTCACATAACAGAATGCAAGGAAACAATACAAGGTGTGTTGAATAAGGATATAACCTAATACAACAATTACTTGAACAGTGTTGAATGTTTCGTACCTTCCCAATAGTTAATAGTAAAATCGGAACAAAGCAATCCTGTTTTCTAAGAGGAAGCAAAAACAAAGCAACAGAGCAAATCAGAAACGATAACAGGGTTCATTAAGGGTTGCGTAAGTGATTTGAACATTTGTGAAGTCTTTATTGATGCCAGTTCAAATTAAATTTAAGACCATTGTTATTCCAGCGTAAGCCTGAAGATTATGTGGAGTAAAACTGTAAATCTCTGCTCACACAGAAATTCTCCTTAAAGGACTAAACTAAAGCAAAGGCAAACTGCCATGTTCTTAAGACCTCTAAAACCTGATCTTAGAGGCCACAGCCAACTACTGTATATGTTGGCAGTTTTTCAATATGGCTGCTGTGCACAGCAAGGCTCTCGCAATACAAAATGTCAAGAAATCACAGCTTATCTAGTTTCTGGAGTTTCTCTGCCTACAACTGTCCACAGAAACATTACTTACTGTTTGTTTCTTTGCCTGTTAGTTTGCAGAATATGAAAAAACAACAACTTCGTATCCAGAGCAGATCCACCCACTCGTATCAACGCATCCGCCTGCTCCCTCCTCTACTAAACACATACATATAATCTGAGAGACTCACTAAGTACAGGGGGCTACAAGCGGTTTACTTTAACATTAGAATTTTGTTTTGGATCAGCAAAATTCTCAGGTCATGTGGCCGGCCGCTACAGAATTTTAAGGTAAGTGAATATTATATTGAAATAAATAAGAAATTCTAGAAAATATAAAATGTGAAAAATAATAAAGATTTGTCTCTGCTGCCAAGTCCAGTCCCCACAATATATAATTAGCTTTGGCTATACAACGTAAAGATAAGCCTGTATGTCACGACTGTATCGCAAATTATAGATAACAAAATTATAAATTTTATCAGCTGCATCAGGCCAATTCAAACTGACCCCCTGTAGATTTCCTCTTATTTACTTTCAAACGCAAACTACAATTCATACTATGGCTTGGTTGAATACCTTTTATCCCAACTTATTATTTTAATTATTATTTATTGAGAGATGTGCATTGCATGTTTCCCAGTGTGCCCATCCAATCAACCTATCGAATTCAATATTCAATCAACAGTCAGTGTCAAGCCATTGCTTTCTACCATTCATTAGTCCAGAGATGTGACTAAACCTCGTGTTCAAGCGGTTATCTTTTCCGAGCTGCGGTTTGTAAACACAGCTGGCCGCTGCCAGGGTATCAAGACAGACGGACTGGAGAGAGATGCAATCTATCACATTAACTTAACGTTACTCTTAACAAACTTGTAAGGAGAGAACACACGTTTACCTGATTGCTGTTCCTGCAATTCACTCTCACGCTCTTTTTTCTCTTCTAGAAGGAAGGTTCCGCTTCATCCTCTCATTGAATTTATAAACATTGACACACACAAGAAGGAGGCGGGGCCCTGAACGCAACCTCCAACGCTGTATCTAATTAGCTCTATACATCCAGAGCCAGAGCAAGAACAAGGAAGTAAAAGTATACAAACCTGTGATTTCTACCCTCTTCTGGGTGGGCCAGAGAGATATGGGGTGACATAATGCACTTTACATTTTGCAGATTAACTCCTGAACTGTGACTTGCAGAAGCAAACTTCTGAATTGCTTTGTTCAAGATAAATATATGAGTATTGACCATACCCATTACTTCCATACTGTGTACTGGAAGCCAAGCCATGTTCAAACCATAGCCAAACCATCGAGGCCTCTATTCTAAAAAGCATGTTTGAGGCAATTTACTTTGCATATACAAGGTAAAAGCTAATTACAAGGAAACAGTGAGTAGATTCGGTCTTTTTGCTTCTTCGAGATCCCCTCTTATAATACTCACTATCACTCATCATCTTGTCGTTGTCTTCGTCCGTCCTTTGATATCCGAAACACTTACATTTTGCCCGAGTTCAACGTCCCCAAACTTTTCTTTTTTCAGATCCCATGTGGCAAAAGTTCATCATAATATGGCATGTAATAATAAAGTATTCATAATGCGGATATGAAACCATGCCTGTGTGTGTGTGTGTGTTTAAAGCTTTGCATTCATCAGCAATACAACTGAGTGAGTGATTTGGGTTGGTTGATGCAGATTAAAGCCACACAGCTCCATTTGAGAGTTTTAGCCTTCCTTGGGCCTGGAATCTGCCGACTGTGGATAGCGGGGCTTCAAGTATGCATATGAGGATCTTTTAAGAATACTGAAACCCTCTTGACAGAGTGCAAGTCTCTCTGTCGTTCCCCATTGCCGTCTCCTTCATGACTTTCCCCAGCGTATCTCTCTCTAAATCCCCCCCCCCATCTCCCTTCTCTTTCTCTTCCTTAACTCCCCTTTGTTGTCTTAATCATCACTTTTCTCGGGTGGATTCCTCATTCCTCTCCCTTCCTCCAGCTCCCTCCTCCACCCATGTTGTGATGTTGGGGCTGTAGCCTGTGGACCCGTCGGAATAAACACAACATCCTTTTATCTATCTTGCCACAGGCCATTCCCTTATCCCCATTAGACAGGACTTAGGGGAACGATGCCGCCAAGAAACAAATGTTCCGCCCGCCTACAGAAACATTTGCATAGACATACACATAGACACACACACACACACACATACACACAGACGAACATTTAAAAACTACAAGCGGATACTGAACTTTTTAACACGCTGCCTAAGGATAAGCAAACTCCTGTTTTTTTTTTTTTAAGTCTTTTACGTTTAACATAAAACTCATTTTATAAACATGATTCAACTGATAATCTTGTGGCGCTCTAATTTTTTGATAATTTTTGTTTGTTTGCCCAATACGGTTTCTGCAATGTGCTGTGGTCTTTAATGAGCCAGCAGTATTAGTTATCTTTTTGGATTCAATTTGAGGGTGCAATGAGCCGTAGTTAAACCCAACGAGTGAACATTTAATGTGTTTGTATCGTTATGAAAATGCTATCACCATAGTTTCACTCCGATTCTGCTCTACTGAGCGTGTCGCTATGGAGCCACAGTCCACGTGGTTATTGATGACTGTTTCTTTTTATCTTTCTATTGTCTTGAACTTGCTGGTAACGTTTAAAAAAAAAAAGTGATGAAAAGATATAGTTGTTAAAACTCACAATTTGAGCAACTAACATGAATCACTCATCAGAGTCTTTCTTATATTCTTCTTTTTCCCCCATTGGCTCTGCATTTGACATCAATCAGACTTTACTATTGGCAAGCTTATTTCAAACAAACAGTGTGGAGAGATAGTGGGACTTTCAACTTTCATCTGCTCTTCTTTTTGGTGATGGGGGGGGGGGGGGTTCTCTCTCTCTCTTAGGATTAAGATATTAAAGCATTAGGGTTTTCAGCATTGAGTGCCAGGCTTAGAGCATTATGGCCCTGTTTGTTCTCAAAATATGCCAAAAAAAAGTAAAGTAAGTAAATTTAAAAGATTAGCACCACCCCTCTTTGCCGCATCTCCACTTTTCTTTTTTTTGTCAGCCCACACCACCCATCAACACACCAACCCAAATCCTAAGAATGTCAATATTGGACAATGGTTTGGCTAAAGGTCAATGTTATGGCAAATAACCTATGTATTTGGTATGGGGAACTGAATCTATGGTCTCTTACATGATTGTCTGGCATGCAATACCTGCCATCTCGACCTCCCCACTCTTACTACATAAATAAAACACCCGCTACTTCTCCCTTTGACACTGTACACACACTGGCATCGGATGTCAATTTCCACGTGCAGAATAACACACACAGCCTCTTCTCTAGCCCCCTAAAGATGTGGACCCCCACCCCCATGTCCCTCCACCCTCAATCTTACTCCTTCAGCTTATATTATTCCTGATGCATTTAAGTAGCTTTGTTGCCGGCCATCATGACAGGGCAGCGAGATGAGAGATATCTTTCATTCGGTGGCCCCGCTCCCGGGCTGTATCAGTCCTCCTCACTCAAACCAGAGGTTTTGTGAGGTGCAGGCTCTCTTTTTCTTCAGGTAAAGCACGACTTAATGTGCAACAAAGAGAAAAGGAAGCTCTGGTAACAGATGACTGCAGAGTCCTTATCAGCCTGGGACCTTTGACGACAAGAAGAAGAAGTGACATGGGGGGTGGGGTGGTGTACTGTTTCAATGTCAACCTGTCACTCAGCCTTCAGGCAGGGTAAACGATGGAGGGCGAAGGGAGATGGGAAAGGTGGTAGACTTAAGTAGAAAGCAAAGTGTGAGGGACTGATGGCAGAACAAACTGCAAAGGAAGGGGAGGTAGATGAAGGAAGGCGGAGGAATAGAAATAAGCGAGGATGCCTAACAATTGCAGGCTTTGATTACAAAGGATAGTGACCGAGCACGTAGGTGCTCTCTTGCGCATGTGACTTACTTTGTGTGGGAAACGAGCGAGCCCAGACAGAACAGAGCAGAGGACAGAAGCTCGGCTGTTACTGACCGAGTGGACTCCGCCCAAACACAGCGGTAGGCTAAACATTGAGCAAATCTGTATGTGCAACTATCAAGCACACATTTTGAATTCAGAAGAGGGCCACATCTCTATGCGCCCCCCCCCTGCAACAATATGATTACACACAGAATACCGAGTGTTTTTCCCAAACACTGTTTACAGAGACGGTTTCCTGAATAAATGCATTACCCGTCGTTGAGGACATTGTGGTTTATTTTCAGTAAACAGATGGAAACTGTGTTTGGAGAGAAAAAAGGCATGGTGATATGGCCACAAGCCACAACAGATACCCACAACTCCCTCGTGTGCAGGACTGTGCAGATCTAGTTAGGCGGAAAGATGGAAAGGCATGACGCCACAAGACCGCATGCTCTACAATGTGCAGTTTTACAGCACGGACATCAAGTGACCTCGTCTCTCCGCGCCTATCATTGCAGAGATTCCACCATGCCATGACTCGAACACAGATCAGTCCCTCCTCCATCTGCCATCAAATTCCATCTGGTGTCTCACAAACCCCAAAACAGACATCCCATATTGGACAAAAAGCTTCTATTTGACGCTAGAGACAACAAGCTGGGATAGTGCTATCTAATCTAATATATCTACATATCTGTGGAACAATGTGGGTCATACTAATTGTCTGTTGATTTAGTTAGGTGACGAGATCTTTGCTATTCAGTCATGCTGGCAATCGTTCTTAATTTATTCCAAACACAATAAACGGAATCCTTTCCTCTGAAGTCCTCAGTGCTTTAAACCTCAGTCTTTGTTGTAAAGTGACACTTGGTTTTAAGTGAAACAACAGTGAAGGGGACTCGGTAAAGCAGGGCTGGGGGGCAAGTGGTGAAACAAATTCCTCCACATTTGGGACACACTTGTTTTCCATTTCTTCTCGACATGCTGCGTCCTTGCTGGCGAACAGCTACTGTGGCCTTTGCTGCATTTGACTTTTGATTTGGCATTTGATAACTCTGACAGAGGAATATGTATTTCTTTGGTTTTTCTTTTTCTTCATCGCAGGCATGCCAAATATGGACTATATTCTCTAAAAGTAATTTTAATGTTATTGTAATTAAAACTTTTATTGAAACATAGTGGGATTTTGATTTGACTACCTGGCATTCCCTTTTTATTCAATTACATTCATGACAGATTGAGATTATTGTTCTGTTGGGAAATTATTTTACTGGTAATGTTCTGTATTTATTCTGTGAATTAATTTGCATTTAGGCTTGCATTGATTTTACTGATACAAACCATGAAGAATAATGTGCATTTAAAGCCACACTGTGTTTTATATGATCCCTTAGGATTACTTACACTGATGAATATACTATGTATTTAATACATTTTGCATTTGCCGTACACCGACTGATGCACTAAATACCAGCTGTCTCCCTCTTTGCTTGGTATTGGTAGATGATTTGCCATGATCATGGGTCAACACCGGCTTTCAAGCCTTCACTTTGTTTCCCAGGCCTGACCGGAGGGCTGAAGTTCTGCCACCATGACATTGACTGTTCAGCCGCTCACACAATATCAAGGATTAGTGTGGAGGGCGAAGGGCTTAGGGACGGGTTTGGGACCAGATGTTTCAGTGGACCAGAAGGCATGTCAGCTTCATTACCTGCAGCAAACACTTTTCAGAAGGGAAAATGTAAAAGCTTAAAGACCAAGGCTCAGTTGGAAAAATATGTCATATACTACCTTGCACCAATCAGGATTCAGCAACGTTTAAATCAAAGTCTGGTGTGACCGGTGGGGTTGTCTATCTAATCTGATAAAACCAAACCCACATAGTCCTAATACAGCAGATTAACATGCACACATTTGTAAATCTTGGATTTGAGACAAAGTTTTCAGGGCTGTAAAAAAAAAAAGGACTGGCCGAAAACTGTGGATTAAAACGGCTTCATGCATTAAGGATTTGCCTTAAATTACTTCACAGTTAAATTAGAATGTTGGAGACACAATAACCAACAAATCTCTGCAAGCAATAAACAAGAATAGTAAAAACAAATGTTTGCTTTATTTCTTTAATTGAGTCCAAAATGGTAAAAGAAATGCTGGTATTTAAATCCCTTTGCCAATGACCACGATATAAACAGGATAATCCACCTAAAACGTGTGTAAAAGGATTTAGAAACACTCTGCGTCATGCTGGGCGGTTCCTTCCCTCCGGTTCTTGTGTTAAAGTCTTTTGGTGGATTATCTCTTACATGTCAATCAGTTTTAAGAAATCAATGGAACTGGACTCAACTCTAGGAAATGGACTGCAGAACTAAACATAAGCGAAATATTCCATGAACCTAATCTCTGTTTCGACAGATTTTCTACACAGACTCTGAAATTCATTTTTCTCACCTTTCACTATGGCAGTGTATCGGCTGATGCCATTCACACATTGTGATACTGACTTGACTCAGTAGGGTAAACTATGGTCATCGATAGCGCGCAGCTACCAAAATACCCACGGATGTCGTATTTCTTTACCTCCACCCTGGCACCATATTCTCAGCTGTGACGCTCTCTGATCTATATTCACCCCCCCCCCCCCCCCCCCCCCCCCCCCACTACAGGCTCACGGCTCTTTTCTGAGGTGACATCTTCAAAGAGAAAATCTCTCTGACATATTACACCAGCACTAAATGCCACGGAGAGCGTGCCTTCTCCTACACATCCCATATTGACACTGAATGGCAAGACAAAGGTTATGTTGAACTTTTAAGTGTTTCTTGCAGCACAAATGTTAAACTCAAATGGCAAGGCGACAAAAAAAGAGAACATGTTGAGAGTTAAAGACAACAGTTGGTGATTAAATCAAAGGAAGAAAATTGTCAAAATCCTACAGGATAAAGGGAGGATTTGATATTTCTCAGTGATCCATTTCTCTATCCATTTACAAAAACTGGGGTTTCCAAAAGCATTTTAGCGACCTGTTACTGTGTCTCCTGCTCTCCTGTGTTCAAATCAAAGCGTGAGGATGAGTGTGCCCCGCGGTAACGGGAGAAATGTTCATCCAGTGGAGAGAATCCAGCCTCTGTGCCTTGCTGAGTTAATTGCAGACATAAATTAAGTCCTGAAAAATACAGAGCAGGTTCCAGCTGATGCTAACTTCCTCTACCGCATAAGCCAGCAGCGTGTTATGGTGTGTGTGTGTGTACGTTGATGTGTGACTACGTAGCACTCGCGGCTAGCTCAAACATTATTAAGTGATGGCGGGAAGGAAGGCACGTCAGCTGGCCGTTGGAAAACAGCTGTTCAATTTCACACTTCCTCTCGCTCTCCATCTCTCTACACAAACACTCTCTTTACCCCCCCCCCCCCCCCCCGCGGCCTCCCTTCACCTCCATATCTGTCCAAACCTTATGCCCTCTCTCCCCACTGAATATACAATGATGCCTTTCAGACAGCAGCCTCTTAGGTCTTTCAAACCCACTAGGGAGACACACACACACACACACACACACACACACACACACACACACACGTCCAAATACAGCTTGTTCTGACCCAGCCCACTGGGCTGAGTCAACATTTCAATTATTTATGACAACTCTCCTACAGCACACAGGGGCCGTCCAGCAGAGAGATTGAGCGAGTTGTCGCCACAATAACAACAGAGATGAGTTCTTGTTACCCGACTCAGCGTTTTTCTGCTAATACGACAAATTGCACATCCAATAGCAAGGGGGCCGAAAACCATTACTTGTCATCATTCAGTAGAGCTCTTTCTCCTCCCCTTTCCTTGTTCCTCTGTCTCCCCTTCGTGTTTGCTCTATCTTGTACACACACAGTATGAAAAGCCTTGTCCTAAGCTCCAGCTATTCTTAAGACGTAAACAGGACTCGCACTGAATCAAGCTCAGGCGAGGGACGCATATTTTGCAATGGTGTTTCTTTATGCATTTCCCCATAGCACACAGCCACTTACTGCAGCACATACACAGAAAGACAGTTAATTACTGCTTTGACGAATCTATACACCGGCAAAGCATGCGTGGTCGCTGTTTTTTCTTTGTGTCGCTGTGATTGCCATTGACAAAGTGTAAATAAAAGCCTTAAGACAACCTACAAATAGATTTGTTTTACCAATTTACTCCTACTTTGATATTTTTTCTACTGACACCTACGAGTGTTCTAGGCCTGTGGTACGAGTCATGTACAGATAATCTGCCACCACTGCAAAAAACAAAAAACAAAAACAAACATAATGCCTAAAATAATTTTGAATTAAAATATGATGCCGACATGAACTAAAATAAAACACACTACTAAGAGAACTTAATGTTCTGTTCACCATTTCACTATCACGCCTTTGACTGAGAGGATTTTTAGATTTCTATTGGCATATTTCTGGCATTTTTACAAGTCAGTAGCAGTTAGGCATTTTGATAACTGACAGATGCCTCAGGGTCTTTATATAGCTCGCGGTCCAGTCAGTTGCATCCGACAATGTAACATCACCTACTGTGAGCTATGATATCCCCAATTCTCTCAGTATCTGTAGAGCACTTCTTTGATCCTTAACGTCGGATGGCTGTGCGTTGGTCGAGCGTTCTCTGCAGAGATGCAGGTTTCCACCTGGAGTTGCACACACTGCCCTGACTGCTCCGTCCACCGCACAGCTTTGTATCAAAAGTTGACAGATTGCCTCATCGAGGTTATATCAGGTATGCTCAAACACCGTGTAACACCGGAAACACTACTCCTTTATTCCCGCCATGACTAGGGTCATGTAAATCGTCTTAGTTTGAAGCATAGGGCCTCTGACCGAGCTGTCCTACCTGATGAGATAGGAGAACAGGCTGGACTGTCGCATCGCTCATATTAGTCATGGACCGCTTTGCTTTAAAAAGACATTTTTAGGAACCTAACTGCCTGTCAAATTATTTCCTCTATATTTCTGGTAGCGCTGCTCTGACGACATGTCAAATACTGCTATATTAGTAAAATTGTACTTGCTTTAGGTCTGCTTGCACTCCTAAATTTAACTGCTAATTTACGACAGCAGGACAGCAGTGAAGCTCTGCAGTGTGAAATTCCTCTTTTTTCCTCCTTGGTCACATTTTTGTGAAAGAATCAGAGCAGAAGACCTAATAGCAGTTATGCTAATGATGAAATTGCACCTCCTCACGAGCAGGTGGTAGAGAGAAGAGCAAATCACACAGCGGCAGTCACCCGAAGATGACCTCATTTACCTCAACGTGACCTGCCTACGATTGCTGCTGTCTGCGGTTGATGCAATAGACAAGCAATAACATACGCACGTGTGCTTATAAATACATAGACAGGCCCATTGACACCCAGGCCACAGCTCAGTATAAAGGGATTAAAAAGAATGCTTCTGCCCCAGAGGCAGTGGCAGCCAGTTTAACCTGCTCAGAGAACAGACGATGTGAAGAAAGAAGAAGAGTGAGATATACACAGACAGAGCAACTGACATCCATTGCTCATCTGTAACATCATAATGAATTTATTTCAGTAACGAGGAAAGCCTGTCTCCAAGACAGCATGAACACAGATTCCGTTTCCAATTTCCAGCCCGCCTTGATAAAAAATGAAGAGTGCAGGACCGTTGAAGGTGATCAGACACCCGGCTCTCGCTCAACAAAACCTACCGAATGAGGCTCCATGCATTCTTGGCTGAAAAATCTCATTATGCGTTACCCATCAAGTAGAGGTTGGTGTTATTCATTGGACTATTACAGAGGCACCAGCGTTGTCCATTAGGCAGCCCCAAAGAAACACGTGGACGGATTTCAAGTGTGCTTTACACAGATGTAAAGTGTGTATAAGATCTGACAATATCACGACCATCACAAAGATTTACAGTATGTAGTCATAAAAGCAGGACGTGAGTCAGCACTTTTGATATGTAAAGCTTTCTTTTTTTCACAGTTTTTATTAAGAAAATAAGGTCGGTGGTTAGTACATGGCTGAGATGGTTTTACTTCTTTTCCTGAACTAAATTATGTTATCACATAAAGTGCATTTGTGATTGCCTCCCAACATAAAACAGTTGGCAACCATGCTTTCAGTGTCTCCAGGACTGTTAATTCCACCCCATCTGTCCTTGGTGGCTCTGCCCCTCCTGGACACATTTCTCTTAAACCGAGCTGAACTCTCCTCCTCTGTTATAAAACTGTCAAGAAGCAACATCAGGGAGTGAAATACACTTGAAAGGAATAAGGGGAGTTGATTTAATTGGCCCTGATTGTCGATGGCCCCTAACTGATGATGATTTCCTCCTAAACCCGCTAAACTCTCCGGGTCATCACGTGGCTCCGACTTTGCATCATGCACCATAAACTTCTAAAAGAACGACATTCATTTGTGGAACATTTCCTTTTTATCTGGGCGTACTGAGGATGAAGAGCAAATGAAGACCTTGTACTGATAGTCTTGTTGTTCTCTTTAGGGGTTTCTCTACATGTGCTGTATATGTGCACATGTTGTCACACTGCCATTTGAGACAGTTCCATTAGTGGTGGCTGTAATGCCCCTCAGGTGCCTACCAGACAGTGTGGTCACACCTCAAGTCATTTTTTAAGATAGACGCCATGTCACACCCAGAATTCAACACAACTCCCCCCAGAGAGACGTTGAGAATATGCCATCCATGACAGCAGCCTTACATCAGCTGAGGATCTCTTTGTTATGTGTTCGGTAGAGAGTCTGGCTGCTCTTTTTCATTTGATTTATTCACTTTTATCTTTTTTTTGTTGAGAAAGCCACAGAATATCTACCACTGAATGTACTGCGGGTATAAAAGTAAGCATGTCTTTGCAGGAGAAACAAAAGGGAGCCTGCATAATATGATTTCAAAGATTTCTTTCGTGTTCTCGCAAAAAGAGTTCAAACGTCCTGTCTGCAAAGCTCGACACTCTTAATGACCAACATCTACTGCAACACCACGACTCAATGTTTGTTGTGCAGTGGCGGTTTTGGCAACACGTTCTCACTCCCAACTCGTCGCATACTGACGCTTGGTCAGGATCCCTTGGCGTCACTTTTTAAGGCCCCGGGTAGCCCTTCGGCATTGTTTTTTATCATTGCTCTTTAAACTAGGTCACCTGTCCTCCTCCTTTACTCCCGTCATAATTACTACAGCCACTAGAGGCAGCCCTGCACGTCCAAAACTGACGCTAGTACTGGAGCGTCATAGTTTGACAAGTATAGCAAAGCTGTATTTGACGAGTTGGGAGTGGGAACACCCCTTCTCATGTAGTTAAGAAGGAATGAAACAACAAAACATTTTAAGATCAACATTAACAGATTGCAAGAAGTAATTTCAAGCAAACGTACTGAAGCAGGAAATGGAAAGCAGAATTGGTAACTCTTCCTGTTTCTAAATGTGCACGTTCTTGTGATTCAAGGCTGGAACTGCTATCAAATATGTTTATAGCCGGATATTAATTTCGTGATGTTGCTTTTCAAAATGCAAATTTCAGTTTGTCATTAACAGCGATGCTTTACCTTTACTGAACTAGATGCCCCCAGAGTTGTTTTCTATGCTCTTTGAAAATAACGGGAATAAATGAACTGTAGAAGCTCAAATCTGATTTAAAAAACTCTTAAATTATGACATTTGCATATAATAAATAATCCATTATAAAAAAAGAAAACTAGAATTATCGCCTAGATGCAGTTTACGTCCATGTCTGTCCAAAATGTCATAATTTTATCTTATTAGACATTTGTGTAAAACCGTCATAATTAGCATCTCAATAATTGAATTATGGCCAAAATAGCTGTGAGGTCACAATGACCTTAACCATTGACCATCAAATTTTAATCAGTTCATCCCTGAGTCAAAGTAGAGCTTTGTGCAAAATTTGAGGAAATTCGCTCACGGCGTTTCTGAGTTATCGCGTTCTCAAGAACCTATGGACGGGCGGCTGAAGCCGGTGTGGAGGCATAGAAGTGGATTTGATGTTTTACTGAAGCACTTACTGTTGGGTCAGTGAAAATACACATTATTGAGATTCATACATTATTTACAACCACAGCAAATCCACTAATTGCCTGATTTCACTTTTACTGATGAGCATACATTTTACAGTATGCGTACATCAATATTTATTGCACAACCAAATAGCCAGTATGTCTGCTTCGCTGGCCAATTATGCTTGTGATGAGGATAGCTCTTTCATATTATGCACTATGTATAGTATATATCAGCATTGTAAAACTGACAATGCTAATTTTGCTAAGGAATCCCCATGTCCTCAAATGTCCCCACAGATCACTGAACTGCATGCTGGGATTTTGAGAGGGACCATTGGGGGAGCAGCTTATCCCTTTAATACCATTTGTCTAACTCATTCATGTCCCCACACATTTAGAGAGAATATGAATGGAAGCTTGTCATTGCATAATTAGATTACACTTCTTTCATTAAGAAATCAAATATACTTGATTTGACCAATACCAAACACAAGCTTGAGTCACTAATGCTCAGAAAGCTGATTAGTCTTCACTGGTCTCAGATATATAGCACAGCTGCCAGTATATGCAGGGATATTTGTTAGAAAACCTGACATTACCCATAGTCAAGCATATGCAGTCGGTACATTCTTTCTTTTAAAACATTACAGCTTGGACGTGTTAAAGCTTGAAACATGGACTCCTAAAATATATCCACATGTTGACTAAATTGGTTAGGTTTGATTGGGCACTGTAAAGCCAGTAGGTTGTACATTAAACCATAGAATACATGTTTCTTTTCATGTTATAAACTCTGACTTTACAGTGTAAGTCTACATTCGACAAGTAACTAGTTTTCACTTGTTGAGTACATTGAGACTTACATTAAGTTGTACTATAAAAAGGGGGTTTTGGAAGTTTTGGAACTTCTAAAAAGGAGGCTTGATTGAACAGAGAGTGGTTTAAATAATTTAGTATGAAGAGAAACACAAATGTAAATTGTGTCACATAAAGGACATGGTAACATCAAAGAGAAAGAACATCAAAGAGCGGGCCCTATTCCTGCAGGCGTATTGCATCTACTGAAAAACAAAGATAGCAAAATATCACTGGAGGGTTCTGAGACCGAGGCTTAGGTACAATAATGTCGCCATGTAGAAATCAAGGCACTCGTATGCAGAAAACAACTAAATATGTATCCCTTATTTCTCAAATTGATGGACATCAATCTTCTATTGCAAATGTATCAATTTCAACACATGGGCCAGTAATATATTCTGTACCATCAGAATTGTGCAAGTCTGGAGTGGAGTCAACTTGTGCAAAAATCATGCATTTCTTCAAGACATCCTTAATGTTATCAAAACCAAAAACATGAAGGGTTTTGGTTGCCTAATGCGAGCAATGTATGCACAATGACAATTTGGTTTAAAAAACATGTTTCATGATTTCTGCTCTGGGCACAACAAAAAAATAAAAAATTAATATCTTTTGTCCGCTGCCTCTTTCTTCCCTAAAGGCATTTAATGAATGTCATTTTTCTCGATTTTGCAGCATGACAGAAGAACACTGCACGTATGAATCTCTCCAAATAGTGTTTAGAAATGTATGGGTGGCATGTAATACACGGTGGGACTTTAATGTATGTTTTATTTTTAGAAACTTCACACAGATCAGCTCCCTCTGGTCTGTGACAGGGAGAATTCAGAGTTTGTCACTGTGACTGCAACTGTACTCAACAGACATGTCAGGCATCCTGCATGTGAATGAGCCCCGGTGTTCAGCG
The DNA here is from genome assembly GCF_050575085.1 of Anarhichas minor. Classification (NCBI taxonomy): domain Eukaryota; kingdom Metazoa; phylum Chordata; class Actinopteri; order Perciformes; family Anarhichadidae; genus Anarhichas; species Anarhichas minor. The sequence goes on from NW_027466472.1 coordinate 2,492,878, forward strand.
GGTCATTTTCAACCTGGCCCTGCGGGCACATCACTCTGCTGGCATGGAGATCAAATAATGCCATCATCTATATGCAGAAAGACGTGTCGGGCTGGCAGACGCGCACCTGCGCACGAGCGCACTAGTTGGCTCAACGTACAATAGTGGACAATAGTTTTAACAATTCAGAATAGCTGAAGCAGCTTCCAGCAGCTCCAATGCAGACTCACAGTCGCACACACAGTCTAACACGCACACACTTTAATTATCTTTTTTCTGTACGGCTCGCCCCCACTTCCTCAAAATTGACAGAAAACAAGTGAGTTGTTTCAGAGTTGAGCTGCCTCAAAACCAGTCCTTCACTACACAGGCGACCGCATTGCTGCGAGCTTCTTAATAGAGGCCATATGGACAAAAGGGCTGGAGGCTCGGAGGGCTTGGCCAGCAGTGAGGCTTCACAGCTGTTCTCTGGCAGCATCCCACCCCCCCCCTCCGCCGGTAGGCCAGCATCATTAAAAGGCCTAGTGGATGAAGGGGTGGATCTCTCCGACCCCGGGGTGAGCAATCTATAATGTCCACAGCCTGACAGAAAGATCACGTCCATCCGGACATGAGAGAGCAGAGAGAAATGCAGAAGCAGATGTGCAAATAAGCAGACTACCACACAGAGTACTGTCAGGAGATGTATGAAAAATGTCAGCTTTCATGTACGACTGCAGAAACACACACACACACGCACACACCCACACACGCACGGTGGAATGTGGTTCTAGCTACGTAACCTCTCTCAGATCCTTTGAAGATCTGTAGAACAACTCTGCTTTTTGCTCGTACTCAGACATTCAGTGTGATTCACTCTATAATAAATATTTAAGTGAGCATTATTATTTGCATTATGCAATATGTAATAAAGAAAACTTGGCTAAAATGTTAATTTATTTCCGCCTGCTCACCGAGGTTTAGATAAACAACTTTCAAAAGCCAAAAGTCTTCAGTGTACTCAGAACTCTATTGTGCTACGTGTGATTTATAATATCTTTGAGATTCAATTTCCGTTTTAGCTTTTCTTTTGTATTTATGATGTGAGATCACTGCAGCATACATATTCTGAAAGCCCAGTTTGTGTTGAAGAGATGGAAATAACAAAGTTTTGCATTACAGCGTTCAAACATGCATTATTACAAAAGGAGACCAGGTGGATCAAAAATAGGAAAAGAATGTGTTAGACCTGTACCATTTTGTATTTTACTTGCACATATTCTACACAAGACACAACATTTGTAAGATAGGTTTAGTTACTCGTTACTTTGCAGTTTTAGACTATTAATCAGATATCTATTAACTAATGAAGTATGATAAACTATTACAGGTTAAGCTATAGCCCATCAGCATTTTAAGTAGTTAAATAATCCCCATCTTTCCCAGCTTCAACATTAAAGTGATATGCACATGACTGCATCATTAATCATAATCCAGTTATATAACATACATGATTCTGAAATGGGTACTTGTGCATAAAGAATGTGTTAGTACAGTTTGATGCTCATACTGTTGTACATTTAGTTGAGCAAAATTATGAATGCACTGCATTATTCATACGTTTACTGACATAACATATCAGACTACTTTTTCCACCACTGGTACCAGGTGCATATCTTTAAACAGCTAACATTAAATATTCTTTTTCATGGGTGAATGTTGTTGCTATCTAAACTGCAATTAACTGTCCAAACTTCTTTGTGTCAATACAAAAACTATTAGCAGTGGCAGGTACTGGAGCCTGCACTGCATTCACACCCACATTAGTTCCACCTTTTTGGTTGTGAATAGAAAACACACAGTAATTACTGAAGGTCTTGTCTAATGGAATCCTAATGGAAGTCAGCCATGAGGCTATTCAATGATTCTTTGGGTATACGCCGTACCTCCCATCCCTAAAGAGAACTCATGACATTAAGGACGATAACAATCACAATCACATCGACATGACTGTCATGTCAAGTATAGCGGCAATAATACCATCAGCATCAACTTTACCATTCTAAATGTTCTAATTTACAGTTCGAACGCCACCGTTTCTAGGATAACAATTTCACATATTTTGTCTACTTGTGTGGAATAATGAATGAAACCAAACTAAGACTAGCACATAGTTGAAACACTATACTTCTGAATATACATATTATATTATATATATATATATATTATTTAAGTATTAAGTATATATATATAAGTATTTCGGTGTTACCATAGCTTTTTTTATTTATGTTTTTAAGTAGCTTCATTTATTTCATGGCCATTTTCTTGGATGGAAAACGCCCTTAACCACAAAAAAAACAAAGTTGTTTTATCTTTTCGCAAAGCACCAATCATCCTGCCTGATTTGTTTTTCTGCCCAAATAATTGGAACTCTATTTCCCTTGTGCACACTAATCACAAGTAGATGTGTTCCGGTCAGTATAACAAGCATGCAGCCGCACACATGACAACATTTACTGGATTCTAGTGGCTCCCTGTGCCACAACCAGCTGGGTGCTGATGCTTAGAGGAGCACTACACCGGTTGTCAACCTTGTTTCCATGAATTAGTCATGGGGGTGTCATGTCAATAACATCCACAGTGTGTGCTGATGCTCTCTGCAGCAGCCTGGTTTACTTGTGCCATCCACCGACGTCAAAACACATGGCTGGAAGGTTGGGGGAGCAGAAGGGAGAGTTTGGCTGGGATACGATTTTGTTTATTCATTCTTCCTCCAGGGAAGCATCATACTTTATACAGTCAGCTGTTGGACTTGAGAATGACATTTTGGACAGGTGAAATAGCTTCCCAGTATATACTCACAGACGACATTGTGCATTACTTCATATTTCATAGCACACTGTCAGAGTCGAAGGCTAACGGCAGGATAAACAGCCCGAGCACCTCTTGACCATGCAATTGCGATTTTGATTATATTTTGGTAGTGGCCTTGCTAATCTTATCTTAAATAAAATCCAACTAAATTGATTTGGACGCTATTCAATTATTCATTTTATGTCATGCAGTACAGTACAATGACTCGGTAGAATACAATGAGAGATAAGCTGTGCAAAAGAGACATAGGCCTAACAGCAGCCCACTGTTTGGAGGTCTACAGTGTTCATTTTATGAAGCCTGCATCACCAGAGTCTAACAATCCATTTAAAATGGTTAAGGGTAAAAATGGCAGGCAGGGAGACAGTATAATAACAATATATTATTGAAAGCAGGACCGCCAGCATACTGACGGCTTGGCATTGTACTGAACATCATAAAAAGCTTTGCAGCCATTTGAAAATATCTTAAAATTGTCACCACATCTTTTCAGAGAAGAGTCCGCTGAACTGTGGCACTATTCAAAAAGCATTCTTTTGATCATCCGAGAACAAAGTCAGTGATCGTAGAACTGTTTTATAGATATTTTTTTTGAGTTTTTTCCTCATCTGAATCGAAGTGTTATAGGATCGAGGGTGTCATACGCTGAACAGATTGTAAAGCCCCTAGAGGCAATCTTGGGATTTGTGATATTCGGTTATATAAATAAAATTGACTCGACTTGACGGAAATGACTGAAGTGCAGAAAGAGAGCTGTCAGTCACACAGTGCTGCTGTTGAAAGTTGCTTTTGAATTTTATTTTGCTCATGCTACAGAAGCGGTATCAATCGTGTCCAAACCTTCCTGCCACAGCAGATCAATAAGCCTACAGACAGGAAGCAGTCTGGAAAGCTTGCACTGCTCGCAATATTCAAAACAAAAGATATCGCGGGTGACAGGGACCGGATGAGGTGGGGTGTAGATACGAAACAAAGATACAATACCTTAAATACGGTATACCTACGTTGCTGCAGCACCCTGATTTCCCGCAGCTGTGGGTGAGTGAGTCGTGTCTCAGTGTGGAATCTGCTCCAGCTGTGCCTTATCTGCATGGCATATCCGTCAATAGTGATCAGTGAAAACTGTCCTCATGACTCACAAAGAGGTTTCGCACATCGCAGTGGATGCACCACCTGTTTATCAGTCTACATCTCTGTAACTTGGAAATTCATTTCGGGGGCGGTGGAGGGGCGGGTAATGGCAACGGGCCTAATATAAAACACTTACACTATGGCATGAAGAGGTAAACACCATAATTGATGCTAAAAGACATCAATTATGCTGCAAAAGTAACGCTTGAAAGATGAGCCCATATAAAAGCGGCCATACTGTCGGATCTATGCCGACACGAGAGGAAAAACAAAGGAAACGCAATAGAGAAAGAACACATAAATGACTGTGAGGCAGGGGAGATGAAAGGAGCAAGCTAAAATAAATGGGTATATAAACATTCCTGTACGTGCCACACTAACAAAAAAACTTTACCTTTACATTTTAATAGATAATATAAAGCACTTTTCCAGGTAATTTACAAGATAACAAAGTCGTAAAATGTTTTCCAATTTTGCCAGTTAGTCTTTTATAATATAAAGTAGTTTTTTTCTAACTTTCATTTACTCCCTATATGCACATCAGATAAACAAGAGAATGACTTTTTCCAAACAATAGTTTTAATAATGGTGAGTCATGAGCCACATAGTGGGGGGGGGGAGAGAGAGAGAGAGAGAGAGAGAGAGAGGCAAATAGAGAGGTGGAAGGGTTGCATTCAACTATTACACATTATCCATAATTAATGTAGAGAATTCACAGGCACATATAATCCCCTAACTCACACACACACACACATGCTAACAGTCAAACTCCACAAAGTAAATCCCTCAGTTTCTTCTTCAGCATTTAGAGGCCACGCAGCCCTCAGTGACGCAGCAGTCAGAGTGCATTATCACTGCAAGGGCTCTAAGATGCACGGACTGTATGTGCATATTTAGATGTGTGCTTCACATGATGCTGCTCTATTTCTAAACAACATATATTCACGTAATATACAATAAGGCAAAACAATGTAATTACTGCACCAGGTTAGCAGTCACTTCCTGCTAATCTTTTACAATCTTTCAGGTCAAAATAAAGCCTCCAGGGCGAGACGGGGGGTGTGTTGGTGTGTGTGTGTTGCCTAGAGGCAAAGATTGTGTGCCTGTGAATTTCAAGAGTTGATTATGCATATTGACTGTGAGATTATGTTTGTTCAATATAATGTACAATTTTCCAGCAGTATTAATATGCAGGAAAAATGATAAAGCCCCTCACACACACACAAACACATTTTTTCACACAAACAGCAGCGAAGCATCCATCCAAATCATTCCAATCAACAGCAAACGAAATGAACACTCGTGCCTTCTTTCTCTCATTATTCTTTGTGTTTGTTCGTGCCTGTGCACAAATAACAAAAAAGAGCAGCAAAACATCTCTCACTCAGGAAACAAATGGTCTTAATTTGAGATAACAGCAAAAGTGTCACAACCCAACATGCACCAAGGCAATATAATCTGCTTCCTTGCATTTAAAATGACTGTACAATTACCTTCTGATAGTCCCATGCAAGGCAACAAGAGCGGTTTCCTCTCACTGCTGTGAAGACTTTTTTTTTTTTCACTGCTGAAATAATCAGTTACAATATCTAACTGTTAACCATTCGAGTCAATGTCTTACAAAAGAGCGTCATTTCTTTTATAACCACAGGGCAAAAGTGATGGTGAACGCCATGCAGCTGACTGTTTGCATGTCTGACTGACGGAGCCGCCTCAATGACAAGCTGTCTGTTTGATTGACTGATGGGCCGGCCGTCCGACTGCAGAGGGTGCAGACTCGCTTCTGACCGACAGATTAACTGACTGATATGCTGACTTGACTGGCCGACTGACCGGCCGCTGACACGCAGCTGATTGGCAGATGTCACTTCGGACGCTGGGTGGCCATATAGAGGGAGTTTGGGAGGAGGATGTCGATGTGTGGGTGGATGGCTCATGCTGCTGAAGACAGCGAGAGAGGCGGAGGAGGTGGGAGGAGGAGGTGGAGAGTCAGAGCACCATGTTTTCCTGTGATGCAAAAAAAAAAAATCCTGAATGTGTGTATACGTGTGTGTGTGTGTGTGTGTGTGTTTGTCTTGGGCCCAGGCACCCTGGACAGGCAGACAGCTATAATAACCTTTGGCTGCCAGCGTGACACTGTGAGTCATAACAAAAGGCAAGCAGGCACAAGTGGACTGTGGGCATATGTGTGCATCCTTTTATGCATGCATTTATGCATGTGTGTGTGTGTGTGTGCGTCTGTAAACCCCATTTGCAGCTCTTTAAAAGTGCACGCCTCCCCGAGCAGTTACACCTGAACAGTCAAAAATCCACAGTTCACAATAGCCCGAGCTGCATTGTGAGTCAGATACTGGTGTATTTGTGACACAAGCAAACTGTGGTTGCGCCGGCCCTAACTGGCATTGTGACGGCAAGGCCCTCCAAACTGAATAAAATTGCACGGGCCTTGGCATGTGTGAAAATAGCATCTTCTCTCTTTCTGTGACACCCGTGGCAGCCCCGTGCCCAGCCAGCTAAATCTCTGCAAGCTCACCTCAGGTGTATTGGGAATTGAAATTATGTTCAGTTTCACTGGCAGCGGTGGGCAGAGGCGTCAACGAAGCTTGTCTCAAGAAAATTGAAGAAAGAGTACATGTCAAACTATTTCAGCCCCGTGTTGGCATGCGTGGTGAAATTCAGGGGGGATTTGGTTAACGATGGCATATTTGCAAACGTGAAATCACCGGAGGTTCAAGCTGTACCCGGCTGAACATCCGGTGATTGGCAGACGGAATGATTTGAAGAAATCAAAAGAAGAGATGCAGCTGACCTGCAAATGTCAACACCATTAACACAACTGAGAAATATAACCAGATTTATTTGAAAGTAATGCCTAACAACCTTTGACAATGTGACAGCTGGTTGTTGGTTTTAGGACAACATATTCACATGTTGTCTTTAATAACTGAATGTTTAGGTTTGTTTTAAAATTCCACACAGAAAACAAAGTGAAGAGGAGTTTTTGGCATACTGTCCAGTAGAAACCAGACCTGCCAATAATAAATGCAAAGCATTCATTTGTTTTCACGAGGAGGTGCAAAGGAGCCTGTTCTTTTTGTGCTGCTTGCAGCGTTGCTGAAAACTGTAATGGCTGCTTACTCTGCCAAATGTGAAGTTGATTGGAGAAAAGTTCTTGAGATATGCAAAGGGTAGGTACACACAGATGCATACAGATATGCACAGACAGACAGACAGACAGACAGAGAGTCTTTCCTTTACATTTGGATGATGCTGCTATAGCGCCACCTATTGGCCAAATGGCACCAAATCTGAAAGAAATTAAGATATTTTCAGCTCGGTCCAGGGATGTTCTGAATCAGATCTTTGTGATTGTTTCAAATTTGTTGGAGGAGAAGAAGAAAATCTGATTTGGACATGATTCAAAATGGTGGAAAAATCAATGTAGACGTAAAATGGACATTACTAAAATGGATAGATTTGTCAGGACCTACAAAATCCAAAACATTTGGAGTCTTATGGTTCAAAAGTAATGTTGCGGTTTTGATTTGTATTAAACGTGGCATTATGAAATTCACGTCACAATGAACGATTTCAGTTATTTAAGACAAAAGGGCTCAATAATTGCCCTTAAAATATGTTTTTCATTTAATGACATTAAATACAAATATAAAAAGGAAATAATATAACAGTGTTTAGTATATGTCTCTTCATGTTGTTGTTAGAACATTTTAAATTGTCCGCAATATTACAGAGTTCGTCCATATCATTGCATTTATGTGATAGTTCTGTAAAAGCAGTCTGGTGAATGTGAATACCAGTCCCTGGAGCCCATTTATCTTTATGTCCATAAATAGCCAATAAACAACAGCAAAGAGGGATTAAGTCGACTGTAACAGCACAGCAAATGAAGAAGAGAGAATATATATATATATTTGTTATACATCCATTTAACTTTAACGAGCAATATTGTATGAAATTTGTTGCCATTCTGTTTCATTGTGAAAACATAATGAAAACCATCACTCTCCTTAGAAGTGTTTGCCTGATCACTGTTGCCGACTATAGATCCCCGTGGCAGCTAATTTCCTGCTAAAAAACAAACAAAAGGGATAATATTCAATATGCAGGCATGTAAACGATGTGACGATATGTTATTCAGGGGAGAAATATTATTGTAAATGAGATAGGAGTTTGGGTAAAAAACAGTTAAGTGAAAGCTCATGGGTGTTTATAACGTTAATGTCATCGAGGCAATTTAAGAGTTTTCTCTTCACATCCTCCAGGCTTCCTCCATATGGTACTGGATTGACTTTCACAATTCATACTTCATATATCTTACTTCATCTTCCTGTAATGGCTCTCCAGGAGCAAAGCTGTGCTGATGATAATCTTGCCAGATGGCGGAAGCGGTAAAACAGTGGAGGCAGCTTCTTTTCTTCATTTAAATATCACTGTCTCGACAGGGAACGTATCGTTGGACTCGGTAATCTGGGCGAAAATGTACGCGGTAAGCGATAACCTCGGCGTGAGCCATTTCTTTTTTTTTCACGCAGAGCGTATGCTGCCTTTCAATTCAAGCATATGAAAAGAAAATGCTTGGATTTAGTCTGTTCGGGGAGTCTTGTAATGTAATTTAGCTAGACGGTGAGTCAATAGAATCTCATCCAGCATCCAAACCTTTTTCCAAAGCCTAACCTCACTTATTCAGACTACCCACTAATGAAATAAAACAATGTGACATCAATGTTTTAATTAACGCAATCCAACACTAACTCATCCATGAATGAGCCTTTCAGACTAAATGTCTGATCTCAGTCTTGAAGAGAGGTCAAAGCAGGCCTACCCCGGCAGGCAGCTACATAAAATGTCTCAGGGATGAAAACCTTTGGATGAGCAAATTATTCATGTGGGGGCTTCATGTCTTCATAAATGATGCCCCCACATTTACATTAATAAAAACCATGCTAGTGGCCGAGAGAGATGTTCAGGGCCACGCTCAGTGTCGGGCTAAAGGACACTAGTGAAATGAATGAAAATTGCATGCACTAAGCAGCAACGTCTACACTTAATGTGCAAAAAAAAAAATCATGAGCCATTCATTTTATTTTATTTGCACTTGGCAAACTCACAATGACAAAAATGTAAGTATTCCTACATTTAACTATTCACTGTGCAGGCGACAGGGATTTATTGAGCTTGCATGAATGACTATTCATAACAATATCCTGCGGGTCAGATGTCAACAACACTCTGGAACGACATTATTCCTCTACATGAACAGCGGCAACTTGGTTTGTTGCCATGGAAATACGGCATGCTATGGCAACTCATATTGCTCATAATGGGAAAAAAATAAAGTTACCTTTTGCTCACCGTCTACGACAATAAAGCTTAAGGACACTCTATTCTATCCGCTGCACAAAGAAAGAACATATCTTGAATTCAGCTTTAACTCATCAGATGTGTGACAGAGAAAGTTTCTCTACACAACCAAGGCAAGAAATAATAAGTTGTGAAAGGATTCATAAGTCATTGGTGCATTCACTGTGTCACTCCCTGGAGGAATAGACGAAGTTTAAGTCTAACCACAAACATAGTCCCATTTCCCCTCTCCATCTTCTCCCCAACCCCTCTCTTTTGCTCTAAACCTCCCTCTCCTAATAGAAATCAGTCACTACGCTTCCCAGGGACAACCTCATTAGAAGAGAGGAGCGACAAGCAGACTTCCATCTGTCTCCCAGTCTACTAGTTTAATGAGCTTTTACTTGTGTGCTTCACCAATCGCAAGACATGGCTTTATTATTCATTCAGAGCGACATCATCCCCCCCTGGAGGCCAATCTACTTACAGTACATGCTCTGATGTAGAAAGGCTGTGTGTTGTCGTCAACATAGACATGTCTTTGTGCTCAACATGGCATTTGAGTATCCACATATGGCGCGTCACGGTGTTCAGCTCGAGAACAAAACTTGGCGTCTTTGGTCAAAGTCATTTACCCTTTTAGAGTCTGTTCCTGCCAGCCACTGTTTGTCAATTCGAAGTAGTTGACTAGGACTAACATAGATCACATTACTCCTATTTTGACATCCCTGCATTTTAGAAACCACTTCGATGCCCGACTCCTAGCTTTATCTCAGTCCTTGAAACAATAAATCAGACGTGCTCAACATTCTGGCCACCCACTTTAGCAGGTGAACCACTAAATTAAAGGATGTCAGCACTCACAGAGGGCATGTTTGAGGTGACTTTTCATACTGAAGAGGACAAAGCTCTGAGATTTGATCATTTCTTTGCAGCGGTGCATCAAAAAAAGCAAAACATTAAAAGCATGTTGGGTATTTTGTGACTCCCAATCGGTCCTCCAATATAATTCCATTCCGCTATTACAAACACGTTTTGAATGCAGGCCCAAGTCACATACAGCACTACACTACTGATGGTCTTGGTTGTCAGTTCAGTCTATCTTCAGCAGTCACAGTTGATAACATCGGCCAAACTGACAGCTTTGTCGCAGAAGTGTAGCACCAACCCTCTGTCGTCACGTATGTGTTTCTAGCACCGTTAGCGACGAGCCGATGGTTAAGGCGTGGCCATGTTGACAGCTGTTGAAAGGCAATCCAAATGCGCCCAATCTTGTATTATGAACCTTTAACGTGGAGATTGACTCACAATTGCTTTTTTAAAAAGGAGAATGAAGGGGATGGGTGCTCAGTAATTCATGGCTGTGAATTTTCCCAAAAATATAAAGGAACTGACGATGTCAGTGAGCTAAAGTAAAAACATCTCTGTTGCAGTCCTTACCCTCCACCTTCCCATGATACACAGTCCTTCCAATATTTACAGGACCTGCCAGTGCTGTTATTGAACAAATCAAAATCCATGCAAGTCAGGATATAGGGAATAAACCCACACATTTGAGTTCATTTAAAAATCAATCAGGAATCAGAATCATCACCTCAGCAAACTTCCACTCGGCAACCTCTCTCCATCTCCCTTTTGGTCTCCCTCTCTCTCTCGCTCCACCATGTCGCTGCCTCGCGCCCAAATGATCCCCGCCATTGAGCCATGCGAGCGTTAAAGTGAAATAGGGAGGTGAGGAATGCGTGAAATAAGTAAACTTATGAACATTTTTATGTTTCAGTGAGCAAAGGAGATGGCGCCGAGACATGAGTCGCGGGTGTCATTTACTTCACCTCTGCCGGTGGAAATGGCGTGAAATACAGTCTATTTCACAGGCCGCTGGGCGGAGCACAAGGTGATGAACCCACGCTCAATATCACCACACTGTGGAACGGGGTGTTTTTTGCGCTGTTTTTTGATGATGGAATTCATTGTCAGTGTGTGAGGGGATTCTGCTGTGGCCGATAATTGTGCGTGAGAACAATGGGTGTACAGTTGCACAAACGAGGGTGTATGCATACTGCATGTGGGCTTTCACAGATGGCGGGTTTTATTCTGCTGACTTTGTAATACTTTTCACAAGCGGAAACTTTTTTTCACAGGTAAAATGTGACGCTGAAGCAACCAGCAACGTCATACCAGAGATTTGTTATCAGTATTGCACAGCGCTGTGCTTTATCTTTCACCATATGCCCTGAAACATGTTGGAGGTGGATATGCTCGAGTCTCACTCCGACTGGGCAACGCTTCATCAGTCACTACACTGAATAAATAGGCAGGAAACACATACATTGAATAAATTAAACCCAGATGAAGCTGGGAGAGCGGTATACCGTTATGACAAGAGATAAAGCCTTAAGCATCCCGAGAGACAGTCCTCATCCTTTATTTTTTATCAGTTTATGCTACAGGGCAGCTACGGCAACCAAAGAACATTTTTATAGTCTTATTATTCAAAGAGCATAAAGCATTTAAAACAAAGAAAAACTAAACTGTACTCTACACTTTTTCTTGTCCCAATGGTATCTTGTTGCCACATTTGTTCTATATGTCTCGTGTTATTGCGCTGCTTTTGTTTTGGTGAGCCAAAGAAAACGTTCCATGCTGGTGGACAATAGAGTGCTCTGTTCTACTCTGTGCTATTGTAATAGTAGATGTCAGATTTATAAATGAGAGATATCTGATTTCATGTCATGACTCCATTGTGAATGAGAACATCCTGTCAGCGTTGAGGAGACTCCTCGGTCGGCACTGCAGTCACGGTTGAGGCATTGCTGTATTGATTAAGTGCTGTAACACACTATTGGGCCAGTAGGTCCCCTACAGGGCCTGCCAGTCAGCATCGTTCCCTCAGACTGAGAAGTGGAAACAGAAGTGCACAGTTGTCTCCCTTTTTTGGTAAAATGCGAAATTTGTTTTAAATGAAATCAGGAGCCGAGTGAGAATTCATTGGTTTGCAAATTACTTTCTGCAAATGTCCGCTTGCTAGTACGCCCTCATTCGCTCACACACACACACATACGCATATACGTGTGAACATCGCAACAGCACGTGCAAACACAAACAATCCAATTTAAATGGTTATAGCCCCATGAGGGAAACCCATGTTGTTGTGTTTGCAGACACAGTACCACATACAGATCACCACATAATATACTATGTAAATAAAAATAACATGCGTGCAGAACATAGACAGACACACACACACACATAACCTCCATGCAACGGATGTTGGCCTAGCTTTTCTCTGCTTACTCTATTAACTTTCATGATATATATAGCACATTCCTTCGTATGTGACTCTACTTTGTCAGTGTAATTGTCACTTGTGGTGAGACAGGGATACACATTCGTCAGGCCAGATCAGGTACATCAGCCGGAAAGCCCTTGACGCCTTCAATACAGAGTGAAGTATAGCGTACAAGAGCCCAGCCGAATGTCTACTCTACCTTCCGCGCTCAAGGTGCGCTTGATTTATATTCGCACATACAACTAAGGGGAATAAAACAGTCCAGCGGGGGCAAAGGCATCCCATGAATAAGACATGGCACATAAGCATTAAATATGAACCAGACCCCGGGTCAGCTGCAATACTGACCTCTTAACGTGGTGAAATCAGTAGACAAATCAACCTCAAGTTGTTAATATCCTGGTGCCGCAAATATGATAATTGGGCATAACATATAGATTAATTAGATCTATATGTTAGTTAGATCTGCAGAACATGTCCTGTTGTTGCAAAAGGGACCAGTTTTGATGTAGGAATAAGACATTTGATTGAGAATCAGTGAGTTTGAGTTTAAAGAATTGTTTTTGTTGTCAATGATTCAATTCACTCCAACACCTTGTCAACAGATGCTATTTTCTACGCATTGCCTAAGAATATGAATCATTTACTTGACCTGCGACAGTGTTGACGACGATATTTAAAAAAGAGCATCCCACACATTCCACACCCCTTTTTCCCCAAAACGTGTTCTGCAGCTGCAAGAGGGAATTAGAAGTGAGAAATGTTATGTCAAATGAAGCTAATCTGAAGTCTCTGTGTGAAATATGCATTGATCTCGACATGCTCTCTGTACACCCACCGGCTGCAGAGGGAGAAACCGCACTATTATCAAATGAAGCGCACCTCCACACTCTGCATATTACAACTATTTTAGATATGCCTTCAGCCACGGCAAGGTGCACTCTTGAAGCATTTCTCTGCTTCCTCTTTTTGAGGTGCATTAGCCAATTCCTATTTACTCTAAAGCTCCCAAGAGACTGTGATAAAAAACATCTAACCAAGCCCTCAAGTGCCCGAAAACCCTGTTTCCTGTGGATGAATCAAGTCAGTAAGTGTGTTTTGCGTCTGTTTGAGCCGAGGGTTGTTCGTGTGTTCACCAGACTCTCCGAAGTGCGCAGGTACAGTACTAACAGCCCACGCTAAGGTGTCTCGTTGAGTGCACAACAGAGAGGCCCCGCTAAGCTTCTCTCGTCTACAGTTCCAGCTCTGTGTGATAACTCCTTCGCCATCTTCTCCTGTCTGCTTCCATCCTTTCCACCTCATCCATTATACATGGAGCACGCCATCTCTCGTCGGTTTGCAACCAAAGGGACGCAGATGTAAAATTCACGGCTGGTGATTCAGAGGGAATAGGTGCATGGTCGTTCCTTCCTGTCTCTTTGCATGAAGTGAATATCATTTCCTCTCCATTACCAAAGCGGGGCACCCTGCGTTGTGATGTATGCTTGCAAGCACAAGAATAAATAAGTTCTGATATAAAGCAAGTGTATGGAGGTTGAGTCAGTTTATGATGTTCTATTAGTTCCTTTGCAGAGCTTGGCATGAGTTTGCACTGACTATATATAAGAAGAAGACGTTGTCACCATAATGTCAATCATTGGTTTGTGGACTGTTATTTGGAAGCCTTGAGTTCGTCATTTTGGTTGTCATCTTGATTTTTGGCCGACGCCAAAACCAGAAGTGAACCAGAAGTGACCCGAGACCGTGGAGCCAAGTACTACTGAACGCTGAATAAGATATTTTAAGGCAACCAAAAAGGGTTAAATGAACTGAAAACACACTGTGAAAGGATTAAACTTGTAAGACGAAAACAAGGACAACTTCAAGACTGCCCATAGTAGCCATAGTGGCAACATGTCTATTTTACTCTAAATTGGACCATAATTTACTAAATGAACATCATGTTGTATTGAAGAAGACTTGAAACTAGCGATTAAGACCATAAACTCATGTTTACAATCTTTACTAAGGGAATAAATCAAATGATTAGTAGAGTCATTTTCTCATAGACTTCTAAATAATCAGACTGTTCTTTCCAACCAGAGAAGTCGGCCCCCTGCTCGCTATTAGAAACAAATTAAAGTTTAAGGCACTTTTGAATTGGCTTCACTTTTCAGAACTTTGCCCGTGTGTGGTTTGGGTAAAATAAATGCATATTTTAACACTAGCAATGACCTCAGTACTTAATTAGCCAGTAAGTCAGGCAGAATGAACAATTTCATGTTTATGCAACATGCAGGTGCACAGAAGACCCAGAGCATGTAATGTGACCTCTGCAGGGGGCCATTCCAGGCTCTGGAAAGGCTCTGTGTTTTTCCTTCAACAAACACAATGAGTAGGAAGATATTTATTTGCTGGTACAGCACATCCCTATTTGACAAATATACGTATGTAGACATTATAGCAAAGAGGTCAGGGTAGAGGAGTTGGCAACAGAGCTCTGGACAGGAGCCACTGGAGCAGTAAATGGGTTAAGTATCTCGCCCAAGGCCACGTCAGACTGGGTGCACACTGACAGCGACCCTCTTGCAACGGAGGGCCTTATCTTCCAGGGTAACCATCACAGTACTGCTCCGGCATCGCCACTGGAATCTTGAATGACCACAAATATATATTCTTCTCACTATGAGATACAAAAAAAAGAAGTTTTACACCCGGTTTCAGCCTCAAGTGATCTAATCAGCAATCTGTTCTATCCAGAGAAATCGTCTTCTATTATCTCGGACATCAGTCAACGCAGAGCACTCTGTAACGATGTAGTACTTCTTCACAAGAACAAGGGAACGCTTCAAATCTACTTTAAAACGTGTCGTCTGTTGACGATTAAAGGAATACGGTAAAACAGTGAGGATAAGAGTCTCTCAGTCAAACAGTTTGCAGACTTCTTCTCTTTATCCTGCCTCATGTAAAGACGAAGACACGTAAAAACACAGCGCCATTAATGTCAAAAATAATTGATCATGCTAACTTTCATGTAGCCTCATCAGTCAACTTGCGGGGAGTAATTAATTCCATCTGTCCGCGATCGAAAGTGGTTTACATATTTGATATGCGGGCTTCAGGAGTGGAGCCGAGGCCCAGGAGAGAGTCAGACTCGACAAGCCCCAGCTCCACATGGCTGCATTTAATTAGGAGGGATGCTGGAGAGGATGTGGGGGTGGTGCTTATGTTAACTGATTTCCCTCTTTAATCAGTGCTAATCTCCAGTCATTTTCACAGCACAATGCCGGCTCATTCATGAAGTCAAATTAATAAGTGAGGAATATAGTGCTGGCTGGCTTGGGCCTGGCATATACCATGCTGGAGTCCTATCTCTTCCTGTCTCTCTTTTCTCAATTATTTTATCTGCACCTCTGGGGGAGAGGGGGGGGGGGGGGGGATTCTGTACAAAAAAAGGGGAAAAATGTGGTCTGTGTGTGTGTGTGTGTGTGTGTGTATGACAGACAGACACAATGACAGCGTAGCCATGAAAGCCGAGAGAGGAGGAGAGAGAATTCATTGCTTTTGCTGGTATTGGATATTGCATCGTGGGAGTATAATTATACCCAAAGTCCTGTCTTGTCTCTGTCCTGGAGAGAAGCTAATAGCAACCTTGTTGATAAGGCAATAATGTTTTCAAATGCATCTAGAATTTCGAAACAGACAGGCAGTGCATGTATGAGATAGAGATGGAGGGATATCGAGACAGAGAAGTCTCTTTGGAATATGAGGTTGTTCTTTACAGAATAAGTCGGACTAAGGCGAGCGATGACTTGACTGTAATAATCTGAAAGCTCGGCCAATCCCTCGTGTCCTGGAATTAAATTGAATTGGAAAGAGGAAAGAGATGAAGTGGAGACAGGAAAGGCTGCAGCTGTTCAAATAAGACAGCAGTTGGTTTGGGTAAGTTTAAGGCTCCGGCCATGGCTGGCTAGCTTTACCCCAAGTTCGTCTGAGGGACTCACAAAATATTCTAGCTGTGTCTTTTTTTTTTTTTTTTTCTGTGTGGGTGTTGTAGCCTTGGGATGTTGCGAAATAAAATGAATATAGCTGTTGTCGGTGAAGGTCAGGGAACCAACAAAGATCATAGCGGAAGGGAATGCGAGCCAGAGACAGAAAGGCTCTCAACTGAAGCCAGATTTACAGATTTGGATGTAGGAGGGAGAGAAAAATGGCAAGTATGGAAGTGTGTGGAAATGTGTCAAAGAGGGGGAGAAGCAGAGGGAGAGAGAAAGAGAGAGAGAGAGAGAGAGAGAGAGAGAGAGAGAGAGCGAGAGAGAGAGAGAAAGTAGAGGTGGCCATCTGCAGGATTATTACAGGGTGCTCTGCCAGGTTAAATGAGGCAGAAGGTGGACATTTGGTGGCACATCTTAGGTAACAGTGTGCACATATGCGGTGTGCACGTGCGTGTCTGTGCTTTTGCGCACACTCATTCATGTTAATGTCTGAGTGGTAACACAAAGTAGTCTGTCTGAGGCATTTCCTCGGGACTATGACCTTTCTCTTGGCACTGTGGCACGAACCAGTACAAGAAAAATGATCTATTTTGGGCCTTGTCCTGTCCACGTTAAGTCCTGTACATCGTGTTGCACTTCATGTACTGGTGTAGCAGCTCTATGCAGATGACAAAGTCATATATTATAGTGCTTAATCCAGCCTTATGAATGAATAACTTTCCAACAAATAACCTTTTACATAACAAGACAGCACCACTGGCTTTCGCTTGGTAATAAAGATTGACTAATCAGGTAAAAATAAATACTGAGCATGAGGAGTCTGCTATCAGATATGCAGATCAAGCATCATGGACTCATTTAGAATATATTTTGAAGCTTTATACACTGGCGTCTTGGGGTAGTTTCATGAGCTCATTAAAAGAACATTAATTTTGTTTGTAAATGTTTTTATTAACGATGCTTTATTGATAGTTTTGCTAACACTTGTATTGCCCTCCCATGTATATTGATGGCGTTGTATTTGTGATTTCTGTCTTTATTTATATATTTCTTGTGTGTGTGTGGTTTGCTTTTTAAATTGTAAACTCAGCACACTTGTTAAAAAGAGCTATTACTCCCCAGTGTGTTTTTCCAAGGATAAATAACGGTAGAAATTATTTATACTTTATAATTTCAAAATTGTGCTTTTGCCAATCAGGTCCCACAACAGCTGCTGTTTGTCATTTATGTTGTCACTTATTTTTAATATTACTTTAACACTTTTTTTTCACATCTCTTTGTAACCAAAAAACACATATATTCTCCCTTTACGATTAACAAATCATTAAGGACAAATTCACTGCAGCTTGATTATTTCAAAGTGTGACATTAGGTCATAAAACATACTTTAAATTTTAGTCAGAGCTGGAGGATTGAATTATAAAGTCCATTTGGGTTCTGAACAACTGCACATAATTCAGTGTTATTAACATCTAAATAGGGCAAATCTATGTGACTTATCTAATTAGTCAACCCAAACGATCTAACATGCAATTCCAAAAGCAATATCTTTGGATTTTTCCCGATGATGATCCTTTAGTGGCAACGCCTCAGCATGGGAAAGTCAGTTAATCGGTTACTGTTGCTGTCCGTCCATGTACCGCTTTGGTCCAACGCAACATGTCTCAACCACTACTGGGTAGTAGTAATATGGTGTGATAGATGGTACTATAGGTATGATTTAGGTGTGTGTGATATATGAACCGGAGAGTATTTATTCATAGAAAGAAGAGCAAAGAACGATACTGAAGGTTTTTCTCAATGGAAAAGATATTTTCACTTTTCTCCCTACTGGCTATGGTAAGATTTTGATTGAGAGATGATTCATGCATTACCAGTGTTGTTTAGAAGTGTCTGCCCTTTTTCAAACAGGCTCCAGTGACGGCCCCTCAGATGGTTCAATGTAACACCATCTGTCACAAAAGGGAAGTGTCTTGGACCATCGCTGCATTGAATACAGTATGATGGTGACTGAAATGCCATCACAACCACTTGAAATGATGGTTAAATCTATAACAAATATGAAATATAAATATTAAAAAAACGTTACTGTTGGAACTCCTTCAAGGCAATGCTGAGAGTTTTCTTTTATACTAAACTGGTATTGTTGCCAAATTAAAAAAGGCAGCACAGAACGTGTGTGAAGGTGAGTGAGTCTGTTTGCTGGTGACTTAAAGAAGCAACAGAGAGCCACTTTGTATTTGACACCACAGACTCACATGGCATTCTCTGAATTAATGTACAAATGAATAAGCATGTAATGCAATATCCACACACTGCAGCTGCCTGTGTGAGTGAGAGCCTGTGTACAAGTGTGTTTACTGAAGGTCAGTTATGCTCCCCCATCCTCACAAATCCCCCTGGCACTTCTCACATGCTCTCACCAAAATACCATTACACGAGCACACAGACACCAGCACACATCTCTTCCCCCTTATTGCCAAGACTGTGTCTATGTTGAGGCTGACAACACAACAGGCCTTAATCCCCTCTACCTGTGACTTTTTACAAACAGGATTAGTCCCAGTTCCCCCGCTAAATTCCCCCTGAAATACCGGTAAATCCGGGGCTTCCGGCTGATCTGGGGGCCATGGCCCTAACCCTCTGTTTCATGTCCTGAATACACTGCTGTCCTTATCTAAATGAACAGCTCTGCTCTAAATGTGAAGCGCTTCCATTTCTCATTTGCACGCTCTTCAGCGTGCCGCCATGTGGACAGAGAGGCAGAGCTGGCTACACGCATGACCAGGGAGCACACACCACTGAGTGTCCAGCAGTGAGAAAAGCATTCTAATCCCCTCCCTTTCCCACGTACACAGAAACACTTTGACACTCACATAGACACACTGCAGGTGGAACGTGACATCTTTAACGCAGCAATGGGCGCATACGGCAGAATGACAACCAGAATTGAACATCAATAAGGTGGGTTAATGTGGGAGAGAGGGGGATAGCGAGTGGAGGAAAACCAGCGACGATTTACTTATCAGGCCGCACAAGCTATATATCGATACACTGTGAAGTAGCACATTTGCAATTTATGAGCAGGGCGGTTGGCATAGATTTATAAATGAAACCAGGTAACTTCCCATGAGTAGAGAGCTGAGGGGTTTGCATTAAAACGTGTGACACTGTGGGGGAGGACACGTGTCTACGGTGTTAAATGAATGTGACAGAATGAGTCAGTCATGTCTTTCTCTTTACGATGACCCACGCAAACCGTTGATGTTGACAACACAAAAGCAATGTCTAAACAACCACTCATCATAGCTATTTTCATGATTAGCCACACAAGGTAAGTAGTCATAAAAGCAGGTGAAAGAGAAAGGTTGGATACAGCGTTATATTGCCACGATTCAGTCTTGAACAATATTGAAATGGAAAAAAATGTTCCACTAAAACAGCTATAAAACAGCCCATCAGAAAACTCATATTAGTGGCTCTGCTGTGCCTTTAGATGGATGCTAATGATAGCATGGCAACACAATGATAATGCTAACATTCTGACAGTTAGAAGGCGCCATGTTCCCCCTTCTTGGATTAGCGTGGTAGCATGCTAATATTCGCTAATTAGCACTTACCATTTTGCAATTTACTGTATATATATATTAAAGTGTTGGGTAAAATAAAAATGTAACCTGGCAATGGCGCTCGACGAAACGTGATAAAAGGGATAACCGAAAATATTACAAGTCATTCTGAGGGGGACACACGTGTTGGTAAACCATCCAAATTTCATGGCATTTCCATTTCCATGAAATAGCTGTTGAGTCAGCGGTGGGCCTACTGACATGCAGACCAACATACAGGCCAACAATTGCCATCATAGAGCCAAGCCACCAGCATGGCTAAAACCCACAGTTATGAGAATTACTCACTGTTGGTTTCTGAAGCCTTTTTATGATGTAATATATCATTTTCCTGACTTTATAACATTTTAAGTAAAACTCTCCAGGCACAGCTTCATGTGGAACATACTTATATAATTCGCTGCCAGTCCTCTTAAATTCCAGCAAGTGGCAGTTATCACCTGCCAGCCAGTGCCCCACACACATTTTTTGCTGAAAGGAGTAAGTTGAATTTTTTGGGATATTTGATTCCTTGCCAAGATGTAGATGAGAAGATCAATACCACTCTCACAGTAAGACAAATGTTATCTTAGCTTATGAAATCAGGAGACATCGTGGCTTTATCCAACACAGAACGCAGGATGTTTTCATCACACTGTTGAGTGTAGGTCAAGCGTGTGCTCAGTGCTCAGAGCCCAACACACAATCACCATAGTTAATTAAGTTAGTTAATGCATTTAATTACGTGTACCGTGATTAAAAGGTCAGTCGTTAGATGGCTCCTATTAAATCAATCCAGCTAAATTGATTAAATGGGAGACGATCTGTTACGTTCGACCTGCGTGACGCGGAGGTTTGAATAGAAATGGGGAAAAGCCTCATGCGTAGACACTGGCTCTAGCTCCAATGTACGAAAGTTATTAATCTCATCATCCAACTCTCAGTACATAAGTGAATAGGCGTTATCTCAAATTTATGAAATATTTGTTTAACTTGCCATTTGTTGCTTTAAAAGGCCACACAATGTAAAATCAATGGTTGACTTTGTGTCAAACAATAAAACAAAATGTTTCTATATTTTCTTCGATACAAAAGAAAATATTTAAAGCAGAGTCTGTAACAGAGCTGTAGGCAAGCAAAATATGCTTGGACTAATCTGTAACAAAGGTTACAATATTGTAACCCCACTTCTACAAGCATAGGCGTAGGGCGTAGTCGCTCCTACGCTGCTGACTGAAGGGGGTGTAGGATGGCAGACAGCAGTGCGTTCTGCTTTATGTACAGTGGGTTCGGCACATACTCGTGTAGACATGTCCTGATTGGCCACCTACATTTATGCAAATTTCCAGTGGGTGAATGTGTGCTTGGAGTCCAGTTGGCTTTTTTTCTTGCTCGCCAAAGTGGCCTTTAAACATGGCAGTATTCATTGGAATGCTATTATTACATTTGGAGAACAAAAAAGAAATACTCCTCATTTACGTTGTTGTAATTACGGTTTTCTGCTTTTTGAGCCTTAGAGAGGTCATGAGCATTTACTCATTTACAAGAAGTGACACTACCTCTAATTAAACCCGAAATTACACCAGCGCAGCGGTGAGAGACAGCTTCTAATCTTTCCCACTTCCCCCCAATTCTGTACTCCCACTCTTGGTTTTGGGAGATACACACTTCCACCGCTTTTAAGAATCCTTAAGTCACATCTGAGAGTGAGTTGAGGGGACTATTCGGATGGATGCAGCACGACACTTCAAGCTTGTAGCTGTCCACTGGGTTTATTAGGTCTCGCCCTTAGTGAAGGGAGATTCGAGAGAGGGGGTGCATCTGAAGTCATAGTGTCTGACACATCAAGCTGCAAACCCTTCACTGGGCTTATCTTAAAAACTGCCCCCTGGTCTAAAGGAGACATCAGCAATATGAAGTAGAGACATGTGTCATGCAAGTATGTGTGGGCTACTGTGTGTGTGCATAAGGGATGACAGCTGGCAACACTGATTGCGGTACCTTCAAGAGCTAAAATTGCTCCGTGATTCACGGGCTGTGACAGCAATCTCTATTTCACTTACACTGAGACTTGTTTTCAGCAGCATATGAATATTCAATGAGATCGAGGAGTGTGCACCGAGTATGCAAATACATGTTCACTGTCTGTCTTTAGCTATATGTTCATGTCAATGATGCAGACGTTGATTCACATTAGGGGTCGTCATTACTAAATGGTCAAAACAAAAGGTGTGATGAAGAAGCTCTCTTACCTGTAGTAAAGAGTGTGTGTGTGTGTGTGTGTGGGACACGGACCATTCAGGCGGAAGACGGATGCACACACGTCCCCATGAGACCATAGAAGAAAAAAGACAGATGGAAACTTTTGTTAGCTACAGTACGAAGATTATGTAATATGTGAGACCATTCTACAGCCGCACGTGAGTCCGTATCGGTCTTGAATAAAATGGCAAAGGACAGTAAAACATTCATAACACATTATATTGCATTGCTTGTTCAATAACTCTTGTCCCTGCTGTGAATTTATTAAGTTTGGCTTCCCTTTCAGAACCTGCTATTCTTCTCTGAAAAACCGGGAAACCTCAACAAAGACTTTGTGTCGTATTCCTTTACAGCAGCATGTGGCTGGATAATGAAAACCATTATATGGAATTTTGAGTTTAGCTCAAGAAACCCCATTATCATTGTCATTGTCACCACAGCAGGAGCAGCATCGGCACCACGGCTACCTCCACCACCGTCATCATTGCTGCTGCCATCAACAACGCAACTAAACTCACCGATACCATTATCAATATCAATACCAGTTTCCCCAGAACTATAACCACCATCAATCTTGAATTCCTTACACCCTTGGTAGCAGAAAGAAAGAGAACGAAGAGAAGAACTCCTTTTATCAGCCAAGTGTAGAAAACTCATTTTAGATTAAGCTGTGAAAGTACTTCATGTACTTGAAGAGTTGTACCCAAGAATTTCAAAGGGATTTTGCCTTTTCAGTATGAGTCAGAAAGGTTATGTATGCACGCAACAGTTTACAAGGATTATACTGCAAGGACACGCACCGGCAGAGTGGCATACTGTACAATAATCACATAAGTATACAGAGGTTAGATTCCCTTAGATTCACCTCTTCCCTGAACTACCTCAAGAGTTATTTCACCCTTTTTGTAGTAAAGCCTGATTTAACCTACTACAGAAATTCAGTTGGTGAGCAATTCCCACTGCCTGAACTATATCAGATGTGCTACCTCATGATGAACAACCCACCATGTGGAGACGGCTCCATTTCCTGTTCAGGTTGGAGCCCAAATCCCTGTCTAGTCTGTTCTCTCGAAGGGTGTAACCTTTCAACTTCCCCCCCGCTTCTCATCGCAACTCCCTTGGGGGGGGGGGGCTTACGACTGTTATAAATGGCAGTGTCAGTGCTCTGCTGTTGCTGGTGATTTCATGTTTCAGAGCGGAAAGGTCTGTGACAGATCTCTGCCGTTCCAGGGACAGCTGTTGAGTTGTGGAGCGGGCCCTGCCTTGGCGCTATGGAGGTAAAATGGCAGGGTATTGATTGGGAAGATAGAAGACTTAACAGCCTGAGCAGGGGCGTCCTTGGGCAAAGTCACGCGCCCTTCGTCCAAACCATTATGACCAACACCCACGGCAAAGCAAAGACACCCTCACACACTCCACACATGTGGACAAGTGCAGACATACACGCACTGCGCACAAACAACAGCTGCATTATGAGGAATCACAAGTGAGCAACCACCCAAGGCTTTTTCCAATAATAACAATCTCTTTTAATAATAACCACATAAAATGGAAAGATGAGATTCTGCATGACGACACATAATCTGTTCAGTTCCCCTGAGTTATAAGTGTGATGAGAAAATGGTTTTGAGTTCACAAGTAAAATTGATTGTTGATTTGATCATAAAGTGCCTGCAGTTGCCTTTGAGATATTAATTCGTAAAACGTGTTACGAATAGTATTCGGAATTCAGCTAGCACCGGTGCGAATAAAGGGCGACTATAATTAAAAGTCATCATAAAAGACCGGTCAGTCAAATTAGATTTAGAATGCATTCTTCTAATGCATGACATCCATGAATGTACAGAGAATATCTCCAAGCTGACATGCTCGAACAAAAGCTAACAGGCCAATGTGTTTTAATGAGGCAAGTCTTGCCACAGGGCTCCACCCAAATAATGAACCACTTTAAAAGCAGGGCGTGATAAAGTTACACACTTTAGTATATATCAACAAAAGAACAATACATGCTTTGTGGAAAGGGAACTCACCTTATTCACTTCAGTAAACATGGTTTCAAGGCCATGAGTGAGTTGTGAAAAGGTTACTTCCTCTGACATATTGAATGGGGAAGGTTAATGAGTAGGCCAGAGAGAAGCTGTGCCACATAGCTGGCATTTAATTAACTGTGCATTTATATGGAGACTAGTGCCTTCATCCAACCAAAAGTCCCCTGCTGTGATACATACAGACATGTTTGATTGTGAGCTCTAAAGGCAACATTCTGTTAGTTGCATATGAGCTGCCGACAAAACCTTTGATGTGTTTTATGCAGGCAGGAATTTAGGACACGACTAATCAGATGTCAATGTCAACAAAAGGTTCTATTCTAGACTTCTGTTTGTTCAGGGGCTGTCCGTGTTGATAAATGCCTCTCGGATGAGTTCAATATTTTAAGAGTTGTACCTGCATTTTGAACTACGGCCAGATGTGAATATGGTTTCTATGACAAATTGACTTTTAAGAAACCACATGCACTGCTTTGCTGCCAACAATGTAGGATGCCCTCGTATGTTTCAAACACTGAAAAAGCATCACCATGAACTCAGTGTCTTCTCAGCTTTGAAAAATATAAAACTAATATCCACATTTTCTCTCACTGAACTTTCCAAAGTTACACAATGACTTGAAAGAAGTTTTGGATTTCTTTCAGCATTGGCTATGACATGTACAAACAAGTTAGTCCCAAGAGGGAACAAATGTCATTCCATTTAAAATCACTTCATGAGATCTGCTTCAGCTGGTGATGTCTTCTTGCAAACCACCTGGCTAACCTTCATCACAGTATCATAGCGTTTCAATTTGGTCCCGGGGATTGAAATTTTTTTTTTTCATCTGCAGGCAGTCTTAGATGGTCGCCACCTTTCTGTGAGCGAAGTGAATCAAGGTCTGGGCAGAAATGAGTCTAGAATGAGACAATGTTGCAGAACTTGCAGTGCTTTGAGGTTTGGGTGCCGTAGTATGAAGCTGTCGCACACTGCCGGTTTTTTTTAGGAATGCACTTTCACCAACGAGTTCAAAAATGATACATTTTAATCAGATGGTACTTTTTTATGGCAAAGAACTTCAAACTAAGCTATCTTTCGGGATTGCTTTAGTTTGCATGCCAAACTGCATTGCATCATGTCACCTAAGTCGCACGCCATTCAGCCGCAGTATGACCTACAGTATTGCATTCATGTCAGGGTCTGTCCTTTAACTCTGTTTCTGCCTTTGAACACCATGTTGGATTTCTATCAGAGAATGTTCCTCGTAGGTGGGAGCCAACTGACAATGGGTGTCTGTATTCCGTCTACAGCATCTGTGTTTGATTCAGCCATTGATCGTTTGCGGCGTTTTGTTCAACGGTCCGAAGGGGACGACAAGTGTTCAAATTGCACATTTCATTCAACATAGAATGATGATGCAGAGTGAACTGCGGCCAACACAAGCACAAAAGCACACAAAAGCGTACAAACGCACACTATACCGATCAATCTGTCGGGCAGCCTCTGCTGGGCATTATTGGAGAGAGAAAAAAGGATGGGAAAATCAATAGGCCAGCGGCCACCCTGAAATGGCTGCTGCCGCAACGTCACACATCGTTCCCACATGTGCACCGCTCCTATCTTTGACAAAGAGAAGACGGAAAGAAATGGTAGGAAGTACAAAGAAGGATGCTGAAAGGAAAAAAGGCCAAGGGCACTCACTTACAAAGTCACAAGAGAGAATGTCTGATGTGATGGATTTGTAATGGAATTTTCCAAAATTTCTGAAACATGCAATTGCACATTTGTTGAATTGCTGGAAATATATGATTCCGAAATAGAAATGGGCCTTCCTCCATGCAGCAGTGCACACGGGCTTGAATGAAACTGAACTGGAGGTGTGAAGTGAGCAATTACTGCATGTGGTCCACTTAAGGCCAAAATGCCCACTTGAAAGCCATGTCCCATTTGCGGAGTGTAATTTCCACAGTGATGCAGGAAGGATGCGCACAGGACGAGCATTCAAGACACGGGGCAGCACAATTCAAGATGCGGAAAACATATGCTAGTTCAAAGATAAGTAGCAACACGTCTTAAAAATTAGATCACACAACTCACAAACAGTGGGGACTGACCTTCTCAAAGCCGGATGATGACGAGTAACTGCCAAATCTCTAGTCTGACTATTTGGCTTAGTCCTCATTTGAACACGGCTTGAGTCAGTTCTGGCTTAACTGTTATCAGGCATCCAGTGGCCGTGTGAAACAGGCTATAAAAGGCGTTTTGAGAGAGCGTGAGTCACCGCAATCCCAAGAGGTCCTTGAGCAAGCAGCCATAACTGACCACCCAAAATATGACACAGTTTGCTGCAGCAGAATGCGAGATTAGACGTGGTTGATACTGGACAATTCAGTAAACCCCAGATTACGTTCAATGAGTGTTTTTTTTTAATGTTCAGTGTCAACGTTTCTAATATCTTTCTATGATATCTGTAGATGTCAACAAGGGTTAGTAGGATAAATAAAGATTGTAGTCATGGCAAATACATCATGGTTAACATATGGTGAGGGTTGCAATACTTGGTAAAGATTAGTGAAGGATGAAGGCTGTGGTTAATGAAACTGTAACAAGACGTGAAGCCAGAATCGCTACACACACCTATGCAACATCCCAACATCCACATCCAAACGATCCAGCACGCTACGACACTTTGCTACCAACACTGATACCCAACCTTGGCACTGGATATAAATCATGAGGTGCGGAATCATAGACTAAAGAAAAATACCTAGTGATACTGCACTTCTTAGTAAATCAACAATATTAAAAAGTATAGCATTTTTCCAACTTAGATGTGTACATATACTGTATCATGATATATGGCAGATGTGAAGTCAGATATATGAAATAATCAGACTGATGTTTACACACAAATCCTTAAATGCTAGTTTTTTTATATCAATAACTCAATAGTTCTTGTTTACCTGATCTAATTATAATTCTAAAAACAAGGAAGTGAGGAAGTGTTAAAGGAGACATATCATGCTCATTGTCAGGTTCACACTTGTATTTTGGGTTTCTAGAACATGTTTACATGCTTTAATGTTCCAAAAACATTTCATTTTTCTCTTACACTTGTATCTCTCTGCTTAAAATGGTCAATTTAAGCGCCTTTAAGCCCGCCTCCCGAAAAATGGTCATGGTTTTCCATCTTCCATCTTCATCTGTGCTGTCGCCGTCTTTACAGCTCACTGGGTGCGTCACCTACACATAGTTTAGCAGCACTTCTACTGTGACTGTTTATTTGTGACACCACAACCTCACGCGAGTCTTGACGGCTCGTTTAAAAGGCACAGTTTCTCAATACGGGCTGTGTGCATTTCTTTGTGGATTGAGCGTTTTGATACTTTCACAGTATTGATATAGCACCTAGACCGGCTTTATAATCGAACTAGAGTTCCCGCTACGTGGTTGTATACCTCTGCCAACCAGTCAAGTTGCAGTTTACATCCATGTTGTGTGAAATTGTAACTAGCGGCATAGGAATTCTTGAGTTATGGCCCAACTGTGTTTTGGAAGGTCACAGTAATCTTTGACCACCAAATTCGAAGCAGTTCACCCTTAAGTACAGTTGGACTTCTGTGCCAAATTTTTGAGAAATTTCCTCAAGATATTCCTGAGATGTCATATTCACGAGAATGGACCAGACGGACAGACGTTCATATGCACGGACGGTTGGAAAACAAACGATAATAAAAGACATTCCTGCAATGATTAAGATTTCAATTCTGCAACAACATATTTGTTATAGTGGCAGCATTCATAAAATGTAAGAAAAAATTTGAATCAGTAAAAATGCTGATAATCTATTCTTCTGCTTCTTGAAGATGTCTTAATATTACAATGAATCAAGCAGAGATAGAGAAAGGAGGTGATGGAGTAGGAAGGAGACGAGAGAGAACAGTAAGGTTTGGGTGTCAAGCCTGGGTGAGCATGACAAGAGGCTGCATCTCAAAGGTCATGACTGGACCTGTTGATTGGCTCTCCCGCATGTCACCCCTCTTCACCTCTCTTTCTCCTCATCTCCTTCTCGGTATGTGTCACAGAGGCCCTCCAGATCCTCCCCTCACTGACACTCAGCCCAGAGTGGAAGACAGAGAAACCAGAAGAAACACATGGTGAATGTGGGAGAAATGAAATAAAAAAGAGAGGAGGTGTTTGAGTTGGACACTGCGCAAACGGACAGATACACACTTGCACACAATACTCTATAGTGGTCGGTAAAATGTATGACAGCATACAGGGAACAACCTGTACCTGACTCGAGGTGGTTACCGCTGCTGGTTATCTGCACAGAGACTCTGAAAAGCTTATATTTGTGTGTGCTTCCCCTGGGAGTGAAGAGGACGGTGGGTGAGTGAGAAGGTGTATGTGCGATGTAGTTTCTGCTGTAGCCTGTCAGGCCTAGAAAAGAGAGCAAGTCTTTTACTGTGGTAGGTTTTAGAAGAGAAAAAAGTGAGTGAGAAGGAAGAAGAAGTTTGTGGTACCATGGAGTGTTATCTCCCTTCCTGCACAGGGGGAAAGAAAAGGGGAGAGGTGAAAGATGAGGAAAAGGGGACAGAGAGACACCGGGGATTCGTAGATTGAGTCCACGGGGGTCTGCAGGACCTGAGAGACTGGGCGAAGGAGAGCACGAGGGCGTGTCAGTTCATAACGGCTTATCAGCGAGCTTTCCCCAGGAGAGGCGGGGTAGGGGGAGGACGAGGGCGGCGGGGAAAGAAAGAGAGATGGAGGATGAGTCAAGGAGCAGGAAGGAGATGGAAATTGCAACGAGAATGAGCTGAGCAAAAGTGAAAAGAGGGGTGAGAGTGACATAAAAACAGAGAGTAAATGGAGGAGAGGAGCGCGGGGGCCACATGTGGGATAATTACTTGGCAAGAAGTCAGATAAAAGGAAACAGTATAGAACTCATGGTGATGATGGGAAAAAAGGCAAAAAGGAAATGTTGCAGAAAGAGTGAAAGAGTGAGTAAAAAAAAAAGGGTCGACGAGGAGTGATTAAAAGGATGAACGGAGGCAGGGAGATGGAGGAAGGGAAGGAGGGTATCATGACTTTGCAAGTGCAAAGAAGCAGCAAAAGGCCAACGGAAAGAGGCTTTACCAACAGCGAGGGACATCAGGCTGCCTGACACTCCTATCTCTGTCCTCACCTCTGTTTAATAAAACATCAGTCTGCACTGATCAATACACACCTACACACTGAGACACACTGCACGGCACACACACACACACACACACACACACACACACACACACACACACACACACACACACACACACACAGACTGCTTTACATTCTGAACCATCACTGGACTGAAAGCCTGAGGAGGAATGTGTCATCTATCCATCCACTCCTCCAATGTTTCACTCCTCCCTCCCAGCCCTTTATCTTTCATTATATATATATAAAAAAAAATATCAATCTCACAATATGAATGTATACATGCGCAATCATGAGAGATCACACTCAAACCGTTTCACAGTGTTTCACGGACCAATTTACAAGCTCTAAGCGGAGTTTGTCTCGAAGCGTTTGTGCTCGCACTCTCCTCCCACACATTAGGAGGTGGAAAGCAGATTGGGATTTTAGTTGTACAAACGTTACTAGGACGCAAGCCTTTGCCTCCTTTGAAATGAGGATTTATCTCAATGGGTAAAGCCAGCAACAACAGATTTTACTTTTCATTCCTTTTTTTTGTTTTGCTTTGCAAAGTAAGACCGATGCCAGACTTGGCGTGATTTACAACAGAAGAAGAAGAAGAAGAAGAAGAGAGAGCTGCAATGCAGAGGAAAGGAGCTACAACAAAACATTTAATTAAATCTAATTCAAACACAATTCAACCATAAATCCAGTCATAGTCACAAGATTTGATTAAATGAGTGTGAATACTAATACAAGCTGAGTGCCATCTAGTTCCACTGTAGTGAGAAGAAGGCAAACATCTCTTCGTCCAATATCTCCAAAACTAGGCTACGCACCAAAATAATCTTGACTGATCTTGACTGATAAATACCACTACAGATAAGAGTAAAAGAAAGTAACTCTCCCTTTAAGTATGTAACTCTAAAATGAGTTTTGTATTTACACATTCAGTCTCTGCCCTTAAAATCCCCATCGTGAACTACTGTGTTCATGTAACCACACAATACTGTTAAGTGCTTGTAATTAAAAGTATTACAGCTGCCCTACATTAGCTCAAAGCAGTCGCACCCTGAGAGTCCATTTGTGTTATTTAGGATACTTAGTCAAGTCTAAATGTCCTCTACACTGAATTTGTACTTGAATAAATTCACAGCCCAAGTCATTTACACAATCCTCAGTAGAGATAACCCCAATTACTGCTTCTGAAGACACACACACACACTAACACCCACACACACACATAAACGGCTACAATATAATATGCGATGTACTCAGGAATTGAGAGCCGGGAGTCAGCAAGACGATAAGCATGAGAAGATAAAGATGGACAAGGACAGAGAGGCGGGAAGGAGTTGTCCGTTTGAATTAAAGTGAGGTCAAAGGTGAGAATGCAGGGGATGGCTGATGATGGCACGGGAGACCTGAACTCAAACACAACCTCTGTCCTCTGCTCTCCCATTCCCGTCCCGTCCCTCCCCTTCCTTTCATTTATTTTCCCCTTTCTGTGAGAGTTTGTGTATCTGTCAAAGCATAGTTTAAACTCTATTTCCCTCTCTCTCCCTTTGGCTCTTACGTCTATAAGATACCATTCCCTGTATTCAAAATACCCTCTACTGCGTCCACGTCTTGTAATAGATTGTTTTTGAGATGCTCCGACTTTATCGACACACATTTGGTAGATGTGTGTCTTCCGGCTCCAGTTTTGTATTTGCCAAGGCTTAGCTGTGGTAAAATAATAGTTCAGTCCAGTTACACAGCAAAGCTATGAAAGTCCAAGGATTATCTGGGATGTGTGTTTGTTCTCGAGGGTTAAGACAGCTGTATAGTGGATCAACTCAACGTTAACTGTCTGTGTGTATGTCTGGTGAGTGTGTACTTTCAGTACAGATGAGTACACAGCTTTGATCAGCAGATACTTTCAGTTCATCAATACCACTGCTCATGTTTTTTTTATACATAGTGCAGTTTATGGTTATCCTCCACAAATTATAATAAAGTCTGCTTTCATTGGCATCGCTTGCTGTGTGCATTATGTGTGTTATATCAAAGAGTTATATGTTTGTGCTCTGTGCTGTTCTTTATAACTGTAGTTGAGAGTAACTGGAACAGGGTTGAGGGTTCTGAGAAAAACACACACGTAGCAGCGTTAAGCTTCAATTTACAGTCTGTCTATTAACACCTCAACAGCCCCCCGTTTAACAAACTACAGTGTTACAAATTGGGGCAAATAAGCAACAAAGCACAATTTGTTGGCTCAAAGCACTGCAGTGGCTACGTACAACCTTACAGAGCTGCAACCACAGCTGTAGACTCTAGGCCCAATTCAAACAATCTATCTACATTCTATGAAGTGCATTAAGGGCGTGACCAACTTCACTTTTTCAAATGGTGCATAATCACGCAAAGATAGGAAAAGGGGTTGTGTTTAGTCTCTTAATGAGGTGCTGCAGACTTACGCCTTCTTGGACCCTGGAAGTACAGCAACTTTCTGTACCACCCGTGTAATGAAGAAACTGAATCTGCAGGGTACCAAGACCAACATCATGTTGCGCACTATGGGCCAAGAAAAGGTTGTGGAAAGCCAAATACTTGCAGGACTGGAGGTGTCTAAATTGGACGATAACCAATTCTTTGAGCTCACAGAAACATTTACGCAGGAAACGATCCCAGTCTCAAAAGGCAACATCCCTACTCAACGAGACATTGAAAGGTGGGAATATCTGAATTAATTAATCATGGTGGTGTTTTGGGAGTAACATGAATTAAACCAGAGTCTCCCATTCACTTGGAGGGACATGTGCAAATTCACCTGGCACACTTGTAATGGCTGATTTAACAAATTGGAGAAGCCATCGGTTTACCGAAGGGAAAATGTTTTTGAAAGGCTAAACGCCAACATGTATAGATTGAAGCAGTTGGAAATCGCAGTCACTTTTGCAATCTAATTCTACATATGGTATAATGATAATACTATTAGTGTGACCTAATTTTTTATATTTAACTGTGTAGAAATACTGGGTTCAAACACAATGAATAGACATGCAAAAATAATTGTACTAATAATAAATAAAAGCCATTGACGGCGCATACGATCTGAATAATGTACCCTTTAAATAGCAAGAAAATACTGCGCCGCTGACTTCAGAGCAGGTTTTTGTCGGTCAATGACGCACTTGGGCTGCCTCAAGAGAGCAACTTGCCAACAATGCGCCTCGCCTCAAATCATTTTAAGACCAATGGGTGCACAGATGGGCTCGAGCTCATTTGCTGCTTACAAAACGTGAGTGCCGGGCGTAACAATGACAACTGCGTCGGTCTGAAACTAGCAACGACAGCTGTGCTGTGCGCCGCATTGCGTCGGGTGTAAGACAGGGCCCTTGGTCTGATATGAAAATAAACTTTGATTCATAAACTAGTGAACATTCACATGAAACGGATGTCGTCTGCTACTTTATTGATGTTTCTTATATTTGCTGTGTCGGGTACAAGTGGCCACTGGGGCCATCCAGGACGCTCTGATATTTGTCCTGCGTCCTTCCACCGCTTAGTGTTAATAAGGGAAATTGCGGTCTCCTGTGTTATGAAGAGGCAGCAATTTCCAACAGCTGCGACCATCAGCTTTCCTCTGGAACAAAGACAATGTTAGTTTAACGCTAAGGAGAAGCCAACGCTGCTTTCAGCAGTTCACCTTGCTGCCTAAAGGTTAAACTGTCTGTTTGGTAAAGCGTGATGGTACTTCTGTTAATGGCTACAGTTATTTCACTTTAGTACAAAGGTTGCTATTAGGCCTTTCTGGAAGTGCTCTTTGATTCAGCAACGATCTGTATATGTGTGAGTGTGTGCTAATGTCTACAGGCTCTACCTGACTGTTTCACACCTGGAACCAGCACACACACACCCAGTCATGCAAATAATCAATAATACGCTTTCATATTAATTGATATTTAAATAAAATTGATTGTGGAATGAAAGCATTTTTATTTCCATATCTATACAGATTATTGTGCCGTGTCGCTATTAATTTCAGTATAACTACGTATCGATTCATAAAGAAAACATGGTTTTGTAACAGTATACATGTTTACTGTTCCGATTGAAATCCCTTGTGGTATTCAACCGGACATGAATCACCTTTGTTTTGATTACCTTCCACTGCCTTAAGGCCAATCAGGGCTTTTAAAAATCAGTAGAGTAAACATTTTGTCAAAATCTGATCTGTGGTATCAACCAAGACACATGGACAAACAGAAGAGCCAGATAGCATTTGAACCCTGCAACCCTCTCCAGAGGCTGTGCAATTTAAAATAATTATTTCAATCATAGATGATCGTTAGAAATGTTTAATGTGGCTAACAATACTCATGATGATAGACAATAATTGGATCCTGCATTTATTGTCCCATCTCTATTTTCTTCCAAGTGAAATGGTTATTAAGAAAACAGCACAAATAAGTACAAAACCTTGACTTGCCATGTTGAGAGATCCTTATAGCAACAATAACTGTTCTTTGGCCGCTTGCGGGCAACGAATCGAGCTGCAAACAGACATTTTCATCACCAGTAAATAAAGTTGTTGTGGCAAATTGACCCTGGTTTGGTATTCTTCAAATGGTAAGAGACATATTACTTCTCCAGTATGTTAACCTGCTGATCACTACCTTTGTGTGTGTGGCTTTTGGTGCCGGTATACTGTAAAGTGCATTTTTGAGAACTTTTTCACTGCCTGCTGCTGCTGGAAATGATGCTGATGAGAGTCCATTGTTAGAATAAAATATTGATCAGTGCAGCTTTACAATTATTGGTTCTCTTCCACGGGATTTCATCAACTATTTTAACAAGATATTCTGTTAAGTCAAGCCAATATATATATATATATATATATATATAACCTCTTTTGGTTATAATTGAGTTTAATCTGTATAACTATGCGAATCACACGTATTGTAAAAAATGAATGAGTGAACGTAGACCAATCAATTCTGCCCTGTTTCACCACGACTATTCTAGAAGTCAGCTTCAGACCAAAAGGAATTAAATGATGGTCCGATCCATCACACTGCCAAGTTGTAAATGGATGCTAAGCCCTTTGCGTTGACCTCTAAACTGCCACTATTGTATTTATAATCTAGAATAGCAAAAAGGGGGATTCTTTATTCAAAGTCTCAAATCACGTTTCACCGTGACTTCTCATAGAACAACCCTGAGAAAAATATTCTTCCCCAAAACTAGACAAGAGCTCCTCTTGCTTCGAGCCATGTCAACAAATCAAAGTTTGTTTTGACATGATTTGTACAGCCGATATGCTCGCAATGGGGAAGCTAACTTGCATCAGACGGATGTCTTATTATTTTTTTCATTGCATGGAAGTACACAAATTGGAGTTTCTTAACTAATAAAAGCACATACAGTTGTGGTTCTTCATCTGAAGACTTCAAATGTTCTTTTCTGCTCCTCCCACCTCTGCTGTTAAGTGGGCCTTGATCCTCCACGCCATGGGAAGTGGTACTTGCATAACAGGATTAAAGGCTGAGACAGTTTCCGAGGTGCGGCTGGTGGTAAAAGAGCATCCTCGATTAGGAACCTCCTCTTCCACTGCCACCAGACCCCGAGGCTTGTGGGTGCCTCCTGACAAACTGGCCTGTCTTTATTGATGACAGTGATTGATCACAGCCTCCGGGGAGCTATGAGCAATACAGTTATTTGTAATTGAAAGTTCACACAGTGCCACAGCCTGCGAAAACACACACTCACACACACTCATCGTCCTCCTGAGAGGTCCTACAGGCACAAAAACCCCACATTAGGGAATGATACACATACATTTAGAGTTTGCAAATGTTTGTGCAGATTGAGCTAGACATGGCACGCACGCGCGCGCACATACACACACACACACACACACACACACACACACACACACACACACACACACACACACACACACACACACACACACACACACACACACACACGTCAACCGACTAGGAAGAGCTTGGCTGACAGAATCGATAAGGAGTGGAGACTCATAGTGCATGCACAGCCTTGTCTAGCCAGCCCTCCCTAGTGTGGCATGACCAACATACCAGATAGAATCTGTCCACAAATCCACAAAGCACCCCTGCTCTGTTCCTTTTAATTATATTTTTTTCTGTCGTATCCTCTGTTTACACATTTTGTCCCCCTCTCTCCAGCTGTGACTCTCCACTCCTCTCTATATCTTCCTCTTTAGGTTTCCTAAAATGGAAAAAATGGAAGAAAAAATATACATATTTATACATAGTTTTCTGTCCTCTCCCGTCTATTTGCTTTCTCTCTCCGTCTCTTGGCCGCTCCCGCTGCCCCCTGCCCCCCATCTGCCCCTCTCCCACCTGCTCTGTATCCCTCCCTCCATACTGAATAGATGCTTGCAAGTATGTTGGCCTGGCTAAACTATTAATTAATCCCAGAGCCATGAAAAAAGCCATAAGGGGCAGGGAAGCAGTAAGCTGACAGTTCAAACATTTTAATCACAAGGCAGCAACTAATATGCTAACCGGTGTGTGTGTGTGTGTGTATGTGTGAGAGTGGGGGGTGAATGTGTGTGTGTGTAAATGATGTCAGTGGGCTGAGATGGATAAACTGCATTAACATATTATACTGCACGAGCAGATATTAATAATGTGCATTCAAATCTTTAAAATGTAGTGAAAGATAATGACAGTAATTGGCGCCTGTGCACGAATCCACGCACCCACGCACGCACACTAACTGAGAGGAGGATTTACTTTCTAAGGGAAATAAATCCTCCTCTTAGGTTGCTTCAGCAGTCTCTAGAAACTGTATATCTCTGGCTGTTTGACAGTGGATCAAACTCTGGGCCATTAAGAACACCTTTAGCCACTGGTGTGTGTGTGTGTGTGTGAGAGAAAGGGAATTGGGGGGATAGAAATAGAGACAAAGAGAGAGAAAAAGAGAGAGAGAGAGAGAGAGAGAGAGAGAGAGAGAGAGAGAGAGAGAGCTTGTGGTGCAGCCTACAGCCAACTCAGTCTAAATAGCTCCTTAGGGAATCACTAAAGCGCAACAATCGATTTCAACAATGGATGGCTTGAAAAACAAAAAAATAAAAAGGGGATGGGGTGTCCTTTCCTCACTTCAGTCGTTTCCTTCTAAACTATTAACTCACCTATTAACTGATTCCTTCACTAACGAGGTAACGAGAGAGGCGTCCCTGGAGCTGTAATGACTGCTTCCAAAAACCCAGCCCCACTGTAAGTCGTTCACCTGTCTCCGCTCTGTCTGCTCTGAGTAGAACGATGGAGACCGCGATTGGATTATCCCCTGAAACCCAATTAAAGTAGTCGTAAGAAGTGGATCGTGTGGATAGTTGCTCGTAATCATCTAATTGGAGCACAATCTGCTTCTGTCTTACTTTTCATGCTAATTGGTTGTCTTAAAAACAGAGTAAATACATGTGTGAGAGTGGTGTTCATGGGGTGGAGCTGCATTTTCATTTTAAACAGTAACAGATTCAAGGCGCCCTGTTATGCTTCTGTATTTGTGCCGTAGTTCAAATACAGTCTGCAATTAACTTTCTTTCATTTACTGATTAGAATACAACTGTGTCTCGTATAACATTCTTTTCTTAAAGTAGATGCCATGCAGTTCATTTGCCTTGTTGTCATCTGGTATCTTGATGAAATGCATCGATGCTGGAGCGCAAATTCTACAATCAGTCTATTTCCATACGCTCCAGTATGCCAGTTACTGGGAGGAATCAGCTTGTAGTGCCCAGTGTTTGAGCAAAATGTTTACATGTTTGGTAGAACACCTGAACCTTTTTACATCTCACAACAAATGGAAGCAGAGATGTATAGAAGTTGGATTGTGTTTGATCTCAATACATTGCAACTGCATTACGGCTAATCAGAAAATAATGACAGCACATGACAGTTTGTGCAGCCTCAGCACTGCTCTAATGAATGATTAGTGTCCTTTGTAGTTGTTTGTTTGTCATAGAGATGAACAATGGAAGAGTTTTTTCCCCTCAACATTTACCGAAACAATGACTTTCTCCACACAACAACAGCCGCGTCAGCCAAACATATCTCTAAGCGGCTTTGGACTCTAATCACGCGTAAGGTCAACCCCCGGTCAATTATGTAGTTATTTCTGCTTGGTCAAGCAATTTGGATTTTAATCTCACGGCTGTTATTTCAAGATCCACTTCATGAAGTATGGAGCTAGCCAGTCGGCGGAATGCATATTACACCCCTCTCCTGCATCATGATCTCAAGGCAAACAGGCCAGAACAACCTCACAGACTATCACCTCTATAACTACGATTGGTCAGGGGAGGGCCGGAGAAGATCATTTGATAATTTGCACATAATGGTTATTTGAAAAATAATGACAAAACGTGTCAGAATCTCATCAGTCAGCTCCTTGTGTCTCTGGCTCCCTCCCCTTCCTCCTATCTCCGCCACAGGACCCACCATGGAGTGCTTTGGAGATTGGCTACAACGCCGCAGCTTGCGATGAGACAACAATTAGTGTCAGAAAGCATCACTCTCTGCGTTCTCACGCCAGGGCCATTATCTCGCATCAGTTTAGTGCGTACAGATGGACAAGGAGGATCTGGAGCTGTAAACATTCTTG
Source organism: Anarhichas minor (assembly GCF_050575085.1). Taxonomy (NCBI): domain Eukaryota; kingdom Metazoa; phylum Chordata; class Actinopteri; order Perciformes; family Anarhichadidae; genus Anarhichas; species Anarhichas minor. The sequence continues at coordinate 2,531,177 of NW_027466472.1, forward strand.
TGTTGAAATAAAATTAAACAGAAAGACAGAATGCCTTTTTAAGAGCCTTTATGAGGAGCAGATTGATGTGCGTGCCAATGTTCGCATATGTGTTTTTTTTTTTTCACCTGTTTTGTTAAAAATAAAATGAATGCTGTGCACTTAAATTGATTGTTGATGCGCTTTACAGTTTCGCCATCAAAGGAACGGGGAGCTGCCGTTGTTTGACTGCTGGCTCAACATCAAATGTCCTTGAAGGGAACTTGCCACACGCAATGTAGCAAACTGGACAAAACTGCCTTCTTACAATGCAACATGCTTGAAATACAAAGCAGCAGGTCATGTATGGAAGGCACAGAACTAAGGGAACTGTGCTTACTCTAACGGCGCCATTAACTATTGATAACATTTTTATCAATTTAGAAGCGTAACAGTCTGAGAGTTTATTAAACAGACACTCGGGGGGGAAACTAGAAGGTAAGAAATTCATCGACTATAAGGGGTTATGTAGATTATTAGCACTAATATGCCGGAGCCATCATAACATGTTGAGTTCACATTTTATTTCATGGTAATTATTTTTAAAGAATTGCTAACATCCAGCAGGCCTTCCAGCAGATAATCAACGGGTTTAGTAAAGAAAAAATTTCAATAGTAAAGAATGATGGATGACAGGAAGTAGTGAGGATTTTCTCTCTATGATGGCGACCATTTGGCATTCTGTTTGTTCACTCGCTGCGTAGAGTTGCACCATGCCGAGACCATGCTGAGCTATCCAGTCACGAGAGATAGCAGATGGATAAAAGGTTTTCTTGCTCAAAGGCCTCCGCAGAATTGCACTGGATTAGGATGTGGGGTGCTGTGAGCGCAGCCGATGTCTTAATGTCATTTCTGCCTTCGGATGAAGTCCCGAAGGTACGGTATGTTAATGATCACTGGAGGTAATTTTCTTGCAGTACCTGTAATGAGAATTACTCCTCTCAAAGTGACTCTCTGTAGCCAGTATTTTCAACATGTATCAAATGAGAAAGCCTGCTAATTAACAGCTACTTTATGTCATATACTGTACATATTTTATCTGCCATGTCATGATCTCAGGAAATCAGCAGAATAGCACTCTCCTGTCATGCCTCGCTTCTCTTGCCCATTTTTCGCAACAATTTAGAAAGTCCAATTCCCTGTACACTGCAGTCCTTGTCACTGCTTCTTCTGCTGTTGACTTGATGTGTATCAGGGGAAGCCACGTGTTTCTTCTGATACACACTGATACACAACATGAGCTGAGATTTACAGTTTCCCAACCAGAACCCCACTACCCTTCACAGGAGAGTATAAATCTCTATCGGAGCAACGAGGCCACGATCCTCACCAGCTTCCCACTTTAAGTTTCTGAGCAAAAACTCTACCCCTACACTGCCATCTTTTTTATGCTCTTCTAGACCCCATTTACGCCTGGAATTATCACACATTCAGTATCTGAATAAGGGACAACGTATGTTATTGAAACATGTAAATGCCTGCAGAAGACATTGCACATTTGGGCTAAATTCTTAGGAGAAAAATACATCAAACGAGTTTACAGGTCAACGAACTAAACCTGCGAGAAAGCCTAGCGAAGAGAAAGTTCAGGGTTGTCATTGCATCATCGCTTATCTTGACCTGAGATGTGTCATGTTGGTTGACGAGTCCACCAGCTCCAATTAAATATTGCTTATGCCCCTTGTAGTCTTCCACATGTGACCTTATCTCGGAAGACTTATACGTGGTAGTCAACGGTGAGGGACAAACATTTTTGTTTTATTTCACTTGAATTGTGCCTTGAACTACCACACATGATGTTTGCCAGATCATTATTTCGATAACCCAGATACAGAATGCATGTTAATACCAGGTGAAAGACTTGTTTTTTGTGCTGCAGTCCTCTGTCTCATGCCGGTCTACCATTTCCAACTAGAACTGCATCAGTTTTATTAAACTGAAGAAAGGCCACTTCCACAGTTTAGGAGACTAATAAAAGTGTTTTCATGAAACGCTGCTGGCCTGTGAGAAAAGCTGTTGATGCCGGCCACCCACAGCGCAGCAATGTGGCAAGATGTTTGAGCCCATGAGCATAAACTAAATTAATAGTTACCAGGAAAAGTCCCTTGGGGGTTGGATGTTTGCATGGCTGACAGGCAAGGGAATAGTCCCTTTAATTTATATATGAGGTTATAAAACTCTGAAGTTGCTTTTTCTTTTCATCCTTTTGGCGCTGGATGATTATGTGCCATTCTGTCAAGTGCATCTCTGGCTTTGTAATGTTTTTTGTATGGATTCATGAAGCAGCCGAGGGCGTCTTATTGATGCAAGCGTCTATATATTAGGGAAGTCAGATGCAAAATCACACAGTGCAGGGGCCCGTCTGACACTGTTTGCATCTTGTCATAAGCAGAGTTAGAGGTTTTGTCGGGCTGACATTGACGTATGCAACTGACTTGAATTTCATTTGATGCGCTGATAGCTGTAGTGGCACATTCCCTCCTGCGGATTCAGTAGTGCCTGCATATCAAAACAAAAGCAGTATTGTTTCTACAGCAAGCTGAGGGACTAATATACAGTGTTGAAGCCAGTCAAATGTACACCAGCACGCAGCAGAATATCTTCTTTCAGAGCTGAGTGACTGCATTTGTTCCCTAAAGAGACAACTTGGCTGATCACCAGAACAGCGATTGACAGTGATAAAATTCCTGTCCTTCCGGACAAAAGAAGTGTTTAACTCACGATGTAACGAAGCAAAAAACACTTTGGCTGTGTGTATAAGGAGGACGTCAAGTGTGAGGGCAAATAATTACGTGTCCGGGTTTCCGTCTACATGTGTACGACAGTAAGTCAGAGCCAGAGGGAATGAGAAAGAAATCGTATAACTTTTAAAACAACTGCTGACTAATTCCTGATTCAGGTCCACAAACTTCTGCTCAACTCAGCGCACGGTTTGCTCTCGCAGGAAAGACAATCGCCTGCATAATTACAGCCGAGGTGATTTACAGCTGCAGATATCCGAATTCATCATCTGTATCGTGGGAAACGATGTCAAACTGAGAGAGAGTGACCGCAAAGCCTCATAATGTCGTTCAATTAGATCGTGTTATTCATGTCCATGTGCAACCTTGGAAATCTTGTTAGTCTATCTTTCATTTGGCTTCACATTCACTCCACTTCATTTTATTTCACAATAATGAGAAGATGAAAGATGCCAGGATCAAAAGAAAAAAAGGGGGGGGGGCTCTCATTTGCTACTGAATTATTTTTTAAGAGTGATGGAAGGTTGACACAGATGACAGCCATGCCTGAAATTAAAGAGGTTTCCACCAAGGCGAATGATGGACAGTATCTGCTGGCTGTCTTGTTAACCTTCTCTGTGCATTTATATTACTGCACAAATGAAGCTGCAGGCTCAACACTGCAATAAACAGGATTTGAGGACATATTTTGGATGGTAACAGCAATACACTGGAGTCTGATCTTAATTTATGGGAGATAAAACAAATCAGTTACTTGATTAAAGGCTTATCTCTTTGGCACATCTTGCCCATTTATAAGGAGTTGATATTGCCCTGGAAGAAGTATACTGATGATCCAATTTTGGAACACTTTATGAACTGCAAAGCCAATCAAACGCGGACCCAAAGTTTACCTCCGGCTCCGATGCTCATTACGTTCCCATCCCAACTTGCATCACACAGTTTAACCCTGAAGAAAGCCTTTCAGTTCTCTGTTGTTGTGAGTCGGTGTATACTCTCTTGCTATAACAGAGGCATTCTTTGTGTCTCTGATGCCTCTTCGCTGTGCTCTCTCACTCTGGCCCCTCTTCAACACACACACACACATTCCCACCCCCAGCGAATGAGCCTCTGCTATTCCTTTCCAGCTTTGCGCGGAGGGGACATTCCATTCCTTGCATATTAAACACCTCATTCATCCACCAACGCATGCATCCACACTCCAGCCTACAATTAGTCCCTTCCTCTGCCCCTGCTCCTCCTCCTGATGCAGCAAGCAGCCTATAATCAGCTAGCCACCAATTATGAAGGAGAATCACTACGCTGATGGCCGTGGCTAGTGGCTAAACCCTGAAACACTTACTCTTACGGGTGCATAGAGTCAGGGTGATTATTGAAACTCATAAGCCACAATTCCTTTTTGTTTTACTTGTCGTGTTAACCGCTGCCTCTAAGGCCATGCGGGACATTAGCTTGAATAGGGCACATGACACACAATGCGCAGATTGAAGCCATCAATCAAGATCACCATGATAGATGGAACCTAGTAGCGAGCTGCAAGTTGAGTCTTCAGATTCTTGACTGCATTCAAACGCAGAAGAAGCTTTTGTTGTTCTTCTTGGTCGGCTTCCTCATAATCCTCTCAGCTGCGAGCCGAGGCGAGAACAAAGAGCCAGTGATAGAGCTGCAATAAACGTGATTGAGCATGGACCCAAATTGTCCCTTAGTGATATGGCCTTTTATTTCGCAGCTGGGACAAGGAACTTTAATGACTTGGGTGGAGGCCAGCGAGGCGCTAAGATGGTCTGACAGTGGGATGGCGCGGCACCACTTAGCCCCTGTCTGTAATGGCCCGGACACCTCCATCCCTCTCCAACGCCAAAATGGTCTGGCTCTGTCATCCCTCATGCCGTCCCTTCATGTCGCTGCTTCTCTCTCCCACACATATACCGCGAACACACAACAGAGCCGGGTGGTGATGAAAAGATGAGAGAAAGAGAGAGAGAGAGAGAAAGAGAGAGAGAGAGGGGTGAAAGGGTAAATGGAGAGAAAAAAAAGAGAGACAGTTAATGGAGAGGGAGGACAGTGAAGGCGCCATCAAAGGAGGGGAGGGTCTTGTGAAAGAGGCAGAGAGACAAAGAGAAAATAAGACTCAGGGAGAAACTATGGACCTATATGAATCGAGATAGCCATACTTCCCTTTGTTTCCTTACTGACAAAAGGGCCAAGCCAGCATTTAATGCCTGTGGGAATGCCCGGGTCAAACACTGAGAGCACACAGTGCATCCAATCCTTGACTCAAAACAACAGCAAAGGGATGACTTCTAAGCCGGCGAAGCATCCCTGAAAAATCTCCACAAAAAATTCATGTAATTTTGTTTAGTACCCCCCCCCCCCCAAAATAAATAATAAAAAATAAATAAATAAATAAAGAACTCGCCACTTGCCGAAATTCGACATTGTGTACAATAAGTGTGCGCTGGGCTGAGCATTGAAGCTCATTGTGTTGAAGAGACTCCTGCAAGTTTGGAAGTAGGTAAACACTGTCAAGCTCTATGCGGAGCGGTTGTTTCTGAACATTTACTCCGAGAGCGCACAATTTTCAAACACTGTTTTTATTCAATGCTGCTCCCACCATTTATCTTCCTCTCCCTATTTGTCTTTCAGACTCAATACTTTTTTTTGAAGTGGAGACCAAAGACTGAGTTCAGTGTGTGAAGGTTGACATGGCAACTGTACCCGTCTCCACTTTAGTTAAAAATAAAAAGTTACTTGCTAAACAAATTGGTCCCCCGAAGCCACGATGTCAGGGGCAGAGCACATTGGAGGACATAAAGGGAGAAGGAACTTTGGCAAAGAGAGACATGTTGAAGCTGTAGGAGGAAAATGGCTCACTCAACAAAGTGCAGCGTTGTACTTGAGCACAGGTTTCTCACTTCAATGTTCTGCTTGGGAGTGTTTAGGCAAACTTGGTGGAGGGATGACCTAAATGTACCTCACTTTTTTTTAAAGTGAGGTAATTCTAATGCGTTATTTCAAAAACTGAGGCGAGGCCTGCGGTGAGCTGCCATGCAACGACCGTCGAAAGCTGCGGCAGCCGCTCCAAGCTCAGCGAGCTGCGGCCTAACTAGTGTCAGAGAATACCCGCAGCCAATCGGTAAACACAGTCCTGTGACTCCTGTGAACTGTTGACTTAAGCTACAAGAATCTCTTCCCCCGTCACACCTGCCAAAGACAGAATATTTAAATTTTTCGATGGTGGAGGCCCCACTTCGCCGCTGCCTGGTGAGTTTTCAGCGTTAATTAGGTCAGCATATGAATTGACCCAGTGCACCAGCCACATGCCCCAACAAGCCAGCCTTTGGTCTAATGATGGAACTGTCTGATCAATAATAGCCTCATTGAGTGTCACTGAACTCCTCACATGCATGCTCACATATGCACCAACACAAAATCTCTCTCTCTCTCTCTCTCTCTCCCTCTCTCTCTCTCCCTCTCTCTCTCTCTTCCTCACTGTGTCCTATTTCGATAGTCCACTCTGCCTGCGGGTCGGCAATCTGTCTAGCTCTCATTAGAGATCTGTCATATTAATTAGAAAACCCATTTTTTGGCAAAATAAATTTTTAAAAAATGGATAAGTCCATGCTGTGCCACATTTTATACATTTGGGAGGGGAGGGAGGGGGGGTAGTAAGCAGGAGAGATAATTCACTTCAAACATTTCTAATCTCATCCTTATTAGCCAACAGCAAACACTCCTTTACACACCGGGGAAGTACATTTTCTGGTATTTTTTGTCTTTTCTGGGCCTGTGAGAAAACTATACAGGACAGACAGGGGAATAAAAGTCAGGGAATATGTCACTTTAATTCCCCGGCAATAAACTATTATCTTGCCTTTATTACCTGCCATAATGCTCCAGTGTTCACGTATGCGTTCAATTTGATTAAAGCTAATCCAAGTGGAAAGAAAATAATAACAAACAGGTATGGGATTGTGTTATTTATTCAACCCTCTCTCGGTTTGCATGCTCAACAAGGACATGGTAGTAATTAATTTGAGCCTGGAGGTTGGAAGGCCCGGGCCTATCGCATCAGGTCAATACGGCGGCAAGGGCCACGCCTGTCCTGTAATAAGCTGACATAGTTACGGCAGTAATTGGCTGGCGCAGCCAAGCGACAAGGGCAGGCCGGATGGAAGCACTGACCGTGGAAAATTAGAGAGGATGGTTTAAGATTGATCACCGAAAACCTCTCCACCGGGCTCCTCCGCTCATAATAGCCCACAAGGATTACAGAAAGGCAGGCGGACTAATCTGAGGGAAGGGAGTATAATTGCAGAGGCCATATCTCTCAGAGCGTTAGCTTTTTAAGACTAGTCATCCGTCTGTGAAAGATGACGCCTTGTATGGAAAAAGGAGTAGATTAAGAAAAAAAAAAGTTTCATCTTGCATAACTGCTAATTTATCCCCCTGTCCAATATTCTCTTTGATACTTTTGTGCTAACTGAATGTCACCCTACACCATCCTTGATAGGAAAGTGCCCAGCGGACATACCCTCAATCACTCCAGGCTCAACACGGGTGGCGATAAAAAGACGTCAGGAGGCAGCGGTGAATGAAGACATAAAGCTCTGCCGGATACGCCTCAAGACTCAGGCGGGGGCGACAGTATTGACAGCCGCGGATGTTTGCCGTTTAGCCTAATTGGGATAGTGATTTCCATATAAACAAGCAACAAATTGTTACAAATGGCGTGTTAAGCGGGAGCGCATAATGCAAGGTGGCAGACGGCGCAAAAGAAATTGGAAGTCGAAACTTGCGCTTAACTGCAGATTGTGGCGTTCTCAGTAGACCGGAAGAGTAAGGGGGTGAAGGAATGGCCCAATTAGGCCATATGGAGAGAAGATGGTAGAAGTGAGGGCTGGGGATATCAATGGAAGATGGCATGCCTGTGCAAAGTTGAGGAGATAGGGAGGGTAGAGATGAGAGAGAGAGAGAGAGAGAGAGAGGAAGCTTCGTCACACCTCTGTGTCCCGTCTCTAGCTTCTGAGCCCCAGACGGATTGGCTTTGACATGCATGAACATATGCACACAGCCTCTTTGACTATGTAATAAACTGCCATCCACCTACTGCTCCCATCTCCTTCTGATGTGGAACTCCACTCATCTCAACAGCTGCCAAAACACATCTATTCATTTGAGTACCCGCTCTCTCGCAAATGAAGCACCCCCGAGAATCATGAGCATGGCTTCTAAATACGAGTAATTGGCCATCCTGTCAATTTTACTGGCGGAAATGACATGCAGCATACGCAACATGCTGAAACACACACATACAGTACACACACCGCTATACTGTTTGTGGTCTAAGGCCCGTTTCCCAAAAACGTCTGCGTCCTACATCATCATCAGGGTGGGTGACATTCATGTCAGGGCACTGGCTGCAATGTAAAATTCATGATTTGAACATAAATATAAAGACTGTTTGACAGGGCCACGCATTGGGAAGACATTTTCATCAGGACATGGGATATTTATATACAAAATACTGGCAATTGCTGTATATATATAGCTTGACAAATAGATGGGACCCGTATGAATTCCATTTAGCTCTTACTTGGGGGGGGGGGGGGGGGGGGCATATACTTTTCAAGGTTATGAAATGCATTATATTCTCCTGCTGACATCCTGACATGCTGCTGCAACGGAAGGACCGAGCGAATCCTTTCGACACGGACACTGTGTTTTTGTTTTCCCCACTAATGGCTGAATTTCTTTCTAACCATATATCAAATTAATTTAGTGCCTGATATGCAGTACCGGGCTATCCTGATTTAAATAATTAATGAAGCACTTCTTGCTGCCAAGCAGGAGCATCTGCCCAAAAGAGACACAGAGTCAATTTTCATAAATTTGAAACATCCTCAGGGGAATCGCAGGGAGATGGAGAGATGGAGAGGAGGAAGAGCGGGATGAGCTTAATCTGTACGTTAATGTAGAGCTCCACATAGTTACATAAAAGTTGCTGTAATACATACAACACAGCACCAGCTATACGAGACCGGTTGCACTTCGCCTGATGCTGTACTTAGAGCGTTATATGTAAAGAGACTCAGTCCAGATCCAGCTTACTGTACATGTGATACTATAACAAAAGCACTAATGGTATGTTAAATCATATACTCTATTCCGCATTGCAGATCTACAGTGTTTCTGATTGATCACTGACTAACATGCAGCCAGCTAACTAGAGGGCCAGTGTAGCTAAGTCATGAGAATCTCCTTAAGTTTAGGCAGACGTGGCAACAAATATTCATATTTATCACCTTTAATAAGCAGGTGTTGAATATACAGGGAGATAATACAAGCCATTACGTGATTAGTTACTCTTTGACTGACAGTGCTGGAGTTTAACTGCTTACATTGCTGTTGCAATCATCACTGTTGCTCATCTTGGTGCTGCCAGTCATTACTGTTGCTCAGTAATCAGCCCAACATCCAAGCTCGTTCTTTCACACTAAATATCTACACCGAGAATATTCCCATTCATTTGAAATAAATCACGCAATTAGAGTTGTCTGACTGAAAAGATGCCATTTTTTTGGGGTTCATTTTCTGTTTCCGTGTTAAATTGAATGACAGGAACTACATTTACGCGTTATAATTAAAGACTCCCTCTTCAAGATAACATTTTTTAATCCTAAAGATAACAGTTTTCCAAAAACCTTTGGCTCATTCCCTCACATACATTTTCAAAGAGCAATTCTGCAGAGAGTTGGCAAATGTACAGCACTAAATCACTGCAGAACTAGCTTACACTTCCCCATTAGGATCCCTCGATTTAGAATTATGTCAGAGTAATCCTGCTTATTCCTACATAATGCCTATCGTGAACGAGACAATTGATTTACTTAATGTCTGTTCAAGGTGGGGCTTTTTCTATGATGCTTGATAATGCATCATATCAAGGCCCCGGGTTGCCTACCTTGCTAAACAGTGAAGTCTGCCCCCGGTGTTTTGTCCTGAACTACAGTGTATTTCTGACCGTGAGTAGCTGGAACTTGGGTGCGTGAAGCAATTATGTCATGGCAGGTGTATTGCTGAGAACCCACAGAAGTGCAGTGTTTTTTTGTATGAATCGTTCTCAAGAAAGCTGCATGCAGCAACACGTCAGGCCAAGCATTCCGTCGGTTCTGAACTGGTATGTTTTGAACGGGCAGTGCACTATTACAATCTAAATTTACAGTCATCAGTTATATGAAAAAGCCAATTACTAACAAACAGCAGGGCAAGAATACGTAACAATTAACTAAACTGCGCGAGCCGGTCAAAATAACACTGTTATCTTTAAATCTTCATGTGTGGCGTCAGCCTACAGTTTATGTTAGCCATCTGTGTGTTTATTATAACAAAATGCCCGGGGGCTGTACGGTTTGTGCATTTTGATAGTTTGTTTATTGGCTTGGCTCCGGGTTGGCAGAGAAGAATGAACAACTTGTGCTTTTTTCTTTTTTTTAAGTCCTCCCTGCTGATGGGGGACTGCTTCGCAAGTAAGGGAGCGTCCAGTGGCTCCGTGGGACGAGCTTCAGTTAGTGGCTGCGGTGGGAGTCACAGCAGGGAGTCACAGCAGGCTACTGGAGCACTGGGTCTAAGCTGTGTAACAGCAGCAAAATAAAGTTTATCAGGCAGGGAGTTGCCGCAGTTGTTCCCCAGCATCAGAGCCCTTGTGCTGGGTTTTGCTCCGGCTAAACTCGAGCTAACTGCTGATGGAATCTCCGCCCATCTTCCGGGGCCGCCACACGCTGTACTCCCAGCGAAGCAGCGGTTTCTTTTTTGAATGTTGTAAACAAACATTCTGGCCATATCTTACATTTGCACTTTTAACTGGACAGTAAAAAGTACACGTATTGCCCTCCACATGCCAGTTCTGACACCAGCTTCAGCTTTAGGCCTTTTGTGATAAAAAACGAAAGCTGCATGAGCCAATGTCAGAAAAGTCTAATTCTTCATTTCAAGTTGATCCTTTTAGTTGGATTCAGTCTACTTGTGGAGTCCAGTGGCACTCTAAAGCTCTCCGTTGACTATCCAATCAGCGAATTCCCTTCATAGAAATGTAAAAGAGGTTGCAAGCTTCTTGCAGCTTAATATAGCAATGGTCTATAATGTGGCCAAGATTGGCGAAAATGACAATGCTTGAGAAAGTAAAGTACAAATCGTTGGAATTATTTGGATTCTAATCACTGGGCTGTCAACGTTAAAGACCACAGCGTTTTTCCAAGTGGTGTCTCGGCAATTATGTGCAATTATTCCAGTCTGTGATAGAATATATGAAATGCAAAATCCAGTACATGTAAGTACATCAGAGGTGCACGCCGAGCAGTCCTGTAGTCCAGGTTTAGGCTTAATCGACTGTCTGTGTGTATGTGTGTGTGTATCTGAGAGAGAGCTACTGAGTGTGTGTGGATGAAGCCAATCAGCAGGATTGAGTCAAGATCTTCAATGACACCCTTAGATGTGTCACTAACCAATTCATCAGCCATCTCCCCAAACTCGTTTCATTGCCACTGTCACCCTCAGAGCTCACACGGCCTTCACAATCACTCACGTCTCCATTGATTAGATCTGTTGCACACTGAGCAGTGAATCATTTTCTTTGCTCGCTGTATGAAACACTGACTAGCTATAGAGACACTGGAGACAGCCATTAGATTGCGGATGAGTAATATACTGTATGTACAACACACAGCATATTATAGTGAATTATTCAAGCTGAAAATAAATGTGCAATCTCTATTCTTTATCAGTAACCATATAGATGATAATGTGAGGGGACTGCTAATTGAAGCGTGGTAGTAGTAGGAAGTGTATTTGTAGTACCAATACAATGCCAATGTGACCCATGCATAATGTAACTCTTCAGTCAGATACTAAGACGAGAACATTCAACAAACAACGGTTGCATTAGGAACTTAAAGTTACGAAAAGGAACTATTATTTTGCGTTGATTTTGGCGGTCCCTGTGGAGGAAGGTTCTAGTGTTTCCGAGCACGAGATTCACTTTAGAACACTTCCCATTTTACTGCAGCAGGGGTCTGACAGTCTGCTGCGCTCAGTCCTGGTTCCCCCGTGCCTCCCTTCCATCCAGCAGACCCAGCAATACGACCTGGACCTCCAGCAGCCTGGTGGACTGGGGGAGCAGCGAGGCGAAGCGCTGCTCCTGGCCAGAGGAGGAGGAGATGCTCCTGACGGGTACTGAGCTCTCCTCCTCCAGCCGGAGCTTCCAATTGCAGATCCAAGGTAGGTTGCAGCGAAGCCGGTGTCTGGGCTGCAGGAGTTTCTGGTGAACCTGAATGATTTTATCAGATTTTGCGTGGAATCCGACCCAGTGGCACTGGCATTAAGAATAAATAAAGAAGTTCAGTCGCCAGTCTTCTCCCTGATGGTCTCGTTTACTTCTGAGGGTCATATAGAGGCATCAGTATTCAAAAAGTATAACCAAACAACAACACAGTAACTTTAAAGTTATTAATTTAATCAGACATGAACCTTACAAGCACATTGTGGCTGTCTTCTCTTAAAATCTTGTGTCCATGATGTCTTTTTGTCTGTTCCATACTTGACTGTATGTTGACAGTTATGGTTATTGTTGACTGGAGAAAGATAAAGAAAAATGTACACATAACTGGAATAAAATCAGAAAAAGATTATAAAGCTCTAGTGTTGCAGTTTTGTAATCTTTCAGAATAGCTCAGATGTTCATTTTGTCTTTCCACGTAGACCATAACTCACCAGAGATAGGACTTGCAGTAGTTCAGTGGAGCAGCACACATCAGGTAACACAGCAAAACTTACCGAGTGCTTAAACACCTGCACATATGCCGAGCAAGAGGATATACAGTCGCTATTTTTTTGCAAATCTCCAGATTTTTTTCTCTCCTTTTTCTTTTCCAAGGATTCTTTGAAGCAGTGAACTCTGTCTCGGCGAGATGTTCGATATTGTTTTTCCCCAGGATCAACCTGAGCCACATCACACGGTGTCACAGTCAAAGACGAACTGTGTAAGGCACGGCTGGAATGAACGGAAGCCGCGCACATTTACAACAGCAGCTAATTAGGATTCCTCTTGGAAGGCTTGTCGCACATTGCCAGCCAGCGTGAGACTCCAACTTACAGATGGTGAGAGAAAGACTGCGGTAAAAAGATCATCAAAATCCCTATGTCTCTGAACTGCCCTTTACAAGTTTAAGTTCAAGACATGATGCATTTTTAATTAACCCCACTCTCATTTTCCCGTGTAAGCAATTGTACTGTAATGACGAGATTTATCTCTTCTTCATACACCTCCTCTCCACTCGACGGGTGTGAAAAACAGCTTGAAGAGACGGATCTATGAGGCCTCTCCACTCTGCCTGTGGATGCTTTAGAACTGTTCACGCAGTAATTACTCGAGGTGGGTGGTTAAAGTTTCAGTATGCGCCAACCTTATGTGCGTGCGCCAACCTTATGTGCGTGCGCATGTGTGCGTCTGTATTTGAGGATTATTTTATGCTACTCTAGGCTACGCATGGGTGTGTATGTGTGTTATATTAAATCAGTACCTGTGAAGTTGAATCTACAGTGGTACATTCCCCGGTGGCCTGCAACGCTTGAAATGAAAGTTTTCCCTAATTATTGTTTATTTTTAAACTTATATGAAGTTACGCTTTTATTTTTTCAAGTTCACGTTGAAAAAAAAAACACACACTTGAGAGATGTCTGCACGATGTGCAACAAGGAGAAGCACACTCTGCCAGTGAAGATAATATCCATATGTGCTCTGCTCTCATTTGCGGCTCATGTGTTAAGAATCAGTGGCATCTGACTAATGAGCTCATTAGCACAACTTTCAGCAGAATATTTGTTCCACTTCAATGGGGGAAACTGCGTGTTTGTGTGTGTGGAGACTGTTTATATGTATGTTTAAAGGACAACACCTGTCATGAGAAATCTTTATAAAAATCTACCTAAGCCAATTTCATATCCTGTCTAAATAATTCAGTTGATGTGTGTGCTAATGCGGGCGTGGCCTTTTCTTTCACGCATGGCAGTGCCATTCTACATGCTCTCGTACATATGCATGCATCCTAGGTCACCAATTGTCTCATTGAGTCAGCCTGTACCATGGTGACGTTAATGTCTGGAACTATCAGTGACTAGGGGAGATAGCGCAGTAGGACTAAACACTTCCAAAAATATTTAAGGCGGACAGAGAGACAAAAATGGAAGAAATAATCAAGGCTGATTTCAAGATGCTTTTACAACTTATTAGTTAATGAGAACAAAAATGTAAACAGATAACTGGCTGGCGTCCTTTGCCTCTAATGTGAAAGATTGTGGGGTAATGTGCTCTTGATTAAACAGGGATCCTTTGGTGATTGTGGGGGGGTGGCGGGGGGCACTTGCCAAACCTGTAAAAAAAAGAGGGTTTATCGTATTTGACAATCAGTATTGCATCTTAAACTCTCTGTTCAGTGGATCGTGATTTTGATTTAACATTCTCATTTGCATGTTTATTGCCTGTCGAGATCAACAGTACCGTATACGTTTAAAAGGTGAGTCTCTAGGGCTTAAGCATGCGCTCTGTACAAAACCAAAATTATCATGTCAAAGAGTGTACTTTGCCTTACTCAAAGAGTACTCAAAGAGAATAGCATTCCATGCTCATTACATAGTTGGACTCACAATAGTGTACGACAAAACATCAAAATCGATGTGTTATTTGTTGACATGTCAGGGAAGTTGGTTATTGTAACTATTTTCGCCAGTGACGTGTATCTTTTTAAAAGATACATTTCTGGGTTCACAGGAAACGTACAGTTTCTGCTCATAACATGCGTGCAATCTCTTCAAATTAAACTTCCAATGTAGGTTGACTTAGTTTTTATCTTTATCCATGCAACAAAACTACTTGGTTAGGTTTAGGCAACACAAGTACTTGGTTAGGCATTAAGTACGCAAGTTGTACGCTGACTTGGTTTCACACCAAACACGAACAATGGTCGCCTGGGTTAAAGTCCTGTGTATTTTTGACTTGTAGAGCCTCTACCTCCGCTCCTGCACTATGCCGACTTTCTCACTCTTTACACTACGTCATCTTCGCTGACCTTCTAATAAGGACATCGATGGGTTTAATGGCGTGGCAGCATATCGGTTACATCACCGTCACCAGTGTCCCATTCGGCCCCGTCATGGATTTTGAACTACTGTCTTTACCTTGATAAACACATACACACATTTTAGCGCACAAACAACGACGAAGGAGATACAACAACCAAGGAACTATGTCACTGCCACAAGATCTATGGATACGCACAGGCGACCGCCAATTTGTTTTATCGCGGATCGTCTTTTTCTCCCATGTCAAGAGGTCAGAGCAGCCACACAGCGCGGATGCAGTCGCTGGTCTGCTGCAGCTCGTACGCATGTGGTGTCTATTTTGCTGAGAAAAATATGCTTCACATGCCGAATCTGTAGATGAGTCTCCCGCAGCCGAGCCGCGCTGTTCACGGTCCGTTTGTCTTTTGTACTGTAGGCTTCGGTGTGTAGTCTATTTTCGGACTCTTCACTCACAACACAAAACAACATAAATACTAGGCTACTAACCCTGAGTGAGGAACATTACATTTACCGAGAACAACATTCAGAGCGTTGGGAACAGAATTAAACACCAACCTCATCCCACCGCCCCCACTACACACATACGGCATAAACACCCTCTTAACTCAACCAAGACTTCTCGGAAATTTGAGTTTCAAACACAGTTAACTCCTTGCAAGTCACTAAAGAATAAGAGCAAGTGAAAAGAGGAAACCCTAAGCACAGGGATGTAGGATGAGTCGAGAGGAAGATGGCACCTGACTATGGAATGACTCACAGTCAACTGCCCATAGCAATCCTAACAATCACCACTGTAGCAAGGTTTGACGGCACACTATCTCTATCATACTGCATCTGCATGCAGCACATTCCATCCCTCAAAGGCGCAATATTTTCCTATGCAATTCAATTTATCAGAAAGACATTACTGACAAGCACTCTGTCATACAACCACAGTGTAAAAGCAATTACAGCTCATGCAAAACAAGATTCAGAGTGTGAAGAGGCTTTGCAATCCACTCAAGCAGCAGCAGACCATTAGCCTTTCATTCGCGTGAAACAGTACCGAGTTGGAGGAAATGCACGTTTAATTGTATTGTACTATGACGGATGGAGCGATACGGTGAATATAAGAGCGTAGTGTTCTTTTTATTTCAAGATTATTTTGTAGGGCTTTTATTGCCGTTATTAGAGCAGCTGGAGAGTGAGAGTGAGGAAGGGGGGGGAGAGAAAGGGGATGACATGCAGCACAAGGGTCGGAATCATACCCAGGCCTTTGTGCATAAACTGTGTATGTATTTGCATGTGGATCCATGTAGAGCTTAAGTTTGTGGATGACACCGGAAGAAAATCGTGTAAATATCTAGGCCATCAGTAATGAGTTTTCAGCCGCTGCAGCACCAGCCACGCTGTGATCTACTTCTACATTGCCACTGGAGCTTGCCTGCCTTGTACAATACAGTATACTATGTATGTGAATATGTGTGCACATGTAAGTCAATGCTTGAGTGGCTGAATGTGGGAGTGCTGACTACATGGCGGCCGTCCAGATTAACACAGGATGTCTGGAGAAGGCAGCCACGGAGGAGGTTTACTATTTTAATCTTTCAGAGGGGATGGCATCGTATATATTTTACAATCATGCTCGTTAGCCACAGCTGGTTTTATAGTGCAGTGCAATGACAGTGTGCTGAAAACGTGACAGGAACACAAGTCCGGTAAAACACACCCACAAGCTATCACACAGATATGCACGCAATCAATCTTATCTGTTCTGCACATGTGCGCACACACACATACACACACTCATAATGCTTATGCTTATGGGCATGCAGTTGATTAGCAGTAACCTAGTTCAATAATATCCACTACATGTAGGTCACTATAATCTAGGACCTGGGTTGTGTGTGTGTGTGTGTGTGTGTGTGTGCGCGTGTGCATGTCTGTGTGTGTGAGATGAGTATAATAAGGTTGCAGTAAACCCGCAAACAGCAGCAGGTCTCCAGGCCTCGAGCTGTGGCTCAGCTTGTAGGGGTCAAATGTCATACACACTGACACAATGTAGCCCTTCATGTATATATACCAATACATATATAGCATAGATTATGTGCAAATACCTGCTTCAACTGTACAGCAAATGTTCAATTAGATCTGATTAATTACAGGGTATTGTCCATCCAAGTTCCTGTAATGAGATGCACAGGATAAGTAGAGCTAATGTAGCTCTGTAGCTAGCTAATGTAGCGCTAATGTAGCTCTAATATATATATATATATATATATATATATATATATATATATATATGTATATATTATTATAACCGTCATATACATACAGGTACTGGGGGAGCGACTTGGGGTTCAGTGTCTCGCTCAAGGACACATTGACATGCGGACAGTGGGAGCCGGGGAATCAATCACAAACCTTTCTGTTAAAGGACGACTACACACTGAGCAACAATCGCCCCACACACATTCAGATCTTCATAAATACTACATTCAATTAACATGAAGTGCACGTTACTGAACCACCATTCATTTGCTGGTTGAAACAGCGGGACACAGCCGACGTCGCAGACAAAATTAACCATCAATCAACATTAGTAGCACACAGGATGGTGGTGACAACCTGTGTCAATTCCTGTTTCAATCTCATGTTCAGTTATTTTAAAAAGAATGAACCTGCTCTTCAGAACAGGTGTGCTGTGGGCACAACCGGATCCATCAGTTAAATTTGACAACATCTCACATCACAGTTACAGCTGTCACTGAGTAAACTTCAGCATGCACAGCCAAGTGGGGTTTTGCCAGATGGCCAGTGCCAGAGTTTACGGATCAAAAAACACCATTAGTTTATTTGAAGTTGGGGGCCAGCTGGATGCTGATTTTTGTTGGCAAAAAGATGTTAAAAGAACGAGAGATTTGATGTTGGGGACAGGGGAACCTAGTTTAAGTCGTGGCTAAATAATGAATAAGCCCTGGCAGGCCTTGGTTGGCCCAAAGATGAGCCTCTACAGCATGTGCTGCTCAGTGCAGTGCCTGTGCAATGCCTACAGTTTCACAAAGTTCAACTAAGTTTTTTTTTGTTTTTTTTGGGCATAAAGTCACAAGGAGTTTCATTTTCTTAACACTCCATGTCCCTATGGTTGCAGGGTAGATAGTCCACTCCAATTGTTTCTGCTGAATCCTGAGCTGGCCTTAGTTCACTCAGGCGGCAGCACTCAATTAAGAAGTGATATCGAGGGAATTGATAAAAAACTCTTGATGAATCGGTGAACTTCCCACTCCTTACGGTGGCCAGCTCTAGCTAAGCAGTGCAGCAGAAAAGATGAAAGGACAATTTGTACCCGAACCTCGGCGTGCTCAGAAATATGAGCTAGTATAATGAGACTGTCTAAAAATTAACTCCCAGGGCAGGATAAAGATGAAGAACTGCTCTCCTATTGGAATCAATTAGACCAAAGAAGATGTCTGCCCCAAAACTGCGTTGTGAATTGTGATGTGCAGACCTTTTTCTTTTTCCTCGTCTTAATAAAATACAAATGTAATGAGATGGAGTGGTCACACAATGCATTGTAAATCCATACTTGTCGATTCGCACACACTCACAGAAAGACACCAAATCACTTCAACAGTGTGATCTCAATAGTTTATCACATCCAGAAACCCAGCGACAACTCTATCATATATTTGCATAATACTGGTACGATACATACACAGCATTCATTCAGCAATTCACACACACACTATGCATTTCTGGTTTGGAAGCAGCATCAAGAGGGATTGCCTGACCTTGCGGAGGATGGTGCTGAACACATTATCCGATATCAACTCTCAGCCCAACGAGACACTTACAACAGGAGGTGCAGGGGGGGGGGGGTCTGTAAAAGACCTCCATCACCCCAGCAACAGACTTCTCTAACGCAGAACAGAGAGGATGAGGAGGAGTTTCTTCCTTCAGGCTATCTGGGTACTGAACCAGTGACTTTCACCATCTATAACTCACTACACATAATTTATAACTCAAAATTATGAATCATCCACCTTGCATTTGATATGATATGTGCCAGTTATATTGTTTATTGTTTCTGAAACTCCCCAATAGTTACACTGTTAAATTATTAGTTTCATTCCTCTGTATGTACTCTTAAATTGTTTTATTGTTTGTTTGAGTATTTTATTTGTATACTTATTTGACTGATTTAAGTTGCTTTCTGGAACAAGGCACACAATTTGACTTTGATTGTATTTCCAGTGTTCAAAGCGTGCCATGTGTTAAGGGGAAACTAGAGGTCAATCACAACACCGGGGCAGCATGCAAACATGCAGAGCACAAGCCACTGCCTTGCCCTTCTTCTCCACTCTCCAATGCACACCACAGGGGACACATGGGAACTCAAGTACATGTACGGTACCACTCACAAACACAGCTTGTGGCATATAAATAGTCAACCTTTCTCCATTCTGTTTTGAGAAAAAAAAAGACAAAATCAATTAGCACACTCCGAGGCACACACAGAAACACGTGTGAATGTGCAAACACAAAGACATCTTCACTGTGAGAACAACATAAAAGCTCCATGTTCGGGGCACGAGTTCCTCACACATCCACAGAACACATCCACCACCTTTAATCAAGCTCATTGACAGGCCAACGCTAGACACCTGCATGGGTTTGCAGCAATCTATTTGTTAATAGCTAAGACAAATCATTGATGGAAAGGTACCTCCTCATTGGGTGTCAATGAAAACATTTCCTCTCTGATCCTCAATCATTATTTTAATGGAACAAAACGTGGGCCGCACTTATCCATGATTGTTTGGACTGATGATGCAGCCGAAATGACCTATAGGTCGTAATGTGGAGCGGTTTTTACTTTTCAACACACACATCCTAACATGCATCCATTAGTGAGTGCAAAACCCACGCATGTTAAAAAAGACCTACGCACATAGGCATGCAGGCATCCGAGTGACGTACGCATACACACATCCACCGATATACTGTTCGTATGCACAGACAAAACATGCATGAAAACACAACCACAATCAAATGCTAGAAATCCTGCTCGACAAATCACTTCATCCAATCAATGAGGGCCACAGTCCGAACCCAAAGCAAGAAAATGTCGCTGCACAAATACAGTGCATATGATGTGGTGCGTGGATAGAGATTAATCAGATTAGGGAGATTGTCACAGGGGCCAGTGCATCTGGCACTAAGCTTGGCCTGCAGGCACGCACTGATCCCACAGTAGAAAATGCATAAGTGGGTTCTGTCTGCAACCTGCCAACTCTGTAATCAGAGTGGAGAAGAGAAATCTCCCGCATGAGTGTGCCCTCTTATTGAGTTCTTTTTAGAGGACCAAAATAACTGATGCTGCAAGAAACGCTTGCATAATAGCTTTGTTTTATGAAATACAGATTAGGGCGTTTTAACTAATCAGGATATAGGGCTGGGAGATTTCATTATTCTACGATTAAAGATGGCAGAACTGGCGCTGAAGTATATAATAAGCTCTGTTGAAAATATGACAAAAAGCCACACACTGTTACACTGCCGAAATATGAAACAATCCCATAACCCCATTCTCTGTCAGGCAGATGATGGACGCCATGTACATTCCATTTTAGTGACACATGGCACACACATGATCAAAGCTGTTCTATGCGAATCCATGCCATGAAGAATCCACGTCTTCCTGCGAGCGTGGTGTCCACACGCCGTGACTACCCCGTCAACAAACAAGCCTGAGCAAAAGACATATATCACACGTCCCGCTTTGTTTGCTGCATGCTGTATATGTGTACATGTTGGGAGATTGTTGCCCAGAGGATCCCCTCTTCAAAAAAATGTGACTGAGCAGAGAGCGTATGTTGCTGAGCTGAGGGGTCCTAATTGGCGGGCTCATGCTGCTCAGCAGTGGGGCACTGGAGGCTGAAACTCCTGCATGTCTCAGAAGTGACTTTGCCATATGATTGATTATAATTATGGACCTCTCTGCAAATCCTGGCTTTCCTGGGTGGGCGAGCAAACGCACCTGGTGGAAGGCTTAGATGAGGGGGGGTAAAGCACAGTAATATGCTGTGAGCGCACACACACTCACTCACACACAGATAGGGAAACAACAATAAACACACTAAGTCATTTGCACACACATATTTCTTCTCCAAGCCCCGTCCTTGAACAGTGGATATGGGAGTTTGACAAAACCAGACAATTAAGGAGGCGCACTGGCTTCCTCTGGAGGAGGCAGAGAGGAGGGAGTTTGAGAGAAGCAGGGAGACAAGAAGAGGACAGGATGTAACGCAGGGACGATGGTGGCGGGGATGAAAGGAAGGGACCAGAAATGCACTCGTAAAAAGGTGTGCAAAAGCATCATCAAAATATATACTACCAATCGATTCTTCTAAAGGAAATAGTAACGGTCAAATACGTTTTCATAGGAATATTACATACTACATACTGTGAGTGATATCAAGAAGCAGAGGACAGATAGAGAGAGAGACACTTGGGTGCTTTATGGGGTGAAGTCTGAGGGAGCATTATACTCAAGTGTGAAAACGAACCCAAATGGCAGCTTCCACATGTGGAAAATGCATAGCCTGCAGCACACTGACATTTCCACCCACTCAGTGATCAATCTCTTTCTTCTCTCTCCCTCCTTACGTCTCTGTGACGTGAGGCTGCCTCTCATCGCTCCATCTTTGCCAAATCACACAAGGCTGATTTGCTTTCAAGTGCCAGCTTGTGTGTCACAGACAAAGCTGGCGTCATGTCACTTTGTTTTCTGTAGTGAGGGGGAACAAAGGTTAAGTTTATACATTATGTCGTTAAAAAGGCGGGCGAGGGGTGGCTCGATTTCTCCACCTGACTGAGGCACCTGGCACATTTTGTCATCGGCTATGCTGCTGCATTAATTAAGCCTCTACTCGCTCACCCGTAGCTAATGGGATTTCCTTTTGTGTTTGAATGTCTCTGATGGAGACACACATGCTTAAGCCCAAACGCACACCACGCATATTAACACATGTGCTCGGAAATGTACTTCATAGCTCTGGAAAGTATTTGAGCTGTCAACATGTTCTGGTATCAGTTAAAAACAGATGTGAGCGCACAAACCCGAGTTAACATCAGCTTGGAAAACACGCCGTTGCTTAAATCCAGTTGCACGCACACGTCTTAGTCGACGGTACCCGTCAGAAGCAGCAGGCACGCACTCGGAAACATGTCCCTCAGGTTCTGCCTCTTTTGTCTCGGCTGTGATAGTGTGCCTTGTTTTTATCGTAGCCTGTGATCTCTCCCTCTGTTTCCCCTCGCAGCATACGAACACAACATTCATCACTCCCTCACTGCGCTCCATATGCTGGATTAACCAGCTCTGAATCAGAGATAAATCAAGCAGGATGGAGCTGTAGATCTTGCACCATGTCAAACTGCTTTTAGACTCGTGCAATCAATAGGCTTCCCTTAGATAAAGGAGTTTGCTCAAACTAGTTTTTCTTTCTTCCACCAGCCTGGATGAAAAATAAATGAGAAGTTCTCAGCGTGGCACATTCAACTTCTTCCGTGGTACAAGCTCTTACATAATCTAAACAACCGAGAGTTGTGACATGAAGGAAGGAGTCGTCGGGGTTCACAGATCCTGTGGCTCGTAATCAAACGATTTCTGTGAAACTTCAACCTGTTTTGAGCCGATCAGCGTTGCCACAGTGACAGACATAATCTTGGAAAAGGTCGAAATGAGGTCGATAACGGCACAATTCTGGTTGAACGTATTGTTCTCACAGACGAGAGGCTGTAGGGACAAGGCCACACAAGTTATTCCTTCCTTTATGTTTGTACCCTGGTTAGCAGAATAGTGCTGACTTGTAGCTCTACAGCGGCTTACAGTGAAGGTAATTACACTCCATGTTACTCCTGCAATGGGCATTGACCCCAGGCAAGAGGTAGACCAGGCAGAGAGCAAATGCACTAATATCAATCTAAATGCACTAAAAAGCAATCTAAAAATATATAAATAAATAAAAATAACAAATAGTGGCATAAATACTCAACACCCCTCCCACCTTCTACTCGCGAGTGCAGTTTTCAGCTTCTCACATGTGCTCCAAAATGATTCATGAGTAAATTCATTGTTAATAAATGCATCATTTGCTGTGGTTAATATCAAGGTTTTGGATGACACCTGTGATTTGTTTTTGCATGTCTTTGTACCTTCTGGCTGAGATACATTTCTTTGTAAATCCTCGTGTGATGAATGATCAGTTCGTCTAGGTGAGCACTAAAATAAATGATGTAAATACAGCACATTTAATCCAAAATGACGTTAATGACAGCATCCCACTGCTAATGATAATGGGAAAAGCTCATTACCATAATTAAAATGTGAATATTCTCAAGACTAACAGTTTATTAGCAACACCACCAGTTCGCCTACTCGTCCGTATGCTCATTATTGTCAGTATTGTCTTCCGCACTGTTGTCTAGTCATGATCATCACCATGAGCCAGCATCTTTCCGTGGTCTTTGCTTTGCTTTACACACAGGGTTAAAATCCTGGAAAGTGCAACAGTTTCGACCTGCAGCGGAGAACAGAGGGGGTTGTGGGTAGGTCGACCACATGTCCCGAGGGTAGCCACTGTGATGTCTCCATTATTCTCAAGCCTTTTCAGAGGGGTTTCTTCAGTGTCACAGTGCCTCTTTCTATCAGAGGTAGCTTATCATAAATGCACGACAGAATGTTTCTCGGGAGATAGCTGTAGGAACTCCGGGAACTTCCGGGCTGCCTCTTCAACTTTTCATCAGTCAAAGTCTGTCTTTGTAATACCGCTGTGTGACATAATTCTGGAAAGCCCCGCTCTACTAATGGTTTCCTCACAGTCTCTGCAGAATGTGTCTATGAAATGATACAGATATCGTGCAATGGGCTATAACTGCTACTGTAAGTCGAAGGACAAAGAGCAAATAGAGGCCACTCTGGGTAAAGAACTTTGCTCGCTCAGACAGAAAGACGCAGCTGGTGCATGTGTCCATAGCTTGGCCCTCTGTACACTCCTAGAGAGAGGCAGCTCAGTTTGTGGCCAAAAGACATACACGTTGCCGAGAGAAGTTCAAACTGGGGCTGGAACAGAACGCTAAGCAATAGGGAACGCAATTAGAGGAAATGAGAAGCAAAAGGACTGTGAAGAGAAGCAGAATTAGTGAAACTACTGACCAAACGCGCTGAGAAATGTATAGGTGTATCCAAAAGCCATTTTCTGAGGAGACCAGGTTTTTCACGGTGCCTTTTGCGAGTCCATACCAGATTTAAGGTTTTAAAGACAGCTCAGTTTCTGAACAACTGAGACATCAAAATGAATTGAGAGAAGAGAAACAGCAGCAGGGACCAGACAAATTATGAACAGAGTGAGAGTAGAAGTGGGACATCAAGCTGAGAGCACAGCGGGGTACCGCAGGGCCAGTCGGAAAACGCTGACTATCAGACGGCAAAGCTAAGGACGTTCTTGTACAAACATGACACGTATATAGTAGTTGCTGGACAACTAATATCATTTCACAAAAGGAACTCGGGAGCAAATCCACCAAGAAGGCGCTGCGAGGGAGCTCTGCATATAGTCAGCATATTTTCATAAATTCTGTCACTCGGCTACACGAGCTATAAGATTGCGGATTTTGAGTCTTATTGGCTCAAAAATGGTCCTGTTTATCACCAATAGTGAGCAGAAAATGTATGCTTCCACTTTAAGGCTAATCCACTAAGACTGGCACCTTTGTACCCAAAAGCACAATTTGCATGGAGGGATGAAAGGATGAAGAGCCCTTCCTTTACTTCCCTGACAGCAGCCGTTCTGTGCTGCTGAACTCTTTGCACAATGTCTTCATGCCCCCAATGATAACCTCTACAATAATTATGGAGAAGTCAAAGCTCTGAATACCCTCACCTAAATCTTAAATGGGCAAAATGAACGAGATTTGCATGCAGTACTATTATATTTTGCACGTCTATGACAGGCGCCGTTAGGAACCCACTGCTGTCACTGTGTACAGTGTAGGAAATTTAGGTTTAGAAGTGTGTTTTAGGATTTATAATTAGAAATGTGTTTTAGGATTTATAGTTAGAAGTGTTTCTTAGTAGAATTTATAGCACCTTAGAGGTGGGTAGTAAAATGTTAGCAAGTACTTGGGTTATACCAAATATGCTTGTAAAGCTTGTAAAGTTTTTGCCAAAAGTTGCAAATCCTTATCGAATGTATAGTATGTTTACAGTATGTTTATCATAGAGGTGTTAAGCCATGAGAGACAGTCATTGAATGTATTAAACTGTGAAGAATAGCCAAGGGTCAGACAGGGATTTCCAGACAGGCATTTACAGGGACACGCAGAAGGAACATCACACCCGCGCCGAGGGTCCTCCAGCTGGCTGATGCGAGAAGGAGGAGCCAGCTGGATTTAACCAATAGAAACAAAGACGGACATTTTGTGAACATTTACGAACTATATAAGGAAATTCAGAGAGGGCATTCATTCTGTTCATCTCATTTCATCCAGCAAGGTAACAAGCTTCCTGGCTGTGGTGTGTATGACTGCTTTTCCGCGCGGATCATATTTCTATATCGATACTGTAAATATATATCTATAGATACTGTAAATAGTGTACTTCACTTTGCAATTGTTTTAGCTTCTGTAGTATTAAATGCTTTTGATTATAATTTGAGCCGGCTGACTTTTTGGCTCGGCTCCACGACGTGCGGTTTCTCCCACAGTTTCGAGAGGTTCTTGAACCTAACAACAGTCATGAACAGCAGACCCTTCCTGTGGTGTCGCTTTGACAGAAGTCTTTCGTGAGTGAAGGCTTCAGTCTCAATCAGAATAAAAATAGAGGATTTACGTCTAAGACTTGGAAAAGCCCCACTACTTAGTATCATAGAGTGACAGAGAGAGATTCTTTGGTTTCTGCAGAATCAAAATACTTTTTAGTGCTATAAAAAAAGCTTTGAAAATAGAAGAAATATGTTGTTAACCTCTTAATCTCGGAGCCGTTTTTGAGGTCTCTGAGCGAAAAAGCATAGCCCTACAAAACTGACCATAGCTCTGTAACTACAAGGTCGATTTTAATAATTTTTGTTGATATAATCAGATCACAACACCTGTGACATAGTTTACATTGGTCATATTGTGAATATGTTGCTGGTTAATATAGAGAATAAGACATAACACAGCTGAAAGTGAAAATATTCAGCCTCGCCTGGGAAAAATGCACTTTCAGTGATAAAAGGTTATTGAAATAATGCAGCTAGCTCCCTGATTCTTTCCCAAGTCATAGCATAACTGATCAGTAGTTATTAAAAAAAGGTTAAAGTGGAATAAAGTGGAATAAAGTTAAGAATAAGAGGTTTTAGTCAGGCGAGGCATCATTTTCGAACCAGCTGTTGCAGCTCTTACATTGTACTTTTATACACTATATAACTATATATTTCACTTTCTTTATCACTCATATGATTCAATACATCCAAATACAGATAATAGGAATCATATTCATATTCATAACATCATCAGAGCCAGTTTTGGCTGTCATCTGTAGGATTTTCTCATTGCATGTGTGTGTGTGTGGCTGGATCTCAGCCTATCCTCGGTCGATTTCCAAAAACAACCCCTCTTTAGACGCGTCATCGTTTTAGGAAGACTCATGCCAAATTTGGTGGTGATCGTCAACAGATTTCATAGAATAAAGTTGCCAGAAGTGAGGCGTGTACCCCGGCGGAAATTTCCGGTCGCAGGCAGTCTGACCACTCGCCCAAGCCCCCTTGACCGCTCTTATTCTGGAAACAAGTCGGAAGTCAACAGTATGCAGTTGGCAGCAATGACTACAGCTTTGGAACGGAAATTCCGCGACGTTATTATCCATATTTTGAGAAAACTTGGGCGCATAACCACGATTTTTGTCGGCGAAGTTCAGCATGAAGGTACGTTTGATCATCCACAACGGGGTTAGTGCTTCTACGGATCGTAAAACAGAAGTTAGTTACGTGTTCCGCCACGTGTGCTAATGCTAATAAATGCATTGTATGACTGGGTAGCCGTTAGCATGAAGGTACAAACATTGATTTACTGTACTCATAGCGCCGATTTCGGGCCAGGATTTGGTGCTTTTATGCCACGATATTTTTGTGCTTATATGAGTAGCCTATAGTTGTCTTTGGAGTTTATAATAAGTGACTTATATGATGTTGTTGTCCACACGTTGCTGGTTCATCGAAAATAAAAAGTGGCCGTGTCCACACTACTGGCTAATAATCAGGCTATTTGCTGCATGTGAGTTTGAGGGGTTCTGAGCCCGAGAGCCCCCAAATTTGGGGGCGTCGTGCTTAATTAAAGAAGAATTTGTATTTTATTTTGAACTATTTCAGCAATAAGGTTTTATCTTTCACATAAACGGTAGAGTTGAGATTGAAAGGTAAGAGATAAAAGCCCCACCATTTGGATTTCTGAGTTCCGTTAGGAGAGAAAAAAATTTAAAAATGAATATATATATATATTGATTCATCTATATATAGATGAATCAATCTATTTTGTTATCAGACTACATCTTTTTATGCCTCTGCCAAATGGTTGAGATGACTTGTTGAGGTTTTGTATGCACCGTTCAGGCAGGACGCCCACTAATTAGAGTAAATGAGCAATATTCACCACTGTTATTGGCTACATTTGGCTTTGTTGAATCATTATTACCAATATCTTCAGTATCAACCTGGGTTTACAGTGTATCTCCATGTGAAAATGTCTAAAACGTCTAAAAGAATACTGATAACTAAATAACTGCAATTATTGGTAATATTGAGTTACCCACCATTTATTAACATTTCTACCGATCAGTAGAGCTTTTTTGATGTATTATTATAATCACACTTACAGCGGGTATTCATGCACATTATTGTGTTCAGTCAGTCATCTAACAACGTAACTTTATAAAACATGTTCTTGTACTGAAGATCTCCCCAGAATAAAAACACTAGGAGTCATTTTTCGGTTACTAACCTGCCAGAAGGAAGCCACCTCAATAAATGGTAAGTTTTTTTTAACTTTTGGCCTAAAAAAAGCGCTGCGGTCAAGATGATTCAATCAGGTTCTGGTAAGAAAACTACATTTTTCAACAAGATGTCACAGCTCAAAATGGGCTCCACCAAATGTTTGAGAAGACCATCACAGGAGAAGAAATGATTCCCCCGCTACACATCTACGCATGAGGTTTGGTTTGGTTCGTGGAATAAGTAACTACACTTTTGAAGTCAAATCATGTGAAACCATCTTGTCCGTAGCCTCTGGTGTTTCTTCAAAGAAATGTATGTTAAGGATCAAGGGAGTCTTCAAAAGGGGTGTGCACGGGTGTGTTTTAAAGCATATCAGAGAGCTAGTGTGCTAAACTAGACGAGGGTTGCGAAATCAGCCTCACACTGAAAAAAATAAAATAAAATCCCAATTGAAAATGCCTTGTGAAGATGCAGGATAAAAAAGAAAATCAATGCTCTAAAAGTGAGTCAGACTGAGTTCACTGAGGCATAGCAGATGCATCTCTCACCTACACACACACACACACACACACACACACACACACACACACACACACACACACACACACACGTCAGAGGAGGCCAGTTCCTCAGGTCTGTAGATTTGAGGAAATATCGTATAATTGTGGTACGTCAATATTGATTAAGTCAAAAAAATGGTAATGGAGCAGAATGGTCACACTAGGCCTCCTCTTTGATGATACAATATGGTAGAAAAGATGATTGCGGTCTGTAGTGCGGTCAATGGAGAGTCTGCCAACCCTTTTTTAGTGTATTCTGCCACGGTTGATTGGATAACCACGGAGGTTTCTAATCCGTTTAACCCTGTTACTGTACCCTTCTCACGTGTTAGTGGGAAACACACACACAAACATGAGAAATTGGACACGCATCTAAACGTGTACTGCAGGTGTGTAGAGAAACTGCAATGATACAATCAAATGCAAGCCTATACACTAAAGCCTACAACATGCCAAACATATCACATTACACACAACGCCACTGTTTTCTGTTTATGATTTATTTTTGGCAGCCTCTGTTGCAGCGATACAAAAATTAAATGAAAATGCCCTCAAGAAATGAAACAGACATTGTTTTTGAGCAAAGACTCTGAACCAAGCGGCGGTTAAATATGCTGAGTGGGTTCCTGCCTTTGTTTTCTTTCTGTTTGAAGACACAAAGAATGCCGTTACTGCCATCTCTCCAAGGGACTGTGTATTTGTACTTGGCCACCTGTTCCTCGTCTTTGGATACAATGTTTACTTCAGGCATACCACATTGCGTTGCTTCCTCCGGCAGTGTGAGACAATGCAATAAAATGCAAATTTCTGCAAACTCCTGCATTTTAGGGGCTATAGCAATTAAGAAAATTGAAAACTTAACGCAACTTTAATGAACTTTTCAGGCATATGGGTGCTTATTTTGCCTGTAAAACAGACAACACAGGTCAGAACGAGGGTTTGAAAGCTCCGAGTGTCCTTTGGGCCAAGTAATATTGAGTCACTAATGACACTCATAAACAATAAAGAAATATGGAACATTTAAAAGGATGGGAAACGCATGGACTTTAACAATACAAAATGACTTAGCAATGAATCTCAGTCATAAATGAGTTTACTGCACCTTTTGGAGGAAGCTGGGGTTTTATCAGCATAACTGAGATTATCCAGCCGACTCTCAAAATGTCACATATGCCAGGGCCTTCAATCTTTTAATACACAAAGATGTCTGTGATGTCAGTTTATGGTAATAAATGCATGCAATAATATCTTTATATTTTAAATATCAAACGGTTGAGATGGGGGGGGGGGGGGGGGGGGGGTTGGATTGGGTGTGAATTTATGAAAGATGTGAAGATTGAATATTTCAACCCTTCATACTGACTGAATAGTAGGTCCAGTCCAAGCCACAGATTTCCCCCTTACTGTCAGGGGCATCCTACTATGGTGTTAAATGACCCAAGTACATTCTAGCGTGTTTTCACATTACACGAGCTGACTAAAGTAAAAACTACTGAGTTGTAATACAACAAATCAGTCATTTTATACTAGGTTCCATTTTAGCACACGTTTGCAAAAAGCATACTTCCCTCCATTTATTCTGCAAAAGGCATGAGAACACATACAGTATGTTACCAGCCACCACTTCTGCTGAAGGTTTTCTTAGCTTTCTACTCTTTCCCTGATGTGCTGGCAAACAGACGCTGGCAAATGCCACCCATTGTCCTCAGGTGATGAGACAGCCTTTATACACAAACAGCCTTTTAAATGCGAGTGCACCGCAGCGCTTTAGCTAATGTGGTCTAAGTGCTGAACATCAGATAATAATGAATTACTGTAGTCAGTCCCGCGATGTACTCCTGAGTCAGACCGAGCATTCTACAATCTCAGAGGTGGCAGCTGACCAGGAGGCTTTGTTGAGGGTCAATGGGAAATTGACAAAAAACAAAAAGGTGGAGGGAAGTTTATGATTGCGGGGCTAGCACTAATCAATAGCTGAATTACTCGCTGGGGACCTAAAGTAATTGGATGTAATCGTACACCATGCAGAGACACAAGTGATATTTCAGTAATTGAAAACAACGTTGTTCCATTGGGTCGAGGATTAAATTGGATTGAATGGGAATAATTAATCGCAAATGAGACAAGCAATGCTGATTTATTTCTGCCTGTTAATGCTAATTCTGAAAAGTTAAACCTAATGACACAACGCTGTTTAAATAATAAATTTAAAGTATTTCTGTTGAACTTTTTTTTTTTTTTTTTTACATCTGAGACATTTACGCTACACAAATCAGAGGGGAACGCAGAGCAAGTAGGCCACAGAGTCATCCCCATTTCCTCAAATGCCAAATGCTCAAGAGAGAAACTCTAATTAATCTCCTACACCTTTGACACTTTGGCCTTTTCATACTGCTTTCTCTTGAAATGGAAAGTAAAACTCACAGTAGGGTAATGCAGAATAAAACATGTTGCCACGAAAGCCACTTTGAAACAAAATCAAAGAGGTTCCCGAGAGGTGCACATTGCACGGGTACGTACCAATGCAAAATATTAGTATGCAGCTGAAAACCCACTTAACTCAACGGTGCTGGATGAGGAATGCTTCTCAATTAAGATCCATCTCATGATGTCCATGTTTGAATATAAAAACGCCTAAAACGTCAGAGAGTTGTCTATCAACCATAAGCAGTGGACAAATGTTTCCTGCATACGATGCATGCATTAAACGATGTAGCAAACCACACATAAATAAACAGTTTGTAACAACCACAGATATTTGTTTGTTTGTTTTTCGATAGTAGAAGCTGCCGCCATCCCCAGAACCTGGCTGTTTTCCCTCGCTTGTTGTTTGCCTCCAGGGTAGTTTGCACTGATGGGATTCATTTTAATGAGCCTAAGAAAAACTCATTTTATCTTCTAATATCAGAATATTTCAGCTCTCTTTTTAAAAACTTTTAAAAGTATACTATGAACTTAATCAAACAAGTTTGCTTTTATACTAAATGTGTAGTGAATTCTGTAGATAAAGACGTTTAAAAAATACATTTAAAACACATTTGGTAATCCACTTAGCAAATGCAGCCCTCACCACGTTATGGAACCATAACATTTAAATACCACTGCTCTCATAACGTGGTTATAGCTGATACTGCGTCCCGACCCCGTGTTTTCTCAGAGGGGCGTAGCACCCAACCTGCTGCCCCCCTGCCCCCCCAGGATAACACTGTTAGCTCTGTCAGCAATTAGCACCGTTAGCTACGAGCTGTGTTTTTGTATTTTTTATTTAATACTTTTATACCTTTTTCCTCAATAACCTCCAAATTAATGCATTTTGGTGGTAGGTAAGGAAGTTGTTGTACAATAATTATGATCCTAATATGCTTTGCCCAGTATGGGACTTCTAAGGTGGTAGTACCACTAGAATAGTCATTCACCCTCAATTGCAGTATTGTCTATTGTTATGCATTAAACACAAGACTACAAGTTTTAATAGACTCCAAATAACTTGATTCTTGTCGTTCCCCATTCTGAAGTGTTGTGTTGCTCATAACTGATTCACCAGTACTTTGACATGTATTAACCTGCACAGGTTTCCTATTCTAAAGTTGCGTCCTCTTTACACTTTGAAATTCCATTATAGCACACGACTACTGCAAGAGTTACACCTTGACAAAATAATGAGGTCTATTGAGGTGCACATGTTCTATTCCCTTGAAAAAAAACCTTTTAATGGATGTCTGTGAAAATCTCTGACGTTTTTCTTCTACCACTGAATGTAGAACCTGTGCATCTCAATAGGCCTCCATTACTTTTCAAGGATTGAAACTGTTAACTGCACTGTATTTGTGGGCCATGATAGATTTAACTGAACGTGAAGAGGAGGCAACTTTAAATTAGGGAATGGCCTAGAAGTTGTAGAATAAAGTCATGCAGAATAAGGCATTAATTAGTGCTTCACGGTGGCTAATAAAGAGCTAATATGCTACTAACATGAATGCCAATAAGCAACTGAGCTCGTCTGTGGTGCTGCAATTTGTTTCGGTGCCGGGACTCTGTGCATATAATGCTTCTATCATGACCGTGTTGTGCAAATCAACCACTTGAGTAGAACAAACAAGAAAGACTAGCGTCTGTATTTGAGAGCTGACCATGCAGAGCAATTAATATATGAAGGTGAATGATTATCAATGCAACAGCCAGCAGATACTACGCATGCATGGTTTGGCGAAACGATAGTACTGTAGCTTTGTTGTTTATTAGGTGGTTTCTTTTGCATATTGATGAAAATACATTTCTCTATACATCTCTAATGCGTGCCAGTACATATATGCATGGATTTTGTATTCCTGTAAAACTGACACACTTTATCAGACAAAGATATTCATACGTTTTAAGTCACAGACTACATTTTCACCGAAAAAAAAATAAGAAATAATCATGAATTGAATTGACTTGAATATAAATGTCATACACGCACAAGTATCAATGGTTAGTAGAAAGCTCGATTCATTTAGAAATAACCAATATATCATGAGAATACAAAATAAAAATACAGACGGCCTTAGCTGACGTGGCACTTGTAAGTAACTGCTTTGTAAGCAAGGCAGCCAAAAACTGCTGACCATCGCGTGTTCGATGTCTTAACCTCTCAAGCACAGTAATTGAGACGTGTATATAAACAGTCACGGTATATGATTTTGCTGCAGGTTTGCCAAAGTGAGCAGCTTCATCCAGTGAAGACATCGCCTCTTCTCTGAAACCACACATCTATCATCACAGTGTGACGCCATCTTGTGCAGTATGTGTCAGTCGGTCAGCAAGCAGATTTCTGCTGATCTTGGAAGAGATGGGAGGTAAACAATGAGTGTGCTCGTCCAGGGCTATACGTACTTACGCAGGCCTGTAATCTGCTTTAAAGCCATGTGGATTTACAGCTGCAGCGACGGGAGTCATCCCAGCTAAAGCCCACATTCAGCTTTAATTTGAATTCATCCCGACTGACTGACAGGGTTCTAGCTAAACTGAGCTCAACCCGGGTTCCTTCACTCTAATTATTTGTCCCATTTCATCTCTGGGATGGCAAAGGTGTGTGCTTGTGACATTTTTTTAAATATAATTAAAATTCCTGCTTTGTACTCCTCAGTTTTAGATAACAGCTAAATTTCTGCAAACTGGTTGGTTAACGGAAGTCTAAGTAAGGCGCTCGTGCTTTTCAAGCAGCTGTACTGATTTTGTAATTAATCACGATGGCACACAAGTAATGACGCTAAAACTCGGAAAGATGGCAGCTCCATTCCAATGACAAATCCTGGCTGAACACACGATGTCATCATACGGCGCAGTGGGAAAGATGTATACAAGGTGTTGCTGTATACCACACAGCACATTATGGTTTGGATATCAATTACTTGAAACCGCTGTTTGTGTCCCGTGCAGAACTAAAAGTTAACATTGATATTTGTCATCTGAGTCGTTTGTCAGTCACGTTAACGTCAATGAAGCTCTTTTTCTAAACCTAACTAAGAGGTTTTGTTGCCTAAAGCTTACTTTGAAAAGACGCTTCGCATGTAACGAGTTAAAACTGACACGCTGTCACCGCCATGTCCAAAACTAACGTAAAGGGGTATTTAGAGCGTCATAGTATCAAGCTTAGGGCCACTGACCGGGCGTAGGTATTTGACTAGTTGGAAGTGAGAATGTGTTGCTACTGCAGCTCTGTAACACTCTTGACATTTCGAGGTCTGGGAGCAATAAGAATATTCTTCCACTTCACTTTTACTGCCATCGCCTATAGGTATGGGAGAAAGTGCTGAGTTGTTTAAATATGCACTTAGGGACAGTCTGGCCTGCCGAACAAAAGCCTCGGTAAAGGATGAAATGGAGTGGAATTGCTTTTAGGGAGAAGCACTGCGTTGAATTGAAAAAAAAAAAACATTTTAAGGTCTGGACTCCTTGGTTGAGTTATTCACAGAGACGCATTGAAAACACATAATGAAGAGCTCCAAGTGTCCTGGTGTGTTCTTTGAGGACAAATCCGCAAACATCAAACTACATGCTGAAAGCACATCTGGTAGGGAGCCTTTGAAAGAGGCCCAGAAAGCCCACTGAACTCTATTGGACTGTGTGCTTCAGATGAGAGCGTCAGAACTCTGTTCATCTGCCATGTCAAAAGACTTCACACTGACTCTGCGGGGCCATTATTCAGATCCTACTGACCAAGATGAAAGCCTCTGGAACTTGTGATTACTCAGAGCCGTTCCAAAAGCCCCCACAAAACTTTGCAGAATTGGCAAAATATCAACCAAAACTATGTCCCCCAAAGCTTTCCCCCCCTCACCTCTGCTCTGCCCCACGCCAACCTGGGGACAAGATGATAATGACCCAACTGGCAACCACTCAGCTCTCCCACTGTAGCATCATGAGTGAAAATGAAATTGATTTGAAAATCCTACGCCGGCCCCGGCTGGAACAGAAGGGATTATTGTGCTGATTGTACTAATACTGTGTCCCTGCCCTCCCCCTCCCTCCCACTCTAATTCCACCCATCATACTATTCTCTCTGTTTTCTCTCTCTCTCTCTCTTGGTGAGAGCTCTTCAGCCATCATTCTTCCCTTTTACAATTTTTCCCTTTTATCATCCTCGTAAGTAAGCTCCTTCCCCCCCCCAACCCTTTTCCCCTCGTCTGACTTCATGTTCACTCTGTGAGTCAGGTTAAGACAGCGCAGCTGGACAATTCAATGCTAGCAAAATAAAAAAGAGGATAGAGAGCGATGGAGAGATAGAGGGACTGACAAATGCCGAGGGAGGCTCGAAACGGTAAAAAAAAAAAAAAAGGTAGCACTCCGATGTGATGAGCTGTAGAGAGAAATATAGAGGCCCCCTTGGGGTCCGGACATCCCAAATTAT
Organism: Anarhichas minor; assembly: GCF_050575085.1. Taxonomy (NCBI): domain Eukaryota; kingdom Metazoa; phylum Chordata; class Actinopteri; order Perciformes; family Anarhichadidae; genus Anarhichas; species Anarhichas minor. The sequence continues at coordinate 2,566,530 of NW_027466472.1, forward strand.
GTTGCACTCTTGCCCTCTGCCCGGAAATCCAGAAATGTATCTGTTTTTTTCTCCCTCCACTTGGAATACAGCCTGGACTACATTGCCCACAGTATCACCTTACCAAATCTTTGTCCTGTCTGTGAAAATGAATATGCTCTGCGACTCCATCATAACTGAATGTGACAGCAAGAAATGTTGATTACAGGTCAGTTTTGTGGCATGGTGGTAACACTACACACACGTACGTGTGCATGTAGTCACATAGACCCAACGGTCTGAATTTCCAGAACAGTGATATCTACTGTGCTTCATTAACACAAGTAATGTACCAACACTCAATGAGGATCACAATAGTGCGTTACTGTACCAGCAGGTAGCTCCAGCGGTCACTTTTACTGTTGTACTGTGTGTACTGTACACACAAACTGTTTTTGTAAAAAAAACAAAAAAAAAGACTAAACTTTTCTCATACCTCATCTTTTTTCCTCCGATTCCTTTTTTGTATTTCTTTATTAAGTTAAATATATGGCATTACATATTTTGGGTTGTTTACATTTTACCAACAAGATATGCCAGTTCTGTTGCCAGACAGACTCTTGATGCTGAATGTGTATGGCTTGGTAGGTCACTAAGGTATGGCTAAGATAAGGGAATCTGCATTGTTCCTTACTCAGTTGGGGCATAAAGTGTTGTCGCAGGAAGTCGGGAAGAGAGTAGACGGATGGTTGGCTAGTTATCTAGGTAGCCTGTCTTTCTCGAGTGGTGGTAAGTAAGCAAATACAGTAAAGTTACATCACTTCACTGTAATGTAGTCTTTAAAACCAAGAGACAACACTTATGCCATATAAGGATATCCAAAATTGAAGACGATCTATATGATGGATATAATATTGATATATTTCCCAGCCCTTACTCACTTCGGAAAGGCAATTACTTCCTGGAGATACTTGGTGAGTATTGTTTTGCACCGATAACAACAAATGTAATAGATAACAGCCGATCCAAATTTCGACCCTGATAGCAGGAACCTTTTTGGGCTGGATAGGGCTCTCAAATAACAATACTATTGCATTTAAAAGGCCATGTACTATCATAGTTTTGGAATAATAGTCATCACAGGATGTACTAAATTTATTTCTATATAAAAAAGAGAGACTTTGGATGACTGTATTTTTTTAAATAGTTCAGAGATTCTGTATTACATTAACACAATTCTTCTTTTTCTTTTTAGTACAACCTCCAGATAGAGTATGCTTTCAATACATGTGCTGTAATACCAGGTGTACTGGGTATATATGAGAACTGTCTTTGTTTCCATGTTGAATAAGTGCAGTTCTTTGGAATATGGCTGAGGCACACTGCATCACTCAGAGATGCATCAGCCATCAGAGTTCAATAGTTGAGATTTTAATAATGCAAATGGTAATAACTGGATTCTGAGGCATTTTGAATCATGTCGGAACTTGAATTAGACTTACATCATGTCTTATGTGGTGTCTGAGCCTCGAGCAGATTTCACACACGTAACATCTGGCTGACTCAAATTAAAGGCAGAGTTCTGTGGTACTTTGTGATGACGATCCTCTGGGGTAATGCACAAGTGCAGAATCATCTTCCTCTGAAAGTAACAAGCCCGGCAGAGTGCATTGTCAAAGTGCAGATAATTGACCCAGAGGAGCGTAATCACAGAGACTGTGTCATTAATGCTTTAATAAGCAATTGTCAATTATCAGGGCTTCACCTGACATTGTAACCCTACCCCTTAAGGCAACTGCATAGTGAGGGACTCAAACAAAAAAAAGAAGCAATTAAAAATGAAACTATTGTGACTCAGAAATGGCTTGAAGAAACGTGGAAACGTGGAAACGTTTGAAGAAACGTGGAAACGTGGAGAGTTTGAAGAAACGTGGAAACGTGGAAACGTGGAGAGTTTGATTTCACTTGTTGACATCATCCTTGTAAAAAAAACATGGAAGAAGGTTTGAAAATGTGGGGTGTTTTTCAGTGACCTAAATCCTATTGGTCTGAAACACGACGGCTGGGACACGGGCCTAGATTTAATATGCCGGGGCTTATGTTAACGCTTTCCAGGGGCAAATGTTTCTTCAAGAAGATACAAATGTAAAAAATAAAAGTCCCGCTTTAGAGGGACAAGACAGCTTGGGGACAAATATGAGAACCTGATAGTCTGTAATCTCTAAACTGAACACAGCCACCAGATCATTAAACGGAAGAGAATTTAGGATGCGGCATGCTGGTGACTTCTGAGCCAAGACAGTCACACAAGACCCACTGAAGATTCAAAGAAACCATATTACAAAACCTCACCACTGATTTGGTTGTAGAGTTTAATCCCACAGCCTACCGTACGTCAGATGAGCTCTAAACCAGTCCGCGTTACAAGCGCTGGAGGGAAAACGTTCATCTAAGCCAGTCAAAAATAGTGGCCGTCTTCAAAAAGAATAATCTCTTTCAGATTAACCCCTTGAAGGCCGTCTCAGGCAAAGGTGTTCAAAGATTAAGTGTAGCTAAATCTTTACATCCTACGCCGATTTGAAGGAGAACATGCCACCACTGCGTTTCAGTCTAGTAAAGACAGAAGGCGAGAAAATTTAGATTCAATGCTCTTCCCTCACCGACAGTTGCCGGAGATAACTGTCAATATATTTAGTGTACGTTCACTTTGGACGGATTCTGAGGGGTAAATGAGATTCTGTGAACAAAGCGTTGTGTCACAACATGCTGAGGAAAGTCGGCTACGGTTCACGAGCCTGTCAAAGCAAATTATTAGCAGATATTTAAAAAAATGATGATTATTAAATCAGCCAGATGTATAGAGTATTTACACACGCATACATGCATCATGCTCCTGTAGCACGCAAGATAGAAAGCAATACATTCCATTGTCACGACCTAAATCAATCCAGTATGCTTAAATATATACATTTGACATAGACTTTCAGTGAGCCACACGAGTGCTACAAATCTGAAAGTATGAAGAGAAAAGACTTGCTTATGCATTAAACAGTTCTAGACCCCTGGTCAAAATATATAAATGGACTTTCTCATTTCACCAGCGGGGCCTGTTGCTGTGTGTTCGGTCACAGTGGTTGTTTGGCCACATGCTGTTTCTCTACTCATGCATCTCTCCGGTTGTGCCATGAATGTCACGACTGCAGCCACAGCCTCCACTAGAGGACTACGGGCCTTATTACGCCCCCAGGTCACCGATATCCCCTCAGCCTCCACAAAACTCAGCTTATGGGATCAGATACACCGTGTAGCTTGACAAATTACTAGCCGACGGCCTCCCACCCCTGCTCAAAGTTCTCCCATTTTGGCCCTTGTGTTTGGTTTTTCCTTGCCCCCCCCGTTTCCAATTTGTCAGGTGGAAACTGGGTTTGAAAAATGGTTGTGTTTTTCAATGGAGCCACAGGGGTCTGAGATGCAGTTTATCGTTGCTCGACTGACAATAGATACAACTGATCAATAATGCCAACAGGAGACATTATTAACATCTAATTAACAATGACGCCTCCTGAGTGATAACCACAGATAATTATTCGAGGAGTGTTTATCAGAGATAATGGTGAAATACGCGACTTAGGATGGAAGTATTTTCTTGGAAAGGGGAATCTGATTTGGCTCCGGCTGAGTGCAAAGCCTGCCACCACCTCTGAAGGCGACGGGCTGACTGGGTGACACAACGGCTGGATATAGCAAAGACGCTGCCAATTGGATTTTGGAAAAGTGAAACAAATAGCTGTGACCCCTCGCGAGTTCAACAGTAACTGAGTCAATTGACTAATTTGATCAGCGGGTACCTGAATGGATGGCACCTGGTTGCAAGACGGAATCCATTAAAGGGATTTATTCCTCCCTCCTGTGTGTGTGTGTGTGTGTGTGTGTGTGTGTGTGTGTGTGTGTGTGTGTGTGTGTTTGTGCGTGTGTTTGTGTGTGTGTGTAGCTATAAAAGCAAGCTTCGGACACGTTATAAAACACGCGTGTGTGTTGCTTGTGTGTCTGAAGACAGTCTGTGTTAAAGGTCCATCCCATAATTGCATTCTATATTCTCACACTCATTAGGCAGCCCTGGGTGGTAGGCTACTGTAAATAAGGCACGGAAGTGGGGAGAGGACAGAGAAGGAGTTAGGGAGAGGGGGGAGGGGGGGGGGAATCAATGTGACTGAGTGTTCTGTGTGCAGCCTATTATACCACTGGATTTACCTACAGTCCATCCCATTGAAGACTAGGGTGTGTGTGTGTGTGTTGAGGGGGGGGGGGGGCGGGCATGGCAAGAAGCAAAGCGCCTTGTTGACAAAAACCAACCAAATCTAAATCCCCCTCGCGTTTATACAGCCTGCCACAAACACATGGTTCGGATCACGTGGTGGCTGACATCTGCCCAGCAGCATCACAATGCCAGAGAGTTGACAGCTTGCATTGTCTCGGAGGCGATTATGTGGGATGCGAGGCTATTATGGGCACACACAAAAAACGGACTCCACGTAACTGGATTTGTAGAGTGGCGCTTTATATCTCACGGGGCTGGAACGGAGTTACATTCCTGACACCGATGGCACTTCACCTGCTCGTCCCCTACAGGCTGTAACTCATCTTTCCCAAACATCCCGGGGTGAGACAAGGGCTGCACAGTTATCTGTCTGCTCGCATCAACCCCTCTGTGTCTATAATCCCCGTCTCTGCCATCGATCCCCTCTCAAACAGAATCTCCAGAAAAAAAACACCGTGACGCATTCGCTTTATCAAGCTGTTTATAAATTAAGTACAGAGAAAGGGGAGCCTGCATGGGTGACCGCGCGCTCCGGTGCTCTGTGCGTCATGTCAGCGAAGGCGTTTAAGAAACGTTTAAGCTCTTTGCTCCAATCATGTAAATCATCCCCAGAAGAAGGATGTCATGCCACCGCCAAAATAAAGCTTACTTAATAATTCCATAGAGGAATAGAATATACAAGGATATGAAATCACCGAGCGATGTAAACTCATACAAGACGGGATATTATGTAATATTTAAAATATGGGGAACTCAGTCAGAACTGGTTTGAGAGATAAAAGTTTTAAACCTAAGTAAGTCAACTCTCATCCGAGCACGTCCCACCCCCCGTTTACTTCTCTGTCAGTCTTGCGGAAAATATAAGTTTGCCGCAGGGGAAAGAACATCGTCGGGGGAATAAAAAAAAAATCTTCCTCAACAAAATGAACGCAGTTCATAAAATGCACCCTTTTTGTTACTGCGATGTGTGGCAGCACGCAGCTGCCTGCTCGCGGGGAGGATGCTGCTGTGCAATCCGGAGGGAGACGAGGAGGAGGAGAGGAAAGTTAGAAGACGACTCTTACCTTATGATCGCTGTGTCGCCCTGGCGGATGGTGATGTTGTCGGTGGCCCGCTGCATATCCACACTCCGGACGGGGAATCCTGTGGGGATAAGACACAGCAGTCTGAAAAGGGAAGCCTGCAATTGCCTCCAACACGATTTGCGTCCGACTTGCATCTTAAAGTACAGGCGCGCGCTTTTCGAGAGCTATAGATCCAAGGGTGAAAAAAAGAGGGGAAGGAAGAGTAGTAGTTGTCCAGACTTCTCGGGAAAACGCGGGATGCCCTTAGGTCCAAAGCAGTGCGGAGGGGATAGGTGCTACGGGTTCCCTTGAACACTTTTGGGACGAAAACGCGCGAAGTCGTGCGGGGGTCCTCGCTCTATAGTCCACTGATGCGTAATGCTCTCTGCGTAAAGGGATGGCACAGCCAGCAACTGCGATGGTGAGAGGCAGGCTTCTTTTCAGAGTCTGCAAAAATCCCCCCTCCCATCACCACCACCCCCACCATCTCTCTCTCTCTCTCTCTCTCTCTCTCTCTCTCTCTCTCTCTCTCTCTCTCTCTCTCTCTCTCTCTCTCTCTCTCTCTCTCTCTCTCTCTCTCTCTCTCTCTCTCTCTCTCTCTCTCTCTCTCTCTCTGTCTCTCTCTCTCTCTCAGATTATCCAGCCGTCTGGCTGTGAATCTCCCCATATTGGTTGTCAGGACAACAGCACCACCTGAGGTCCCTTTCAGTAAGACAACTGAGTGAGGACAGGAATACTGCCGAATGGAGTAAAGAAAAAAGTTGGACATTTAAAAAAAAAAAAGGAATTCTGAAAAGCAGTAATAGACCCCTCTTGTATATTTGGACACAAACAAAAACAAAGTGGCCCGGGAGAATAATAATGCTGAAAACCAACAATCCTGAGCAGGTCCACAGGTGATAATCTCTACACATCTACCTCCCTGGAGGGAAAGCCAAACTGAAAGACCTTTTCTCAGTTCGGATTACCACAGCATTAGCGTTCGCATTGATCTTCAAACAAACTGTGTGCTCACAGGTATCCACTTATCTATAGAGCAGCGGCCCCCAAGCATTCTCACACCAAGCACCAAGCTATTACAATGAACAGATCTGTCATATTAATACAAAGAGCTGTACATTTTTTTTTATTGTTCTATGTAAAAATTATGTGATTTTCACATTTTAACCATCAATGACTCTTAGCGACACTTTTTTGGAAACGTTATATAAATGACAAATTCTATTCTGTACATTCTGACCATTTCCCATGCTTCCTCTCTACAGCTAAAATGAGTCAAGTGGAAAAGGAGAGAGGGGAAAAAAGAACAGATTCAAGAGTGCCAACCATGTACAGTGTGAAGTTCAGCTGTGAAAAGCTTAACCAGACATAATCACCTCTTGTCTAGACTGCCACGGCCTCCATGAGGCTGTAGCTCCGGAGGAAATGACATATCCATTTTAAACCAAAGCAAGGACACAGGTTCTGAAGGTGTGTGCTTTTTCCAATTCAACAGAAATGTGAACGCAAAATGAGCCTGTAAATTCACCACTTGCCAATCAAGTACCGGCTTAATAGGCCATGATCTAATGCTCATTCCACGATGTGCTTAATGAACTGCAGAGTAACAATTAAGGCAGTGCACTTAGCATTTTATTTGATTCAGAAAATACATTAATACTAATGAGAATCATTGTCATTCGTTGCACGGCACATTTTTTGTTTTGTCTTTGGACCTGTTCCTTAAATAGTTTCGGGACATAACGCTTTAATTCTAGTTCTCCAACTCTGCACGTGGATACAAGTACAGGAGACGGTCGGGATACCATACGACTTGAATGTAGAATGATTAAATATGATGTTAACGTTGGGCTAAGTTGCATGATCACACGAACGCCCCCCCCGCCGCTCTTATCTCTAAACATGATGCAATTGTTCTGGTGTACATACAGCGTGGAGTAATCCTGTTCTGAGCACCAGCAGCCTGATTGGACCAGTGTGAGGCGGTGTTGTTGAACCTTATTTCCAGCATCAGCCGATTTTAAGCACCAGATCAGAGCAAACCCCAGTTTAACAGCCGCCCCTCCAGCAGCCGTAGCCCACTGTGACATGTAGGCTTTTCAGCCAGATTAGAGAAAATGGAAGTGTGGAAGATGTACGCACCACTGAAAAAGGAATTACAGTGACATACTTGATATCTGGGAGTGTTAGGAGGCGTTAGTGCATTAGTTAAGGAGCACAGGAATGTTTTCAGGGAGGGATGCTTGCAGAGCTGCTCCCTACTTGGCCCCTTAATGATCAGTGTCTGTTGCCATTTCCTCAAAGCTTCTGGAGGTTTTAGCTATCTTGAAGATTGCACAGTTTATGGAAGAGCATATGCATTAAGACCACTTATAAAGGGACTTCAGGGCTCCGTAGAGGAGAGAAGAGGAGCTTCTCTGCATACAGATTTATACAGGAACGGCTCCCATGTGGCTCTTAGCAATATTTTTTTGTTGAAAACTCTCATAAGTCCATCAGTGATCTGACAAAGTGCCGTGCGTGTAATTAGTAGAAATCTTTCTTGTATGGCAGAAATGCAGGAGGGGAGGCCAGGAAGAGAGAAACACACACACACACACACACACACACACACACACACACACACACACACACACAGTGCGCTGGAAGACAGAGGGGTCATTGTCATGCTGGTGGGATGCTCTTGGTTGGTTACTGTCGTGGTTTAGACAGCGGAACCGGCCATACAGTATGCTGCTTGATATATTCTATGACGGATATCCTATGACGGGTACATGATGAAACAAGAACAGTGTAAGGACAATTAACTAAAGGACATGATCTATTATTCAACTCTGTGTAGTTCAACTTAAGACGTTGACAGCGAGGAATACCCCGGGAGGCGATTTTAATGAAACACACCAGAGACGAATGTAATAAAACTAGAAACCATGTCTCTGCTGCTTCACACGTGGCAACGATCACACTGCATCATAAATTATGCCAGCTAGAGGCTGGATTGGAACCTGCATATGTTTCTGATATTTGTTCGCAATAAGCGACTCTGTTTTTGACCCGAGGTCTGTGTCAAAGGGCAGCCACTTTAAAGTGATTTTATTAATACTTATTACGAGGTGCCCTGACTTTCTCTCCGTCTCATTAGTCATAATGACTCCGGCAGAGTGGGCCCCGCCAATCAAAGAGGAAGAACTCGGAGCAGCAGAAAGAAATGAAGACACATGACTCCGATGTAAACCCAAGTAAACCCACTCTTAAAAGTGAAGCCACATGCGCTGTTCCTATGACGTTAGTGCAGATTGTCAAGTGACGTCTCTCAACTCCACACCGCGCACACAGTGTGTAAGCTCTGCCCTCAGTGAAACACAGAGATCAGAGGAGACAGAAGAGAGAGGAGAGGAGAGGAGAGAGAGGAGAGGAGAGAGAGGAGAGAGGAGAGGAGAGAGAAGAGAGGAGAGAGGAGAGAAGAGGAGAGGAGAGAAGAGAGGAGAGAGGAGAGGAGACAGAAGAGAGAGGAGAGGAGAGGAGAGAAAAGAGAGGAGAGGAGAGAGAGGAGAGAGGAGAGGAGAGGAGAGAGAGGAGAGAGGAGAGGAGAGAGAAGAGAGGAGAGGAGAGAGAGGAGAGAGGAGAGGAGAGAGAAGAGAGAGAAGAGAGAGAGAAGAGAGAGAGAGGAGAGGAGAAACGAGAAACGAGCACAACAGTAAATTAATATACAATAAAAACTTCAGAAAGACACCGAGCTGAATTGGAACAAAATGCCCGTTAATGTTCGGTCACTGTATCGATGCAGGAACTTTCACGTCCACATCACGATGCATCTTAGAAGCAAGAAAATGTTGATCATTATATTTTAAAATTGATCTAACGCAATCTCCCAACTAAAGTGCAATACTAAAATACTGGACCACACTGCAGTTCTGTTAAAGAATAACAACACTGACACATTCCTACTGACAGGTGAAGTGGTGTTGCATTTGTCACATAGTGACTGGTCCATGGTGCCTACATCTACAGTACCAGCATGCATTGCAAGATATGTGGTTCATAAAGGGAAACAAACCTTCAAGGTGAAATATTGTTGCTTGTTTTGACAAGTGTACAAACAAAGATATATGCGTGCAGTTACAAATAGATGTAAAACAAAGAGTTGCTGTTTCCATGCAGCTGTGAGGAAGCGGGAACTTGCTACTTGTCACTTATATCAGCTGTAACCACAGAACATGATATATTGAGATCTATTGGCATCGCTGGCCAAGTGAAATACAAAATGTTAGGTTTCAGAAACACTATTTTTTGCCTTTTTGTGGTTTGTATTTTCTTTTGGCTCATCTTTGTGAATAAAAAAACGAGGTAATAATATTAAATATGTGTTTTCACACACTGTTAAGATGCTGTCAGAGATCACACCGAGTTACAGTATCTCAAAGTCTGTCCCCTTAATATTGTCCACAGATGGAAGTCAAAGGAGGAGCAGACATAGAAGAGAAGAAAGACTGAATCATCAACACTCTAATCGGTCTAATCATGCACAAAAACAAACATGTCACATGATGTGATTGACCTATTGTTTTATTTGGGATAATTAGCAACGTTGCTGTGCGAAAATCTCAACACGTTTGGCTGCTCGCTGTGCGCGTACTGCTGCCTCGAAGCCCAATGTTTCACCTCATTATGGTGGCAAACCCGACATGTTGCGAGCGTGCAGCGGATTGTGCCAGCGTGCAAAAGGTCAACAGCAAACCTCGAAGCAGCAACAAGGGAAAGTGGAGCACAACCTTCCAGCTGCCCGGCCACAGCATTAGCAGCTCGTCTGACTCACTTTGGTACACTTCCCCGTTGATGGCCACGGGCTCATACAGTATGCTTTCCACTCAGACAACATGTTATAAAATGGACATTCATCAATAAAGCCCTCTGTGGGTATATCTGTTGAGAAGTAATTTTGGCTGACTGAAGTAAGGTTTTCCTCTCCTTTAGCTGACTGAGCTGCAGTCCCCCAGTAGTTTAGAAAACATTCACCCTGTTCTGCCCAAAAACCTCTCTCTCTCTAAATATATCAGTATATATATATATATATATATTTTTTTTTTTTACCACTTTAATCTCAGAGAATATCCAAGTTTCTTCTCATGAATTTAAAACTTTAATTATTGGAAGTTGTGATTTGTTTCTCCGAACATCACCCCCCTCCCTTGGCTCTGTAATATTTATATATATTTGACCTAAAATGGCCTGAATACGCTACCGTAAGTACCAGTTTATGTCAGTGGACGGTGAAAGTAAACTTCTATAGCTGGAAACATTTGCACACATTGAAAAAAAAATAAAAAATCTATTTTTGGTTCATTTTTTTTCTTGTCAGTCATTTTCACTGTCACTAAGGAAGTGTTGCTTGTTTTGTGTTTCTAAATATCGTGCGCCACTTTGGATTTTGTTTTCGCCGCCTTTGGGTCCCGGATCAATATTTGCCGATGAAACACAAACACCAGAAAAGTTTGAACAAGAGGCGGATCTATAATGGGATTCTGATTCTTCATCCACCTCCATTGAGCACTATCCACCATCTGCATGAAAACAAATGGCACTCTGTACCGTGGTGAGCTTGGGAGATCAATGAGCAGGCTCGGCCCCGGATCCAGAGGTTATTTTTTCTTTTCCAAGCCAAATATGCTCTGCGTCAAACAAGAGTAGGCTGCATTAGCAACCCCCCAACAAACACACACACACACACACACACACACACACACACACACACACACACACAGGCAAGCGCACACTTGTGATAGAGTATGTACATGTGTGTGCATGTATGGGACAAATACACTGAGCCAAGAGATGAAAAGAGAGAATGAGTTTTCTTCTCTTTATAAAAAAAATGGAGTGCATGCATAATTTGGCCTGGCATTCTTATCAAAACCTGGGTCTTGGCAGCAAAGTGCACAATACACAGGGAAAAGGATACCCAGCAACATACTCAGCAGTATACTGTATCATCCTCAACACACAAACAAACACACACATGCACACACCTTGGCCTGAAGCCTCTTGCTCCCCTTCCGTCTTTCTCTCTGTCAGCAGAAAAATAAAATAACGCAAAACTTTGGCACAAAGCTTAGTACATTGTAGACAACGTGCTCATGTGACAGTTTAGAGAGAAATCATTGAGAACACGGCAGTGCATTTTAGTTTGTATTCAATTCAACAATTTCTTTTTTTTTTTACTAAAAGCACCAACTTTCCAGCACACCAGCTGATGAATGTATTCTGCCTGGCAGGTGAATTCTGCACTTGTACTAATGTGTTGGCAAAACATGAGCGTCACAAATGATCACCTATGGGTTTATTATGAAAAAAACTGTTAAAAGAAATCTCTGCTTTTTGTTAGATTAACATCAGAGCAATGTGTTCTGCATTCCCAAAGAAGCCTGCTTATACTTGCGTAACGCCTGCAGAAGCTGCCAACACAAACCTGCATGAGGCAACACACACAAAACACACTTAAAAGGACACATTGAGCTTGAAAGAGGCACTCCACAAGCCACCTTTCAGGGCTGCTTTGCATAAACGCCGAACATTGACAAAGTTTAAGCTGGCCTGTGAGTGGCTCTGTGTGTGAGCAGATGTCTAATTGAACTGCAGCTCTGATGTGGTTTTCTTTGTGCAGACCTGTGTGCTGGTGTTTGTGTGCAAGAGATGTTAGATAGTGTTCTGTGTTTTCCCGAGATCCATAGGGCAACTTATACCTGTACTACCTAATGTGATCATATCTCAGAAGTTGTTTTCTCTTACGATTGTATGTTCTGTGAGATAAACATAGTAACATCCGTGTGTGTGTGTGTGTGTGTGTGTGTGTGTGTGTATGTTTGTGCATGTGGTGTTTGGACGATCTCTCGCAAACAGCATGTGTTTTAAGTTTTCTATTTGGTTTTCCTCTTTGCCTCAAACTTTCCATCAATATGTGCTTTGCCAAAAGCTGTTATGGTCCCTAGCCTAACATGTCACGCTGCCTCACAAACAGCAAGGACCACTGATTCGGATCTGCAGAGGTAAAATCAAACATTTCCTTAATGAGTGTGAGCATTTTTCTTCCCGTGGAATGGGACTTTTTTTTGTGTGTCTGGTGTTTTTAAGACGAGCGAGGCCCTCAATAATATGTGCTTAGTCTAAGTGATCCAGCCAAGGTGTAATTGCACACAACTCTCTGAACAACTACTCTAAAGGTACATTGAGCAGCATGGGGCATCATGCACGTTTTAGTTTGTTTCCTGGTTCCTTCACACCGAGCGATAGCTTCTGACTTTGAGAAGAAATACAAAATGGTCCGCAAAATCCCTGAATATGATTCCACTTCAGCACATGCTACACATTCAGAGTGCCTACAGTCTCTAGTATTAATACGCACTGTAAGTGTAAGTCAAAAACTATTAGCAGAAATCATCCTTTGATGTGAAAGGTATTTGTATATCAGCCTCTGGCGGTGTTATCACTCCTTAGCTCCCACGATACATGCCATGACAAAAGGGGGATAAATTGCATCTATGGATCAACTGGCAACACAAATGCCCCAGCGCTCCGTGGTTAGGAAAGCCAATCCCACCGTGAGTCACACCACATCTATACGTTGCCAAACATTTGACCTCCTTGATCTCCTCAATGTTCTTGCAAACGGATTGCTCTGAGTTGGCCCCCAAGGTCCCCCCCGCCCCCCCCTCTCTTGCTATTCAGTTCTATTAGAGAGAGTTCAGGCATAGAGAGGCCATGCTGAAGAGGATTGGTTTAGCTGCAGCAGTAATGTTCAAGGTGAAAACCTGCGGGGTAACAAGATGAATTCCTCGTGCAGTCTGACGGATGGAAGGAGCTCATATGAGTCTGTGGGAGAGTGAGTCCATACAAACCATCACGTACCCACTCTTCACTGAAGTTGTTGTTTGTCTGTGTAACTCATCTGCTGAACTATGGGATGCCTTTCAAGAAATAACGGATGATAAATTAAGACTTTCAGAGCGTGCGCACACACCAAATGACTGAGGACTGTCTACATAAATTAAGAGCAAAGGTGTGAAATTGCCTCGTTCATGCACAGATTTATTCTTTTTAATTACATTTTGTAAACTTCAAGGGAGATTTTAGGGATTTTGGCAAGTTAGGCTGAGATACTTGATGGTAGTAATACTGACACATAAACTACAGAAGCCTTTGACAGAGTTATCCCACTGAGATGACTGCTAGTTGGACAGAGATGAACAGCAGTAAATGTTTCACTCCACCAAAGCTGCACAGTCTTTTAAATGTGATTTTTTTGCAAGAAATTCAAAATGGCAGACAAACCAGATGAACTTTGCTTCAACGCCAACATTGTGAAGTGCATTATATGTGACCACATTGTGGCGCTATGATAAAGTAAAGATCTGTTCTTCCTTGGCTTATTATTTTATTAGTATATAATATCCAGCCTGCAAAATATTTGTATTTTTTACATAATGGGTCATTTTTATGTTTTACTTTAACAGTGGAACTCACAGACAAACAAGACCTTCAACACAAAACCTCTTCGGCAGAGTTAAACATCTACAACATCGCAGTGTTTCTGTAATACTTGACTCTCAGACCTCATTGCATAATGAAAAACAATCTCACAGTTGCATATTTGGCAGCTGCAATTTCAGATGGTGATGTTTAACATCTTCATCTTCCATCGCTGAGTGTCATTTACAGTATACTGCACAACCCTTGCTGTCAAGCAGCAGAATATAAAATGGATTTCTAACAGATTGCATCGTCCAGCTGTTTTTACTCGGAGTCTAAATTAAATACAGACAAACATGTGAAACAAAAGCGCTGCAAAGCATCGAAAGAAACCAGCAGCCTGACGCACAGTAAACCCTCTAATGTTCCTTGGGAACTCCATGTTTGCTAATTTATACAGCACATCTTACAAAATTATACTTTCCTCTTGCAGGTCTGTGTATCGATCTTGCAGCAGCCAGAGGCGCAGCTTTGAATATGCAACGGATATGAATCTTATAGCTTATCAGCTCCTTTAAAGTGGGTGTAAGTACAAGTAGGTCAAAAAACCTGCCTAAATTCAACATCTGATATGTTGTTTTTATTTAGCCTGCACACTGTCGTCATTCACTGATAACGACGTCTACGGCTAGAAACAGTAATGTAAAACATTTAATAATTCATTTAAAATCAATAACACCTGCTGTGTGGCAAAGATAAACGTGCAAACACAGCCAGCACGTTCTTACAGCACTGTTATTTCTGGCCAAGTCGTTACAGCGCAGCGGCACCATTAGAAGCTAAAAGGCTAACTCAAATTGCATGCGATTGGCAACTGGAAAGGCTGAGAGTCGTTGCTAAGCAGGATTTAACCCATGAGTAAGTGGTTAAAATTGCTGACAACCCACACAAGAATTTCTCTGTAAGCTTAACCAAAACCACAGATGTGAACGGGCCCTCAGGAAGTGAATAAACACGTGCACATACATGCTACAAATCCAAATTGTTCTTCTCCAAAGCAGTGTGGTGTGCCTCCTATCTCTCCACCCCCACTCAAGTTTAGCTGCCTCCTCTTTTCTCTCTCGCTGCCTCCGTGTTTCTCACTCCCGGAGATGAATAATGTAGACCCCCCTCATTGTTTTGTATGAACAGAGCGATTCCCTGGATGTGATTCTCTCTGAGGACTGGAGACCCACAGGCCTATCTCCAGGCCCTCCCCTTTAATCTGCATTCTCCCTCTGTTCTGTTAATTAGGAGGCCATGGACAAGAAGGCACAGTAATTGTGGGCTGTTGTTGCAGATTTCGCACTTTATTCCTCCCCTGTGACGCATCCTTATCTCCTTCCTCCTCACACTTTTCTCCCCAAGTCATATTTCTTTTCATCTTTTCATCTTTGTCATCTTCGTCTCCCCCCCCTTCCACGCTCATCGTCTTCATCATCACCATAAACACATGTTTTCATCTGCATAGTTTACCGTCAGAAACAGAAGCAATGAAGGGAGGCTAAAGGGTAACGAAAATAATTAAGGGAGAAGTCATTGCCCCAAGCCACAAAAGTCAATAACAACCCAACATAAAACCTTGAATGGCTCATTGCTTATTAGGTGGTAAAGGGAAACTACAGGGGCTTCATTTCTGGGGATAATAGCCTTATTTCATATCTAGTAATATCGACTAAACTAGAATGTTCTCTCTAAACCTCCCCTGACGGAAATGTATCTCTCTCTCTCTCTCCCTGGTGAACTGCAGGGTAAATGTGTAAAGCAAAGGGATGACAAGCCGGCGGCCTCTGGGCACAGCACCACACAGCACCCAAGGGATCGTCACCACCTCTTCATATATCAGCGATAACACAGCGTTACATTCCAAGACGCTGAAACAGTACTCTCTTCTGTGTTTCAGGCCTCAGGCAACATCGAGGTAATCCTCTCACATCAACCAACTTACTGTACCATGCAAACATCCTTATGTGTTCAGATATCTAACTGCACTGCATAACCCCCCCCCCAGCCCACTTATTCACTTCAATAAGACCACTGCGTTGGCGCAGCCAAATCTATGCAAGCGCACACTCTTGGTTAATTAATATGCACCATTCCAGAAATTTGGGTGATATTAATTTGGTATTTAGGTGTGTTTCGTGTATTATTTGAGGATCGTCACAGGCTCCTTATCAGACTGCACACACAATGTTCTCTTCTGCCACCATTTCTTCAGAGGAGTGGAAGTTGCAATGGAAGTGTTAGTAACACGCTTTATGTGCCTCATGACTACTTCACAACGGCCTTTTCCATTAAACTTTGTTGCATTTCACTTTAATCCATATACCAAGCTTTTCACCTCAACCAAACGTAAAAACATTATTGTGACTATTTCAGCCTTAGTTTGCACAAATGTAAGTCTAAATGCCAGGTGAAGTAATCTACATTTACATTATTTATGATACATTAACAACATGTTTAATAGTGAAGTGTTTGTTGTTTTACAAAAAGGTCATTTTGCTCCACACAGTTACGAATGCGGTCAAAAGTATTAGTAAGCAAAAGTCTCAAATATTTTCTTGCAGTAATGAACTTTCCATTATCTGCTGCATGCCATCCGGTCTGCTGAGAACATGGCATAGATTTAATGAATTCAAAGCATGTCGTTTATCATCACTCCTTTATTTGTTAGCATTCAATATCCCCATTGATTCCCTGTTTGGTATACAGTATGCTCACTTCAAACAGACCACTGCTACATGAAAAGCTTATAAAACCAAACGCATCAGTTGTGACCTCTTCAAAAGAAAAGTGAGTAGTTGAGGCCCATTGCCATGTTTCAGATATCTGAGTTGTTAGTAGTTCCATCAAGAGATGGAAGCCCTCTAGACTTACCTCATTGTTTCATTTCAAAGGCCCGGTGACATAAAGGTTCACCATATTTCACAACAAATAAAGACTTGTTCAAGGTATGAATAATGAATGCAGATTTATGTATGAGAACTTATTTTGCTCTCCCATTAATCATCTCACTGCCCCCTTTAGAGGGTCAGGAAACCTTGTTTGGGAATCAGTGGACCAAACTACCAAACTGTGTTTAAAGTAGTTCCACTTCGAGCAGCTTGAACAGTGAAATTCTGCTCATACATTGATGTATAAGTATTAATCTAATAACGTCATATATTATATCAGTAACAGGGGCCGTTTCTCTGTCAAATGAGTACTCTTATATTATAGCTATTGATATTTTAAGTAAAGGTGGCTGATGATACTTATATGCGTTTACCTCAGGTGGTTGTAATGGAGTATTTTTACATTGTTGCATTGGTACTTTCACTGACAGGTGCAGTCAGCGATTCTAATCCAATACACTTTTTGTCAAATTTATCGAATATCTACAGGTGATCTGCTAGTTGTCTGTTCTGTGTGTGCACTGAAAAAATAAATACACTGTCTGTATATAAAAAACATATGTGACTCGAACCAAGCCGCACAACAGGGGCGTTCATGCTTGTGTACAGGACAGAGGAAAGCCCATGGATGTAGAACGAGTAAGGCAGTTAAAGCGAGAGGGAAGGTAAATCGGAAAGTATTTGTTTAGGTCTTGAGTTAAAATATCAACAATCTCTCTCCAGAATCGCTGACTCAACCTTTAAGTAAACGATTTGAGTACTTCTTCCACCACTGCTCTCACCACACAGGGCCCCAAGGCTCCGGGTCTCCCTGCTTCTCTGCTCTGTTTACACTACATGATGTTCAACCATTTAGAACTATATCTCACAAAATGTTCTTTACCATTTTTGAGACATCAGAAGCAGGTCTGCTCCCTTTGTTGACAACTCGAGATACCCCACTACCTTAACCTGATCTTAAACAGCGCAACTTACTACATGTAGAACTTTAAAGGAGCTGTAATAAACATTCTGAATATTAATAATACAGCAGCAAACCAATGTTATCCACGCAAAGATATAGCGGAGTAATGTCTACCTGAGCAGAGAATGAAGTCACTCGCCCTCGATGTGCGTTGCAACCAGAGCTTCTCCTGGCTTTGCTGACATAGCCGGGCCGGCCATGCATGCTTTCAGTGCATGTTAGTGCATGTGAGCGTGCTACACTGGTTAGCTCACAGCTTTCGCTCTGCACTGCACTCACACTGCGGTTACAGCTGATAATGACATTCCCACCGACAGTATCTTTGCGGAAGCGTATCATCAATGCAATAATCAGATGGTTGACTTCCTCCTGGTCAGAGGTACAAGGAATTGATCAGAATTAGGAGGCAATGCAAAGCTGATTGAAACTTGATTTGACGACCTGATTCCTTTGTGTGTTGAACTTCCATGTTGAATGAAATATGACTTATTGATCATTTGAATGTGATTTCACAAAAAAACGGGACAATGATGAGAAAGCAAGGAGACCATATGCTGTGGTCCAAATGAAATGATCTATTGTCATAAGGCTGGAGAAGGTTTGTCGCCATGTAGGATTTGATGTGCTAAAGACAGATATTGAGGTCAGCTATTATGATGTAATGACACCTTTTCCACTGGTAATGGAGGGTGGGGGGGTATATGCTGCCCTCATTTTTCAAAGTCTTATCTTTGTCCCCTTCACATTTACAGCCGCCAAAATCCAGATGGGAGAAGCTCTGACTTGATCAAAACGTAAACATGGCCATCTGAGTCTCCTTCAGCTATTACTGTGCTCTCAAAGCATTTAAGCTTGACAAGCAGTAGCGGGGGATCGGCAGACTTTTTACTGGATTTGGCCTCTCAGGCAACATACGTACAGGCTGCCCTACCTTCTTGGTGGAGGTTGTTGGGGCTGTATGCAAACACTGCTCATCAATGAGAGATATGCTCTTAAAGATGGAGATAAAACATGTTTTATTGAGCATATTGTTGTTATTGGAAATGGTAGTTTGACATTTTTGCCCAAACTACTTTTAGATATTAACATTACTTATCAAAATGTATCGGGTCTCTTGCGAGGGAATTATAGATAATTATTGTTCTTACAATGCAATGTAAAACGAGAGGTTGTGCTTTTGAGTTATGTTACCTAACGGTTGCATATAAATGGAGAAAAGTAAAGGACCAGGTATAGAGCCTTGGGGAACCCCACATGAAATGCAATGTTATCTAAAAGAAGCAGACTGAACATCATGTCTTTATTACTGTTGCTTATAATCTAAGTTTTTTTTTTATAGCTATTATGTTAAAGAATCACTGAAAATAAGAATATTAGCAAAATGCACAATATGAAATAACGTTATCCAATGTCACCAAAACTCACTGTCTCACCATGGCGGTCAGGCTTACGAGTTGCCCTTAGTTCATCTCATAAGCCTGACCGCAGTGACCCATTAACTGCTCACATTTGGAACAACAGATGAAAACAAAGGCAGATTTAGATCGGTAGTGTGGAATATAATTCCACCTGCACAGGCTTTGGTAGACACTGCTTATCAATGAAGACAAAAAAACAACAAACAAAAACTGAAAAGATAAGAGCAGACTGCAGTATAGCTCCTGTGTGTTATTACAAAGCACAATGGCTTTGCCAGGTACACTGTAATTGAAAAGATTAAATGAAACAGTGCAGTCCTCTCCAAATCCCTCTGAAGGCATCTTTCTCATTTATTTTTCTATCGTCTTCAAAAAATAAGTGTAGCACAAGTGCGCTAAGATAGGGAAACATGTTTAATGGTTTACAGTCATTCAACACAGATGTTCACATTTGCGGTGAGTGTTTCCTGACTTTTAAAAGGGTTGTAGCTTCTCTCGCTGCGATGATAACCTTTGCAGGGAGCTGCTGCTGAGAAGGCGGGAAGGAGGGATGGATAGAAGGAGAGAAGAGGTGTAGAGGAAACTGGGGAAGGTCAGGAGGGAGTGGAGGTGACCTGATTCACACAGACACACACACACACTCACAGGAGCATTCACACCAACTATAATCCATCACTGCATTGCTCGTCATTGCTGGACCTGCCATAATGACCCAGAGCCGTCTGTGATGGTAGAAGCCAGAGGTGAGACACACACATACGCAACCATCCTTGGGTTGCAGAGCAGCATTGCAGGTCCATCTGCTGCTGCACTAGCTCTAGTTAGACAGTTGGCAAAGGGCATGGACGGCCTGCTGATGCTTACAGGTTTACACTTTAGTCCAAAACTTTACCTCCAGCAAATCTGCACTGACGACGACGGTGAATCGCCTCAATTTCAGCAGCTTTAGGTAAAGGAGACGAAACAAAACGAAACAAAAAAAAACAAAAAAAAACATTTTCATGAGCTCTTGACACCTGACTGTACTGATGCAAGTACACTGTAACTGAGCGCTGGATTGAGTTGTGCTTGACAGCATCTGTCCAAAAATGCAGGTCTACTTACAACTGACAGCTACGAAGAATTTTAAATCAAAATAAACTCATCTAAATCACAAAGTGGTGATGCAACAGAGATCAAGATTCCGTCATCCCAAATGGAGAGAAAAGCAGATCTGCCCTGTTCGGCAAAATCGAAATTGTTGTGTCAGGTGAAATCAATGGCAGGAAAAGCGACCGCTCCTGTGCACAAGCAAGCCAGTACTCTGTCTGGAGAAGGCTGTAAGTACAGTATTAGTGACGGCTGAACCTATTCACCACTTAAAGAAGGACATTTAACTACTAATATGACATCATACACACTGTAGTCCCCATGTATTAGGGTAGTGATATGTTTCTCATTAAACAGCTTCACTGCAGCACAAAGGATGAATCATTTTAAGGTTTTAGTGCTGACTTTCAGCTTTACGGCGGTTTGGAGGTGTTTTGCATCCGTTGTGGGTGAAGAATGTAGGGCTCATCGCCATTTGCAGCCTTGGGTGGTTTGCATAAAAGGGGCTACATTTTTACACGGTTCATCGGACGCGGATGCAAAACACCCACAAACTAAACCTTTCCAGTCAGCACTTTCATCTCATAGTTTTTTTGTTTTCGTTGCAATTCAAATTTGCTGGAGTACAGAAAGCAAGACTGTCCTCACACTTTCTGCCTGCACTGTATTTTCTGTGAAGACTCTTCCAACTCCCTAACAAGTGTTAATAAGATGGCAGCATGATAGTGTGTGTAACAGCGCCCTGTGTTAGTGAACAGTGCAGTGGGAACAGTTTTGTTCATTCTGTCTCTGTTGCACATCACTCTGGATGGAAACCAAATTCATTTTCAAAGCTGCATCTCTGTAAAATCATGATTATTTTCACATTTTCAATAAACATGCTGTTTATCTCTTGGGTTGTACTAATGGGAGGTCCAAACATAACTGCACACACGTTCACTCTTTGAAGATGGCAATTAGAGAAGCAGAAAGTCAGGGCAAAAATGAAAATAATTGGGATGAATAAGACATTTGCAAATCTGTCATGATCTATGCATGATTTGATCGATTCATTTTTTTTATTCAAGTGTCCTGATCCAAGCCAATACAGGCTTTCAAGTTACCTGCCTCCTGTGTCGGACTGACTTCCTGCCATTGTGTCCCCCCTCCTTTTTTTCTGTATATCACCTGTGTGGTATTAGCCTAGCCAGCCTTGCTCTGTTCCCTTAGTTTCTTCCACCAATCAGCTTGCTGCCTGCCCTAATGTCCACCCACCTGTGTCTTGTTGTCCGATTAGTTTCGTGTGTATTTATACTCCTTTGTTTTCTCTGTCGGTTGTCAGTTCTTCTTTCGTTGCTCCGTTGGTGCTCAGAGCTCCTGTTACCTGCTTGCTACCTGCCTGCCATCTAGAATGTCATTCTTTAAGTGTCATTCTTTAAATGTCATTTACTCTCCTCAAACGCGTCGGCTGGATTTTGTTTGTATGAAAAAAAAAAGACTTGCACCATATTGATTTTTTAATCTACAGTCTATTCAGCACTTTCATTAACTGCAATTCAACCTCTGCACTTTCAGTACGTCTCTACCCTGCTTGAAACAAAAGCTTCAGCATCCATAACTGAACGCACGCGCACACGCACACAGGACCCTGATGCTGTTGTTTCTGTCTTGAGATTGATGCAATTAATATTTCATGATTCCATCAGGGTCACCCAGAATTCAAGCAAACAGAGAGCTCAGACTTCTATTGACAAGGACGTTTCGGATGCAGAGTTTTAGATGAGAACATCTGATTTGTTGGCAGAAAACTCTAGCAAAATATTTGAGTTGACAGGTGCATCACAAGCATCACAACTATGTCTTTACTGGATTCTGTCAGCAACAACAATTCTTAAAAGTGGAAAATGTCCCTGAAGATTGATATTTTATCAGATACTCAACTTTGGTTGCCATCAAAATGCAGTAAAACTACTGTGAATGTTACCGGCTGCTGTCCTCAAAAACGAACAACCTAACTTTTCAGGGCCATCACTCATGCCTCGAGTCTTGAGGCAATGGGTATTTGTTTCAAACGAAAAGTGCAGTCAAAAATAGTTTAGTGTAGTTGAAAATTGTGCAGCTATATGCAAACTCCTTGCTGTAGGTTCATTCTCTCAGACAGACCATATAATCTCAGATGCCTCAGCCTGTTTTGACAAGACTGAGGACGACAGCGAGGGGACAAGAGAAAAGGTGGCGCTGAGCTTCTGTGGTGTAGTAGTGCATGCGTTGCTGCTGAGCACTTTGCCCAGAGGGCAGGTGCACAGTGGGAGGAAGAGGAACGGCACAGCTGATGGACTGTAACTACTTTAAGATTAATAATATAGAAGTAGTGCTCCGATGCCCCTGGCCAGCTGCCAAACTACAGTAAGCGACTGCGTATCATCCACTGACTCTAATGTTTGAACAGAAGAGGTTGAACTGAATTACAGTAATCTCGCTAATACCATATTGATTCTACCTCAAAACTCTGAGACCACTGAAAGGTATCAGAACACGTCCTGATTGCACAACACCTTTTCACAGAGTGACTACAACTCAGTGATTTCAATGACTGTAGCAGCCATTGCCACACGGTTAGGTCCCTCAACGTGACACTGTGTTGCGCAATAGGCACCTCGAGAAGTAAAAACAACTCTTAATCAGTCGTGGTTAATTCAAAACCGGAGGAGCAAAACAATGGCGCGTGAAACCAAGATATTTGTCACAGTGTTGTGTTTCTATCTTTTCATTGATACCATTTGCACCATTTCCCCCGAGCATTATAATCTTAGTGGAACAATGCTCTATCTGAACATGCACTGCACTTGTCCTTTATATACAAACAGTACACAATGCTGCAGCCTGTTATCTGTGCAAATTCAAAATGCTTAAAAAAAACTCTGTACATGAAATTCAAACATACACATATTTCTTTGAAATACTCTTTGGAGTGCTTTTATGTGGAAGTGTCTGTTTTCGGCTGTTTCTTTATGTCCTCCTATTACATCGCACAGCAACAGAGTTTGGCCCCAATAAGCCAGTTTTCCAATGTGCAAAGTGTGAAACCGTCCTGAGAGTTAGAGATGTCATGTTTCGCCCGTATTCACGGAGGAATAATTATAAAGCCGGCTGACTCTGATTGTTCAGTGCTGACTGTCTGTCAGTCTCACAGAGGAAAGATAGGCGGGTCTTCAAAAAAAAAAACGTTTTGAGGACAAAAGGAATAGATCAAACATACAAAGCCAGCAATAACTGAAATGCATTCATATTCCACATGTCATTATCAGCACAATTGGAAGTGTAAAAAAAGAAGAGGAAAAGAGAGAGATCTTAAAAAACGTGATGGGGAACATTTTGAACTGCCATTATACTCAATGAGAGCTGGAGAGGATTTCTTTGACTTCACAATGCAAATAATGAAACACTGTGGATGAATATACCACACTAATGCATTTCTCCTTATAAGCCAGTCAGTCTATTCAAAGGGAATATTAAATTCCCTTCAGATATATTCACACAATTTATCAGGATGTTTCAAGAATGGACACTTTGTTGCTCCAGAGGTCAATTTTTGCTTTATTTATTAACGGTTCCAGTCTCTTATCAAATATCAAACACTGTACAGTCTGCGTTATTTTCTCTCACGGTGGAATAATTGATCTGAAAATGGGAACTTAAGAAAATCTAACCAGTTTAAGAACAAGCCAAGAATGGTTCATTTCGTGAGGATCAAGCTCTGAGGTTTGCTGCTGACAATGCAGTCTCCAACATGAATTCACAATAATCCATATTGGTCCTGTTTTAAACAAAGCAAAAAATAGTTAGAGGTACCGTCTGTGCTTTTAACCGCATCCTCAGCCTTGTTCTCTATTTCTTTGTCATTTTGATAATTCTCTGGCTGTCTCTAATCAAAATGACAGGGCTCAGGCAATAGACGGAAAATGAAAATGAACGTCTCACACTTCAACTTTACTGTAACACCATAAAACAGACTGTTCTACATCTGAACAATCAGTATTGGTTTGTTAAAAAAGAATGATATTGTTAGACTGTAAAAGACATAAACTTTGATATTCTAAAGGGATTAGCGTTGATATGTCACAAAAGACCTGAAAACAAGCCAAATCTTCGTATCTATTTTTATATCAGTGACATTTTTGAAGCATTGCCAAGAGTCCTCTTAAGTCTTTATATTTTTCCCATGGGGTGGGAGGCAGGATGTCTTGTGAAGCACATTCTTTCCACAGATAAGACAAATTATGACACGCAGCTCAAAAACAGAAGGATTTTTTAAAAGCGTGACACGGAACTGTCAAGCTCTCAAGTCAAAAGGAGGTCTTGAGATGGAAAAAAAAATAAAAAAATCTCTCCGTACAACCACAAAGACTTTTAACTGAGACATGATAATGATCCGCGATGCTGTAAAGTAATAGTACCATTGTTAAATATAAGACATTCTACACTTCTCAATCGTTGAATTCGCTGATGATGCATTTCAATTCAAGACACTCTTTTGATTAATTCACTCACTGTAAAACCAACAAACAATCCTTGCTGTTGAAGAGTAAAGCCATCTACCATCAGTGCATTTTGTACTCTGCTTCACTGCGATTAGCACATCTTCCAGTGTGGTGATCCATTAGATGCTGGGTATGTGCTCTTTTGATGGCCGACTGACTGATTGCTTTTCTTCTGCAGAGCTGCGAGTTTGCTCAGAATTGGCTCATAGTAAAAAACAAATATATCCTTAATAAAAACCCAAAGATGGATTTGCAACAGTCCCACGTTATTGGGCATTTGGCTCTGGTGAAACACTTAATGCAATCTACTTCCCACTTGGTGGATGTATTGCTAGGGACCCTATGGAGCGCTTTTTAATAATTTGGTGGAATTTGGCTCGTGGCACGTTCAATAATAATACACTTTGAATAAACAAGCACATAGTGGAGCTTCAGGGCTCAGCACAATGTGGTCTGCAGCGGGCAGAAGGTGCCTGGCTCATTGAGCGCAGTTCACTTCAGCTGCTGGATGATGGATACAACCCGCTGAAGCTGGATTCTAGATAATGTTACCTCCAAACTTTTCCTCCCTTCCTTGGAGTCAGCGGGCAGGAGCAGACAGCCTACAGGAACAGCGCCACTCGGCCATTGCAACTCAAATTGTGTAGGTTTTTGCCATACTAATTTATCACATTCATAACATTGCCGCAGGCAAAACAACTTTGCTAAGCCGGGACCGAGCGCCTGTGCATGCCAGTGTCTATGAGTCCCTCGGCTGTCTTCAAAATATTAAGTATAATTTTACTAGCAGACTGTTGGTTATTTCACTGAAATATACAAAGCAGTGGCGGGTTTCTTTTCAAGGCCGCCTGGAGCACCTCTCACATCGCCGAAAAGAATCGCAGAATCGCATTTCCAAACAGGTGATTTTGGGATAAACTGACCACATAATTGGAATCTAAATGGTTAATTTCTCACATTAGCTTTTATTAGCAATACACAAGACTTTATTTCTGAAGTACAAACTATTTGATTAACTATTAATCGTAAAACTATTATTACAGCACAGTACATACATTCAAATGAGGAGAAACGTATAACTAAACATAACTTAACTAATAACTAAACATATGTAGTGATTTCCCGTTTGTGCCACTTTGGATTCAATCCAATAAACAAATGATCAAAACAGGACATAATGTGTAAATTGGTGAGTTTTAGCAATAAGTGGGAGGTAGGTGGACATTGTTGTTGTCGGAATGAGCAAGGCTAGCTGTTCCCCCTTGCTTTCAGTCTTTGTGCTAAGCTAACCCAACGAGCCACTGGTGGTCGCTGGACCATACAGACGTAAGAGTCGTATCCATCTTCTCATCTAAGTCTATGTCAGAACGCGAACAAGCATCATTTCTCAAAATGGCTATTTTCTTTTATCTAATTCCACCTTTTTCTAACTGTATTTATTTTGTATTTCTGATACTTGTTTTTATGTATTTATATCTAGTCTAATATCTATATATATATATATATATGTCAACATGATTTTGCCACTATCAACTTATTGCTTGTATTGTCCTATTTTGTATCTCTTCTTTCTGGATTTCATATGTAAATGTTTCGGCTTCTTGTGTTGGGTTTTTAAATACCTTTGTGTTTGAAGTACCTGTTGATTTATTTCTGTTGTGAAGCACTTTGAGCATACTGTTGTGTTGTAAAAGGCACTATATAAATAAAGTGGATGATTATATTATTAATACATATGCATGCATGGAGGAAAACAAGAATCTCCATGTGAGCTGAAACAGCTAAAATGCACGTCCTCCAAGAGATGAAATTATCTACTAACTCGACTAACATTGTTTTTCGCCTTTGGCAATATTCAAAATAGGGTTATGCAAAAGTAATTGTGTTTGGGGCTCAAACAACCAGAGCAGTAACTCAAGAACAAGTAGTGATTAATGGTTTGGGTTCCCTTCTCAACCTAGAGGGACAAATAGTTTAGGAAAGCCCTGAGCAATGATTAAAAAAAGAGAGCGAAGGAGAAGTCAAGAACTGACATGAAGAACAACATAGCGGACAACTTTCTATTGATGTGGTAGACAATGTCTGGAGTTTATGGATGAATACAATAGTACACAGTATGTCTTGAATTAGCTCTTAAAGTCTTAACTTTAGACAGCCAAATATTTTCTCCTCAAGCTTGACTTCCTCACCAGATTGCCAATCTACTCAGAGCAAAAGAGGCTTAATCCCCTCACAAGCCAACAAATCCACTTCTCTTCAAACGGAGAGAAAACTTTGAAGAACAGCCAGAGTGAAAATAGTTCAGGATGCTCAAAATGATTATTTATATATTTATGTTTTTCAGTTTTTACCCCTTCCATAGTAAACAGGGTTGAATTAACACAGGGAGCTACATTATTAAATTGGGAAAAGAAAAATGAGAAAATATTCCAACTAAGTACAGTATGAATCAAACAAGCTTCATGGTAATTTAATTAATGGTTTATATAGCATTCTTTGTCCCACTTTGTTCTTTTCGTATTTGGCCAACATGCCACTCATATTTAATTCTCTTTGTTACAGTCATCACAACTATGCTGGAGAGAAAGAGAGAAGGGGACACAAGAGAACAAAGGCACTTGCTGGTCCAAAAATAATATCAGTGAAAGTTACTGAGTTCCCTGAACAGTTTTTTATGTCTACACGAAGCTGAACTTTCCTGAAGTGTCGCTGATATTAACAAGTAACAGTTCTGCGTACTTCAAAAAACAGGAAGTTCTTCTTAGATAGTTTTAGTTCTTGAACTACAAAAAAAATCAGCAGTGCAAACGCTGAGTGAAGTGGGTTGTGTTCCACAAATGACTGTTTACGATGCTAACTACGTCCAACCAGGTGTGACCCTAGCAAAGTGTATTCTTCTGCTTTATACTGTTCTGTATACACCTTGTATGACCTTTATTTTGTCTGAGCAAACGTTTACTTTGCATTGTTTTGTCATCAAGGCTTCCAGGCCATGCAATTAGTCGTGCACTCTGTGGATACAATAACACGCTGCAATCACAAGCGTTTGATTACAGACAACCGCACCCATGCATCTTTACTTAGTTAAACTGAACAGACAAGAGTTCTTGCTTGTCAGTCTATGTGCTTCATTATCTTCGCCCCATCATCATTACCCTAAGTGCTGACCCTCCTCGATAGAGCAGATGGAATTTACAATGCGGTGACGCTGGGTTTGTTCCCTCACTTCTCACGAAGACCAGATTATTTCACGTAGACCAGATGCCTTCATGAAGACCAGATGCCTTCATGAAGACCAGATGCCTTCACGAAGACCAGATGCCTTCACGAAGACCAGATGCCTTCATGAAGACCAGATGTCTTGGAGTCAACCGAGTACATTTTGGTGATTCTACAAAGCCCTAACTACTGAATGATGTCACAGATCTCTGTCACTGATTCATATTGTGCAAGTAAAAATACACACAGGGATATATCTTTATGTAGATACATGACAGTATTTATTTTTTCTATTCTTGTCACCAGTATGAATCTTTATGAGTTGAAGCCTGGTTTACTAAGCAGAGGCTGATTGCGTAATCAGCCTCTTTGATTGCCCTCTAAGTTGCCCAAGAGACATATTTCGGTGGTGATAGTTTGTCTGGTATATAGAGATTTGTCACGATGCTCATTCAACAAGCTAAAAATGTATCAGGAAATTTGATTTTAAAAAACATCTAGAAATGCCGTAATTCAACTCAAACAACAACAAAAAAGACTGCAAAATAAAACTGTTGACTCTTATCTACAGTATGTGCATTGCAAGCCGGAGTCTTTGTGCTCTGCCAACGTTTTTTATTGAGTGAAATGTCACTCTGTATCCTTTAGCCCTGCATGTTGTATTTAGATAGCAGTTGAGCACAGACCAACAGCTCATGGTAGCAGATAGTTAACTATAGTAGGAATCTCTCAGTCATACTTAATGTACATCACATTCGTATTTTAATGACTTCAATCAGGATCTTTGAACATTCAGGACCAATGTGCAGTTTGCTTTGTCAGTGTGTGGGATTATTACATTAGCTAATGTTCGCTTATAGCAGCCACAGGGCAGCCTGAGAGCGAGCGGCAGTACTGTACTGTAGGCAGTCAGGCTCAGTCTCTCTGCGGGCAGAATTACCGTTGTTGAACCTGAATCTGTCCTCTCTGTGGAGCTCAGTGCCCTGAGTGGGACCTGCACTCAGTTCTGACCACATGTGGGGCCCAATCACAGACCACTGGATTTAAGTATATCGAAGGCACAATCCCTCGCACATGTGGCTGCATGGGGTCATGTTTATTTAAGTGTGTGTGTGTGTGTCTTTCTTTACAAAGTTGTGCATTTCTGTTCTAAATGTAGGCCTACTCTCTGTGAACCCTTGACAGCCATAATATGTTGCTCGATTGGGAGCTGTTGAGGTTTTACAGTTGACTAGCAACAAGTTATTACTTTACTGAAAAAAACAAAACGTAAAGACTTCTCTTGTTTCGGCCATCACCACCATTGCACTTTTCAAACCTACAGTTTGCATGTACAGTACAAGTGTGTGCATTGCTCTCTTAGTTATTTAGCTCTTTAATTAATGTTCATGAGCAGAGATGTGGTTGCTCTGAATCCTTCGCGGCTCCAGGTCAAGATGACTTAGTGATAAAAGGCTTTTATACAAGGCTTAAAATCAGATGGCTGAGTTATTCAAATATTTATTATTATTTTTCTTGACAAAGCCAGTTCTTCCTTTTGTTGCCTTTCTTTTGAGAGTTGTACCGAAAGATGCAATAAAGTTTACAAAATGTTCTGAAAAATTGGAAGAAGCAACAAAGATAGAAGAGAGATGTCCGTGTATGTGTTGGCGTACCAAGGCTGGAACTCACTTACATACGTGTGTACTGATACTAGACATACGAGTACCATAAACAGTAAACAAGCTAGTTCATATACAGAGCAGCTTTTAAGAGCAGAGACGTCACACAGTGCTTCAAAAAAAAAGAAGAAGTAAAGCAATCACAGTAAACGGCAAGAACTCTAAAAATTCAAGGATGAGATGCTCATCACAGTGTTACATCGACAGCACTGGCTGCAATGGTGTCGAGATGGCTCAGTTCAAACACAGTCAGTCTCATTCTTGGAGTGGAGAAAATACATTTGTCAAACAAGCTTCTAAGTTATCGAGTGCAGAATTGGAACAATACCACGTGTTGCATTTGTACCCATCTACGCGTTTCTCAATCAAATTAAAGTCTTAAGTTGGTCATGAAAACTGTTATGCCATTTTACGTATATTCCATAGATGTACAATTTGATACATAAATAAATATAATCTGTGAAACAGTGATTCAAAGAGGCCTTTATTCTTGTTTGTATCGGCTGAAGTGAAGCTAGAATGGAGGAATGTGAGGGATTGAGTTGAAAGAACGTGGCATACGATGCTGTCCAGCACCCTCAGTAGTTAAAGATTCATTTCCCACTGCAGCTGGTTTTACCAGAAATGTCAGTGTCAATTTGGTAAAGGTCTCTCTAAAAATGACGTGCATGAAATCGCCATCTCCACCGACTCAATGAAAGAGATTCTGACCCGCTGGGAGTGCTGCTATCCGTCCTCTGAATCTTAACTGTTGCACCGGACCAGACAGGCCTGGGAACTGCCGGGGGGACATTAGCCGTCTTATTGGAATGGGGCTGTAATCGAGCCAAGTTATAGATCAAAAGGCCAATATCAGCAGACTGCTCTTTAGGGAGATGGACCATTACGTCAAAAGGGAGCAGCCCTTACCGTCATGATGCGCAGACGCATAATCGTATCTGGATGAATGTATGAATGTAATTAGTTTATTGCAGTAACGACTGATGATGCCACAATTGCAGTATTTCAGAGTGGAGGGCCTGAGTTTACAGTGGAAACAATGGATGAGGAATGAGTAACATAATGACTGTGTTGCTCAAATCTATCGCTGAAGAGCGTGGGGGCTATTTGGATCTGCTCGCTAATCACAAATTTCATTAACTTAAGTGCAGCGTTGCACAGCAAACACAAGCAAAGGATGCAAATAAATAATTGTTGGGCCAGAATGTCTTTCATACATGCAGCCATCACTTCTAGAGTTGTATGAATTATGTAATTGTTTGGAATTCTATGGCTCTCTAGTCTGATTCGAAGTCCCATTGCAATAAACATAAGAATTTATTTATCGTGAGTGCAGAATATCAAAGATGAAACTGGTCCTGAGTGGCTTAGCTGATGCGATTCCTGGTTCATACCTCTAATGGAAATGTACATCAAGATACAAACATATGCAGGCAATGTGCCACTTATTCATTTCAGGAAAAAAATAAATATATATGTCCAAATTGTTTGGGGTTGTGAAGTTGGAGGAAAGGCAATTTAGTGAGTTATCACTATCAGATGATTTATATTGTTATTACAAAGGTATAGCAAGTGGAGTATGTTGCATATTAAGGGTGAAATTACAAAAAAAAGACATCATCCTGAAGAATCATAAGGTAAAGAATGAGACTGTATGACTTTTTGGGATGTGATGTTATTTGTGCGAGAGCGCTGTTGTAAGAGAGAGAGAGTGAGAAAAAAAGGAGAGGAAATACACCAGGATAATGCCTTTGAATCATCTCTCTGAACTCTACACTTCCTGTGTGACATCTTCTGGTAATTTAAACAGGAAACTACACTTGCTGCTATAGCAACATGTGTGTAATAACCTAAGATTCACACTTAAATGGATGGAGAATGGATGTGCTTGTCATGAACGAATGCTCTGAATAGTCTCATGGGACTTATTATGTCAAGGGAACATAGAATAGGACTGGACTTGGGTCGAAAAATGAGCATCGACATTTGACAAAAATGCTGCTCGTGATGCAGAAGGAAAAATAAAGTGCTGTGGAAAGCTCTGGTACTTTAAATGAGTTCAATTAGTGTTACACTGTTCACCTTTTGGAGATGCTGAATGAATCTAAAGTGTCATCTACTGAGGGATTTTACTTCAACAAAAAGGTATTTGTTGTCCTTAGCATGACTGACGTGTGTTTTGGGTTGGCAGCTAAAATACAGTTAAAGACACAGTTGGAAACACTCTGGGTGTTTTGGGCAAAGTGGGCAATCAGAATAAGATGTCAAAAACTTCTGCCTCAGACAAAACATTTCTTTTGTCAAAAAGCCACTTTCTTTTCATCTCTTCCACTGTTGCTTTTCTTGTTCCCTGTCGTTTTTGTCTCTAATTTCTTTTCTGCCCAGTTCCATTTCAAGACACAGAAATCTGTCTGCTGGGTTCCATGAGAGTAAATAATAAAAAAAAAAAAATCATAATTAGCTCATTGGGGGAGCTGCACTCATACATTCAGGGGATCATTCTGATTTTAGATGGGTTTATCGCCCATGAAATTGCATATAATGGGAATTTGCAGTGGCTTATGCTCCGATTGTATTTCCCTGAGCAGAAGCGGAGACAGATGGAATTAGAGTCAGAGCAATGGTAGGGTGTGTGGAGGGGGGGCTGAGAAAGGGCAGAGTGGAGGAGCACCATTTCTGTCTGCCATGCTATTATGTCCCCATTACACTGCTAATCACATTGGGAGAGAGAGGAAGTCGGGAGGAAAGCAGGCGTGCTGCCTTGTTTACAAACCAAATCTATGTTCTCCCAAAGCGAGACACATCGTTAGCAGTGGCCACATCAGATCAGAGTGATTTGACTACTAAAGCAACAATCAATGCTTCCATTCACC
This sequence comes from Anarhichas minor, assembly GCF_050575085.1. Lineage (NCBI taxonomy): Eukaryota > Metazoa > Chordata > Actinopteri > Perciformes > Anarhichadidae > Anarhichas > Anarhichas minor. Next base: position 2,599,010 of record NW_027466472.1, read on the forward strand.
CATAAATATCAAACAGGCTGCCGCTGGGACCAACAAACAAACTCCACCATCCATATACTTCAGGAGTTCACCTTATCGCCACTGCCACAAATCTCACGCTGTCCTTTCACTCTACATCCCGTCAGCGTAACAGCTGTTTGACTTAAAGGCTCCTCCACAGCCAACCTTTTACCTCCTCCCTCCCTTCTGAAAGTCTGTTCACTGGCCCGCCCTCATTTATTTAAGGCTCGCCACGCGGTATCCGTCGCTACAATGGTCTGATTTCCCCCCCCAGCCGTCAACCCTCAGCTGTTTCCCCTGCTCTTTAAAAGTTCACCCTATCTGAAAGACAGCATCAAGCCCTGGCTTAGCCACATCCCTGGATGATGCTCTCTGCATTTCAAAGTGGTTGGTTGGGCTGCGATGCAGAGCGAGAGCGAGAGCCCTGGGAATTCTCAACTCAAAGGTGCCTGATATATTCTTCCACACTAACTGCTGCAGGTACACATAGTACACATGCAACCATATATACAGACACACCAGTGACACATTAGCATATGTGCAACCCAATAAACACACGCATATACACGCCCCATCTCCCTGCTGGATTAGCCTGACCTGTATTGTATCAACATTATCCAAGAGGCAGTGACACAGTGCATGGAGCTGCCACTGTTCTGGAAACAGCCCACAACCCTGTTGCCCCTCCTCCAATTCAGAGACAGAGACAGAGACAGAGACACACACACACACACACACACACACACACACACACACACACACACACACACACACACACACACACACACACACACACACACACACACACACACACACACACACACACACAAATTAGGGAGGAATAACTATTGCTCAGAGCACATGATGTTCTCATAATGTCCCTTTTTTCACAGAAGGTGAGGAGAACAGCGTGTGAATGTGTTTGGAGCCTTTCATCTGCACCCATAATTGCATGTATTTGACAACGGTATTACTGGTCTTATATCAATGGGACTGTGCATCATTTCAAAAGACGCCGACACCTGCAACTGTGTCATCTTCTCTGTCATCTCGTTGGCAGATTTACATTTTCATTACATTTTCTTTTTTGACGGTTTGATTGTAGTGCCTTGCTCACCACAGATATGATCTTCAGGACGTAATTCCACTCTTGTTCCTATAAATCTTTTAGTTTATTTTCAATTATTTGAAAAGAAGGCTTTTGCATTTCATTGTCAAAGAATAAAATACACTGAATACACTTGTTCTCATTTATTGTCATTAAAACTATGTTCAGGTGTGTCTGTCTGGAATTTAAAACATGTGGAAGATTTTCGGGTTGGATGACAGTATGAAAAGTATAAACTTGTGAATTGATTGTTTCCTCTTAACCATGAATGAGAGATGTCAGTGACGGCAGCAGTCGCAGACGGACGCAACACATAGTTAGCTTCTTAATTTGCTGCTACAGACTGAAGTCTGTGAAACTGTTATCAGGATGTTTAAATGACTTTGCTATCGAACTCAACATTGAAAAGTGTCTTCACAAGAAGAATGACAGCGTTGCTGATTATTTCAAAAGCTTAAAAACAACTATATGGTTGTCTTGTGAATTATGACTCTTATGAAGAGAGAATAGCGTGACAGTGTTATTAGGACAACAAAGCATATTTAGGTATATACAAATATAAAGAAAGTAATTGCAGTGGAAAAGTAGTGCTTGCAACCCCCCTCCCCCTCCCCGTATACAAAGTGGAGTATTCCATAATGCTAAGAAATGCGAAGAAAAATTTAAAAAGTACAGGCATCAACCAAGCGATTGAATGCAAACTACAAAAAGAAAAACAATGTTCAATTGTGTTACGCCCCCTGACTTAACTATGCCTCTTTTTAGAAGAGAGCTGTGTTTGTGTTTCAGGTGGGCCACACCCCTTTGTGATCACTGAAGCACCCACAGCTGAGAGTCCTCAGTGGAGCTGAATATCAACCCCCACACCCAGTACTTTACCTCTTTGTTCTCTCTTGGCCTGTGGAGCCGTTGGTTCGCTTGGTTGCCAAGAGCATTCGTGCTGCCGTACCTGGGGTTCTGGATTGTTCATCACTACTGAACTATGAGGTTCTAACTTAATGGAAGCTGTGTAGGGGTTCTCTGCCGTTTATTTTGTAATTCCTGTTTTTGTGGCTCATTAGGGAGCTCAGAATTGTTTTTCTGTTTGTTTCCCTAGGCCAGCTGAACTCTTCTTTTCTAGTTAGCGTGGAGGTTTTGTTTATTATTTTGGCCTTAGAGACCCTGACGTCCACACTTACACTTTAGTTGTTCGTTTCTGGTCATCCACTCTGTTAATAGATTGCAGCTGCCTTATCCTCTCATTGTGTTAAACCTTTTGCCGAGGTATTCTATCACGTGTGTTATGTTACTCCCTGTGTACCCCTAGGCACACTCAATACGCTGTAACAAATTGTTTCAATTCAAAAAGTACTCGCAATCGTAAGATTTATAAATGAGCAGGGGGAAGCATTTAGATACTAATGTTGCATCTCTCTCAGGAACTGGTGCCGACAAATATTTTTACAATCGTGAAAAAAGCAAGCACTGAGTTAAGTGACCCGTTTGGTCTGTGTACTGTTTCAGTCCTGGACAATGCCTCACCTACACACAGCACAAAGCACTGTCCATGGTGCTGAAAGCTGAATGCTAATCAATAGCCACATCCTCATTCTCAGCCAATACTTTTGCTGCTTTTGCTTATTTACAACCACAGGGGGCTAAGCCCTCTTAAGACCCCTTGTTGTGCCGTGCCTAGCCTGTACTAGTATTTCATGTACAGTAAACCTGTTGTCTTTAAAACCACATTAAATATGACTTCATATGGTTAAAGTGGGAGGAGGGGGCCCTTCAAGTTTGTCACCTGGGAGACCACACTGTGTAAATCCAGGTCTGTTAATAGTTGGATAGATTTCTGTATCTATCAGTGGAGCCTAAGCATGACTACCATAGTCAGTAGCTGATGTTGTAATGAACTCTACAGAATAGGGCCGACATCAATAGACATGTATAGTTTAGTATTTCAAAAACCGTAGTGTCGAGCTACTCTTACACAAGTTCTGTTGTTGGCAGTGACAGATTAGCCACCGATCAGGGAAATCTCTTCTGGTATGTCAATATACGACGATCTAAGAAGCCAATGACAAACGATGTCATCTCACCGATAGGGATGTCAGATCAGAAAATGTTTTCGAAGGCAGTGACAAACGATGTGTTTTATCACTTCGCTTGTTGTCCACACTACGACGTAAGACAAACACATTGAAAATCATCCAGTGTTAGTGTTGTGAGAAGGCAAAAACAGAGACGAAATACATTTGTTTCCAAATGCTTCTGCATGACTGTGGATATGGCTGAAATGGCTCATTAGATGTCTACACTGTAACGAGCCAAATCACATGACATACCGATAGTGTCACAGAAAAACAAGCCCCCCCCCCCCCCCCCCCCCCGATGGAGGATGGAGACTTTTGAAATCATTTTTATGCCTCTCTGGTTTATTGGCAACATACTGTGTTTAGTAATGAGAAACAGTGGAGAAAGAACGATGAGCAACGTGATAAGCACAAGGTTGACTCTGTGTGAGAAAATACTGTGCACATCAACGTCTGCTGCTTTGTGCTGACAAAACGTGTCTGACCCGAACCTGAGTAGCTCATGCAGATGCTTTAAAGTCTGATTCAGACCTAGGATTTTTGCTTGTAGGCGCAACAGGGAAATAACATGAAACCTAATTGAGTACTTGACTGCTCCATTGTACCCATGCAGAAATAGCCCTCCAGTGTAAGCTGCATCCTCAAGGACTCGGATTCCTTCTGGCGCTTTAATATTACAGTCCCTTTGATTTATCATTTACCATACATTTTTTAATTAAGTCACGCCACGTTTGAAACTGCTACAGTCGATTAGAATAGCTATCAGCCTTATGGGGCCTCCATGGGAAATGAAGGAGATGAGGGAGAGATAGAGGCACAGGTGGAAAGTGGGGGAGTGAGGGAGGAAGATCAAAAACGGCATAAGTGATAAAACTGGATGGATAATGACAGTGAGGGATAGAGGAGATGGATGGATGGGACGGGGTAAGAAGAGGAGAGATGTATCACAGGCTGAGGAAGAAAGATAGCAGGAAGCGAAGTGATGTAGAAAGAGGGAGCGTCAGATAGAGAGGGCAAGTCAACAACAAAACAGAGGCGGGAGGAGGGAGAGAAAGTGAGATACAGTGAACATAGAGGGGAAGACAGGAAAAGAGGTGAAGAACAAGGTGAAGGAGGGAAGCAGAAACAGTGCGAGATAGCGTGAAAAAGAGATGCGGTCTGACACTAGCTAACCGTCTGGATCCAATCCCACCCCCATCACTCAGAAAAGCAGAGTGCTGTTCTTTGATCCTGAACACTTTGAACATTCTGTCAGCCTTGTACTTTTACACCAATGAAGAAGAACGAGGGAGGGAAAAAAAAAAATCTGAAAAACTCTGGGAGATGAGTTGCTTGTAAACCACTCCACTAACAGTCCTGCTTTTACCTTCATTCTACCCATGTTTTGATTTCAAGCATGTGATGTAAGGAAGGGCAAATATGAGGAGAGAGCTGCTAAAAGGGGAGGCGGCGGGGAAGAAAGGAACGAGTGGAAGATGGAGAGCTTTTTTTGGTGGAGCAAAAAAAAAGAGAAAGGAAGAATAACAGATACTGTTCGACAAAAAAACAATGGAAGTGTGTCTTTAAAGGCAGGCATCAATAAGGCGCTGATGATTACCCAACCGTAAGCAGCCACCATGGGCATAATCGCAGCTTGGCAGACGCTCCTCTGCCTGCAGTGCGTTCAAATACGGACAGACACGCGGACGCTCACACTTCTGTAAGCCTGAACACACTGAGGCCCTTTCACTCATCAGTCCTGGTCATGGGGAGGCCTTCTCCGGCCTGCTGCTGCTCCCACGCAAGTGGCAGAGAGGAATACAAATGATTCAACCCTTGTTAAGCAGACAATGCAAAATGCTAATGCGGAGGTATTGTTTTGAAGGAGGACTACGGTGAAGTCCTGTAGCGAGTGATTGCAATAAACTTTAAGATAATAAGGGCTAATTAGAAAATTCTTGGCCTTGGCTGTTTTGTCAAACACAAAGCTGTGGAGGAATGATTACTAATGGCTGACATCAAAGGAAGATAAAACTGTAAGCGCATTACCATGGTGGTTATGAATCTGCCGCGAGTCACTTTATTTGCTGCTAGGGAGTAATACGGCAACGCATTCAAATCAGAGCTGCTCCTTTGTGCTTTCTGCAGCGCTTTCAGTGTCATTTTAAAGACTGATGTAAAATGGACCTAATTATTTCTGATTCTGCAATAGCTTAAGTTTTGATGCAGAAAATGTTAAATGTTGATTTTAAATTGAATTTGATTTTAATAGATAACGTGAACGTATTACAATACATTCAGTGTTCAATAGAATTAGGAGTCTCCATGAGGTTACACTTAGGCACAGCGGTGCTTTGAGCTAAATGTCAATGTATGCTAACATGGGAACATTGATGATGCTACAATGCAGATGTTTTGAAAGTATACCATGTTTGCCATATTCACAAAGATAGTTAGCGTGCTAGTGTTAGTCAGCAAGCCTTCGCAAGCCCTGGTTGAGAGTTGTATTCCTCTATTATAGACAACAATAATATGTGCACTATTTAGATTATATCATATTTAGGACCTACAAATGTTAATGTTAACTCAAAATGTTCATTTTTTAAAAATGTTTCTAGAACTGGCAGGAAAGGTTGTGGTGTTGCGGCAATATTTAAAGACTCGAGGCAAACAGTCTCCATGTGGTGACTTTGCCTCCTTTGAATATCTTTGCAAAGGCACACCTAATATCCTGCTGTTAACAATTTACGGACCTCCACGGTTTTTGTTGACAACAACAACTGAGCCGTTTTCTGTTATCTCAACTAATGTTGACTAATTTGTCATAACTGGCAATTTCGAATTCATGTTGATAATATCAAACTCAAAATTGCAAGGGAAATGCTGTGCCTATTGGAGACCTTTTGATACATTGATTTCTCCTGATACTCAAACCAGATCAGTTTCTTTCAAATGGGCACACCAGTTGTCTTTTTATGGAAGCTATGTCTATGTCAGAAAACTTGAGATCAGACTGCTGATTCACTGTTTGATCATTTTTGAAGATATTGATACTTTAGCAACTGAAAAGGTAAAATCCATATCTGCCAAGCAGAAAGCACCGTGGAGAAACATCCAAGCTGTCACAAGTCAGAAAAGAGAGCGCAGGAAAGCTGAGCGCAAATGGAGAAAGACTAATCTTCAAATTCACTATGACATCTTTAAATATGCTTGATATTTACAATTCTGAAATAAATCAGACTAGCCGAACCCTTTTCCCTAAAGATGCATGTGCCTTATTTACTGCTGTTGAGAAGCTTACTAATCCCACAACATGGTTAATGAATGAAGTTCTGCCATGTCAAACAACGGAACCATATTACTGCTGCAACCATACAGAATGGATTTGGTTAGACTGTCAACATTCAATGCTATCAGTACTAAAACTCTGGAGGAAGGACAGAAGCATCTTAATTAATGCTGTCACAAGCTGCTTTTTCAAAAATGTTTTCAGTTGTTTCGACGTTAGAACTGGAATAAAAAATGGATGTGTTGAAATTGTCATTGGCTCACTCACATCATACATTTTTCCAAAAGTCCCTGAAAACTGCTGGTTTTTATGCCCCTTCAAAAGAAGGGAAACCTGGATCCATCAATATTAAGTCATTGCACACTCACCTCTAATCTTTCCTGTGTTTGGAAAATAATGAAAAGTTTTGGTTTAACTCAACAGCTATTTAAATGCAAATGAATCGTTTGTCTGAAAACTGATTCATGTCATTGTTGGTGCTGCTTGATCTTAGTGCAACCTTTGATATTGTTGACCACACAACTTGGCAGACTGAAAAAGTCTGTGGAGGCTTATCTGGAACAGTTACATGGTTCCGATCGTATTTCAAAAGGCAGGGGGTTTTCTTGTTGCCATTGGTGAGCAGAAATATGAGCGGATAACCGTGATTTATGGAGTCCCAATGGGTTGGATTCTTGGGCCACTATTAATCACCTGCTTCATGTTCCCTCTAGGTAAAATAAGAACTGACAATAAAGTTCCTTATCGTAGATAACGCTCAGATTTACTTAGTTCTCTCACCAAGTGACTGTGGTCCCTTAGACTTACTTATATAATTATATAATGATAAGCTGGATGTTATTGTATTTGGAAGGAAAGTTATTGCACAGCTTGATTCCATAAGTACATAAAGATAAAAACCCAAGTTAGAATTATTGGTGCTTCAACTGTGTTACATAGAGCCACGTCAACAGCTGCTTTGAGAGTTCTGCCAAGAACAGAGAGAACTGAGCACTCTTGTTTTGAAATCTTTACTCTGGCTTTCAGTTAATACCTTTTTAAATGCTGCTGCTAGTTTCTGAGTCACTCAACAATCTCAGCCAAAAATACATGTCTGATCTCCTTGAAGAATATAAACCCAGTCGGGGCCTTAGATTTTTGGGAAGTAGTCAACTGGTAGTACCTTGAGTCAGAACCAACCAGGGTGCAGCTACTTTTAGCTAGTGTGCTGCACCCAAATGGAACCATCTTCACAATGATGTCAAATGCAACACATTTTAATCCACTTTCAAATCTAAACTCTGCTCCTCTCCTGTGTCTCTGATTGGTTGGTTTATCTAATGCACTATTATTATCTGTGTTGAATTTGGCAACACTTATAACTGCACTGTAACTGCATGTATGCACTGTAACTGCAGTGACTGCTGTCTCTACAGTGGGGACGATGGCAGCTGCTCATGGCCGGTTTAGCTCTTACTACCAGCATGTCGCTGTCCATGCTTTAGTGAATGGCAACTTGAAAGTGTTCACTGTTCTATTATAAAGACACTTGCCAGGCAAACAATCTTGATGACCCTACTGTTGCTGACTTGACACTTTCTGTTCCTGCTTTTCTCTGTGAGATTGTGTTTTTTCTTAATTGGACATCTATATAGCGAGGCTTTATACAGTTTGGTTCAGTCAGCCATGGTGCAGACTGAGTTGCATATACATTGTAAGAAACAACATGTCATGGAGGTGGTGGATCCATGGAGAGAGCTGAGAGAAAAGAAACGTGAGGGTGAGATGGATATGCCACAGGATGTGGAAGAAAAAAGGGCTGGATTGTGAGAAGGAAATTGTTATTAATGACCACAGACGTTTGACACTCCAGTGCAGACACACATCATAGATCATCACATTCACCTACGATTAATTAGAATGTGTGTCCCGGGCGTTAAGCAGTGTTGTCACCAGTGGAAATTCATCAGACAGTGGAGATGTGTGTGTGTGTGATATATGTGTGTGCGGGTGCACGGGTGGAGGCACAAGCTTCCGGTGTCACCTGGCTATGACCCAGCTATGAAAGGTTATGGCCCACTGGTGAAACAGTTGCAATATAGGTTAAGTTGGGTGGGAAGGCAGCATAAGTAGGTGTATTAAGGTATTAAGTATGTGTATTTTTCTCTCACACAAGCTGCAGCAGGTCAACTTGGTTCCCATGTAGAAGACCAATCTGGCACAATCTGGAGGTATCCAATCACCTTACTGGTGAGGCTTCTATCTGTATCCAAATGTGCACACAGCTGCCAGAAAGCCTGTGTGTCAGGTTCCATAAATGACACACCACCAGTGCTAATTAATACATTGACACACGTTATGCTTTTCATATCAATATTTACAGGATTCCTATTTAATCTCACGTCGCAGCTCCCACAGATGAGGTTTATTACGCACCCACTCAAGAAGCCTGCAAGTCTAACTATATTACACAGGCATACATTATGTACACAGTGTCAAATCACTGCAGTAAAGACCATGCAGAACTGACAGTGTGTGTGCGGAGATGTGGAGGTGCACAAGCCACTAAAACAAATATATCAGCCTCAAGCCTGTCTTTTGGGACATCCTCATTCTGTGGTTGACAAAGAAGTCTTTGTATTTCATGCTACTTAGAGAGGTCGCACAACACAGACACATTACAACTCACACAACGCAACCCTTCATGTTTCTGTTTCAAAAATAAAAAACCCTTCTAGCGTCTTTCTGCGGACAGAATCCCTTCGTTTGCGATTACACGGCTTTTATTCTGAAATGTTAGCAGGACAGTGAAAACACAGTTACCTGCACGGCTCCATGAATTAAAACAGAGTGCCGGCTATTCATTGTGGGTTGTTATTCACAAATGAGCGCACACTGAAACCTTTTCTGTCTAAAATGAATGTAAATTACATGTATACTGAAATGGCCATAATGAAAGGCAAACTCTATGTAGAAAGAAGGGCTGGCAACAGCAGCAAGACTGTCTATGTGGACGCCACACGCCATGAAGACACAATGAGGCAGCCGTCACGCATTAAGCAGTGCTGGTACCAGTGGACATATATCTGACAATGGAGGTGTGTGTGCGTGTGGATTACATGTGCATGTGAGTAACTGAGCCACCCAAAACGTCCTCAGAGACTCCAGTGTAAAGCGTACTGAAGCAGTTGCACAAAGCAGCAGTATGCAGAGCGTGCATGTAAAGCACAGCCTGATTGTTTTTACTTCACAAGACCACAGTGTGAACGCAGATGCAAGGTCAATGGGCACAGTTGTTCCGCCTACATCTGTCTCTTTAGAGCGAGAGAGAGAGGGTAGACACTGTGATAATTAACATGCACTTTTCTTTCTTTAGTGAACGACCACAGAGAGGCAGTAATGGAGACCGCTGTGTGTTTGTTTATCTAGTTTTAGTTGTTTTTTTTCACATTTGTACAACATTTGAAGTTTGGCTCTTTCCTCTGAGGTACACGGCGGCCTATTTTTTTTTTAAAATTAGAGGCAAGTGCACAAGTAGTGGCACAAGTTCCCGGTGTGGGATCACCTGTGACCAAAGGTTCTGGCACACTGGTGACACAGTAGGAAAAACGGATTACGTTTGGGAGGGACACAGTATCAGTCGGTGTTTTAAGGTATTTAGTTGCTGCATTGTTAAGTGACACCAGCCTCGGCAGGTCAGCTGGGCTCCTTTGTAGACAACCAACCTGGCTCAACCTGGAAGTATGCAATTAGCTTCCTGGTCAGGCTTCTATTTCAATCCCAACGCACACACACCTGGCACAGAGTACATATATAAGCCTGTTTTGTAAATATAAATATACATCAATTTGCATCCTTTCTAATGGTCATCAGGGGGCGACTCCTCTGGTTCATAAAATAAGTCTGATTGTGGGGAAGTCTATGAGAAAATGACCCCACTTCTTGCAAACATGAGCCTGTGGTCTCAATCGCTAGTTTCATACACGATGAAAATACCAAAGAAAATAATTCATTTCATTATAGATTGTGTAGAATAAACATAATTCTCTTATAGATCGCTACTGATCACAAAAATGGAAACCCATGCGATGGCTTTGCCTTTTCAAGGGCTTAATTAGAAAATGCAATACAAAATACAACAGAATGTTTCTTTCAACACAGGCACATTTCCGAGTGACCTTCCAATCTGATAAAATGGCAAAGGCCCGTTCTCTGCTCATCAACACATTGTTGGAAAGCCTGCTCTCTCTATGGGCCCAATTGCAACCGCACCGCCTGCATTGTTAATATTTATGCCCCTGTTCACATGGCTGCAGGGATTTAATCAGCCATACAGCCTGTAGGCAGTAATGGATAACTGGTGCAGAAAGTATCACTCTAAATTGAATAAAACGGACATTTGGAGAGGTCTATGATTTTGTGCGCCAATATCATTGCAAAGCCAGTTTCTGCACTACGATGTGGTGGAAGGGGTACAGAACCTGAGTGTCGACATTATAATTGCATGATGTCACAGTTTTTTATTCCCATTAGTTGGGCTCTCGACACTTTTTAGCAGCAGATATGTCACGGATAATTACAGAACAGATGCAGGTGAGAAAACATCTGCTTGCCAATAACACTTTACCTTCAGTACCCTGCTGCAAGGTCACTGCTTGATATGGCAGAGCACAGCAATATGGCCCAGTTTGTACAAGTACACCGATTTGAGGAAGCAGTATCCAGGTACTATGACGTTATCGTATCAAAAAAGCATTGAAATATTTTGAAAGAACTACAATGTCGCAAGATGTCTCTCGCAGCCAAAATACTTTAGTACATTTTAAAACGAGAAGCGTTGTTCTCTTTCATCTAGATACAACTGCTATGGATCATATATATGGATCATATATAATATAATCATTATTAATAAACAATGCTGATCACCACCAAGTCCCACATGCATCAATACATTAATAAATGTCTAAACCAATAGTGATTTTAGTTTATTATCTTACTTGTAGTAACTCAGTTGTACCCTATGATTCAATTTCATGAAATAAAGTCTTACTGCAGCTAAACCATCGACAATAAAAGCATCGTTTCTTTTAGGTGGGGTGTGGGCGACGATTTGGGATTATACCAGACGACGTTATTTCATTGTCCTTTGAGCTGAATTCAATGAAAGGATTTGTTCAAGGTCTTGTAAGTTTAAGATGGCAGCTGCTGTTACAAAACTTTTCGTCATCATCTAACTCAGCAATCTGCCAAAAAAAAAAAAAGAATGCATTGCTTTCTCAGCTCCAAAGTTTCAATGACACACGGGGAATATCATCATTCTTATCCTTCCTTTCCAATGGCAGATAAAAGCTAAATAGAAACCCGCTAACTATGTGCATCCCGGTCCAAATTAGCCTAGTAGGATAATTCGATTTTCAAAGACAACGAAATTATGGTTTGTTTGCTCATTTGGCTGCGACGGAGCCTCTCTGGTGAATTGGGTATGCACAGACTGTTGTGCAGCGAGCGACTGCTAGCATCAATCATTATTTGGCCTCGTTGGAGAGCTCTGGCCCATCCATATGCCGGTGTGTCCATGGTCACTGTGTCCCAGCGGAGGGGATTTGGCTCTCTGTTGCTCCGCAGATGTTCTCTGCTTGTGTTCGCTGCTCCTGCCGATTCTATTACACCATGTCCGTGTGAGAGTGCGAGTCTTTCTGAGACAGAGATCGCCAGACTCAGTGACACGGGGGTGAGAGAGACTATCTCTGTCCCACACTCTCTCTCCAGGACACACACACACACACACACACACACACACTATCAGCATTATAAGCCCATCTGTTGAGCTGTCTGCCAACAACACACTTGTGAGGCCTCTTTTAACACCGTGTTTGTGGAGTGAGACAAAGGCAAACTACAAATCGCCGCTGTGTTGAGCAGCTTCAGTCTTTTCATCACTGCTGTGATCAAGGGCTAACAAAGGATCAACCTTTAATACGCGGCAGAAAGTGACCAGCTGCGTTGCTGGAAGGTAGCAAATGGTCGCGACATTGTGAATTATGCTTGTGCGATCACTGGTGGGAAGCCGCTAAGTGAAGATGTGAACACAGTGCTGTGTTCACTATTCATTACCAACTGCTGCCGCCACCTTCAGGAGGCCGTACTGGAGTTTTATACACTCGACGTTATGCTGATAAAAGATGTTTCACATTGCCTGACGGACATAAAATGAGCTGTCAATTAAAAACTGTTCATAATCTATTATTTCAAACTTTTGACTATTATTTTATTTTTATGTGTCACTTGATAAGCAAAATGCGAATGCTTCGCTGCACTTCATTCTTTTCTTTGGGCTCAAGCAAATTGTGATGGTGATTTCTTGTGATTTTTGGCATCCGATTGCTCTAATGATTAATCAATGAATCAAGAAAACTGAAGGCGTCTAAGGAAAATCTACAAACCCAATGGAGGGCATGTGGAGGCCTCAGTGAGGTCACTCGGCCGTATACATGCTCCAGCATTTGTGAGGAAAGTCTTTCCTTGGCGTGTGCTCGGTAGCAATCGGTCCCATCCTGCTGCTTGGATCAGGCATCACAGGTGGCTCTATACTCTTCCTTGATAAGACTTAAAAAATACGTGTTGGACAGATATTTTGCATCCTGTGTCTGTGTGTCTGTGCGCACTTCCGAGGTAGAGAGAGCAAAGAAGGTGTCGAAAGAGAAAGGAGAAAAAAGGGTCCAAGGCAAGATGAAAGAGAACGAGCCTGCAAAGAGAAGCAAGAGAACACAAAAGAACAAGCGCACAGAGCTTTATCCTCCAGGCACCAAAGAGAAAGTGCAGAGGGAGGGAAAAGAAAAGGAAGAGGGAAACTTGAACTCCGGACCTCCCTCCGCTCAACACACAAATAATCATAGATCCAAACACTTGAGCAACTCATTTCCCCCCCACACACACATGTTTTCACTGTGTTATGCAAAACCTGACATTTCTACATCTTTACCACTGAATGGCTTTGATGAGATATGGTTTTAAGCCACGGGTTGTAATTATTATGATATTCCTCGAGGGAAAGCTTTTTGTCTACACTAACCAGATGACTTTTAGAATGGCTCCCTCTCTCACCAGCTATAAAGGTCTCCATTAAAATTCTGCCATTTTCCTATCTCACAATTTTTCCTTTTTCTTTTGCAAGAGGAATAAAGAAGACGAATGGGTGCTGCAGGCCCTCTTACCTATTTAGGGGAATGTTTTCTTTTTCTTTGGAAATACACTCTCTGGGACCAATACTGCCTTCTGTCTATACCATTTAAAGTAATAAGTCTGTCAAATCTTGATCCCACACGAGTCTGCAAAAAGGTATTCATAGTTATTGTTCTGAGATCTCAGAGGATTCGAGCCAGTCTGGATGGAAATTCACTTGACATATTGCATTCAGGTACAGTTTATTAGACTGTAGCTCCTCCACTGGGACAAAGCGCTTGCCCTAAAGCATCTTTTGTGAATTTGTCTTTTGCGATCGCTTGAAATACGAATCTGACCTTTTCTAATTTATTTCAATGAACATTGTCTCACTCCATCACGTGCCTGCCCTCCCGCTTGTCACATCAGGCTCCGCAGTTAAACCCATTCCCACATGCACACTTCAGCGGTCCCTGAAGATAGAGTCAAAGAGAAACAAGGGAGAGAGAGAGAGAGGTGGCGCCTGTTGCTAATGCTGATTATGGTGCTAAGAAGCTGAAGCTTTTAATGTCAGTAGGTGTGAATCTTTTATTTTTCCTCTTTCCATCAGGGAGGCAGCGCCTGCCAAAGCTGCCCCTGTGAGCAGAACCTGCTGCTGAGCGCACACGCACACGCACACGCACACACACGCACACACACACACACACACACACACACACACCATTAGGAGAACCTTGAGTGATTGGCATCATTCCATAACCCTCAAACAAATACCTCAACATCACTGGAAATTAGCTTTATTTCCGAGAGTTCAAAGAAATAAGAAGATTGGTAGGCTGCGACTCTCATGTCTGTCTGCCAAATATGAAGTTGTAGCCAGGAGCCAGTTAACTTAGCTTAGCATAAAGCAGCTAGCCAAAAACAAAAAAGCTGTGGTCTTACAGGGGGGTGAAGTGCCATTTCTTGTGAGCAGTGACTTCCTGGAGTTTCCGCTGGATGGGCAACCTCCTGGTACTGATGACAGATGGACACATAACCCACTGTTAAAGTGCAACTTGTCTTTTTGTTTAAGCTTCTGTCGTTTGTCTCCTGCTTTCAGTCTTAAAGTTAAGCTAAGCTAACTGTCTTTCTGTCCCGTCTGGTGTTGATCTAGTCATGTAACCCTCGTGGTGAAAGTACAGAGGCGTATTTCCCAAAACTATTACTTTCACTTAAGCCATGATCTCTAAATGATCAGAACAAGTGTGACAACAGAGTACGGACACTACAAGAGAAGAGCTAAGAGCTAATAACTCACTGCTGTTGGGGGAGGGATGACGAGCCAACACATTTTCTCTCCCAACTCGTCAAATATGGCAGCTTGGTCAGTGGCTCTACGTTTCAAACTGTGACGCTCTATGTGACCCTCTAGTGTCAGTATTGTACGTGTCATGCACGGCCTGTCAGTGTGGTTAGTTTCAGGCCGTTACGTACATAAAGTCTTTTTTCAAAACTAACTTCCAACATGGCTTTACTTAGCTTTTAGGTTTATTCCTGCAACAAAACTACTTGTTTAGGTTTAGCCATCAAACTACTTGGTGAGGTTTTGGAAACGATTGTGGCTGAAATGTACAATATGTTTGCTATTTAAAATAGCTATGCTTGTTACAGAACTGCTGTTAATGAAGTATGGCGGTTACGTAACGAAACTATGGTAAAATAAGAAAACGTTGACTTTGGTTACACACAGGGAATAAGCAGCAGTCCTGTGTTTGTTTGACCCGTGCTACATCACCTCCCACCCGCCCTGAGCAGATTTTCTCGCTCTTTATACTTTAGTTGCTCTGATCATCTAATAATAAGGGGGGGGGGGGGGGGGGGGGTGTCCCAGTGCGCTGGTATCACACTGACAGGGGCACTGACAAAGCGTCGTCGTTTCACGAGTCGGGAGTGTGATCATGATCATCATCTTTGCTTTCAGTACACATTGTTATGTTTTATATGAAAAGCCTCACCCATAAAAACACACATTTTTATTACAGCAAGTGCTAAAAATTAATTAAAACACAGAGTGACCTCTATCTGGGCTTCAGCTCTGTGTTTATTATTGAATTAATATTTTTAAATAGAAAATAAAAAGTGGATGCTGTCTATTTGATGGTCTCCACTGGGGGGATAAAACAAGTAATTATGCCATCAAAACCAAAACCAGGACGCATCCAAATTTAATCTATCACTTGATTAATCTGATGGAAGCATTAGTTTATCATTAATCTTTAATCTCAAAGTTCACTGTCAATGTCAGTGTGGATGAATTCATTCTCAATTAGGATGGGCCGACTTGCGCCGAGTGGCTTTTGCAAGTCCTCGGAAAGGATTCCCTGATTGCATCGTAAAATTTTAAATAGCAAATCATGCATACTTTGTTGGCCATATCTACTCCTCCCCTTGCAGATACTGTTACAACCCTGACCTTGTGAGAGTGTGGGGGGGGGGGGGGGGGGGGGGGCTGGGGTTGTTCAGGATGTCCAGATCACATAAAAAAAAATAAAAAAATAAAGAGTTGGGAGAGATTAAAAGTTGTTTTATCGCCAGTCCACGAGAGCTCAATTATCCTCTTGCCCAGCATGATCAGATCCTGCCTCTTGAAATTAACCTTGGACACCGCTAATCTCTGTACTGGTCTTATCTTGGCCTTTCAAAGACACTGGTTTGGGCCTTATCGGCCAGTTAGAGTGATTTCTGTTGTGTCGCCAAGAGCAGTAATTTAATGTAGATGTAGGCGTACTGTAGATGCAGTGATTGTTGAGTCAAAGCATTTGATTGATGCTGCAAGACTTTAGTTCCAACTGAGTGACACTTTGTTTCAGTAGTATCCATGTTCCCTCCTCTGGTCAAGAAAGAAACAAATTATTTTGCTGCTCATGTGGAAAAGTCAACAACAAAAGCCTTTTTTTACTGTGACACTGCATGCATAAAAGAAAAATCCTTAAGCTCCCCAATTAAAATGTGTTGCAGTCCAGTGGTCTTACAAAGTAATTACAAGAACATAATGATTTTAACAGTAGCATCGACAACTTCTTCTCTGCACAAAGATCAGGGCACATCAATACAAGATGTGCACATCCACATTTAGACAAAAAGACACATGCACTCACGCATAGTCACAGATACTGAACACACCCACACACACACACACAGCCGGAGTCTCCTTATCTTGATCTATGTAAGTACATGACCTCTATTGGCACAGCAGACAGAACTGTATTCTCTGCTCCATTAGATGAGTGAACCTCGCGAGCCAAGCCAGACCAGGTTAGCACATGGGTAATCCATAATGGCAGCAGCTTAAAGAGAATAGAGGACAGGTGGGGAATAAAACCTATACAACACATGCAACTGATACACAAAGATATTGCCACAGCCATCCAGGAAGTCAGTGGTGTGTTAAGTTGCCTTTTTTGCTGCCTGCCGGTCATGGATGTATGATCGAGACAAAAAGAATTAAGGGCTGCAAAATCATTTTTTGGGGATTAATTGATGAATCTTTTTGTAATAAAATATTGTTAAAAGATTGCGAAAAATGCCCATTACAAGTTTCCAGAAGCCAGATTGACGTCTTAAAAAGGCTTGTTTTGTCCGAACATTAGATGAAAAAATTAAATAAAGAATTCTTGCCATTTATGTCTTAATTAGATAGCGACAGTGGACATATTACTGGAAACAAAGGGGAGAATGAGATGCAACAAAGTTCCACGACTCAAATCTGTAGCTAAGGCGTGCCCCCAAAACCCAAAAATATTAAGTTAAAAATTAAATAAAAAGCTGTAAAT
The DNA here is from genome assembly GCF_050575085.1 of Anarhichas minor. NCBI lineage: Eukaryota > Metazoa > Chordata > Actinopteri > Perciformes > Anarhichadidae > Anarhichas > Anarhichas minor. The sequence goes on from NW_027466472.1 coordinate 2,616,410, forward strand.
AATCCCATTCCACAAGGTGGAACCAGAATATACTTGAAATTTCCTTAATGAAATGACAAACATTATTATTAGAGGATCAAAATAGTTTCAGATTCAGTTTCTAATTGCTTAGTGCTAAATTAGTTTGTAACTTGTAATGCAACTCGACACACTGCACAACACAAAACATGGAAATTGTCAAATTGTGGGCCATTTCTCCTCTTGTATATTTCAAAAAGAAATGTTCTTGTTGCTGTTTTTAACCTGGCGTATGTAGGGCAGCTTTTCTTTTGATCTTCGGGGTTCGTAATAAGGAAGAAATGATAAAAATACCGGGTGGACATGTACTATTTCATGGACCTACAGTACACACACACACACACACACACACACAAACCCATGAACAATGGCACTTTACATCACCATCAGATTTTCTATTCAAAGTAAAGCTGGGTTAGGCTGGAACCCAATGGAAAGGAACAAAGAGATTTCTGAATACAGCTCAGATGGGGACATTTCCACAGCTCATCTCATATGGATGTTTCCAGGGTGCAGCTGAAGGGGATTTAACTTTACTGTCTTACAGAAAGGAGATGTGTATTTATGTACATCAATTCAGAGAAAAAAGGGAGTGGGGGGTTGTCCCAGGTGGGCGTGATTCTCATCCGTAACATGTGACGCAGACTTCCTTTTCTCCCTTACATCGGACCTGTCATACTACAGAAAGCAAAAAAGCTTCTGACACTTATTTCTAACAAATAATCAAAAGGGTTACTACAATATAGGGATGAAAAGATACCTTGTCACACACCCAAAAAAAAATGTGTATCTTAATTGTAGGGTCAGAGTGAGCTTTGTTGGTGTTGATTTCTATGCATTTCTGTTTTTGTTCCTGTCACTTGGCTTTTAGAAACTCTGCTCCTGTATATGGGAAATAGCAGTCATCAGAATCATGAGCAATTACCCTCTTATGTTCCCAATTAGACTGCAGTCAAAGTGTCTGTATGAAGGGACAAACTATTAACCAAAAAAGAAAAGACGTTTCACTAAAGAGGTCATTCCAAGATGAAATGTAAGACAGCAGTCCCTAAAATATAGAGCCAATACAGCACAGAAAGAAAGGACAATATAATGGCATATTCAAAAATACTGAGCCATGAGCAGCAAGTAAGCTCTGTTTTTGTAATAAACTCTTATTTTTTCCACCATATTAATATTACATTAGGGAGGCATTGCTGCGAGACATAAACAAATTGTGACTGCTTTAACTGTGGTAATTTCAAATTGCACGGTTTACCAGTGGAATGGATGAAATGTTTGACAAGAGTGGTGGAAAATTGAAGGAACAATATACAGCCACCTGAGTGCACCTATTCAAGTCAGCCAGCATGCATCGATGAGTTTAGTTGCAAGAGTGTAGGCGCCTTCATACAAAATATTCAGGAGAATACACACAAAAGCAATTACTGCAGGTCTTTGTGTGGAAAGATAGAAAGAAATAAATTAAAGACCTGCTGCCTGCAAAAGGTTGTAAGTGTCAGTGCGTAAAGTATGTCCTTGTTTAAGTGTGCTGATGAAACATTGATTCGTGATAATAGGGCGTCATTTGGCTCTGATGAGGCCGAGATTTTAAACAGACCACACGCTGACTATCGGATGGTACCAGCAGGCTAAAATCACAAAGCCAAATTACAGGTTGTGATATAGCCGCTTTGCAAGGTAATGTTGGTGAAACAGCGGGGCGAATCAGGAGAGGAATCAGTCCTGCACCGGAGAACTCCATGTTTAAGTAAAAATGTATAGGTATTTCTGCAGATGCTGTTTGTTGATTCTCATTGGGATTTTCTGTTAAAATAAACAGACTAAATTAAATAATCAATAATAAAACAATGATACAGAAAAAAAAGGACAATTTTGACAAAATGCACAGCTGATTTATTTGCAGTGAGCACAGGATCGACCTACATGCTATTTGAATTTGGCAACGAAGTACATTGCTAATGGCTGTGTTTACAATCCATGGCAATGCTGAGAAGGACTAACAAATAACTCTGACCTGAGGTGATGATGCTATTCTCAGATAGAAGATGCATATTGATACATAATCGATCTCAAAGTCTTTCAGAGTCTTTCCCCCCTATTATCGATGAGTGCTTTAGACTCTGCTGCCTGCTGTAATATGTGGATTTGTTCCCATAGTTACTGGTGATTGGAGCCTCATTTATGTCACTAACAAGAACTCGTTCGAACAATTCTACTGGATTCTTCAATACGAGATGAATTAGCATAGAGATTGAAAGCAGAGACAGTAGCTGGGCTGCAATGTACCATTGACAAAGGAATTCAATTTTCAACGCTGTTCTTGTTTCACTGGTCATTTTTTCGTACTTTTCTCTTCCGTCATGTACTTTCTGACATGCTTCTAGTGGATATACCCATGCGACAATCTTTTATGCATTTTGCCAAAAAAAGTCCACTCATTGGTTGCATTTCCAACCATTGATGGATACATTTTTGTTTTCGACATATTAAAAACGTGAGAGAAGCCAAAGGCCTCATTAAATTACTTAAACACGGATGGCCCAGTTTTGAAGGTGCTATTTACGAGCGTTTCTAAAGGGCTCTCAACATGGCACTGACAGAGCTGGCAGCTAACAGTGCTAACAGAGCTAACAGAGCTAACAGTGTTTACCTGAGGGAGAACCGGAGGGTGAGTGCTACGCCTCCTTGGCGACGCTGTCAGTCGGGACGCCATCATCAGCTTTATGACACAGTGTCGAGCATCGGCCTTGAGCTAGCCAGCGAGGCACACTCACCATCACGGACATGCATTGGAAGTCTGGGTGGCCGGCCCGGCTTTTGCAGCTATAGTTAATGCTCAGAATATCGAATATTGCACCCCTTAAGGTTGTGTGCCCTTTCAATGAAAACTCATCATTAGAAAAAATTGCATTGCTAAAACAGCTGTAATAATAATAAATGCTTTTGGGCGGGCAGGATGAGTCATAAAAGAAAGGCTTAAAGCTTATGAAGTGTATTCTTTAAAGGGTGAATCATAAAAAGGACTGTATTGCCGCACCATGCATGAGTCAATGATTCATTTTTATTCTGCATCCTTCCACCCGGGTTCTTCAAAAAGAGTGTTCCTGTTCTTTCTGTCTGTTTTAAGCGTTCCTGTGAAGTCTCACTCCCCGTCTTAAAGGCCTGGCAAACACAAAATGAATGGAAATGACTTTCCATAAAGGACCATTCAGAAGATTTAAAAAAAAAAAAGCGAAGCCCTAAACCATCTCTATAATGTTGATCAACAGTGACAGCTCTGTATTGCGTTTGACTAGACTCAGGCAGCCCCACCGGCACACAAATAGAAATAGGGAATATCAGTCTTCAGCTTCAATCCTTCAATAAAGACAATAGTCGTGCCGAACACATGGGAGGAGATGAAGGGTGAGAGTAATACGACGTGGCATTCATTTTCCCCAGCGGCGGCATTTACCACATTTCATTCAATAAAGCAACGTCTTTCAGGGGACACTGCCGGACTAGTCAGCCATTTAGAAAAGAATTTAGGGGATTATCTAGGTAGTTTAGGCTAAGCATGGGGAGGATAGAGGAGGGAAGAGGAGGGGGAGAGAGAGTGACGGCTGCAACAGGGTTGATAGAAAGATAACAGTGAGGATGGGCATGAAACTGCAGGGATGGATGAGACACGATCAGCGGGTAGTGACAGAGATATGAGGAAAGTTGAGAGCGGTGGAGAGACGGGAAGGGGAGGGTGAATTTATTCTGGTGTCGGCCTTGCAAGCAAGCAGTGGAGATTTAAATCCCCCCCCCCCCCCCCCCCCCTCTTCACTCACGATTTTATGTTTATGTGGTTGTTTCCATTTAATGCCTCAGCATTAAATTACTTTTGAAAGGGAATGTTTTTACAGATTGCAGTGATACAAAGATTTGTGAAGCGCGAATGTGAAATGAAGTAAAATATATGCATCTTTTTTATTTTTATTACTAGAACAGCATTGACAGATTCCTTTGGCCACTTCTTTGGGGAACAAGTTGTAAAGACGACGCTGAAATATTATCACCATATACATATGACACATGACTTCCTAGGGTCATCTGTACTGCAGGATTACACATACTTATTCATAGTCACACACTTACACGAGCCTAGGCATTCATTTCAGTCGTGTTTCTTACCACCTGATGAATGTCAGTCTAATATTTAGCTGTATTTGGTCTCCACAAACTCATGTGAGAAATACTTAGTAGTGAACCGAAACATTTAGGTTGCTGGCCGTAAAGCCAAAAGAATGAGCAGAAAGACACTAAAACGGGAGATAATTATCTGTACGTTCATCACCAAAAGCATCTCCTTTCACGTACATATAGTCAAGTAATGATTACGGAGATTAAATGATGAATCAAATAACTTGTGTATACTACAAAATCCCACCCATACTCAATGCATGGCTCTGTGTTGCTTTTTTAGCTGATGTATTGTTGAGAGATCCATAGTTAAAGAGTTGCAAATGAAGAAGGTTCAGCAGCTGCAAGCAGAACATGAGGAGGGCAGCAGGAAGCTCATGCTGCTCCCTCTGCTAGATATTTAAGTAGGTAGTTGTTTGCTAATAGTTTGCATCTTCGGAATGAGTGTGTGTTTTTGCGGCAAAGTGATCGAATAGGATATAAAGCAGGTTCCATGCTAAATGGAATTCATACAATCATATCTCTTCATATCCTCCGGCCGGAGAGCATAATGACAGCGGACGCAATTTAGAAAGTATAAGATTCCAAGATGGTCGTATTGCTGGGAGGCGTTTCAAAATGAAAATAAAAATGAATGAATAAACAATTACCAAACGACAGGAAAAAAAACCTGTATATCCTGGTAATAGTGATTTGAATTTTTTAAAACCCAACCTTATTAATATCAGACTTACAACTATGTTGTGGCCATTAGTGATGATTTTTCATACACTAATAATTCAAACTCAGTTGCCTGTTCATTAGTTTTCCCAACTAATGCAGGCTAATACATCAGCCATCCAATAAATCCTACCCTCACGGAGGGATGATCAGTTTTTGCTGAATCCGTTTAAGAGAGAGACTCAACTCTATGCTCATTTTGGAGGCTGTAGCTTGTGGTGCTGCTGGATTGTAACATTTACGAGGTGGATGCGAGGCGTTCTCAGCTACTCTGGCCGATTACACCTCTGCCCAGGTTGAAGCCGAATGATATGCTGGGAAACGTGATGTCACCAAAGTGCATGTCACGGAAATGATTATGGCGTTCTGCATTTAACAAGTGGAACACAGATAACAGCGGGCATAATGATATGTCAACCGGGCTTAATCGGTCCACACTCACACAGTCCTGAGAAGAGCACTAATCAGGCAATATAAGTGAAAACACCTATTGTGTGAACCGTGATTCAGTATGGTCTCCAAATGTCAACTTGATAAGTTTGCGAAATACCCAGTCCAGGTTTACTGTATCTGAGCAGAATCATAACATGCATCATCTTATGAGGGAAGGTAAAACATGATCTGTGGCTCTCTTTTGGCCCATTAAGCAGAGCAAGACCATAAAGGAGCCAAGTGAGGCGAATAAATACAACCCCAGCAGGGCACTGGGGACAATGCAGAGGAAGGGGCACGGCGGGGCCGGTGCTGCCCTACGTACATCAATAACCCAACGCGGAACATTTGTCATTGAAATGGCTCTCTGTGATGACTGGCTATTGGTAAAGCTATTTGGCGAGGAATCATAGGTTAATCACCCGGCATTTGAGAGATGTTTATGGGGAACTGTAAAATCATATTTATGTTGATATATATGGATCTAGTTGATGGTTGTTTATCAGTGGGGATTTAATGGAACGGCGGTGCATTTCCACCTGTGCTGGTGTCCGTGGCGTGTGACACCAACACATTTCTATATATAAATAAGGCATAGACGAAAGAAAAGCCTGCAAAAATGATTTAATCCCCGTTTTAATTACTTGAAATTAACTTTAAAGCTTGGGTACGCAACATTAAAAAAAATGATCCAACAGAAAAACCCAGCGCAGTGTTGCCATCTCTTTTCCAATGAAAGAAGTTAGCAGCACTAGTTTAAAAAGTTGTGAAATCTAGCGAGAAAGTAGCAGTAGTAGTAACACTGACAGCCCGTCCCTTCAGGCCTCCCTCAAAAGCCACAACCATAAAATGATCCTTATGAATATGGCTATTGTTAGTTCTCACAGCTGTCAAGATAGCAGCTTGTAGAAGGCTACGGTTTGCACGCAGAGTGGCCGCAGGTTGAAAAGCAAACAAATATAACAAAACAGGTTTCTAAAATACATTACCCACCCTGGCAATAGCCTTCTGTATGACCCAAAATGCCAATGAATGTACAATTATTCAACAGTTACCCTAAACCCTGCCCTGTGGTGCTCACAATAAGGCCATGCAACCCATGGGAATCTGTCATAGTGTAGGCTAAGAACAGCTGGAACATTGAGCACCTTAAAACCATTGAACGCACCATCTGCACAGAAACTGGGTTAAATTATGACTTAACATATATACGCAGCTGCCGTGCTTACATAAACAACAATAACCAGGCTGCATGAAAGGGAAACAAGGGCCAAATCAACTGGGTGGACTGTGGATTATATAGATTTGCATATCAGTGATGCCATTATTTCTGTCCAATGCAAACCCTCACAAAGGCCTTGAATTTACAAAGAGCTGAATTTTCAGAGCTTGAAGCCATTATTTAAACGGGTAAGTGGACTGAGGGCATCCCTTTATAAAACACTTCCTGGGGTCATGTGTCGTACAGGATTACACAAACTTCAAATTCACACACACGAGCCTCACACAGGCAGACACACAACACAAAGGTCCCTCTTCTAACCTGCAGTAGAACGTTGCATAAAGTCGAGGATCTGACCACATTATAGCAGCCTTTATACCCATAACCATGTGTAAAGTATTGTTTTGATGGGATAAAGAGTGGTGTGTATCAGCGAAGCTGGCAAACTAGCAGAGGTGCATTTTAGAGGCACCGACGCTAAACCAAGTGGTGAAGCATCATGAGCCCAAAAACAGTCCTCGCTCTTTGCTCGACATCCATCTGTGTGGGAGGCGACAGCCATGACACTGAACATCTCTGACCCAGAAACTATTTCTACCGAGCTGATCCTTGGCCTGTGTCTTGGGCACGGTGCGTGTATGTGTGTGAATGTATGACCATATGTGTGTGAATGCCTAAGAAAGTCCAGATCAAAGCGCCCCATGCCGTCCATGGCCAGCCAACTTGGCAGCCTGATTATTTCACTCCCATCAGAGCTGCAAAATGCAAACGGCAAAAAGGAGGGTGGGTGAACAAGAGATTGTATGTAGGAAAAAAAGGGAGATTGTTCCCCGTTTTAGAGCTGAGCTATTTCTTTTTTTTGTGTCTTTGTTGTTGTTGGGGGGGCTGTGATCTGAGAGACAGATGACAGATACTTGAACGTTGCAGTGCTGCATGATGCTTTGGGCTCAGTTACAGTGCACCCCCTTCATTCCTGCTCCTATCAGGTGCCAGCCTGAATGGAATAGACAAAAGAATTGAAGGAATGACAGAACAGAGACAGGCAGAAAAATAGATTATGTACATGGTGTGCAAGGAGCTGTATATCATAAATAGTTGCCAAGACAACAAGCAAAGCACCATACACCTCTGCATGCGATAGAGAGGGGAACTGTTTTCCAGTGGTATCAGACAGTGGGGAAAATAAATCCAACTTCATGCTGGGTCAAATACAGGCAAATGATGGTCAAGGTCATAATGCCATGCTCAATTTTAAGTTTTTGGTCTGCATTTGATCAGTTAAGTCCACCAGAATCAATCATAATCCATTGATTTGCGATGGTGAAAAGCATATCATCCTTTAATCTGGCACATGCGCTGTCTGATCCAAAACTGTGCTGTGTGACATGTTCACTGACGGGCAATTTTGAGCTTCGTTAAGATTATTGTTTTGCTGTATACTACTAGCCCTGTATGGATGTGGTTGATTGCTATCATTGTTGTATGGCCTGGCTCTGATTAAACCCTTTGTAAAACATGAGCAAATACAGAGGCAGGAGGATAGTGTGTTGTTGTAGAGGTTGACCAGTTCTGTGGGGGAGTGGCTTAAGAAGGGGGTGAAGATGGATAATTTGTCAGTGAGAGAGGCGGACATGGAGAGGGACAGATGGACTTGATATTACAGGATGTGATGGTGCGTGTGCGTGTGGGTTCTGGGATTGGGATGGGGGTTTAGGACCAGGGAGTTTGAAAGTCAGGTGCAAATGAGGATGGGGTTTGGATGGTAGCCAAGCTGGTTTTTATATGTTGGCGGTAAAGGGCGGCAATTCCATATTCACGGCTGTCAGGAAGTGGTTTAATCTAAGTAATGATATCCATTGGGGGTAGCTTGGTTGAGTGTGCAGTAGTCCTTGGGGTTTTGCCAAGTTTCAGGGAGACAGAGGATATATATTAAGGTTACTGTGTGTGGTAAAATCACTTTTGTTGTTTCTGTGACTGGCTGTTGAACAGAGCATGTTTCACACAGTGTTTACGGATTGACGGAACTGTAGGAGGTAATGATAACAGGATACTGGAATTTCCAACTTCAAACTCTGAGTGGAATGTGGCATTATAGTGAAAGAGGCACAGAGTAATGGGAAAAAAAAGACAAAAGAAAGGGGGGAGGGGGGGCAGGACAGAGGAGGGAGCGCAGCCTTGCTCCTTGACTTCAATCAGCAGCAACTGTTGTTTGCAAACTGCTAAACTCTACCTCTCTCCGCACCTGAGGTCGGCTGGGTCAGTCCAATCGCAGCTCGGGCTCTGGCCTCGTTCATACCTTTTCATACAGGAGACTCGTGTGACGCAGATCAATCCCATGTTTGACCTCATTCATACGGGACTGCTGCCACAGCTTAATCCCGTGTCAATGTTTGCAGAGACTCTACTCTGCAAATGTAGTTATAGACACATTACTGCAAGACCATAGAGTTAGACATAATTGCATTATGGAGGTCTCACATACCGTTTCAACGCAGTGCAGTGAGGTTATCGGTTTAATGTAATATCAAGCGCTGATAAAAATATATTCCCAAGCCAGCGTGAGGAGGGCGGGAGAAGGCAGACTGGATGATGGTGTGTTGACCTTAACCTGCAGGCTATGTGAAGTAGCAGATCCAACAACATGTGGTTACAGTTGATTTGTGCAAATTCAAAACAAGAAGTGCAGCTGAGAATTGTCGAAAATCACAATACGATTAAACATACCATACTATTAGATACAATTATGATAAAAACTGGTTATTGTGGTAATTTGAAAATGGAAATGACATATAAACTTGATATTGTTGTAACTGTGTCTTCACTACAAAGAGCACTGTAACTTTTATCTTCATATCTAGATTCACAGCCCAGAATTGTGTCCAAGTCTCAGGATGCATTCAGCCTCCTTTGTGTGCCGGAATAGCTCAGTTGGGAGAGTGTCAGACCAAAGGCTGCTGGTTCTGTCCCTGTTTTCGATAGCAGGATAGTGGCAGCTCAGTCCATAGAGACCTGGCTTGGGAACTGGTCAGTCCAGTCAGTAGAAAGTGTGGACCGGGAGAGTCAAACCCATAACTGCTGGAGGCGCCTATCCCAGCGCCATCCATTAATATACAGCATTTATACAACCACACTGTCACTATAAACACAGAGTCTGACCTGACTGCTGACCCTAAATCTGCAGGCTAGTGTCATGCTCACAAGTCCGACAAAATAAGTTTACACTCGGTCCGCGCAAATACAAGGCAGGACGCACAGCCGAGCGCTGGTACATGATGGAGTGCAGAGACTGCGGCCCCCGAGGAGTCTTCAGGGACAGAAGCAGAAGCACTGAGGTGGAACACTGTGGACTTTTACAGCCAGACAGGTCAGAGTCTGCCATCACCCGTAACACACGATGAAATGAAATGACTAATCTGTTCCAAAAAAAAGTCCATCCCCTATATTCAGGTACTTGCATGTGTAGATCCTGAAGTGCTGGTCCCGAACAATTCCCCAACTCCATATGTCTTTCCCTTTTTTCCACTTTCAGTCAGAAACCTGCGTCAGGACAGATTTAGACTCAGAAGCTATAGGAAACATATTCCCGCCTCTGTTCCTGCTTTCTTTATAGACAACCTGAGAACATCATGCAGCCACTCTCTCCTCCAAAGCAATGCCCAGAGGCAAGTCTCCACCTAATACCAACAAGTGCACTGGAGGGCACAGCCTGTTCAAAGCACAGAGAAGTCTCTCAGAAGGGGGAAGTGGATAAACAGTGGGAGGGCGTTGCCTGAAGCAGAGACACTCCGCTGCTGCTGATTGTCTACTGAATGGGTCAATCTATCGATACACTCCTCAGCTTGTTGTGTATACTCTAACACACACTCACAGACACACAGGCAGAAAACCACATCCTCTAAGAAGCTCCATTTATCCCCTGAAGTTAAGCTGAGGCAGCGGAGAGAATGTCATCTCCGGCTTGTCAACTTTGAAAACACTCTTTCCCCGAGGCTCTGTCAGCAAGTTGTGATGGATAACAAGCCACTAGATTATGAGTTTGTGCCTCAAAGGAAGTATAGGCCCACATAGGACACCTGTGCACTTCCTGTACAGAGTGTAGCTGTAATAGTGCCATGGCTTCAAGTTGTTGTTGTTTTTTTTCTTCTTTTTTATGCATTGTGAACCCCTGCAACATCAAAAAACACTCTGCTAAAGGTGGCATAGATGATATGATGGACGAGCAAAAAGGAAAAGAAAAGGCTTTTAGATTGGGGTTCATAAAATATTTAAAAACGCAGGATTTGTATTGGGAACAAGCCATCCGGCTGAAATGCTCAACCTGCTGGCGTGTTGTTTGTGCTTCCAACACATGTCTGTCAGCCTGTGCAGAGAAAGGGAGTATTTCAAAAGAACTACGAGGATCCTCTTGAGAGACCTTCAGGCCTGCATGCATTCAGCTGAGTCGTTGCCTTTTACACAGCAAGACAAAGCAGCACACAAAGACAGCTGTCTATCTTTGCTTTGTGTACTTTTATTTTGCTTAACAAATACAACATTAAAAAAAGCAAACACACACGCACACTATTCCTGTAATTCTATTTCAGTTAACTAGTTCTAATATACAAGTGGAGAGAACAGGTTTATCTCTGCTACAGAGGAAAAGGACAGATGCTGCTGTCATGTTATGAGTCATCATTCAAATCAAGCTGCGATGACTCAGTAGCTGCTAATCAACTACAACATAAGACCCACAGCTTTAAACTGAGAAAGCTCTTATTGATAAGGCATTAGAGGCTACGCTGTAACTATAAGAGCAAGGCAAGGATGTGTTTAATATCCCAAGGCGATTTCTACGGTCGGATAATGAGTCTAAATTAACATTTAAGAGACATAGTGACAATAGTTAGAATCCACAGAGCAGTGCAGTTAAAAGGTGGTGTTGACTTATAAGAGCTGAGTGGACCTGCAGACATGAATGCATCAATCACTGATGGATTTCTGGCTGCACTTGTTCTTTTCCTTCATTATTTAAAAACCTTGTGCAACACTGCTGTATAATCAGACTTTGTTTGATCTCTTTTCCTTTTTTAATAACTGACAAGATAGCATGATAAAAAACGATCCGTCGTAATATTCCTGCTGTTTTACTCTCAGTGATTAGTTGAAAACTGTGTCCAATCGTTGGGAATTTTTCATTATGCATCAACTTCTGACAGTAGAAATTCATCAGATAAGCATCAAAACATCCAAATGATGCTAATACACTGAAGCACAGCAGCGATCCTGTTCCAGTGTTTAACTTGCTGAGTGGCACCTCTCCTTCTGGGAGAGGCGTCCTATAGGAACCAGCAGGTGACAGCGATGTCATATACAAAATAAATTACACCACTTCCTCTTTTGATTATGCAGATTGATTGTTAATATTATGCAAATATTCTGAGGAAGAAAGAAAGGGAAGCTGATGCAAATCAAATGCAATTCTCCCCCAAAAGACTGCAAGAATGTGGTAATGATGGGTTGCTCTCAAAGCTCCAACTTTTGGTCGGTCAGAGTTGGAAGAGCTGTAGTTGTGACCGAGGTTCCTCAGTGGGGAAATGTGAGTGATTCAGAAGTCAGCGTCTTGCATTCAAATCATAGATTTAAAACTGATTATACAACAACTGAGTGTATTCAACACTTCCTCCAGCATGAGGTATTGGTAATCATTGGAATGCCTCTCAGACAAATCAAATTAAAGTTAATGAGCGCTGTAATTGTTTGCATGATGCAGAATGGCTCAACAAGTGAATGGCAATGCTTATTAGCGACAGTAAGACTTGCGGCTGTGCGCAGGGATGTTACGCAACAGTTAATTGCACTGGATCCATTCCATAAGCTCATAAAACGTTAAACCAACACTCACGAGATCGAGACAGAGAGTGAGCAAATGATCTGTACCTATAAGAGCAAGTCTTATTGAATTACACTGTGCCAGGAGCCAAAGGACAATTATCCCTCCAGTCAGTTTGCCCACCAAATACAGAGCGCTCCTCATGAAAAGCCTCTGCAGTTTGCAACGTCTAAGGTTGGTGAGTAACGCTCTGAATAGAATATTTATGTGTTTAAAGTTTGACAGCTGGTTGGTACTCACCACCTCCACTATGGTGGATAAACAAGAGGTTCAATGCGCCAGGATTTCTGATTCATATTAATCTAAATGTGTCAATTATGAGTGAAACAAAAGTTTTTCGCAAGCAGACGTGGATGGATTGTAAATGTGGCATTGAGTGGCATGCAAAACTAATCTGTCTATCTATCTACACACAGTATATCTATCTATCGATGTATATGTTTATATGTTTATATATATATATATATATATATATACACACTATATATATATATATATACACATATATATATATATATAAACATATATACAGCAGGAGTTTATTTTATCTATCTTTTTAAATGATGTGAACATGGCCTCTCGTGGCCAGGATTTCACCCCACTCGCTGTCTGCTGTCAAGCCTTTGTTTTCCTCACACGGAGTCGTTCAGGCATGACCAGCTCCCGTCGTCCTCCACTTTCCTCCTAATCATCACTTCGGCGGTTGACAAGGACGCTCGTAAAGATGGTGAATTATTTTGGATCGGGGCGAATTGAGCTTTTCGTCACGTCATTGCTGAAGGATATTTCACAAATCAAAAACTGACTGATTTTGTGTGTCAAGACGACATCGACCCACAGGAAGTGCTTTCCTCCACTATTTGACTCGAGGTGAAGACAACGATGGATACAAATAATAATAATAATAATAGTAATAATAATAATAATAATAATAGTAATAATAATAGTAATAGTAATGCTAAAAGGTTGATGGATGGATTAATGGACTCAGTGCATTAGTGTAAGGGTAAGTCAAAAACTTGTTTTCTATATTTTCCTGAGCTGCCTGTACGTGAAGTGAATTCAAACAAATGGCAAACGACAGTTGAATATGTTATACTTGAAAAAGCGTCTTTCTGTTTGACCTCTTCATGAAAACAAACTTATGGTCTTTTCACTTCAAAGCAGTTTGTACAAAAATAGAAAAAGTAAAACATCCAAAGAAGTGGGAGACTGCAACTTTTCTTCCCGCTAACATTGCCTTGAGCAATTATATTGATGGGATTGAGCGTTGTCTTTATTCCAGAGCCAAAAACAGATGTGAAAAAAAAAAATATATATATATATATATACACACACATATATATATATACACACACATACATACATACATACATATATTATTATCGTTATTTTTTATTTACTTTTACTGGGATTCATAAAATGCTCGGGGCTAAAACATTCTACTCTTGAGCCAAAACAGCATTCGTTTGAGGCTGAAAAGTACTCGGTATTGGGTGTAGATGTGCGTGCACTATGGCCATTACACACAGTAGAAGTCTCCTCAAACATCACAGGAGCCTTTTCAACTGTGGCCGGTGCTGATGACAATAATGAGGGAGAAAAACAAAAACAGCTCAAACTTGAGATATGGCACCATGCTTTGCTTTCATGTCCTTGTTGTAACTACTAAAAATTCAGAATTTTAAAGGAGAAAAATGTTGTGTATGAGTCCCAGGCCTGGTCTAAAATAAAACCCTCTACAGCATCAGATCAAAAAAATATTGTTGACATAAACAGAGATCTACAAAGGAGTGGAAATTGGAGCACAAACACTGGCTAGTTTTGCTATCATTACTGCTGCCAAAACAAAAGCCAGTAGTTTATTTTAGGTGTTAATATGGGAGTAATTGATCAGTATTATACAATACTGTATTTTATTTAATCAGGTAAGTAGATGGGATTGAAATTAACAAAGTATAGCACAAAATACCACGGTGTTGGAGCACTGGTGACGAGTACTTCGGCCATCTAACAATTCCTGTGATAAGTGTGAACAATTCTTTTTTTTTAGTACACGTTTCTAAATACAGGGGGTCTCCACCTCTTCACAATGCACAGCCACATAAGAAATAAACCTCGTGTTATATTCTGCTATCAGAGTTCATCAGGCTCTGTTTGTGCCACTGAGCAGTCGCGCAGCTTATGGGCTCTATTTTAAGCAGAGCAAGTATGAAAGCAATATGTGGATCATAAGCTCCGAGCCACGGATGAAACAGAATGGAGCAGAGAGCAAACTAGCACTCGTGGAGTGTTTAACCCAAGCAACATAGTGGGAAAAGGTTACTTTCAAAAAGTTTGATGTCCACATGGATCTTGCGAAGAATATGAGGAAGAAGGGGAACTTTCATTCTTGTGGAAAGGTCAGAGCTCATACATATAGACACATTCTTGCACATATGGCCAGTTTTAAGCCTACAATTAAAAATAGTAGAAATAAAGACATAAATTATGCTGCTTGCAAGTTTCTTAATTAATAACTATAGAATAGAAGTAGATGTTCCACCAATAACTAGTAAATCAAATTATTCCTGACAATGGAAACTGGATATGGGCGTGGTTCAGTCAATGAGGTATCAAAATTCCACAAAGAAAGAATGCACAGAGGTCACTAGCATACACCCTACTATAAAGAAACTCTGATCTGACAAACTCGTGCTGGCACGGTTGTGTCAAAAGTTACACTGATGCATTTGTTGCAGCCCGTCTACTCATAAGGTCTTTTTGGATAGATGTCATAGCCAACCAGTCATGTTTCTTTAATACAGACACCAAACCACAGCAGTGAAGTGCACAGACAGATGGTGTAGAATCTAAAATGAAGAACACTGTTTCAAGTTAGGGACGCGGGACGGTCGCTTTCCCAAACGCACTTCCATGATTAGCTTCACTCGTGGCCCAAAAAGGCAATAAAAGACAAGAAAGGATGATAGTTTCTTGTTAGTTTTACTCGGTGGCTCATAATGGATCAGATAGGGACATGGAGGACCTGATTAGCTATTCTTCTGCCATCCTCATTCATGAGAAGATTTGCGATAAGACCCATCCATCAAACTTGACTGCCTCATTCATAGCGATGGGAGACGAGAGCCTATCGGTTTATCAGCACTCCGTCTTTCAGATAAGCTTATACACTGACGGCATGAGAGAGAAGCTGAAATTAAACGAGGCAGCCTCTGTGGAGAGTGTTGATTCCCCAGCATTGGAGAGACATCTGCTGGCGCCAAGCTGACTTACAGCTCTTACGTTTGCTTGATTTCCTTTTAGCTCGTCAGCTGCTATACTGAAATGGCAAAATAGTGACACCTGGGGAAACAATGACTGAAACCAAATCAGATTACTGCAGTAAAAGCTTCATTCAAAATCTGACTGTGAAGAGTAAATAACAGTATCAGTCAACTTGTTCAAACAGCTTAATTACATTTGAAAAGTTGCAGCCTCCATAAACGATTTGCTTGTTTGTCTATATATATATATATATATATATATATATATATATATAATGGTCTAATGGCGGGAATCCCAGATGTGATTCACTATTGAATAAACTTGCCAAGTGCAACGTGTCAAATTTAAGCCAACTCCATTTGCAGGTTATTGTGGTAACAGACAGAGAGGTGGAGAATCTCATTTTTACAACTTTCACTGGCAGATGTTAGATTTCTATCTTTGTGATTGAACTACTTAATTCTCAGGAATAAGTGAACTCAAAGATGTTAAACGAATGTAGGATGTTTTTCTTTGTCTTATTTCAAGTTTTATTATGTAACCAATAATTATGTAACCAATAAATCCATGATTTCATCTCCAACAACTTGGGCTTCTCGCTGTATTTGCACAGACAGATCCATCCAACATATGATCAAACTTCTCTCATTATTTATCAATTTTGTTCATATCCACATCTAATCAACGCAGCCATATTTATATCCAGCTGCTCCCTGTTGTTTTGATGCTGCAGTGATATGGGCGTCAATCTACAAATCCGCAGCCATATGCTGCCAACCTAATTCTTGAGAGAGTTCCATGTTTAAAATGACTGTGTGGCTGCGGCTGCCAAGTCTGCTCTGAGTGGAATTAATTAAAAAGTAGCACACTCCTCCATCTGCCCCGCACGTGTTGGCATCCCCGATATTTCACTTCTGGGAGACAGGCGGAAACGAAGTTAGAAAATCATAATCTTTATGCGAGGGAGAGAGTGGGAGATGGCAGGGGGACAGCGGGCAGAGGGTGTTGGAGCTACCGTTCACAATGGGGCTGCACGAAAAAATATGTAACAAACCCAACACCCAAACACATGCAAAACTAACACCACTATTATCTTCCCCGTCTGTTTTGGTGTAGAAGTAGGACAAAGTTTGGAGTTGTGTAGTGAAGTGCTGCTACAGTCATTTACAAAACCCATCCAGATTCAGGTAGTTGTTAAATGTGCCGGTTACCCCTGAATATGAACTAGTTATGTCACTTCCAATAGTCTGTGGCTGGACAATAAAACACAATGTAACACACAGGATGGTCGAACAAAACCCCCCAAAAAACCATCAAGTGTCAAATTGTATGAGCTGTGCTGTCAGTCTAGTCTGCAAGCTTTCCATACTGACTTGTAGCCTGAAGCTTTGCCGCGTGGGTGAACTGGCTGCTTGCATTAATGAGCAGGTGTTAAGAAACCCTTCACTAAGTTAATACTTCATGTTAGAGTGATTAATGCTACATCTTTTAATTGCGTTTGCTTTAATGCGCTGCTATTACTTCTATTCCCAAGATGTGCTGGCAGTGATACAGTGATGAATCAAGGCGTATAGTCCGACCGGTATTGTTTGCATAGTCTGACTGGGTATTTAACTCAATGTGGGTTCTGGATACAACTGCTTCCCTTCTCCCCCTTTTGGGCCTGCCTGCCGTTGCTATAGAAACATCACAGAGAGAAAGAGAGGCACTGACTGCAATCGAAGTGTGTGTGCAGGTGTGTGTGTGACTGTGACAGAGCGAGATTTCAAAGAAGACTGTTGAGCTGTGTCTAATGAGTAGAGTGTGTACTCACTCTCTCATCTGTGCAGTGAATGTGGAAGCCTACAGCAGGCTCAGTGCCCTCCGCATCCACACACACACACACACACACACATATGCACTCTCTCTCCCTGACAGCGGGCCACCATGGAAGTCCAAACGCTCATAGTAAGCACATCGTGACATTTTCAAAAACCATGAGGGCCTTTAGTTTAAGAAAACACCGTACCTCAGCAATTTCTGAGTCTAAGCATTCCTGCAACTGTAGAATTTATCGTTTTCTCTTCCACCAATAGTTCTCTACAGTAAAGCAAATACTGCTAAATGTAGCAGAGCCGACTGTCATATGAGAATGTAACTTATTTACATCTTTTGGGGCGTTAAAGGACAGCCATGACATGACTAAAGGCGTCAAAGCCAGAATAATCTGGATGATGTGGTGAGTGACTGAGGCAGAAGGAGACCGATGTAATGCTTTAATCCATGCAGTGAAGAGAACAGAAATATCCCCCTCGAGTATAACAGGGTTAGTATTCACAATGCTTAAACCATGTAACGTGTTTCAACGATTTATTTAAAAAGTCAAGCAGCTAAAATGTGGATGAAAAAGAAATAAATAAAAAACGAATTGAAATCTTAACCTAAAATTACAGCATCTGGAGTTTGAAGGTTACATAACGCTTGTTCTTTTTGACTTTGTCTTAAAGCATCAATTGAAGAAATACTGAAGCAGACATCATGACTCACTTCAGACAGGTGCTTTTGCGTCGCCCTCATGGGAAATGTGTTGAGAACATCAGACAGACCTTCAGATGTTTGTGTACAAAGCAAGCAAAACAAAAAACCTGACCTCACGGGCCCATCGACTCAACGGTCTACGGACCAGTCCTAAACTGAGTCAATGCTATCAGAGACTGGACGGCAGAAAACTGCTTACAACTTAACGGCACCAAGACGGAGGTTCTCGTTATTGCACCAGATGAAGTTGTCCCTACGATCAAGCAGAGTATTGGTCCACTCTCCTTGCTGCCCATTGCAACCTGCGTAATCTAGGGGTAATATTTGACCGATCCATGTCGTTTGACCCCCATGTTAAGCAGCTGTCCAGATCATGTTTCTTCCACCTAAGAAATATCAGCAAACTGAGATCTGTAGTATCAGCAGCTGAACTAGAGATGATCATACACGCCTTTATCTCCTCACGCATTGACTATTGTAACGCATAATCCAAAACGCTGCCGCCAGATTACTCTCTAGGACACATCGACGGTCTCACATCACCCCCGTACTCAGATCTCTCCACTGGCCCCCTGTAGCATTTAGATCCACATTAAAATGCTCACCCTCACTTATAGAGCACTACACAGTCAGGCTCCTACATATGTGGCTGAACTACTTCGCCCCTTATTCACCCGCCCGTGCTCTCAGGTCAAGCGTGTTAAACTATCCGTCTGTCCCACGCACTCGCCTTAAGACCCGTGGTGACCGAGCTTTTGAGGCAGTAGCACCGAGGCTGTGGAATGCTCTGCCTGCTAATGTCTGTGAAAAGCGCTTTATAAGTAAATCTTACTTACTAAACTAATAAGGATAACATTCTGCTTAACAAGGAGTTACAGGCTTTGTTTGCAATACCAACACACAACTTTATTAGAGTGAAGAGCAGCAGCTTTGTATAATTTGAAAACAACAGGTAGGGTGTTTGTAGGACTGATGTCTAATTAGCTTTAATAATGCAGTCTGAGTTGTTGACATCCACTCAACACGAAGGCTGCAATTAGACTATAGGGGACTTAAGTGGGTTGATCCAAGCTGATTTGATTTATGTTTCGACACACGCACACAAACACTGTCGACTATCTGCATATCTCTGTGTGCGCTGGTGTGTCAGTTTGCAGTCTGGCAACAAACATCGAAGATTTCCACAGCTCAAAGTCACTTAAACACTGACCTTTGCACACACATCAAAAGTTACGCATTTTCTCTTTACTTGTCTCAAATCATATTCCAAAAGTTTCTGTCTAACTCAAAGACTAAAACATGCTGAATGCTTCTTTCAAGGAAGTTAAAAACCGGGGAAGGGGCGACGCAAGGCCACAGATATAAACCTGTTAAATGTGTGCCAGAGATACAAAAAGCATTTCCTCTGACTTTGAACTGCTCCGCCGCTGAAATGTTTACAGTTTACTTTTTAATGTCGGCTGCAAGGTCAGAGAGTGGTGTTTTTATTTATCTAAACAAGTCAAAGTCTTGACTCTATGGTGCGAAGCCTGAGAGACTGCCTTCAACTTTCTGACTTCTTTCGTTTTTTTACTGTCCTGCAGACACACATTTGAAACGGCTGAATTCATAACTCATTTGAATTCATTAAATGTTCATCCAATACCCCAAAAATCTGAAGGCCCCAGCACACACAAGCTGAAGTCAAAGAACCGGCAGCTTTAAACCGATGGAACACTGTGAGCTGCCTTGTGTCATCTGTTAAAAGTTATTGGAAAAACAAAGAGTTCAGCAAGCAGCCATCTGACCGCTGGCATGCACGTGTGTCTGTGTCTTTGTGAGAAGAATTACACGGCCAAAGTTTGATGAAGAAAAGATACACAGTGCTGCTGTCAGCAGAAAAAACAAGAAGAGTTGGAGGCGACTATTCCTTTCGCAAATTCAGCATGTTCAGACGGTCGAACTAGCAACCCGTTGTCACTCCAAATGTGTCAAATACCAGAGCTTGCTCAGTGCTCCTCTCAGCTTCACACCTACGCACGGAGGCACTGTTTAGCATCTGTATGCGACGCGCCACACTTGCAACTAAGTGACTAACGGTGTAAGCACACCCGCGTCCTCAGAGCCACTGACGTATAGTATAAAGTGCGAAATTCCTCACTGGGTGAGTGGGAGGGGAGGTAAGTGGGTCAGAGAAACACAACTTTTGTCCTGGAGATAGCTGCTTGTGTCTCGTGCAAATCTAAAAGTAATCACTAGTCAGTCAAATGAATGTCAACCATGCTGTTTTCTCAAACATAAGAAAGTAGTTTCATTGCTTGAACCTAACTTCTTGTGAAAATGGAAGTTTATTAAGAAAAAAGACACTATGCATGTAAAGAACATATATTGACAAGCCGTCCCTGACACGTCCAACACTGATGCTCGAGGGGTACGCAGAGCGACATAGTTTGATGCATTTTGGGGAGAATGTGTTGGAACCAGCATGAGCTTATAATGTGTCTCATGTGCAACCATCAGTGGCACTCAGTAAGTATACAGTGAAAGCATACAGTTAAAGTATACAGTATAGATATAACTGCTTTAGATACGTCAAATTAAGAGTCTTTCATTACAGACCTGTTGTCCTACTATAACCTATCTGTTGCAGAATGAATCAATACAAATCATAGCCAAAATGATGCCAACAAATGTGTTGGTCTTCGCTCCTTTGCTCACTTCCACAGCCTCTCCATTCTGTAAACTTTTTTACAGCATCCACATTACTGTACCTGTAGCATGAAGCATTGGGATTACAGACAGCTGACTTAAACACCAGTGTACCATTTAAAAAAAAAAAAAAAGTAAATTAATAAAACACAATTTTTTATTCTAGGCCCCTTTGTCAAAACTTTAACCCTCAAAAATGTAAACGTATACATGTCTTGCATCATAACTTGATACAGACATTACATAAATAACTCCTCCACATCTGAACGTCACGCTGATGTGCTTAGTATAAAACAATGTCAACTAGTTATCTTAGGTATTTCCATCTGAAGCGTGCTATGAATTTAAAATATGTACAAAAATGCACTTTGAAAAAAAATCAATACTCATATATTCACAACAGTATGAGACACAATGACTTTAACTGAATATGACATGAACATATATGTATTGCATTGTACAGTAAACAATATAGAGTGTATTGCAATTACAGACCTCTAACACTCCCTCCAAAATGTGCCTCTATTGCTGTGCACACCATGCAGCCTACGTTAATCCTAAAGTGTTCAGGTTCTGATTTCTAAGTGATCTAATTGGCTACAGGTGTTTTCACAGGTGCAGCAGGGGATTGATCATTGAGTGTGAACAACACACGCAGGCTTTTAGCTTTGAGTGATATGTAGATAGCCAGGTGTAGTTATTGGCAAAAAAGGTCTTTAGAATTTCAAACTTTGTGTGAAGCAGACAATGAACTTGTGGTTTGGCATACACCTTATCAACAGATATAATAGGACAACACAAACACCCACAGCACTATGCAGTAACATGTAACGACCACTAGGTGTCAGTAGATCCTCATATTTAATGTGTTTGCCTTGTGCTGTCTCCTTACTGTAACTTACAGGATTAGTCCATGATACACATTTATACTTGTTTTGGTGTGTGTGTGTGTGTGTGTGTGTGTGTGTGTGCTGGTGTATTTTAGGTTCATGCCCAATACGTCATATTTCATCTTGATAAATGGGATCGATGCAGACCTTTCCTTATGAACGTGTGTGTGTGTGTTTGTCTATGTGAGTAGATAAAACGATAAAATGAGATAAAATGAGATAGAGAAATGAGATAAAATGAGATAGAGAAACATTTAAAAAAACATAGATGGAGAGACAGAGATAAATAGATGGTGACTCCCTCCATTAGTCATGGAAGACAGCCTTATTACCAAACCTCTGGGATCATTAACATCTTCTACCAGCAACACCCGAGAGCTTACACCCCAATCTGTATTTCTACCTCTCAGATACTTGACATAGTGCCCTGAGGAGTTGGATTCCAAATAGGATGCAGATCATTTGAGCGTGTGTGTGTGTGTGTGTGTTCATGGTTGACAAAAACAGATTTCACAGCAGACTGATGAGCAGCACCTAATGTGTTGAATATTTGCATACTCACACACTCATCTGAGAGTTGAATGAGTAAGCCCACAGCAGGCACAAACACACACACCTACCCACACCCTCTCAGTCTACGGTGATGGATATATCAGAGCAGTGCATGTGTCGTTCTAATTATAGGCTGCATCCATCCGGCTCTCCTCTCATTAAATAATGACGTTTAATCTATGGCCCAGAGCCTCGTCTACAATACTGCTGTGATAACGGCGAATTAAACAATGTGCGCCTCTCAGGTCCGCTGATAACAAAGGTGAAATCGATCGAAGCGACGTGTATATGCATTATGCGTGCATGCTATCACGCCATGCATGCATATGAATGCCTGTTGAGCGTCTTTACGACCAATGAAGCTGATCGATTTTAACCTCGAGCTCAAGGTTGATCAGAGAGCGGAAGTCCACCTTCACGTCAGCCTCAGACTCAGTATTGGACGGGTATAACCAAATACTGTGGAAATAGACTCAAGACAAATCTGAGGTGCTCCCATGCATTTTATTCAAAGTTAAAGGGTGCGTACGAACAACATTGTATTCAATGTGATCCAAATGTTGCTCACGTGCATCCTAAAACAACAGCCTGCACCTGTTGTTGACATTTGGTATGCATCACCTCACCAGTATCTCAGGAAAATGTTGATGTTCGTATCTTTTCCCTTTTTCCCTTTTTTTATTGTTTTATTTACTTTGTTCTGTAAGTTTTTCAAAATGCCGGGTTCTTACTTCTACATTGCTGGTTTCCGTTATTATTCAGAAAGGTCACTTGGATTGAAAAATAAAACAGAGGCAGATGTTAAATATGGAACAATGAAACATGAAAACACACATTACAAATGTAAGCCCTAAAGCAATACTAATGCAACAAGACTAAAGAGTCACGCTAGAGGCTCTGTGACATTAGCACATTAACATGCTAGTATTTGCAAATAAGCAATAAACGCTAAGTAAAGCCGAGGCTGATTGGAATGCCATCAGTTTTGGCAAGCATTTTGTCAAAACCATGTGCATCAGTGCATGACCAAAGTATCACAACTCATCGTGACGGGGGGACAACAATATGTGTACACAATTTCATGGCAATCGATCAAAGTGTTTGAGACATTTAGCTCAAAACCATATTTGTCAATCTCCTACTGGCTCTAGAGGTAAAGTCTGTGCGATCCTCTGGGGACAACGAACGTCTGCACACAAGTTTATGGCAATCTGTTAAATAGTTGTTGTGATATTCAAGACTGGTCCAACAGACCGCCATTGTCATCCCTATAGCCATGCTGCTAGCTCGGCTAAAAGTGCAAAAAGAAAATTGAAATGGTCACACAATTGAAACAAAGGCATTACGTGGCGTTATTTGCAAACTTAAGAGTGACTTTTGTGTGCAGCTGTAAAAATCATACTGACAGGATCTTTAATTATATGGGAAACGGCTTCATTTACACCCACAGTGTACAGCGAGAACATTATATGCATGAGCAGGTGTGCAGGTTTGCAGGTGTGTACATCGGTGTGACTAAATGTCTGCCAAATGACAGCCAAGAACATTTGTCAGACAGAAAAGTTGTGCATAGATGAATAGATAACGAGACACTGCGGACATATACATATGCATCTTTCAGGTCTGTTATGGCCAGCGCTACAGCATTAAAAGCTGCCGCCGCCATCTACAGCATACGGCCCAAAATCAACTGCAACACCTTCGATCAGGTTAATTAATTGAAACAACACCTGAACAGATACATGACATATGGTTTGACAGTGAGGCAAAGAGGCCTGCGCTGTTAATAAATGAGGTCTGAGTGCCGGAGGGTGTAAAGATGTGTTTGGTCATGAAGCTGTACCTCCCACACACACACCCACACACACAGACACAGACAGACAAACGGTGTTCATGACCTTTCCTTGAGACTACCGTGAGACGACAAGAGACACATTAAAGGTTTTATGGAATGCACACACACACACACACACACACACACTTTGAATGCACTCTAAATGCACAAACATGCCATATACGCACATACACAGGCCACACACACAGGCAGACACACACAACCCAGAGCCCAAGGAGTGATTTTCGCAATGTTAAATGAGCTTCCTTAGGAGCCTCCGTCACGGCTTGGAGAAGCCACAGTGCAGAGGACAGTGTGAATACGAGGACTCCAACCACTGTGTTGCATCAGCACCTCGCTGACATGCCGGGAGAGGATGCTGTGTTTGCTGTCATGGCTGAACACAGCTTGAATTCGTGCAACACGCAGTGCAATGGCAGAAGCTGACAGGCTGAAGTGAAGCTACTTGGGGATCATGGAATAGTAGGTGGAGGGTGAATGTATAGGAATGGTATGTGTGCGTTTGTAAGTGATAATGCGAGAGGAGTGCAGTCGTGACATTTCCCAAAGAGAGAGAGAGACTGTAAACTGCCACACTCGCCACAGCGAGGGTGACGTCTCTTTTAAAGCACACCAAATGCCACGGTGTGCGAGTGTGTGTGTTGTGTGTCTGTGTGCAGAAAACTGATCTTTTGATAAGGTTGTTTCAATAGCACTGTGTACTACAATATGCTCAACATAAAGAGCATGTCTCCAGGGCAGTGACACGTCTCTTCTGTCAAGATAGACTGACTATAAGGTGTAAAAAGACTCTTTTTGTTGCGGTAGACTGATCATATGACAGACGTGTTTATGTCCAGTATGTCCTTTTCATATGTCAAGTATCTGCTGATGGGGGGGGGGGTGGGATTGATATAGTGTGCAATGCAGTGATTGTGACCCTGTCAAGCTTGATTCCCTGGCAGAGAGCAGATCTTGGTGTCAGTAGCCTTCCTGTGAGAGAGCAAACTGACACACTGACTTTCTCTGTCTCTCCCTCCTCTGTAACATCCACACGCGTTTATTATTCACCGCTCACAAATTCTGAAAATAACCCAACCAAAGGTCATCGCGTGACAAAGGTGACTGTGCGACGAACACACCGACCATATGGCTGTCACCGAAAGAGCTGCTGTAACATTGGCAAGAATACAAACTACACACAGCTGGTCGTTTTCTGCAGAAACCCGACTCAAGCTGGCATATGTAGCTGTAGAAGTGAAAGAGGGACTCAGAAATGTCAATTTGGGGGAAAATATAGAATCACTAAATGATGTAGTATATTGTCAGCACTGTGCAGAGTTACACGGAAGTTAGAAGAGGAAGGAACAAAAGTAGACTTTGGATAAAATGGGACACAAGCGAGAGAGGCGTTTGTGATGTAAAATATCCAACAATGGCGGCTGATGTTACAGTCGTCCTAGATTTTTCACATATTCGGGTCAAGGCGCTGCTGAATTGTCCCTGCCGATAATCTTACCGATCACATGTGCACATTGGCCATCCGAAGAGAAAAATGACCAAACCTCCACCCTTCATCTAATGACTGGGGCTACTCTTTGATATGTCGGAGAGGAGCACATTTATGTATTCAACTATTAATCTGAAAAATCACCCGATGAAACTAATAGAATAAAAAACGGCTTATGTCTTGAGTAGATAAAACTTTCCTTCACTCCCACTTGTATAACACTTTTATCCTCTTGACAGAAGAAATGTTTCAGTTCTCATATATGTTCTATCTTTGGAATATATACCCCCTTTGGGAGTCGGAATCACAGTGGGTGCAGTGCGAGTCTCCCTCTCCTCTGTTCAATAAAAATGATAAAAAGCATTGCTTCAATAGAAAGGAAACCTATAAACCCATAATGGTGCAGAGCCCTTGATGCAGGTTCATTGATGACAATAAAACAAACGCTGGATGTGTTGTCAGTCGGTCAGAGCCCTTTTTTTCTAACTTAATTTACATTTCAGTTTCATTTATTAACCTTAGGGTACAGCAGAAAACAAGTGTATTTAAACTTAGTGCACAGCATGTAAACAAGACACCTTATCACAAATATAATTGTCCCCTCATGTACTGTAAATACTGTTGTTGGCATCAATTTGCTTCATGGGAGAGAAAGAAAGATGGCTCGCGGCCACGAAAGAGAATAATGAAACAACCAGACTGAGAGAAAAGAAGCGTCAAACTTAAATTGTTAACAGTGTGAACAGAAGCATGTGATGTGAAAGCATGAGACGGATTAACTAAAAAAAGCGAGAAAATGGATGCCAGAAAAAAAAGGAGTTGTCTGGCACATTGTTTGGCAATAGAAGAGAAATCATTAGTGGACCATGTGGACAGTTTGGAGGCTTCATCAGCCCTCTGAGCGCTTAGCTTCCAATTAGCTTGCCCTTTCCCCTCCTCTGTCAACCTCTACTGGTATCCTATCACTGCCAAATAATTATGGTTACCAACTGGGGAAATACTTGCAGACATATTAAAACTGCTCTTATACTAACAGAATCCAAAATTGTCCCTACAGCCAGCAGCCATATGGGAACTATTCGGAGGCATATTGGGTGTCGTTCCTAAAAGTTCCACTGCATTGTTACTTTTACACTCTCTCTGTATGTTTTGCCCTGGGTTTGCATGCTGCCTATATTGTATACATGGGATGTTTATGATTGCTGTGACGCTCAACCACCCAAGGCCAGCCAAAACAATGAACTAGATGCTAGAAGCAGCTGAAGGCTGAAAACTGAAAGCAGGCCTGCAGAATGGCTCTGCACCACAAAGCCAACCTTTCACAGTCAATGCGTTTCATATCTCAAAAAGTATGAGGGAGAAAATAGGTATTCTTCTTGGCCAATATAAAGACAGCAGACGTATAATGTTACTAAGTGCAATGTAGAAAGTAATCTAACAAATATGTTGGAATTGTATTGCATTCAATTATGAGGTTGGATATTTTGGACTCGATGAGATTTTTCATAGTAATGTCAGTTTATTTAATTTACTGGTGGAACTGGGCTCTGCTGGCACTCAGCGCGCTCAAGGCAAGGCGGATGATGTTTTAAATATTTATCATTTAAATTATTGGAGATATTGTTTTTCAGAAAGTAATTCTCCTTTTCATGAAAAAATACCCTTCAAGGCATTCTTCTGGCGATAGTTCTAGATGTAGGCTAAAACCGTGCGGCCAATTGACGTGTTTGCCACGGCTGTAAAGACGCACCGTGGCAGCAGAAGGGGATTCCAACACTAGCTGCAGTGCACACCAACAACAGCCAGGTTGCAATTGTGAGCAATCCAGACTGCAACAGTGCAGTTAGTGAACACAACAGCTGTGAGAGGGATCCTCATACTGTAGCTATAATACAACAGAACGGAACTAAACCTGGAGGCAACCCCTTGTTATTTGAGAGAGAGAGAGAGAGAGAGAGAGAGAGAGAGACAAAAGAGAGAGAGAGAGAGAGAGAGAGAGAGAGAGAGAGAGAAAAGAGAGAGAGAGAGAGAGAGAGAGAGACAAAAGAGAGAGAGAGAGAGAGAGAGAGAGAGAGAGAGAAAGACAAAGAGAGAGAGAGAGAGAGAGAGAGAGAGAGAGAGAGAGAGAGAGAGAGAGAGAGAGAGAGAGAGAGAGAGAGAGAGAGAGAGAGGCTGTAGGACGAGACAGGAGGAGAGTTTAGATTGAGACTTCCTGCCTCTCAGCGACTGGAGGACTAGTCATCATTCATTTTCGGATGGTAGTGATCCAGAGGGCTCATAAACCTGAGAGAGGGAGTTCAGGTGGGCAGGTGCTGTGCAAGTGGTCCACTATAAGCGAGCAGCAGTGAGTTGAAATGAATGCGTGCAATAACATGGAGCCAGTTGACAGTAATGCAAAGTGGAGCGATTACTTGCGTTTTACGTGTTTTTTTTGTGTCATGGACCTCAAACTGTGCATGCTGCTCATGATGCAGACGCACGAAATAGTCCGGGTGTCATATTGTGATGCTGCATGCGTTGTTGGGACTATTTTTAATAACATGATGATGACTAGGATGGAGGATGATTTCTCTCCAATCCCATGTAGCTGAAAGTGAAACAGTATTCATCACACAAACACTCGAACCATATGGCTGTCACTGCATGGGGTAGAAAAACACTGGCAACCATACAAACTGGAAAGAGTACAGTAGAATTCACAGTCAGACGAATGCGGTGACATTACATTAATTCAGTTATGGAAAATGTCCCATAGCGTACAGGTTTACTGATGTTACTGTAAAAAGTGTTCACGCTCTATGCTTAAAATGTCAAAGTCAAATTGCGAGGAAAGAAAAGGTTAAATGTTGAAACACATCCACACAGCAGTCAGTCCATCAATGTGCAGTCTCAGTATCCATCAAAGAACCCAGCCCTATCACCACCACAGCAGAAGAACACTAACACACTGGCACTTGGATTATTAATGTGTTTTCACCACAGCTGATTCATCATGAAGAGCTACACACATCTGCACTGCTTCTCATTCCAGTGACATCATTTCCCATAAGAGCTGAGGTTTGGAAACTCAACAGGGATTACAAATGGTTTTCAGACATGAATGCTGAAAAAACTACAGAAATTATTGTTCTGACTTCAGAGTCGAAGACAGCTTAAGCTACTAAACAGCATATAAACGCACCATTCCTCTGCATCACATTCAGCAACGTAGCCTCACACAATGGCTCGCATGATGCCTTTAGAAAAAGTTACTCCTCGTTTTTCGTGCATTTTCTTACGAAAGTCCAGCAACATGTGTCACTTTCCGCTTGTTACATTCAAACAGTCTTTTCAAAGTAAACTTCTGTCTTCACAAGAAACAACTCAGTTTGGTTTTGGCAACAAACCTACTTGGTTAGGTTCAGAAAAAGGCCGTGGTTTGGGTTAAAATAACTCTGGAAGCGACGTTACTTATGTATGGAAGTTAAATGACCAATACATCAATGTTTACTTTTTGTTTCACAGAAGGCACGAACGGTCTCCTGTGTTAGAAGTTTCTTTTGTTCTGTTGTGATAGAGCCAGAGTAGGCAGAGGAGGAAATAGCGATGAGAGCATCGTGAGACAGGGAAAGAGCTAGACACTGCTGCTATATCATGGAATCAACCTGAACCCCCGGCCTCTGGAACCAAGAGACGGCAGCTGGCGGTGCAGATGTAACACATGACAAAGTATCCATGACAGTGCTTTTGCTGCCATGAGTGGGACATTTTGGAAGCGCCGTCTGAGGGAGGCAGCGATGCGGTGGACGCACCAACGTGTGTGACAAGCCACCCCTCTTTATCTTGCAACACAGTAATGTTGACAAAGCTGTCCATCCGTCCTAGCAACAACGCTTTGGCCAAAAAAGTTGCGTGATTCATATATCACGATTTGTGGGCGGGACATCTGTCCTACTAATCGCTCCAGCTCAGAACTAAACAGAAGGAATGTATATCTCCGCCATGGAAATGAGTCCCAGGAGATAAATAAAAGGGATACGGGTTATGAATGCAGATTTGTAATATGGCAAATACGTTCAATATGGGTGCATCACATGCAGATTTCCATCACATAAGATAAAATATGGCTGAATGTTTTGAGAAAGGCACTAATGGAAGGTGTAAGCAGATAGTAATTATGACATTTAACAATCATTCCAATCTTGGATCATCATGTCTGGGCTTTGCCGAGCCATTTTTTTTAGAAAAATGGGACTCTCTGTACACTTCTTTCAAATTACACAGTTTACAAAATCAGTATTCAGTCTGAGTAATTTGTAATCTGCCAAAGAGGAGGAATACCAACTCTCAATTGTGCAACTAAAGATCTTTGGCTGCGGTTCCAGACTATTGTTTGAATATGCATCGCTAATTTGGGTTTTTGCAGACACCAACATGACACCGGTCTGTATATGTGCTCACTTGCACATTTGTGATCACACCCTATTAGTATTGAATGCTAACTACCACTAATTGTACCTGCATTTGAAGATCCACAGGTCAGGCCAATGGGTGGAGCAGATCAGGAGACAGCGTCCCAAAAAGCAGACAGAACAGAGAAAAGAGACAATTGGCACCTAAACGGCAAGTCACGATCACTTCAGCATGAATAAAACTTGGCACGATCTCATATTATCCCTCACTCGACCAACATATTTAACATACAAAGACTATCGACTTAATAAATATAAGAAACAACCATCATCGTCAAATGTTAACCTATTTCTCCTAAAAACAACATTTGTAATGCAATGAAAGACATCTGAAAAAAACATTATTATTACTTCAGGACATTATTTTTGTTTATTTGCACATTGTGTGTCTGTCTCGTTCAAAATGACTGACAGTGTGGCCCCTTTAAATTAGGAACCATGGCAAACATTGTACCCTTCTATTTGATCTTATCAATAACAACTGCACAGGCTGCAATAGGGTGCCTTTGAAAGGGGTCCCCAAGGACCCCAATACATCGGTATCGATAAGAACAGATTGATTAACAGAGTCATGAAAAATTGTAATGATAGAATAAATAAGTATAACTCCGGGGCCCGCGGGGACCCCAGTTGGTAGGATGAGGGTAAATTGCATACATGTGACAATAGTTAATATGGATTATGGGGACAGGAAAGCTGGTTCTATTGCAGTCCAGCCAAGCTGGCGTCTCTTTGTCTCTTCAGTTTCAGACTAATTAGCTGATTCCTCCTGTAGCAGCAGAGGCTGACAGGGTCTGGTCCACGCCAGGCTGAGATAGTGCGTGTGCCAGCTCAGTCTGGCATGGCAGCATGCGGTCAGGCCTGAAATGAGGTGACGAGAGCTCGAGCATATTACCAGATAGGCTGTGAACATCTTCATGCTTGACGACCAGGGAAATATAGAACTTATTATTTTGGACAATAATTGCATACATTTATTGAAAAATCTGAAGGCAGGAAACAAGGTCGGCAAGATGAACTGAATCGTAGCCAATTTTGTCAATGACTTGTTTATCGTCAACAGCGGTGTGTCTGTGTGTGGAGGATGAGTAATGAAAGTCAAGCTCAACTCTGGAATGCCTCCATTTTCTTGTGAGGGGTGGTGAACACAAAAAAATAACAACTGAAAAATGCACAACTTTCAAAGCACTTCGTTCAGAGTGAAGGTGAATACAAACTCTGGAGACCGAATGACTTTGTCTTGAAGTGGAAAAGAGAGAATCGTGGGAGGAGGAGGACAAAGAGAGAGAGAGCACTATTACTAAACCCACTGGTGCCGTTGCATTTATTGAGTTTGAAACTGTTTTTGAAACTTGTCAGGAATATGGATGGCGCAGAGGAGAAGACAGAGCACAACTATAAACACCCACTGGCAGTTCAGCATGCATAGCAAACATCTCTCCTTTTAAAAGCTGTCAAGAGCAGAGGAACTACTCTCGCCTGAAAGCCTTGCATTCCTCCCCTTCACGTTATAGCAGGTGTGATGCATGAGTGTGTTTATGTATGCATTTATATTTTTGGGTTGTCCGGCTGTCCGTCTGCCCACACATATGTTTCGGGCCATTCTCGTAAACGTGATATCTCGGGAACGCCCGGAGGGTATTTCTTCAAATTTGGCGGAAACGATACCACCTGGACTCAAAGTGAATTTCTTCAAACTTGGCATTTGCATTCAAGGATGAACTGATTAGAATCAAGTGGTCAAAGATCAAGGTCACTGTGACCTCACGTATGTCCCATTCTCGTGAATGCAATATAGCATGAATGCCTTCAGTGGATTTAAAAAAAATGTGCACAAAAGTCCACTCGGACTCAAGGATGAGCCGATTAGTGGACCACTTTGATGGTCAAAGGACACTGTGACCTCACACAACAAATTGTTGGTCATAACTCAAGAATTCATGTGCTAATTATGATAACTACTCACAAATGTCTTGTAGGATTAAATGACAAAGTGATATTTTGCACAGACATGGGTGTGAACCGCAACTGCACTGGTTGGCAAGAGGCATAAAACTGCAAGGCCGTAATTCTACTTTATGTATATTTCGGTGTGTTGTAAATGTGGGGCTATTAAGGGCTGCATATTTGAGCTGGAATTTATTCATTTCTTGGTGTCTCAGATTGAAAATCTGAGTTATTAACTGGCGGCAAAAGAATTGGTTTGTGCAATCTTAACGCATTAAGACAAAGAGGCCCAAATCCCAGCATGCAAACAAAGGAAGTGAGAAATGGATTTTGTGTCCTCCAGAAGACAGGTCAGAAGTCATACACACACACACACACTTTCCCAATGAAAGAAAAAACAACAACACAAAAAACAACACAATGTGATTAACAGTCAGTGCCCTCCTCTGTCTGGTGGGACAGCGCAGCATGGCATCTCTCCTGCTGTTTGTCTCTAAGCTGTTTTTATCTCTCTGAGCCTTGTTTCTCTGCCTCTCCTCAGTCTAAGTCACTGCTTCTCTGCCATGTCCTCTATCCATCCTTACCCCGGTCTCTGTTCTTCTGTATCTCACACTCTATATTACATTTATAGGGGGTGCCCAGCATTTTATCACAATACGGTTCATCGTTTTATCTTCCTACAACTCCGTACACCTCAAACACCGCCCCGTACATCCCTGCCCCAATGCTGTGGGTGGCTCAGTCTTGGTGATTTACGACACAGCCACTTAAGTCGGGGCTGAAACCAATTCACACTCAGTTGATAGCAGACAAAACCTAAACTGACAGAGCTTCTCCACATCTCCGCCCCTCTCTTTTTTTTTTAATCTTTGCTCCTTTTCTTTTCATCCTGCTGCTACAGTCAGTGGAGAGGTCAATGGATGGATGTACTGGTTGAGTTGAAATTCCTTTGGAGCACCATATAGTAAGGGCACGGGGGACAATGTCTAGTCTTGAATTGGAGTAGAGATTACCATAAGCCTCGGCTCTCCTAGCTGCAGCTTCATTACTTCAATATTCTGAGGAACACTAGAAGTTGGTTAAGGCTTGACAACGTGTCTATTACTATTCATTTAAAAAGATGGAGTGGGGAATAAAGGAGCAGGTGGTAGAAGAAATGAAGGAAGATTAGGGAAAAAGGGGAAAGAGGTTGCCCTCAAGCTAGATTGCCAGGGGATGTGCAAAAAACCAAACAGATAAATGGATTCATTTAAGCAACTAATCAAATATAATAAACCATCTGCGCGCATGCTCTTTTTTTGTATAAGGTGATAATGATGCATGGTTCTGATCAGGATATAATTAAAGTCTGTGAGCACTATGAGCAGTACATGTTTTAATTGGATCACAGATCTAAAAACTGGTTAAATCCCACCAAACAGCTGTGATGGATCCTATTTAAAGCTCCATTAATCAGTCAAAGCAGACGGCAGAACAGTGACAATGGCATGACTGAAGGAGATGGGAAGCTTTGTCCTCGTCTGAAGGACAGGAGATGGAGGTCAGTCTGTGCGCGGTTGTTTCGTCGTGGAGTCTGGTGGAAAAAAGGCGAGAACCAACCGATGAGAGGACAGAAAAGAGAAGCTACAGCTCTCTGGCTCTGACAGAAGACAGGCTGGGACGGAGGACAGCTGTCCAGCTTTGGACCAGATATAGGAGAACATGTAAAAATATCAGAGGGCAGAACCAATGACTAGACACAGAGGGGACACACATCATCTCTCTGGTTTACCAAGAGAACAAACAATGTGTTCTTTCACAAAAAACAGGTAAACACCATTTCTTAAGATGCACAAATCAACACTAGTTTGATTGACATTCCACGGAGGGCACACAAAATGTGGATTTTTTGCAAATGAGCCCTTCACACTTCAAAGTTCACATGGCATGAGGATGTGACCTTCATTTAAACTAAGGGCTGCAGGGTGCCGGTCGCCATTAATTCAATTTGAATAGAAGTGTTCTGCTTTAATCAAGGGGACCCATATATGTCCAGACTTCAAATTCCCCCCTTGATAGAAGTAAAAGCCAATCTAATATCTATTATCAGGTGATTTAATGTTCATTTTCTCAATTATGAAGAGCCATCAGCTCACCATGTGCTGGACTACAGTGTTGATCTGCTCGGCGGACGTGTTGTGATCTAATAGAATCAGACAGCTGTGAGACACACAGGATGAAAACAGCTTCCGTGGCGGAGCCACGCGTCGTAATCATTCTGGGCTTTGCCCAAACCACGAGGGCTCCGGTGGCATCCTCCCCCGGCATCATCCCCCCCCCCCCCCATTTACTGCAGCTATATGTTTCAAACTGTTTGATAATAGAACGCCTTAAAAACGGTACATCATTTTGGAAACAAAGCATTAGTTACATCCCCTTCATATATGTGTCCAGTCAGAAAGACATTTGAAGATATTTTCAAAACCTAAAAGATTAGTGGCCTTTGAGAAAACATCCGGGGCTGGAGCGACCCACCACCCTATGCTCCGCCCCTCAACAAAATCAGCTAAATCAAGTTACGTCAACAACTCCATGATGGGGGAACATAGTAAATCAGATCATCACAGATTAGTGGGCTGCATGGGGACCATTATGATAATCTATGTCCCACTCTTCTGCAGCAGCACTGCTGTGTGAACAGAGTGTAACATCATTTTGTTCCACACAGGGCTGAAATGGTGTTAATCGTGCTGCACAGTCTGTGCCTCCCTGCCTTGTTATGAGCAGCATTCACAGTTTTTGAACTGGTGTCACAGTCAGACAAAGACTGCATCAGCTTCGTGCCTAATCTAATAGCGACAGCTCTTAGAGTGCAAAGCCTATACAATATAGAACATTAGTTACATTTCGTAACTCCGGAAGCTATGAGTATAAGCATAGCCCTCTAGGCTGTGGGCCCCTCTGGCTCAACCTACTCCAACTGAAGAAATGCTGGAATAATTTGGGAGCAGAACTATGGTCGCAGGGCTGTTAAAACCTCTTGAGCACGACGCCCCCAAATTTGGGGGCTCTCGGGCTCAGAACCCCTCAAACTCACATGCAGCAAATAGCCTGATCATTAGCCAGTAGTGTGGACACGGCCACTTTTTATTTTCGATGAACCAGCAACGTGTGGACAACAACATCATATAAGTCACTTATTATAAACTCCAAAGACAACTATAGGCTACTCATATAAGCACAAAAATATCGTGGCATAAAAGCACCAAATCCTGGCCCGAAATCGGCGCTATGAGTACAGTAAATCAATGTTTGTACCCTCATGCTAACGGCTACCCAGTCATACAATGCATTTATTAGCATTAGCACACGTGGCGGAACACGTAACTAACTTCTGTTTTACGATCCGTAGAAGCACTAACCCGTTGGTGGATGATCAAACGTACCTTCATGCTGAACTTCGCCGACAAAAATCGTGGTTATGCGCCCAAGTTTTCTCAAAATATGGATAATAACGTCGCGGAATTTCCGTTCCAAAGCTGTAGTCATTGCTGCCAACTGCATACTGTTGACTTCCGACTTGTTTCCAGAATAAGAGCGGTCAAGGGGGCTTGGGCGAGTGGTCAGACTGCCTGCGACCGGAAATTTCCGCCGGGGTACACGCCTCACTTCTGGCAACTTTATTGTACGAAATCTTTTGTCGATCACCACCAAATTTGGCATGAGTCTTCCTAAGCCTGTGACGCGTCTAAGGAGGGGTTGTTTTTGGAAATCGACCGAGGATAGGCTGAGATCCAGCCACACACACACACATGAACTGAGAAAATCCTACAGATGACAGCCAAAACTGGCTCTGATGATGTTATGAATATGAATATGATTCCTATTATCTGTATTTGGATGTATTGAATCATATGAGTGATAAAGAAAGTGAAATATATAGTTATATAGTGTATAAAAGTACAATGTAAGCTGCAACAGCTGGTTCGAAAATGATGGCCTCGCCTGACTAAAACCTCTTATTCTTAACTTTATTCCACTTTATTCCACTTTAACCTTTTTTTAATAACTACTGATCAGTTATGCTATGACTTGGGAAAGAATCAGGGAGCTAGCT
Organism: Anarhichas minor; assembly: GCF_050575085.1. Lineage (NCBI taxonomy): Eukaryota > Metazoa > Chordata > Actinopteri > Perciformes > Anarhichadidae > Anarhichas > Anarhichas minor. The sequence continues at coordinate 2,652,593 of NW_027466472.1, forward strand.
GCATTATTTCAATAACCTTTTATCACTGAAAGTGCATTTTTCCCAGGCGAGGCTGAATATTTTCACTTTCAGCTGTGTTATGTCTTATTTTCTATATTAACCAGCAACATATTCACAATATGACCAATGTAAACTATGTCACAGGTGTTGTGATCTGATTATATCAACAAAAATTATTAAAATCGACCTTGTAGTTACAGAGCTATGGTCAGTTTTGTAGGGCTATGCTTTTTCGCTCAGAGACCTCAAAAACGGCTCCGAGATTAAGAGGTTAAGGGATGAGCTCTTAGAGGTACACACATGTATCATATGATCTGGAGTTACGATACTTAAACCGTGATTCAAACCAACGCAAATAGAGAACTGCTGCTCCTAATCAATGTTTTGAATGTAACTGATTCAAAGCTACGTAAAAAAATAAAAACTGAATTTTAGCATATGTTTGGAAATGATGAAAGCTTAATGTGAGGGCTATTTTGACAAGACAAAGTTTACCATTAAGATTATACAGCGTCTGTAATTCAGTGAGGAACGTGTCTTCACCACTCACTTAATACTTTACAACTGTTGCTGTTTTCCTCAATGTTCCAGTGAAACAAAAGTCAGAGCGTCTTCAGCTTCTGTACTTTGACACATTTCACAGTTAAACAGAAAAGTTGAGGGGTGTGAAGTTACAAGATGGATTTAAATCAAGTCTTTCACATTTGATTTCTCTACTTTCAAGTGGGCGGGCTTAGAGTTTAGCGCATTACGGAGATCAAGTTGGAGGAGGAGGCGGAGATGAAAGGGAAACTCTGTCGGTTTTCAACCGGCTCTGCTTCACTGCAGCATGGGCGATACATGCAGTAATGTTGCCCGGCCTCCCTCCATGCCTCCAGCATCCAAGGTCCCACACTCACTTGATTGGATTATTTTTTTGTAAACGCCGCTGAGTGCAGGATGAATCAAACATTTGAAAACATTGCAGCAGCTTTAGACGCTCAAACATCCCTTTCATTGTGACTTTAATGCCACATTATATGATCATCAGAAAGGAATGAGCAGCGTAAGAACTCATCTCAGACCGGATAAACAGTGTTTGACTGTGTGGCCTTTGATTATCAGAGTTGAGCCTGACTCAGATGCTATATGTCACTAACACACCGTGGGAGGTTTGAATACAGTTGTTTTTTTTTACTTTTTTTACATTGTATTTACAAGATTCCAACAAACAGACACTTTCTAAAATGCTTCACCAGTGTCTTTGTCCTCATCTTATCCGCCCGCTTTACCGATAAAACATGCCCTTAGTTGAGACCAAGGATTACCTTAATTCCTCAATAATAATAGTAAAGTTAATATTTTCCTGCAGCACAGCTTAGTATCTTACTAAGGATTGTGAAACAAAAAAAAATGTTTAAGGTCAAATGGCTTGTTTCACGCAATTAAGTTAATGGGATGAATAAACCGCCTTGGTCTTTAACACCTGAATCACATCTACCCATCACCATGGAGACAGGTAGATTAATGTACCACGCAGGTACGATACAGTCTTCAACCCATCATAAATATTCAGCATGAAACGCTTTTATTGTTGGTTTAACTACATTCTCGATTGAATGTGAGAAAATTATTGAAATAAAATCCCAATAAGCAGAGCACAAGAAGAGGCCTCGTTCCATACTCAACAATCCAAAACACATAAAAACGATTCGGCGCCCAAGCAGCTCACCTGGGAGAGCAGCGGCGGTGGTTCGGAACAACCCACGGCCGCATGTCGTTGTCACTAACAAATAGAGGACTTTACTCACACTCGAGGCCTTTACACACTGGGGGGCATGACGAGTTAACAACATAAAAATGTTGCAGCACTTTTTCAAAAAAAGATTCAAGTAGATTCGCGCAGGCGGAGGACCAACAACCACGATCCTATTGAGCCAGGGCAGCGTCCTGCAGTCCGTCTGAGGCAAATTGATATACATCCTAAACTACTGCGAGCTATTTCATTGATTTCCTTTTCGCTAACTGCACTGGGTGAATTTGAGTTCCCTCTGGTAAAAAAGTTACACAGTGTACATGTCTTGTGCTTTTATTGTGAAAGCTAAGAACTGAAGGAGTGGATCTGGAGTTCAAAGATTACCAACCCCGGCTTTATTAGCTGCGCATTTGGGAGGACTGATATGCAAACTCCTATTAGACGTGGGAAATAATAAGCTGTTTGAGGAAATTATGACTGACTTCCATCTTGATAAAATAAATATTCCATTTAATTTGAGTTTCTAACGATGTAGTGATTTGCCACATTTGACTGGTTTGCTATTTAATATGATTCACTGATGTGTCTATTAACTGACAAGCCACTGTCAATAATCAACCAACCGTGCTGTCAAGATGGGTATTAAGATTCTGCTCATCATCATTTGTCAGATAAATAACTTTCATTGAAATTAGAACAGAAGCTCAGCATCAATATTAATAAACTCCGAAAAAAAAAACATGAGGCTAAAACTTTGGAAACAGGAAGCTTAAGCTTTCATCCCTCAATCTTAATTTACTGCTGTCAGAAGTTTGAAATGCTCCCATTTCGTCAAAACATATTAAATGTCATTTGAAAGTCAGTTTTCATAATTGTATCTGATTGTTCATATGCATATCAAGATCTGAGGAGCACAGAGGAGCATTAGAATATTACCTGTCATGCCACTGACAGTATTAAAAATAGACTTTTAAATATGACGCTAGTAGTAATGAACTGAATTCGTGAGACAATCGGATCATTTTGCATGGAGGCGATGTAATATGAGACTTTCCAGTAATGTACATGCATATGATATGAAGTCTAAGAGTGTGCAGAAGCCTTCATTTATCAAATGCAAATGGAAGTTGAATCTTTAAATAGTTTAGATTTCAGGATGTGAGGGTTTGATTTCTTCTTCAACTCCTTCAGACTTTTCTCGCGCGTGAAAATGACACTAAAAGCACCGACCGTGGTGCATTTCCATGCAAGGTCACGGGTGCAGGAGGCAGTCTTAGAGATAAGTATCTTTTAAAGGCGGCGCGGTTGTGCTTTAAAGCATTCATCATCAACACGTTCCAGCCAAGTGTCAGACATAACACTTTAACGCTTTCACGGTTGTGAAAGCAACCGTATCAGCGAACGACTTCTCCTTGCTGTTTACCTGTCACGGACTATCCATGAGTAAGTGTTGGAGGTTAGAGATCTTTTCCCTGGAGATGGTGCTCATAATAGTTAGTCCACATCATAACAGACTGTACAACAGATGCTAAAGAGTGTCAACAATGTGAGAAAGCAGTTCTCTGATTCTTCAAGCCTCTCCGGGCTAAACAAGCCAACGGACTGCGGGACGAGGCTCGGCTCAACTTGAATTTGCGTCCTTCAGAAAGTTTTGATTTGGAGGTTTAAGTGATTGTGAGAGGACTTATTATGGACTGATGGAAGCGCAGAGGCACTTCACAGTCATTTCTGCCAGCAGACAAACACTCATCAGAGGGCCTCTTCACCTCGCTCTGACAAAGAGATGCAGTCCAGTTCAGCCTCAATTGGGCCAATGAACAATTCTGAGGAACAAATTACCTTGTGTGATTGAAGTAGACCCAATGGTGTTACAAAATCCCTCACAAGTTCATCTCAAGATGAATTTACTGAGAAGTAAGTAAGTTTTTTAAAACTTTCCAAGGAAAAAGTCTAAATGAAATTACATAGCAAGCCCATTTTACATTACAAACATTTGAAATGATGTTTGGTAATGTCCATAATGGCTAAACGGTGATGAGTCAGTTCTGTTACTCTGCTGGGACCTTTGATAGCTTTAAGAAGGTTAAAACACACACACTACACACACACACACACCTGTGAAATGATCCTTTCATTTTGGAAACCCTCATTGGACTCAACTGCATTTTTAAATGTGTGTCATCAAACTGTACCAGAAAATGGTATTTCCACACATTTTTACCAGTTGTGTCCTCATAAAGAAAAGACAAAAAAGACGTTAGGTTTTGCAGTTTTGAAAATTACGGAGCACGATATTAAAGAGACGCTGACGGGTGACCAGCTTAATGTGCCGCGGCCTCACTAGTGAGGCTGCTGCAACACGAAAACTAGGAAATGTGTAATTATATATAATATGAGTCATACTCTGTGCCAATTTGTTGACTCTCACATTTTCAAATTAGTTCGGCCTAACCACGTAGACTTGGGCTGTCAATCTCCTGCACGGAACAAACACACATGACTGGCGTCTGTGTTCAACAGAAAACCACTGACATGGGTGGCCACCTCTGCTAAATGCATCCTTGACTGCTGGATTAGTTTCTTATGGTCACAAGTTAAAGTTAAAATCTTAATGCAGGCCAAGATACATCAAAGGAATATCGTGTAGCAATATACCCAGAATTAGACCTACAATTATAGACGACTTGAATCTTCCCGAGGAGACCTGTCGACAATGACATTTTCTTTTATTGTTACTGTTTTTACCATGTAAAGTGCCTTTAAGTACCTTCTAAAGAGCTATACAAATAGTATCATTATTATTCGTGTCTTCCCGTCTTTCCACTGATTATGGAGGATGAGTAGCAAACCCACTGAGACCTGAATGTTGCTGACGATAGTAGCAACAGTTTATTCCTTCTCTTTCCTTTTCACTCTGTCCTGGTGGACATCATTTGGCAGCACTTACCTATTACACAAAAAAGAGAAAAGAAGGCAGTAACATCAGACCAAAACGAGGCACTGGGTGGGGAGTTACCACACGCTGTAATAATACAAAAAAAAGAGTTCAGTCTTTTTATGTAAATATAGAATGCGTACAGCATTGATGTTTGCCCCCCCGTGGGGAAGCTAGAGAGTGAACAGTAGGCGCTACAGGTGGATGCTTGTGGTGCCTTTTGAAATGTTATATGTAGCGACGTGGAAGCATATCTTTCAGGTGAATGGTGAGGCAGAAGGCATGCAGCAAAAGAATGAGCAGAGCGCAGACGGCTTAAATACGCCACCGCGATTAAAAGGGTGACGGCGTGACGGCCTTTTTTATTCAGTTTAAATGTCAAACAATGAGCAGACTAGACGTCCCTAACAACAAAACCGCTTTCAAAAACTATCTTATGAGATTATAAGCTAAAGCCACGTCTTTGTGTTTACATGTCAGCTTGACCATGCTCCTATAGACACCACAAGGAAGTGACAGAGGCAAAGGTTTTTCAAAAGAACTGAACATCCTACTGGGAACAGAACAAACATAATCCCTCCATGGCTGCTGATCTCTATCTAAGACCATTGTAAAGGCATAAGGAAAAGATAAGGATGTAAAGTTCATCTAATGACACTGGCTCAGTGAGGAAATGGGTGAATCTCAATAATCTGAACTGAGAGCGATAAATGAGCAATTGTCTATAATTTTGTAGCCCAGTGCACAAGGAAAATGGCAGACAAAGCATTCATTTCACAGTTCATTCTCCATATATTCTTTTATCTCTTTCGGGAAATGGTTCACCAGACGCAGACAGAGTTGTTAGACTCGTAGTGATACTTTGATCTGCTCATCAAAATACATCGGAGCCACTCATTCGGTCGCTGCTATGTATTCAGTTGATCACAGCAGTGTAGTAAATGAGGAATGGTGAAGAGACGTCGTTTCTTTTAATTCAAAAAGACAGAAGATGGAAAAAACGGTGAAACTGTCACCCTCTAATAATGGTTAATACATGATTTATTGAGGGGCTGACCAATAGTGGCACGGATTACTCTAAAAAAGCCGATATTCTTTCTGTGTAATTAGAGCACAGAGAGAACATTTCTCTGCAGCTCCTACGATATGAAGATTTCAAGATGATTGAGGACCTACAAGAGTTGGTGACATTCACCCAGAACCTGCACTTTCAACCGTCCCCACCCACCCAGCCAGCCGCGGAGTGGAGTGCCAATGTTCGGTCAGAGCAGCACATAAAAGCCCGGCTCCCAATTTGCATTTAGAGAGCATTGTGGCTGATTTTCGTTGGGAGAGAAAAAGCCACAAAGTCATTTTACCTCCTGAACTCTGTCACTGAGTGTCCCCTACGGAGCGAAAGTCGACCGAGAGGGTTTCACTGAGATGACAGACGCTGGGCCCCCGGACAACTAAACTCATGTCAAGCCTGTCGACAGCCATGACACAGAGAAATCAGTTTTCACCTCACATACACTCCAATATGATTACACGTCATTAACGAGGTAGAGGGATTCAGACGTGTCGGAATGGAAAGAGGTTTCCAGCAAAAAGAGTGAGGGGGGGTCGAGATAGCGGTTAAGGGTCACGGCAGATAAGCGCGCTGCAGTAAGTTGTACTTTGTGAAGCAGAAGGACTTTTACAGAGAAAGATATGTATGCTTATTTGGAATTTGGCAGGATTCCAACCTTTAACTGACAATTACGCAAAGTACATTAGCCTCCCAAAGTAACCAGTCTCCACTTTAATTCAGATTTAGCTGAAGCATGAAATTGCAAGACAAGTTTAGAGTAGATAATAAAAAAGACATTTTGATTGACTCAACAACGTTAAAGACTTTCTAGTCAGCTGACGTTGTCTGTGTGAATAGTGGTTCACACAGACATTCACAAATTGTAATAACATTAGTGATCCCCTAGCAATTCAGCCCGCCCCACCATCCTCTCGAAAATTATTATTGTTCACTAGTCTGGTTTACCACAAAAAACCTGCAAAATATTGCCGTTAGCCTCAGGTAGACTCAGGTCCGTTTGTCCTGTTAGAAGGGTTCGTTTTGGCTGGTGTGAAAGTTGTCAATCGGACCCTGGTGCGGACCAAACAAACAAACCCGAACCTCCTGACAAGGTGGGTCTGCTTCCAAGCGGACTCTGGTGCCGTTTGTTGATGAAAAGTAACAAATCCACAACAGGATTTTATGATTGCAGATTTGTGATTTAAGCAGGAATTTAAAAGCTTAATTACCAATAAATCCTTCTGCTGATCGCAAAATCTGTCAAGGAAGCAAGCTTATTGATCGGTATTTAAGGCCACTTGTACGAGCACGTCAGTGTGGGTATTTCCCCTGATTAAGAGGTCAAAAGCTGTAAAAACGAATGTGTTTTTTATCCAACTCTGTACTTTGTCGGTTCATTAACTCTATTCAAAGACAGCAGTCCCGCAGTAATACGCCTCATGCGTATGTTACGACTTTTGCACTATGCGTTCGCACAAGTCATCTTGGAGCGTGCAAATGGGCTTTCGTACAGTCATTGTGTCCATCATTATTCATCACGACATACGGGCGATATGCAGTCTGACATACTAAATAATCAGACGCATTAATCAGATGCATCAAAGTTCTGCATAAACTTCTGACAGTCACAAGAATTTCATTTCCCCACATGGGTGCTCATGATGATGCAGGACGACAAGACTGCCAGAACTGCCAAATCAACGAGTTACCTGTCAGTCTGTGGAACGTCAGGTTTACTCCTCTGGGTGTGTTTGGTCTTATCGATCACAGTTTTTACTGATCGAGGACATTGTAGTAGTACTGCATCTATAAATCACTTTTGAGTTTCACACACGGTTGCCTTTAGATGACGTACGCAGAGCTAAAAGGCAGTCTAACAACCACATGATAAATTCATGACAGTTATACTGAAACTGTTGATTCAACTTTGTTCATACTCATATTTTGTTGTCGTTTGCAGTGCAGTGGGATTGTATTAAGTTACACTGAGAGATGTAGCTAATATTTTGTCCACCTCTTTTTTTATAGACCATCCATCATGTCCCTAAATTGTTTAAGATGGACAATAATGCATAACGAGATACGCTGACTCAACATTCGAAACAGCTGCCTGATAATTACCGGACTTTAGTAAACTTCTGCAACAGCCTGTCACATCGCAAGAAAGTCGTGACTTCACCTTGGACCTCAACCTGATATTTAATAGAAGATTGTTTTTCAGTATCACACCAGAATACGGAATTAGGTGTGACTATATTACTAACTCAAGTCACCGTAAATGAGCTTCATCGGCTCTAGTATTATACCCATGCAGAAGTATGAACCGGCGTTGAACCCAAAGAACCACGGGCATCCCCAGTAATGATGAGACATGTGAGGCAACTATCTTGCTTATTGAAGCCATCCTTCCCTATTGTACAAATGAGTTAATGACCTGTGCAGCCGCAGCCTGCATAATCAACCTCAGTCTGTTATTGTTTCTTTGAGAGAAGCGTAGGTTGAGTTAGTTAAAGTTCTACGCCATTAATCCTCCAGGGGAAACTCGTCGTCTGCATTTGACCTTACCAAACTATTAAGCGGCATTGGGAAACCACGTGGTGCTCCACTTATAAAGCATTGGTCAAGGCAGTGGCAGGAGCATTGCTAATACCCAACAACATGGCTTGATAAATGAGGGTACGCTCTCGGTTGCACGGTGTACTGCTGCATACTGCTTCTGTGATTTATTGTTGGTTAGACAAGTATAAGATAATCACATGCGAGTGATAAATGCTTGTGACAAATACATGGCTATATAATTTAACTTCTTTTGATTCCGGCATTGACGTGCTGCGGTTTCATCAGGCAGGTATAGAGCCAGACAGAGCTGCATTTCACCACAAAGTACTTCGCTGCTGGATCTGATGCGTAACCCACCAGTAAATAAAGTGTGGGTGTCTTGAGTGACAGCTTCAAATTGAAACAGTGCCATGATAACTGTGTTGCACTATGCATGTATGCGTGTAGACATTTGGAAGCAGTTTACATAGTGTCTTTGAAATCTCGTATCTAGAGTATTCTTGACAGGTCTATGTTGTGTTCACTGTATACTGCCTGGCATCCTAGTGTGCTGCTCATTTATACTTTAACAAATTAGCACCAATCAACATTTCCGGGAAGCTAAAACCAATCTACGAGTAATGAGCAGACAGATTCTCTTTTACAAGCAATCTGCACATGTGCAATCGTCAAGAGTACGTTTAGCCTCCGAGGAGTTTTAGCTGCTCATATGTTGCTTTAACTGGCATTCATGCTGCTCTGCTAGGTTATCCAACAGTGTGTTGACTTGGAGGTACTCTACATGGTGTGCATGGAAACGGATCAGGAAACAATGAGTCCGGGAGCAACAATATGGCTCCTTCAGCGGAGCTAATATAGGACGTTTTGGATAATCACTGGTTATCTCAAAAGCATTCAAGAGAGTATCGAGCAGTTGAATGACTAACAGTGTGAGTTGGGAAAAATGTGTCACATTTTATTCAAATGTGTTTGTACATGGAGGTAAGTCAATGTAACGGTATTATTGTAAGGCACTACATACAACAGAGCTCATTCTGTGTGACCTGCAGGTATTTGTGGAGTAATGCATTGTTTGCATTACTTCATACGATAGGAAAATATCAGCCTCTCTTTTTATCATTGGAATTCTGTATATTCGGTGGTGAACTGTGCAGAGCTTGCAGAACACTGACAGCTGGCAGCTTGTGACCTTCCAGCAAGCCCAATGACCACACAACTCAGAGCTAACACCCTTCAGACATGTTTGAGATTGTTATTATACACCAGTGGCAATCTGTGTGCAATGTTTAAGTATTCATATACTCACTGGTCAAAGTTTAGATGCTTTGGTAGAAAACTTAGAGTGTGTGTGTGTTCTTATTGGAAAACAACTGTTTTCTTTATATGAGCTCTATGTGGGTAAATAGTGCTCAAGAAAACGTGTGCTTTTCATAGAGTAATTTGGTAAATGTTTATATGACAAAGTATTTACATATGACGATAAAAAAGAAAAACACTAATAAAAAATATACAGCTGAAGTGCATGGCCATACATAATGTGCATGCTCTCCTGAATGATAGACTATATTATGGCACAACGAATCAAGTGAACAATATAAGAAACATAACATCCTTCTTTAGGTTTAATACATTGCAATGAGAGTGTAATTGCTGCGTTACCACTTTGAAACCACAAAAGGAAAGGGAGGGAGAGAGAGAGAGAGAGAGAGAGAGAGAGAGAGAGAGAGAGAGAGAGAGAGAGAGAGAGAGAGGGAAGGACACAAATAATTGATATTCCAGTCTGGCGTCTTTTGTGAACCAATGTACAAAATGTTGGCAGACTAAAAAAGATGTCGGTCTTCCAAGGTGAAAGCCGAATGGAAGATGACAACTAAAGCAGAAGAGAAATGGGTAACAAGGCTTTCATGTGGCCCGACTGCAGAGAAAGACAATAAGCTGACGTGCGGTTCCCTTCTCCGTGTCTCTCTGCCTTCATTTAATACATCGACCACATGTGTCACAGCACCTCCCTCCCACACACATACACTGATTGATAGGCGATTAATTAATAGGGCATGCTGTGGTTCAAACAACAGAGGGAAATATATCTTTGGTAATTGATTAGCATTGTACATGTCAAGGTTGTGAATGCATTATGATACACTGCATTAATAAACAATACAGAAATGGTCTCAACACCAGACACATAGCAGTGAATATGCTGATTGCCCTGTCTCTTAGCATTTAACTGAACAAAAAGCTTTTTGCCAAATCAGCTTGTACGTCATTAATCTTGAATAAATGGGAGTCAGGGAATCGGCTATGCTTCAGAAACTCTGGCCCACTCACCTTCAGTTAATGGCCCTTTGCTGTGATGAATAAGGATGTTAAGAATAGAAGAGAGACATCTTGAATTTATCAGCCAGTCTCCTCTTTGTTGGCATTTCCAACGCAAAGGACAGAGACCCATTGTTCCTCTTCTGTCTGTCTCCTTCCCTCTTCCTATACTCACTCTGGTTGTTCAGGTTGTTTTTCGTGCCTCTGTTTTGCCTCTTTTCTCATTTTCTTTAATCACTCTTTATCTTTTCTCAACCAATCGTCTCCGTCTACCTCCCCTCTGGCTTTCTTTTATCAGGTCTAAACCACATTTACACCACAATACTTATTCAAGGAGACCATTTTCTCTCCAGATGCCAAGCTTTTGTCAAATAAAAGCACTTGTTCAAAATCAATTTCCACTACTTTCTCCCTATCCTCCATTCATGCAGGTCTTTTCTTCCTCTCGACTCATTGTTTTCTGCTCTAAGTGATAAGGAAAATAGATTCAGCTCCTTTCAGGGGATTGGAGCAGGACACAGCTTCTATGACGAACGCTGTGGCCCATCTGATGAGAATCTGAAAAACTGCTCAGTGCATTGTGTTGTAGGTGAATGTATTATTATCATTATTATTTTCCCAACAAAAAGATAAGAGTGACTGATTCCTCGTGAGGTGGCAGGATGCTTAACTGAATCCGTACTGATTATGTGACTCTGGGTTTGGTTCTATTTACAGTCTGTTATTTGGATGATACTTTTCCAAATGAGAAAATACGTCTGGTTCTGTTTACAGCTGGGGACTTTCCCCATTTATAACTTTGTGCTAAAATTAATAATGAACATTGTAATGATACTATGCATTTACTGCAGTATTATGAGTACATCATGTATCTATGGAGTAAGCCTATAGGTACAAATGTAATTAACGTAGGTAAATGCCAAGAAACAATGATAGTATGAGTCATCAGTATCATGCAAAAGGTTTGAAAGAGAGCAACAATCTTGTAATAGATAAAGAACGACTCAGTGATCAATCATGGAACACAATGATTATTAAATGTTTAGAAATCTTAACTCAAAGTCCATTTGAACTGTCGTCACTCCTTACATACCAACTGACACTCGACTGCTTTAATTTGTTACTATTTTAATGACATTTGCTTTCAGTACTTTCTAATCAACTGACACTTCAACTGCTGTTGAGGCTTGAATATAAAGATGCACTGAACGATCGGCAGCCGATTGAAACAGGAAGTTGTTCAGGTGATCAGCCATAACGGATGACCGGCCGGTCGGTCAGACGTTTTCCTATCAGATTTACACTCATGTGCCGCAGGATAGGTTTACGTCAGCACACAGAGGCGCGGACAGCAACATCACGGCCACACTCAACATATCGCTGGAGTGGAAGTTACCTGCCGCGATTGAAAACAGAAAGCTCGCAATTTGTCACAACTGCAAATCCAAAAAAAAGCCATAAATTAACAATCTTAAAACATTTGGGACACCTGACTTAATCAGGTTATATTGTAATTCATTCTTGTGCACGCTGCTCAGAGTTATTGCAGTGACCGGCTCGTCTCTCAGTAAAATTTTGTATTTGGCAAAGGTAAATTATGTAACGGTATGAAGATGTGTTAAAATGTGATTTTGTAAAATGTACTTCTTGGCAAGAAACTTGATTGAATGCAGTTGTTTGAAGTTGTTTTCCCAGCAATATAAAATAAATAGAGAGATAATTATGACCTGTTTAACTTCCTCATACTATCTCTAAGCAGATAATATTAAATAATTAAAACTAATAATGCAAAGACTTGTTCAATCAAAGCAAATATCTAACTAAAATTAATTAGATGAAATGTATTTCAAAATATTTTGAATTGCGGGTTTTTATTCAAATAACCACTATAGATGACAATACCAAAGTAAAAAGGTAAACATTGAGATCATATTACTGTTTCCACTAACTTTGGGAAGGTTTACATTTCTCAGGAAAATGTTCGTGAGTGGACTTTTTTGACAAATGACTATTACCAAGATCGATAATTAACTTTCCTGCTGATTATCCTTTGGTTGTATGTTGCAAGTACAGGGCACCGTAATAGTGGCAGGTGTAGACTTACCTTACATTCATTATTTCAATAATATACCTAAAACGTATTGAGCATTATATTACTGTTCAGTGTTCTCACAGAATAAAACAAGGTGACACCTTGATAATAAAATCACGCAAGGTTTGTTCCAATGTCATTATTCAATTTGCACCAATGCCTCATAATTGCCTTCTCGTTTGGTAAGACAGAGGTGAGGCAGTATCGAGGAAGCGCGTCTCTGACAGCCTGGAACCATTATCCTGGCTAAAAGATTGCATTTCTTGTTCCTGGAACATGATGCGTCTCTCCCTGTGGGGGACATCAAGGCAGAAGGATCCACACAGAAGACAACAGGGACACACAGCAAGACCACGCAGCTCTCTTCCTTCTCACATGTTCCCTCTTGAGAAATGCCATCCTCACCTCACTCCCTCAGTGCCTATCTGTTTTTTTTTCAGTTCCATGTTTTCTTCCCTCTCTGAGAGCAATACTCACCTCTCTACCAGCACCTAATCTCATGTTCTCTTCTCTGCTCCTATGAGACTGTCACTTCTACACCACAATTACAAACACGCACACCACCTCCCACCCTTTGTCTGCTTCATACGCTACAGCCTCTTTTGTTGCAGCGACATCCTTCAGAGAACAGTGTGACATCAGTGTAAGTACTGTAGATAACTCTTATATCCCAATGTCAACAACATAAGAGATGGAATATGACCACATCTGAGATTTGCTTGTCTTCTCCGAGTGCAGACTACGATGAACAATGACATTATTGATTGGCACCTCTTTCGTCCACATCTCACTTGTCTCAAAGACTTGACCCGTAAAGGACTCACATGTCAGACCTGGAAGATTCTTCCTGTGCTGCTGTTTGCCCTCCCTCACCTTCCTGCTATTTATACTCCTCCCTTCTCAAAATGATATTGTGTCATTCCGATTCACATTATTCAAATGCCTTCATAAATATGTATGGGGAGTTCGGAGATAGGAAGGAAGTGAAGTGTGAGGGAGGCCAGTGGAGGCTTTCTACTCCCCCACATCCCTGGTCATGGAAATTATGCAATGCAATGTCGGAATAGCAATCATTTGCTGCAAATGAGCGAGAGCAAGACAGACAGAGGCAGAGAAAGAAGCAGAGGGAGTTTTAATTGGCAGTCGCCCACATTTAGCCAAATTCCCACTTCTCCTCCAAAATTAGTTTCAGCCATTTAAAAACTCGAAACAAATCAGCGTGTGTGCACATTAACGCAGCCCGGAAACAGGTACTGTAGCACATGAAGCTAAGACTTTACATCCAATGCTAGAGATGCAGCTGCTGTTGAGCAAGGTTTTTTTTTGGAGTTTATTTAGTAACTCTCTCACGTTACGTTACAAGTCTGATATAGAGACAGGCTGACATTTGAATGTCTGGATCTTTGAATGGTATTAGTTTGTTCTCTGTGGTGCAGTTAGTTTCACCAGATCAAGTATGTATTTTCTATATATAAATTGTGGGTAAAACAATCCGTCTGGAATCTCAAGGAGGAAAAGTGTATCATGTTCCAAGTGTGCATTCTATCTTTGGTTCACTCTGCATCTGCAGCATCTTCTTATACATCAGTTAACTAGACTGATTCCATCAGAACCTCACCAGGATCAATACTTCTACCCACTCCTGAAATTGAGTCATGCAGATAGTTTTGGTTGTATTCTGCCAGAATCCCACTACAATGGAGGTCAATGAACCTTTGTCTGCAATGCTCAAAGCATTGAAAGTAATGCATTTAAAACTTTGTTTTTTGAATGAATTGACTCTTCACTTTTGAATTTAACTTACGTCTCTTGCAATTTGTAATTGTATTATTCAGACTGATCTAACCAACCATGTCTCTGGAAAAAAAAAAGAATTGATTTATGATGACATCATCTCTTCTCAGACTTTAGGAAGCTTACTCCAGAGCCACAGCTCTAAACTTGCTTAGTAGTACTCCTTGTGATGAGAAAACAGAACTTGATGGGCCCTGTGTTCGCGGAGGCACGACGAACAGCGTCAGCAGCATTCCGACAGTTTCGTACTGACATAAAATTGGCTTTGGTTAGTCTATGTGGGGTTTTGGTGCCCAGTGCAGAGCGCACTGTGCAGTGTTGGGAATAGAGGCTTAAACAGGTAGGAGCTTCCAAATGAGGTAGCACAAAGGGTCTATTCTAAGAACAGGTGTCCGTGAACCAACGACTCAGCCGTCACTTTGTTTATTTTGTCAACAACAGCAAACACAATTCTTGGAAAAAAGATGCCTCTGCGATCCACAGCTAAGTAATACTGTATGAAGAAGTTATCCTTCAGTTTCTCAAAGAAGTTCCGTGTCATTGAGCACAGCCGTACACCTCGTTTACCTTCATTAAGTCACAGTCAAATGAAACCAGGCTGCTACAAAACACCTTTACAGACATTGGGTGGGTATTTTAGAACTCAGTATTTTGACAGTTGAGGTGGGACACACATGTCTGAATATCAGAGCTCATACAGCATGTGCATCATGGCCTCTTTTCCTGAAAGAAGATCATATAGCCTCATGTGCTCTCTAGTCAACGCTAGTCAATCAGAATTCAGAGTGCGCAGCCTCAGAGCCAAACATCCATATCACACTGAAATGGATTGCAGTTAATTGGTCATTATTTAATTAGTCATAAATGCAATCACAGTTGATTAAATAATGATAATAATCATGTTAGGAACAAACAGTTCCGTTGCTTCAAATCCCCATTAATCTCCCCACGCAGATTTCCAGGCATGGCTGCAACCTTGAGAAGAAGCGTGTATGTGTGTGTGTGTGTGTGTGTGTGGCTGCGATCTAAGTGGATCACTGCTAACAGTTTACACAACCCAAACACACACAAAGAGTTCATGCTGCGTTCTGACTATTTCCCCATTTCCCTGATGGTTGTTTCCAAATAGAAATGCTGCATGAAATTAGTGGAACCAATGAATTAGACCATTTGCCAACATTAACCTCCTGAAAGGCTTGGAGAGGAAAATGTTGTACTTACTGAGAGGCGTACACCTATGTGAAAAAAACAAACACTGCTTGATGCTTGATTCAGAGATGAATGCATTTCTGTAGAAATGTGCCTGTGATGCTGGATATTCTCAGTGGGGAAGATGCAACTAATGAAACAAAGTCACCAGAGGCGGAAACCTGCAGGAGGTTCGGTTTGTTTTGTTTCATTTTAACCTCGTTAAACATTCATAAGCCTGCTGTGAAAATGTCAGTGAAGACTTTCTCTTGATGCCCAACATCTAAAATATAACACGTTTCCTGATCACCTGCACCATTTAGAATTTAAAAACAATATTTTTTTTCAGATCACAATACCCCAATTATCTTACTAAAATGGAAGGAGTCTATGTCTGCATGTCTGTCTTTTGATTTTCCCGACAACCGTTCATCCGATTGACTTCACTCTTGGCGGGTGTATTGCTGAGGACACAAGGAAGTGCGGTGTGGAGTGCGAGGTATTTGGATCTACGCAACATACGTATTAGTGGTGCTTCATGTACACACATGTGCAGTTTATAGAGAGGGGGGCCCCTATTATCGGTTACACCGCCAAACAGCATATAGGTTACCGTACTGAGAAACAAAGTCGACGTGAAAGTGTAAATAAACTGCAGTTCCTCAAATGGCCACCTGAGGCTGGCTCCAAAAGTGAGTCAATATCCATTGACATCCATGTTAAAATGCCCAACTTTACAGCAGAAATAAACATGTTTACAGCATGGGACACAATTAGTTATGTTCTAGATAGTTTATTTGAATTATTTGAATTATAATAATATGTTAAGCTTAATGTAGGACATACTTAGGGTGTTGCCGCTTTGAGTGACAGGTGGGTTCCATAACAGTGCCAAGATGGCGACGGCTGGTGCCACCCATTTTGAGCTTCACGACAGCTCAACAGAAACCAGGGGTCACCTCATGGAGACTACTTCCATATATTACACGGTCTATTCTGTTACTCCGCCAAATGGCCAGCCGGGTACAGCTCGCCCTCCGTCAATTTCTGTGTAAGCTTTTGCACCCGAATGACACGTATACTCAATGCATTACTATGTAAAGTGATGTCGAGTATTGCTTAAGTCCCAAGAAAGCACAGCATGAAGTTGGTGTGTTTTGAACTACCTATAATATTGTATTCCTTTATCACTGACTGCTCTGTAGTTCCCTTTGAAACTGTTTTTGTGTCTCTTCTTACAGAGCAGAAGTGTTTCATCTCAAATGCCCAATCACCATACAGCTAACCAACTGTCAGACAATAACTGCATCATAACTGCTGTCTCAGTCACATTATAGACTGCTATACCGACATACTGTGGAACTGCCTCGGAGATCAATATTCCTCTAATAGCTCATTGCTTTGTGTGCGTTCTACTGCTGGGCACAATGCCAGCTCGATATCAGAACAGGGTAGCAAGCTGGCTGGCAGTGATCACAGCAATACCAACGTCCTACTCAAACAGTCCTCACATGACAAAGTGGGTTGTTCATCAGTTTAAGATTAGGGAGAGAGCTTTCCAAAACAACAAAAAACGATCAATGCTGAAAATTGCTTAAACTCAGGAAACGAACAGCAGTCTTCTGTGTTAAATTCCGATGTTTTGCAGATCCATTCATCCATCCCGACCTCTTCCATACGCAGACTTAGTCAGTTTTACAATATTATGACACTGTTACTGTCGTTTTTTGGGGCACTTTCTGCAGATGCTGCCATTGTTTTTGGGAGGACACAGCAGTATAAGAACATCACACTACTAACTGCTTTAACACTGAGTGTCTACGTAGGATATCTTAAGCTTTTTGAAAAAAAATACTGTTGATTTTGTTTTCCCCAGAAAGACTGGCTTGCCTGTTTAACGTTCAAATGTGATTTTATTTATATTAGAGTGACGGAGGTAAAGTGCATGGAACATGTCATTTATGGCTGCTCTTCACACACAACTGCTTGTGAATTGTGAATGGACAGTTTAGATGGAACATAGTTATCCTTGGGTTTATTTTGGTTTGGGTCTGACTATCTTCTGATCTGTTTTTCATCGAGTCCAAACCTGTGAAAGCCGCTATAGTTAAATGTCAGAATATGAAATAGTGTGGCTCAGAATGCTCCCTTCGTGTTATATTTGAGCTATAAGTCTCCTGAAGTCTCCTGAACGGCAATTTCAGACCCAGGGACAGAGCCCACCAAGGCTTTGAGTAAATTTGGATTTTCCCCAATTTTGGATTTAGTGGTTGTCAAGTTACCTAAAGGACTGCGTGTGATTTGTGTTTTCAGCGAGTGCGGAAGGTTAGGCTTTTGACTTGGATTTATTTTATCCTTACTTTGGTTTTTGGGCATGCTTTATAATGACCAATTAGCTTTATGGAATGCCGGATGGCTGTGGGTCTGCGGCAGATGCATAAAATCAGCATACAGTTGACTTCGGCTGTGCTTTTAATACTTCTCTCTTGCTCGTCTAGCTAATGCCGTCTGCGTGGCGTAGGGAGCTGTAGCCACTTGTCCGGGGAGTCTTTATTTATTAAGCATTCAGCCACTGTGTAAGGGTTTCCATGCCTGAGTGCAGAATGTCCCTTGCCTACCAATTAATTTGAACTGTAAACAGGGAGAAATGAACGACACTTTGACACAGTGGATTCATGATGCAATGCCTAATTATTAAATGTGCTGTATTCACTATGAGGATATCCAACCTGCAGGGGCACAACCTCTTTTTTTATCTACATGGTGGAACAACAATATCTAACAAGGCTCACCTGAACAAAGTTAACAGTAAGTACTTTACAGAATGTGCTGCTACGGTTGTACATTTCCGACACTTATCATCTCATACTCCTGCATAATATTTCCAAACCTGTGCTTGCTCAAATGAGTAGGTGGCATAACTTCAAATGCAAATTGTGCCACCTCTGGATATTCACCATGACAATAAATGGCAACATAATGGTGACTTAATTGGTTTGGATTTTCACATTACATCAAAGCTCTTTTTATCCCCAGGAGGGGATCTATTCTATTCAATTCTATTTATTTGTATAACCCAAAAAAGACAAATCCCATGTTTGCCTCAGAGGGCTTTACAATCTGTAGAGCATACGACACCCTCTGTCCTTAGACCATCGCATCACAGAAAGGAAAAACTCCCCAAAAAACCTTTAACAGGGAAACAGAAGAGAGGAAGAAACCTCAGGGAGAGCGACACAGGAGGGACCTGTTTTCTTTGAGATCTGTGGCAAAGACAGTTTTCAGCATACGCACATTAATTTCTTTATGTGAGACACACGACTCTTCATGTTTTCAAATCACTGAGCTGCGTGTGTGAGTCACTGAATCCAACCTTATATTATCTTTACTGTCATATTGGCTAAAACACAGCAGTGTTTTTAAACATGTACTGTAACCAACACATAGCAAGTGTTAGCTTGGCTTGAAAAAAAGTGAGTAGAGATATGTATACATATGTTGCTGCAGTGCTTATGGATGTTGTTTTTAATTGCTGATTTTAATTGCTGCCTACCTTGTGAACAAAAAAATGATTTGTTTGACACAGTCTCCTGTCAATATTCATATATATATATATATATATATATATATATATATATTGTATATTAATACTCCGTCTGCCTACATACATCAATAATAGACCATCAGATGGATGGAAGGCTAAATGGACCTGTATGGATTCATCCATGATATAGATGTAAAGACAGATAGATCCACAAACAGGTCCACCTTTAAAATAGAAATAGAAATGTATTGAACTAACTGCATTGAAACAGTTTCACAATAAACCAGACTATCTGTGCAATTGTACAAGAAGAGTATAGGTACTAAACGCAAACTACAAACGTTCTGCTGCAGCAGAGATGCTGCTTGTATAACAACATGGTTAATGTTGTATTTAATTATGTATTTTTTAAATTGTTTAGCCAAAAGCTAAATGTGTGCTCTGCTCTCCCCTAAAACAGGGTGTGACGTTGAAGGGAGCAGAATGAATGAAAATAATTACAAAAAAAAACTGGAAAGTGTGCTTGGTCACTGTGTGCTTCGCTTTAATATAAAGTTCCTCATCCAATCAAGTAGTAAATCTTTTTTCTGACCTTCAAGTCCGACGTCTCTATCACAAGCACCGACATGCAAAGACGTACAACTTTTTAGAACATCCATGAGAGTTAACGCCATGGTGCTTTGTTGATTATCTGATACTGTGAGCCACCATCAAATGATTCAACTCTCCAGTGATCTATGACATCTATCGCAAATGGAACAATGTTGGCAGGAAAATGACTTCAACTGCTAATCAACACACCAGAAGGCCTAATTTAATTGCATGAAGAAATTAAGTTCTCTGAGGTTCAGCTCCACTAGTCTGACACGGATCGGATGCGGTCTGATCTCTTCAAACAACTCATATTCAACCACTCAGCTCAGTGTCACCTAAAAGACCAAGAGCAGCCTTTTTCTTACGCAAGGATATCATTTAATCATGGATTGCATGACATACAATATAAACACTGACATTACCCAGACAAGCTTTTGTCAAGAAAGAGTGAATACAAATGACCCATAAGATAAGAAATAGCATAAAAGCGTATAAGTGAAAAAGAAAAAAACAGCTCTGCAGAACATCCATTCAGTGCACATCGTTCTAAGCATTTTACTACCCTATTATAATGTCCATCTATAGGAGACCACTCATTTAGTAAAGTGGTTGGATCAACATTGATTATCTGTGCTGCTGCTGCTGCCTGGCCTCGCCTTCTGTACGGACAGTCTAAAAAGCTTTTCTTTGCACTTTTAACCTGAAAGAGGCCAAGCGAGAGACAAAGGGATCCCTGAGGGTCCAGGGATTGACTTTGGTTTGGTTATTAAAACACTCAATAAGTTACCGAGAATAGTGCGCCACATGGCCAACAGCACATTCAGTCACTGCTGAAACAATGGGGCAGCTACACAACATGCCCACAGGACAGTTTTTCATTCATAATGAGTAGCATCCCCTTTTCCCTCTATAACAGTATAAATATAAGGCCCAGAGTCAATAAGACGCAGGGAATTGTGCATATAGGTTTCAGTGCGTGATAACATAAGAGCAGGTACAGAGTTCCGACCAATATTTTGCAAACACACCAGGGTACTGTGAACATCCCATAGGAACACAACTGACCTGTTGTGTCCTATTAGTCTGCTGTTATCAAAACCTTTGTGATATTGTTAGACTATATCAATACATTTAGAATTACATTGACCTATAATTTCAATTGTAGCGTCAACTTGATTCTATTCATTTAGTTTGGCTATTGATACAAGTGTTCAACACTACTCAAACTGCAAAGCGGCTTACATTATTTGACCTCCTCCCGTTGCAGTCACAACCATTTCTTCTTTATTTCAGTGACAGTACGACCCACATGTGCTCGTTATTTTTCTCCACTCCTTGGCTCTAGCTGGTCCCGCAGTTCTGTTAAGATGTTTATGTTATGTTATGTTAACAATGCTATACTTTCCTCTCCGAGGATCTCCAAGAGCAGGAGTTCAGCATATAGGGCCCTATGATTTCTGCAATGCGGAAAAGATGGACAGAATCGCAATATCTGTTGAAAAAAAATGGAATCTGCTGTAAAACATGGAATAACGTGGAATTTGAACAGAACAACTATGCCGCTATCTTTTGATTTAATTTACAAGCATGCTACTTCTGTCCTCTGCTCTTTTGTCGGTGTTTCACGGAGGGCTCTGCTCTGCTCCTCCTCTCTCACACACACACACACACACACACAAACACAAACACGGTCGAAGAGGCTCTTTAAGATGGCTAGCGTAGTTCACACTACACGGCTTGTGCCCTAATTTTCCACTTACTGATAGTTTTGGGAGCTTGAGATGATAAATGCTCTGTGTCATGGCACATTATCCAGATGGGATTTTAAAAAGGGTAGATCGCGGTGCCCTGAAGAGATGTACATGCTCAGCAACAATTCTTCGGGTCTAATTATAATCTGGTATGAAGAGTTATCGGTCGCTGTGATCTTACCTCCTCTATACTCGTCATGAAGATGGTTTCTTCCCAATGGACAGGCAGAATACTAGGTCCTGTGCAAAAATGCATTCGAAAATGTAGCTGTAGCTCCTGTAATTTGAAGGTCTAACAATCTGAGTACAAAATGATCTGTTTGTGTCGTCATCATCAGTGCTTTCTCCCTGAGAACAGTGAAGGGACAGTAGTAGAAAGAGAGGATTTCACACCAAAAAGATTGCAAGTCTTGACAATTCACGCTTGATTTGTCTACCGTGGAATATTGAAGACTCGTTTTAGCTTCGGCATGAATTTTTGCACATCATTTGAACTGTGCATTTTCTCCATCTTTGAAGTCCAAATGCGTTTCCACCGTGTCTTCACAGTAGGAGACAGTTGCTGCTGATGCAAACCCAGCATTTCCCGCTGTTGTGCAGGAGGTTTTTGCTATACAGCGGGCAGCTATTGGAAAAGTAATGTATTTGCCAACAAGTTTTCTGAGCCTCATTAGCGGCAGTGGTGTCCATGTCATCTTGCCAAAACAACAAGACATGTCAAAACAGCAAGAAATGAGTATATTGAGCGCTATGTGCTCAGAGAAGGAATTCTAAATAATGTGAGGAACCGAACAAACAGAAGCACACAGAGTGAGATGTGTGATGTAGATGTAGATGTATAGGCTTTGCCCCCTAAGAGCTGTGTCTGTGTTTATCACAGTAAAGACGGTGTTGCAAAGTCCCTGTCGTGGTCGAACGTCACACTGATGACAGGGATGAAACCGGTATACCTGACAACCCTGAGCATATGAGTAGATAGTAAAAAAGGGAAAGCTGCAAGGCAAGCCATTAGCATTGCTTACTATCACTTAAATTACCTCCCTCCATCCCAAACCACTATTTTCTATCTATTCAGTGCACAGTAAACAATAGGTACTACTTTAGTTTTATTCTGCCTTAATTTGCCTGAAGCGTTCCAACCAGAAAAAAAATATTGCATGTGCCCAATCTCATTTTACCAGTACGAGATTCCGACTAAACAATTAACCTCTGCAGAAATGAACTGCAACTCACCTCAAACCCATAATTGCCTTTTTTCTCTGTGTGAACATCAAGGAGTTCACGGTTATTGAAAGAAAATCCAGCTGCTTTTGGCTCCAGTATATCTCAGTGAAACTCTGTGCAACTCTGTCTCAGTCTTCCCTAGCAGCCCCTCTTCAAAGCTTATTCTCGGATCCCTTCGTTCAGCTAAGTTGGCTTATAAGACACTTTGGCTCTATCTGTCTTAGTAGCTGGTATCCCTGTTTGTTCTTCGTAAATATCAAAAGGTTCCTTGGCATGCCTCTGGTATACAGTATCAAACGTGGAGAAAAATGCTCTTTCATCCCTCCCATTTTAGACCAGATCCATTTTAGATAAGAATCCTCCTCTGTTTCCCGAGAGGGCTACGTACCTCCAGCTGCCCGGTGGGTTTTCTTTTGCAGCACTTTAATCCAAGAGAGCCCTACAATATCCAATCAAGTACATATTCGATGGGCAATCTGTGTGTTTTATCTGGTAAGCTTTCTCTCCAGGCATTCATGTTCTCATGGAAACAATAACGCAAAAGTCTCTTTGTCAATACATTTGATAAATATTGGAGAAATGCAAGATGAGCTAGCTCATTATTGCTCCTCTCTGTACTCTCCTGTTTGGGTCAAGGTCTTCAAATATGCAGTCAAAAAGCTCACAGCTGTACTTTGAACTGAGTCTTAATTTATTTTAAAGTGCACACCCTCTACATCTCTCTTTTTTTCAGATCACTTCCAGACATTTAATTTAATGAATGAACGGTCTGGAAAATGTACAATTCAAAGTCATCTGTGGACAAGAGCAGGAGTCAGTTTTGTATGGATGCCACTTTGGGAATTTGCAAACTTATGACCTATAATATGATTTATGTAATTCCTCTGCCACAGCTCTGAAGCATGCACACGTTTACATGGTTGTTAACGAACAATGACATTATCATATGTTGGAAAATACGCCATTAAAAAACAAAGCAATGTGGATCACATTAATATAGTATTTAAGTGTCATATATACTGTCATAATTAAATAAGACTAGAGACCATGTGACGGGTTCAGACCAGCCGCAATGTCAAACCATGATGACACACACATTCATTGACAAACCAGGTAAAAAACAATACCAACCACTCACTGTCCCGACTGGTAAAATCAAGGAATGGGAAAAGTAAACGGAGAAGTAAAGTTAAAGCCATAGAGTGTTTTTCCATCAGGACTATCATTTACACAGACGAAACAGACGGACACAGAAAGACAGAGGCGATAAGAGTGTTGGATGTGTAACAAGAAATGCAGGGTCCTATAATGTGCTTTGGTGCTGTGTTTTCAAAATGATCTGCTCTGGGACAAACAAAAACACCCTCATCAGACCCACAGATGAATCTAACCCGGAGTATTACTCACATCAACTGTTGTCAGAACTCCGTCTTAACAGTTATTGGCTCCGGTCAAAAGGCATTCAAATCTAAAGTCCATATTTTCTCCATCTATCTCTTTTTAAGGGGTACTGGACTGAGTGAAGAGGGATAAGCAGCAGATTTCCTAAATATCATGCCCTGTCAAATGCAATTAGTAATGAGACGATCCAGAGCTGCTCTGAAAACTATCGGTGCTGCTAAAGCATTCACATGCAAAACAAGTTTTCAAAATCCTTCATTGATGTGGCCTGCCGGAGGATTGAAAACGCTCACTCCCTTCATCTTCATTCTAATGCTGCTACTGCGGTGTCCTTATTTTTTTCAACCGGCTGCTGTTTTCCAGCAGAGCTGCCACCCGTGGCGAGTTGAAAAAGCTAATCTATCCAGAACTGTCATGTCACGAGGGAACGGGCTGAATACTGAATGCGTCCTCACAGGAAGACGAGCGACGTCGAGATGTGTGTCAAAGCCGATATGAACATAACTGGGACGGATGTTGTTTTTGTTTATGGTTTCGTGAGTGCGGTGTGGATGGGGCAGCCTGTCGTCACTCACAATAGTCGGAATGGGAAGAATTGCACAGTGTTATCTCCTCGTCCCCTCTTCAACCCGACCACACCGATAGTTGGGGATTCCATAATCAGGAACATCCGTTTCTTCAATGCAGCCACACACAGTCTCCCCAGAGCCACGCCCCCTGACATCCTGTTGAAACTGCCACGCCTGCTGCACCATTGGGCAAATTATCGTTGATGTGGGAATAAACAGCCCTCCAATAGTCTGGATGAAACGCCAGCTAGAGTGACTCTCCAACAAAACCGGCCTCACAGTACACACCCTGGCTTACAAGGACTACATACAGCAATACAACTGGCTCTCAACACTGCTTGCTCCACCTACTACTCTGGCATCATCCAACCCCAAAGTCCTCTTCTCCACAATAAATACACTGACACCTATAGACACTGACACCTATAGACAAGCTCTCCCAGTCCTCCAGAGTTGAGAAATGTAACTCCTTTCAGTTTTTTCTCTGCTGCAGCTACCAATCTAGCTCCTTTCTTCTGTTCCATTCTTGCACAGTTTATCAGGACTCTTTCATTTGCCTTGTGATAAATAATAGACCGATTTTTAAAAATACCAAAACAATACAGTAGTAGTGGCCTACACAAAATAACAAATTTGTTCCAGTGACAATAGTAAATGTAATTTGTTACTTCCACCTTTCTCAAATAACAATACAAACTCTTCACACAATTACTATGAAGCTCTTTATTCTCACTAGAGAGGCTAAAACTGTATATCTGTCACCCACAAGATAAAGTGAAGTAATTCTATACACTATATAAACAGCAAGCGCATGTGTGCTACTTTTGCACTCATTGTTGTCCTGCCTCTCTCTCGGGGCCTCCTGCCTGCTGCGTCTCCGTTAACCTCTTTGTGTGTCACATCCACTCCTGAAGCGTCTCCCGACACTGCAGTGGAGCCCCCACAACACAGCCGGCATGACCCTCATCATCACAACAGCAGAGCCTGTCCACATCTGTGCCACAGCATATGTCTCTGTTCTCCTTTCAAAACATTTAGACCATCTCCAACCAACTTGCCACTTCCAGCCTCCCCGCCCGAACCACGTATCCGTCTTTAGCCATGGCTTGTCTCCCGTTCCTCCGCCCTCTCCTCCTCTCTGTCATCAAATCCTCCCTGTCTACTGGCGCTGTCCCTCCTGAGCTTCTGTCACACCCATCCACAAAAACCCACAGCCCTCTCCTGATTCAAATCATAGCTCTCTAACCGGCAGCAGTCCATTAGTATCAATCAATTCATCTCTGACACAGCCCCAGTCTCTCAAGGTGTCCCCCAAGGTCCGGTACTCTACCCCCTCTTCTTCACCCTCTACCTGCTCCCCCTTGGTAACATCATACGTCACCATGGTCTCCATTTCCACTGCTATGCTGACATCACCCAGCTCTACATCACCACCAAATCCATCACCCCCACCACCCAATCCACTATCACCAACTGCCTCAGAAACATAAAGACCTGGCTGGATGCAAGCCAACTTTCTCAAACTCAACAGCGACACATCTGAAATCCTCATCATTGGCCCCAAATCATTAAACAAATCCCACCACAACTTCTCTTCCTGCTTCCACACATATCCGTAACCTTGGTATCATTTGAAATCTAACTCAATTCGAACGCCACGTCAATCACATCACAAAAAACCGCCTTCTTTCATCTCAAAAACGTCACCTGTCTCTCCCCCTGCACCTCAGACATTCTTATTTAAATCTGCTTTTAACCCGTGATGCTAGTTATGCATGTTTTTGTTTTGTTTCTTACTGTTATAATGTCATCTCTATGCCATGTGTATATTGTTATTGCTTTTATTGTTTCTGTTTTTACCATGTAAAGTGCCTTCGAGTACCTTTTTAAAGCGCTACACAAAATAAAAGAACGACCATCTTGCAGGGATAGCTGAACCTTGCAATGTGCAGGTTCCATGTGCGAAGGTTTTCTTGTTTTTCTGATTAGTCTCATGCTGCTCTGTGTCTTCCACTGCTCCCCATAGATGAGTGTGACTTTCTGCTGTCCTATGAAAGGCAACCAGCATTTAGAATGAGCAGATGGTTCACAGTGAGACTGTCCTTTTCCTCAGTTTAAAGGTCTTTGTGACAACACATACAAACAACCGCAATATTCTTATCTGTAGTGAGAGTGTGTGGGTTGAGATGCAAAAGACAGTCTCTGTTTGAAATGTAAACGTTGAAAAAATTCACATTGTATCTGATTAGCTATGTATGTGCAGGGCTGGTTTCCCACTGTATCTGATTGCAGGTTCAACATAATTATGCATTTCTAAACACACAACAACATTCCATCTCTCAATTAACACGGCGAGTACGCAGCGTGGCTTTCATCTTCACACAAACTATTCCGAGCATCACTTACAGGGAATGCACAAAACAAAACGCTGAGAACAGCACGACACTACTGCTCTTCTTGTTACGAGCATGTGCACAAAGAGCAGCATGTTAGTTAATCAAACAGCGTGTGGACACCAACAAGACATGAATCCCTTAAACTTACAGAAAACCATTGAAGCTCAGAGGGGAGGAGACACAAGGCAACAAGGCCACACACACACTGGAGGCAAGTAAATGGCAAACATGTTAAGATGCACAGCAAGCAAAATCGCATATATTCACAGTATGCATCAGTGTACATCAACAAGCAGTCTGTTTCTGGAAAAGATTAAAGGGTAACTTTGGTACTTCCATCTCAACCTTTTCTCCCCCATCTTTTTCTATTCATGTGACTACCCATATTGAACATTCTCATGTAGTTTAGTCTGACAACATTGATAGTAAAACAAATCACACTGAGTCTGAAAGCTTCAGCCATAGAGGTCATGGTGCTGCCTCCCTCCAGCCAGACAAAAGGGGACTAACTGCCATTCCCTGAGTCACTCTTACAGAGGTTGAACGAGTAGGCTACCTAAATATCGTACTCAAGTAAAAGTGCTGTTACTTTAAAGCAGTTTGACTCAAGTACAAGAAGCTATGGAAACGTCTTATAGAATCAACAGGAGAATAAAACATCACCGAAGTAGACAAAGGTGGACATGTGTAAACAATACAAACTCCACAGCAGCTGCAGCCACGAACGAAAGAGTTTTTTTTTTTACCATATTTCCGCACACACTTCACCAAAGGTAGAAGCTCCCCCATGAATGCATAAGTCACCGCTGGATGATGCGCTGAGCGTGTTAGCATTTAGCACCTACTGTTCATGTCATGAACATTGTTGGTGTGTCACTGCATTAAAGCAGTCATTAATTATCTAAGATGGATGCAACATTTTTCTTAACTGTGCAGAGGTAGAATAATGCCAATTATAACCGCAGCCCATATGTGATCCTTAATTGGACTGTGCTTGAAGTGGCCCCGGCCTGTGAACTCGGCCCGTGAATGCAAACATTTATAACGTATCATTTCCCGAGTGCCGACCGCTCTGGATCGCTCTGTCTGCAGACAAACCTGCAGATGAAGCAGTTTTTTCTCTGCTGCAGCTACCAATCTAGCTCCTTTCTTCTGTTCCATTCTTGCACAGTTTATCAGGACTCTTTCATTTGCCTTGTGATAAATAATAGACCGATTTTTAAAAATACCAAAACAATACAGTAGTAGTGGCCTACACAAAATAACAAATTTGTTCCAGTGACAATAGTAAATGTAATTTGTTACTTCCACCTTTCTCAAATAACAATACAAACTCTTCACACAATTACTATGAAGCTCTTTATTCTCACTAGAGAGGCTAAAACTGTATATCTGTCACCCACAAGATAAAGTGAAGTAATTCTATACACTATATAAACAGCAAGCGCATGTGTGCTACTTTTGCACTCATTGTTGTCCTGCCTCTCTCTCGGGGCCTCCTGCCTGCTGCGTCTCCGTTAACCTCTTTGTGTGTCACATCCACTCCTGAAGCGTCTCCCGACACTGCAGTGGAGCCCCCACAACACAGCCGGCATGACCCTCATCATCACAACAGCAGAGCCTGTCCACATCTGTGCCACATCATATCTATGTCTCTGTTCTCTGTATGAAAGTTGTATTCAGCGCAGAGTACTACTGATCCGACAAGCAAATACAATTGGCGGCAATTCCAATCCGACAGGAGAGAGACAAGACAGCACCATGGAAACACAGACGGCCCTTAAATGCTGTTGGTAAATTGTACTCTGCTCCTACACCAGCCTTGTTTATGTGTTTTAAAGAGATAATGGTACATACTGAGTCTCATTACCCAACAATAAAAAGCCATTTAAAGTGATACAATGACTGAACCCTGCTGACTATTTCTTTACTTTTCTACTGAGCTCACAGAGTGTGTTTCATGTTGGTAATAGTCCACTATTATACAGCAGCCATCTAGATAATGACAATACAGCACTTCATACGCTGAATCCACTTTACCAAGTCAAAGAAGGCATTGTATAAAGGTAGGAAACCCGGTGACTCCAATCTCTTATGTCCTTGGTTTTTTAAATACTACCCTCCATCTGTCGCTTTTTATGGCCAATAAATACAATATTGCATGGAAATATTACTGAATGGTATTAAAAAATATTTTCATTAACAGCAACATTTGTCAGAAACAACTGCCTTTTGTGGAGGGCTCTGTAATTGCAACAGTGACTCAACCTGCTCCATCACACAAGCTAATGAAGCAGACAAATATAAACCATGCCAAGGTGACAGCAAGGAGAAAGCTTTTAAACCTGTGTATAGTGACAGAGATATTATCCACACCCGGTCTGTATTTTTCTTTTTAAATACTGCCTCATTGAAGGGAAAAACACCCAAAAATAAACAAAAAACATCCCAAAAAAATATTGTCTTCAAAAGAAACAATATGAGTCTACAATCTGTTTACATCTCAACTCTTTGCCTCTGCGTTCCCTTTGCTAATTTGTCTTACTGCTAGGATACATAAATACACTAAGTCTGTGGCCATCCTAGCAGCTCTGAGGAGCTAACTGCTAACGGCAGCCTGCTAACATGCTCACAGTTGGACAATGCTAACATGTTGATGCTTTGCATGTATAATGTATATCAGGTTCACCATTTTAGTTCAGTGCATTGGGATGCTAACATTGGCTAATTCACAAACACAAAGTTTCACCTGACGATGACGGTAGAGGAAACAATGAGATGACCACCAGACATAGAACAGCTCATCCTGAGGGGAACGTGAATCTGTTTACCATATTTCCTGGCAATCGATCCGATTGTTGATCGACAACCATGCGCCTGAACATCATGGCACCAGAGGAAAAGTCAGGGGATCATTTAAGTCATTAAGATGCATCATTAGGGAATCAAAAATGTCTGTACATAACGTGGTGCCAATAGATTTAAGATATTCCTCAGGATAAAGGAATCATTTTACCTGCTGTCTACTAAAGGACAGCATGGTCTCACTCCCAGGGTGTCAAATACCGAAGCTTTGTCGGTGCCCCTCAGTGTCTTGATACTGACATACGAGACAATCTTCAGCCTCTCTATGCACCAGGCTTTTAACTAACTCCATAGTAAACCCATCTGCGTCTGCGTCTGTTTTCTAAACCTAACAGACACTATGTCAAACGTTAACCATGTGTTACAATTTTAACCGCAAACGTTTAACAACGAAGACTGTACACGAACCGTCCACATCAAGATACCACGCAAAAGGCTCCTCCCGGTGTCACTGTAGAGGCTTCTGTCCAAGATAAGGCAAAATATGAGGAGTAGGGATGTGATCACGTTGGCACGGGAGTGACAGAGTTATTAAGACTCATCTTCTGGGAGCCATTAACGTCGTCACAACCCATCCAGTAGTTTATTAGATCATTTCGTCTCGATTTAAGTGGTGGATTAGCTGCTGAATTGGCATTGCCATCCCTAGAGCCATTTTGCTACAATATGATGACTGAATTATACACTACCATACACTATACATACCATACCATCGTTTTGGAAACTAGTTTAGACAGGACACCACACCAACAAACATCACGGGTTTCCTAAAAAAAAAGAAAATGGACAACAACGCAACAATCTTGCTCTGCTAGCAACATGTTTCACTTAAACAACACTAACGATACAAAAGTGATACAAAAGGGATTCAGTAAACAGAAATCTGGCCTTTGATAAATTGCTGCTTGGCCTTATAATGCCTAACGGTAGTCAACGTTTCAATTAGAGTTCGGATCGGAGTTTTCCTCATGACCCTTTAAGGAAAAAGCACAGATTATATACTAAATCCTAGATGCCTCTTTGGATTACTTAAACCTCTTGGGACTCCACGGTATAATATGATCTAATTAGAGCAGCAATGGCCCAGTCTGTGCAGGGTGCTTTACCTCGGAAAATAGAGGGTTGCACAAAAAAGAAAACTACTTTCAATCCTCTAGAAACCCTTAAAATCCATTTGTAGAAATTAGGCCATAATATCATTACAATTTAATTAATAAAAATAGCATACTCTGTAGTCAAAGCCCTTCTGCTTGTTAGGCAGAGAGTTTCAGAAATCAATATAATTGATTTTCTAGATAGACATTGGTCTAACAGATCTGATAATACGGCCTCAGTTTGTTTCTGTATTTTCAGCTGGCAATTATTTCTAGGACCTATCAGGATGAAGTGATGTCAATCTAAATCTCTAAATCTTTCTATCATAGCTCCAAACTGTGATTATTTCTATCATAGCTCCAAGCTGTGATGTATTAAAGGGAAAAAAAGGCCTTGCTTGAGTGATTCTGGCTTGTTCACTGGGGGATCGGCCAATTTGAAGGCGCCTTAGCAATGGTACATGAACCCTACTGACCTAAATGGTTCAATCCCCTGAGAAGATATCTTGGTTAGTACCTACTCTGCAATTGAAACGGATGTTTTCAATCACTGACAGATTGTTATTTATGTAGCAGCAGCTCAGTGGCAGCAATGTACTCGGTAGTGTCGTGACTGGTAGTTCTATTAGCTTTTAGACAAACACACTGTCCAAAACAATAAACGTGTGCAAAATGCTTTCCCCCACTGTGTCTCTGGATGCACAGTAGTGGCTGGGGGTCCACTAGCGGACCGTACCAGCCAAGGGTTTGTTAAGAGTAGCGAGTCAACGACCAGCAGGCAGTCAATGGCACTATAAAACAGGTGATTAAAGGTGTTTTGTGTGAGTCACCGCAACCATGAGAGGTCCTTGAGCATGCAGCCATAACTGGTCACACAAAAATATTATGCAGTGTGCTGCAGCAGAATGCGAGATTAGCAGGGGACAAACAGATGTGCACGCTCACTCACAAGCATGATCCTCCTGGCGGGGAAATGAATGAATGAATGGAAATTAAATGCTATTACATGTGTCTTATTATCATTAAAAGACATACATTTAAATGACGGGTAATCATAAAGTATGACGGAAACGACCCTGTTTGTCAAAATGACGGACAACAAGAAAGTCTAACGCAAACCCTGAAGCGGTATTGCAATTATTTTAGGTTAATATAAGGAAGAGTTTACTGTTCAGTGTTGCTAATTTGGGGAATAAAGGAAATATTCTGCCACACCAGCATTAGCAGTTCGACTTGACTCCTTATGTAGAGAACACAATCTGGCCTGTGAGACATGTGAGCGATCAGTTAGTGTAGATCAGAGATATAACACGGAGGATTTCATTGGCTGGTGCGCGTGACACTCTAAGCTACACAGAACATATTGGTGCAATTTTGATTTCATTACAAAATTGCACATACAGCGTGTGACAAAAACAAAAAACTACTCTACTCGGCTGTTTATTTTCTTCTTATCTTTAAGTGTTTTGTAAACATTCCATCAGCCCAGGATGGATTCTATGTTTCTATAGAATCAATAGTGGTGCGATAGCTGCATCCCGTTGTTCACTGACAGCCTGCTGGCTACTCGGATCTGGCCGCAGCACATCAGAATGCGAGCTGAATCTCAATAGTCTGCTCCTGAACCAAATAGTAATCATGCCTGCCTTTTTCCTTTTTTTTTTTGGTGGGTGAAAAACCATTATAGGGAAATTGTTCATGGTCGAGAGACATGGCCTCAATCCTGCAGCACACTCAGATAAAGGATGCTGAGGGCCCTGTTCAGACTGCATTAGCATGCGTCTTGTGTGATCCGAGCATGAATGGACAGCTCTGAGTACATGTTTGAATGCCCCCGACACATATTGAGGACTTTTCTTTTGTTGAAGTTCACATGCATTTTTTTTTTTTTTTTAAATGCTTGAAGCTCAAATCACTAAAGCATACATCACGCAAGAGAGCCGATGAAACAAATGGATTAGTTTAACCTTTCAAATTGAAATTCAAGGTGTGTCGATTGATTCACAATGACAACTCACACACTTAAACACCCCTCCTTAAAAGTTGCCTGTATTTTCCGGTAGCCTTTGAGCAGCACAGTGATATGAATGATTTCTCAGTCTATAGCTGGCTACCTGCACTATTTGCTCGGCAGATGTGCTTAAATGAAATCGTTCCAAACACAAACTGGTCAAAAACAACAACACATTTGTTCTGGCAAACGGAAATGATACGGTTTGACTGCTTATAGAGTAGAGAAGTGAGATCCAAACATTCTGATGCCATGTGTGAACCGACGTACTTAGAGCTGTCCACTAGTGACCGGATCACCCAAGATACATGTTAATGCCAGGTCTGAACAGAGCCACAGGTCATTCAGTCATGTCAAGCAGCCATGCATGGACTCACACAGAGTTCCCTTTGAATCTACAGTACGGCTCATAACAGATACATGAGTGCCAAGGATGGATGAGTCATGTATTCTAGACTGGACAAGGATGAAAGCATAGCCATGCTTGAAATCACCATGAAAGCACTGTTTGGAGTCTTTGATTTTGAAGCTGACACCAAAGTGAAGGCTGTGGAAAGACTTTGATACACTTCTTGGGTTCAAACCCTTATTAATAACCAAGACACACTGAGCAACACATGCACACACACCACAACTACTTATGCAATGCTAAGACTCTTTTCTCATCACATGACGTTTGCTTTTATCGGGGTGTTATGCAAGTCAAGTTATATAAAAATCAATAATGGATGATTGGATTAGTCAAAATCACTGCGTAAATGTAGACTTCACAACAGCGACAACAGCCCAGTACTTCCATGTCTTTTGAAGATGGTGGCCTACAGCGGCGGCCCTGCTGCTGTCTTCCTCCACTGCTCTGTAACATGTGATTGGTCTCCAGAGAAACCCATTCTTCTCTCTTTACAGGTTTACAGCTACAGAGCAGCAGTGAGTGTGCTTTATTGGTTCTTATCTGCTTCAACCCCGGCAGCAGGAGTCAAACACCATCTCTTAGATCTAATGCTTATCCAAACAAAGTCAAGATGCATGTGCCGCGGTGCTGAAGCTAGTGGCATTCTCTAAAGCCTTGAGTGTGTATTTAAAAAAAAAAAAAGTACTTGTGGTTGCAAGTCTAGATGCAATTTGTGACTTTTTGTTTTAGATCTCACCTCCAACTACAAAAGGGAACATCCAGAGGTTGAATGGCTTTGCACACAAAAAATAAAAATGTGTCAGTCTGATGGGTGAATAACTGTCATCTCTTTCCCAACACTGTTTTTTTTTCGCATTGAATTTGAACTATTGCAAACCTTGTTCCTTACCTTAACGGAGCAGTAGTTTAAACTAAAACTACAATGTATTGGTATTGAGGATGAATGGTCATGGAACCATGAACAGTTTGGGTCAATATACCAAGAAGATGTTGATTGTCTGTTGGAGATCAACAAAGTCATTCTCTGGGCACCGTGGCTATCTGTACCAAATTACAAAACAATCCATCCAATAATTGTTGAGACCTTTCACAAAAACAAAATGTCAACATCAAGGTGGCGCTACAGGAAAAGTCAGAGGATGAGTAAAGTCAATGGGATTTTTTGTCCGTGAGCACAAAACATGGAGCCAATCTATCAAATAGTTTCAAAGACATTTCCTAGGATAAGTGAGAGCTTTGACCTGCTCGTGACGCTACAGGAAACGTCAGGGGAGACCATCAATGTCTGTACTAAATTGCATGGAAATCCATCAAATAGTTGTTTATCAATTTAAATGTGGACCAAAAGGATGGGATGACCAATAGTCTGACAGCCAGACATTTCATTTAATGGAGCATTGCTGATGGCTACAAACAAGCAGATACATAGAGTATCTGTGCGATATAATACAGTTTATTTGTGCTGCTTTCTATCTGCAATAGAAAAATGACGATGTCATAGCTCAAACTCCTGACACACATCAGTGATGTAGTGTGCAACCCTTTCATGCAATCACTATTATGGACTGTGCACATTAATCAACAACTCTAATAGAAACACACAAATAAGTGGTTATCAGCACCAGTGGCTAATGGTAAGATACTTAACCTATGTGCCGATGGAAGAGGCGCACCCATGCAATTCAATTATGTCGCCTAGCAACATACTGTGCTTTTGTAGAAGCCCATGTGGGAGTGAGTTAGTAGCTATCAAACGGTGCAGCCTTTAAACCATCAAACAAGGCCAGAGGATTATTGATCGGATGCACATAGAAAACATTACTGCATTAAGATCAAATGATTGTTGATATTTTTTTTCCTCACAGTCTCACTGCTCTCTCCCCTCTTTGAATTAATATCCTCTCAGTGAGAGTGATTCAATCTCCAGTCTTTTGTGTGAGTGATAACATGCATGATCACAACAATATAGGCTACACAGTCTCACTTCAGGAGAGATTCATGAATATCTGAATTAAAGTTGAGGCGAGCAGACTGCAGCCAACAGTCCGCGCAGCTCTTTTGTACGTGACTGGCAGAGAGCTTTAAATCTTCCGTCTCAGTTGGAGAGAGCAGAGCAGTAAATCCATGTCCCCTGATGATAAATAATCTTAGCAGATAAACATCACTAAGGAGAACAAGGGAATTATTCTATGTCACCAACCATGAATATGATTAACATAAGAGCTGATGCAGACACACAAATAAGCTCTAACCCAGTGCACACTCTCTCCCCCGTAGACACACTGCTGCATTCCCACCTTTCCAACCGAAAATGTCTTTACTTCACTCTACTGAGTAACCGAAAGTAGACTTGATGAGATCTGCGGTGGCGATGAAGGGCATGTTCGTGGCACTGCTATTAATCTGGAGTTCACAATAGCTTCCTACAGCCCAGTGGAGTGGATCATTGTTACTGAGCGGCTTCAAGCTCCAGCAAGCCCTGACATATCTCTTACCAACACACACCCGAGGTGATTTTTGAAAAAAAGAAAATTAAATAAAATCTGAGCTCCGTGAACGATGACATATACCATTACCAGACTGTTGATTAAAAGTAGTGCAGTGGAGGAGGAGAGGGTGGAGAGCGATGAGGTTGAACAGGAGAGGTGAGAAGAAAAGGGAGGAGCCAGAGATCGAGGAGACGTTGGTACATTAAGTTGTCTCAAGACGGAGCTGTAATTTTGATCACTGCTACTATCAGTAATCCACGTTTCACTATGCATCACATTTGCACATATTCAATAAACTGATTTTGCTATTCTAAGAGCTTTCCATGTGATCATTGTCCTGAAGAGGAACACTAATAAAATGTGTTGTTGAAATCAAAAAAGGTTTTATTCCTTTGGAAGCAATAAGTTACTCAAACAATCACCAGTTATCTACCGCAGACAGATTTCCCCTTGGGGATGAATAAAGTATATTTCTATTATATTCTTCTATTCACTTAGACTCAGAAAACATGTGCAAGTTTGGTTTAAGGTGGCAAAGAAAAATCTGTAATTGTCTAAAATGGGGGCCATAAAAAAGATAGGACCTCTGTTTCTTGTGGAAGGACAAGACTTTTGATTAGAGGAAAGGTAAGCGGTCAAAGATATGTCTTTTTCTTTATCTAGTTTAGGTAACGTTACATTTTACAGCATTTCATTGGAATGTGAACTGTAGTGATTGAGACATAGATCGTCTTTATCGTACTCTGGATCAAAATGTTGGAAGGATGGATCAACTGGCAGACATCACCCTCCTTAGGCTCCACCTGCTCTGCAAAAAAAGCAGAGGAGCACTTCCTGTAGTGATGTAACGATCACGAAGGGTGGTGGAAAAAGAGGGCTGCTCATATATCCCAGAATTCAGTAGGAAGGGGGAAAGCCATACAGCCCGAGCTCAGCTCAGCAGTCAACTTCACAGACAGAGATAACCCTGCAGCGAGCTGGAATGACATCCGGCTGATGATGCACTGCTTTACCCTCCTATAGTCTAATGGGATTATCAATTCAGCTGCTTTGAATGAGAACCATGTTATCTGTCAGTGCTTGGAGAGATATTTCAACAAAGGCCACAAAGGTGCAGAGTATCAGACTGCTGAAAGAAGATGATAATCTGACAGGAGATGGAGACTTTACCAAATATAAAACACTGCAAATTAACTTTTGACATCATGCAGTCCGCACATATTCATGAGACTATATATATACTGTATATATATATATATATATATATATAGTCTCCATGTAAAAGACATCCGGCAGTTCCATTTAGGATGTTTCAGATAATGTCGAGGACACAGCTCGATGCCGCTGTTGTAAAATGACAACAAATGCCAATGCCAAACTCATGAAACAATATTGTTAAACCAAGAGTCTGTGTGGTCTATTAGATAACAGTCAGCTGTCAGTCAACATGCTGGCAGATTAGCTTGTTGTAATAGTGCTAACTCAGCTACAATGCTGGCGCCTTTAATCAGACCACACCAATCTTCGAACTCTGCCTTCATTTTGATCTCAACAGCACACCTGTGAGGTTTTGTGACTGAATCGTACATGGGTGCAATGCTATCGTGGTGACATCTTTCCACAGAATTTTGAAAGGCAGGAAAGCCAGAGGTCCTTGTCTTTTGTGTTTTCAGAGCACTATAGCAGTAAACTGATGAGTCACCGCTCCCTCACTGTACAGCGAGAATAGTCTGGCAGAAATACAGAATTTGTGGTTATGAAGAGCCAGCATCATCTAGCTGACAGTCAGTGAAGAGAAGCCAGAGAAGTAATCCAAAATTCCCCTGATGCAAAGCAACGCACATTTCACGAAATACCTTATGAAAGCAAAGGACATTATGGACTTAGTGAATCATCCCGTCTTTCAGGCTGATGTCTGCACTCAGTACTCAGCCTGCGGATCGAGCCACCATTCAGCATCCGTACTTTCAATCTGTTGTTCTGTCATTATGTTTGTATCCTCTTTGTCCTTTTACACCATCATCTCTTCCATTCAGTCCCTTTTACGCGTCATTCTTTTGTTCATTGCTTGTCATCTCCATCTGCATGTGAATGCCATTGTAAAGAAATGGAAATTTTGATGTTGGCAGTTTCTTATTCTGATTTGACTAGACACCAGCTTTAGATAAAAGGAAAGGAGCATAATGCAGGTGAGAGGATACATGAGAAAAAGGAAGGAGAAGAAAAAACATATAACAGTTGAGTGTCACAAGCACCTGACATTAACTCTCAATGCCCTTTAAGTCTTGGAGAGCATTTTACTATATTAGACCGAGGCTGCTTGATAAATGCATGTTCGATCTGGTAACATACTAGCGCTGCGCTGTAAGGCCAGCTACTATAGAAAGTGTCAACATGACTGTGAATGCCAGTCATAAGATAAACGATGTGTGGAAGTAATGGAGGTGAAGCACATTTAAAGAGAACTCAGTAAGGTCAACTGACATGTTGCTTATGTACAGTGCAATAATGGATTGTGTAGTGTTCTCACTGCTTTGGGTCCCTGTTTGCATCATGTTATTAGTGTTATTCATGATACGGTGCCAATATGTATTTTTGCCTGATTAGAGTGATTTTCAGTTCAGTCCATTTGGTGCATGATTTACATCTCCCTGATTCTTCTGTTATTCGTAACTTTTGTCTCAAAAATTCTTAAAACAAAACTTTCATTGTAATACTTTATGCAGAATTCTGGTATAATTTGGAGCTAAAAACCTCTTACATAAAAGCGTGCAAAATGGATCAAGACAATATGACATGTAAAGCATCATCAGCATTGAAATATAATAATTGAGGCAGTGTATGACAAAACTATCATCAGCAAATCATTCTGTCAAAAAAGAAATAATTCTCACCAAAACTATGCATCACAGGAACATTTCCTCATAATCACATTACACAAAAAAGCAATCTCAGAAATCAGATGTCAGTCGGACGACATTTAACCCTCTGGGGGCTAGAGGCATCATTTCTGGGGTTCCGGTGTAGCCAACGGATATCAGGGCCAAGACATACTACATACTAGTAGTACTAGTAGTAGTATTTTAAATGATGTCAAGTAAGGATTCCTTACTGTAGCTAACTTTGTTATTTCTTAATGAAATAGACTTGGACTTTTTGAAGCAAGAGAAGGAACTAATCATGGCTCGATTCCATTTAAGTGTCCCGGTAAGACGTGCGAGTGTGCCAGCATGCATAATAGCAGGATCCATGTACTGAACTCAACCTAGGAAAAGGTCTGCGCAGCCACAATAATTCAAAACAGCCATGAGGGAGGGAAGGGGCTTTCAAACAGTGCAGAAACATGCATGGGAGAGCAGATGTTTTGACTTTAACTTTAATTATTTGTCTTTTCTAAACTGTTTTAGATGTGCATAACTCATGCTGTTTGCCTTTAACCCTTCATGAATATTCAGTTAAAGTAAATTAAAGACCACTGCTCCAGTAAATGGACTCGTATATATCGTATGATATTATTACTAATCGCACAATAAGAGAAGCTGCTCTGAGCACTTAAAATTACAAATTATTAATGGAATATGATCTATGGATATAATCTTGTGTATACATACTAATGCTTTAAAACTGCACATTTGCTCCGGCGACCTATGGTTAGCGCAATTCTGTTGCTGCAAACGTTGCATTAACATTGGACTTTACGAACAAATGGACGGTTGGGGATTAGCTCAGTGTTTAATTAAAAGCTCATCGCTCAAAAAGTCTGTTTTTCATAAATCTTTCATGAGTGAATGATTCCACTTGGAACCATCGGCGGGCATTTAATCCGTCGTTTGACTCTGAAGGTGACACACTAAATGAGAGAGCTGTATTCCCACTCAGGTCTTAATGTGAAGCTTTAATCAACAATGTCCAGTTAATTGATTCCTGACAGTGATGGCAGTGATGGCCAAAGCTTTCTAAGCATTGCTGCCCCCCCCCCCTGACCGCCTGTAACTGAATTCCTCAGGCTCTGGTTTGATTTTTTTGCACAACTTGATACATCCCTTCAAGGACAATTATAAATTGTCCAAGGCCAAGGCAAGCCTGGCGAAGGCACACTTTCTCTTTGGGGTTTCGTAATCACTGCAACACTGTCATTAAACAGTAGATTTAAAGTCCAAGAGCAGCATTACTTGCTCGTCCTTTACCCACCCTGCTGCTGTTACTGCTGCTAATTCACATGTATAAATGGTTTTGTAGAGCCAATCTAACAAGTCCTTAATGAATATGGGTCTGTAGAGCCCCAGCAGGAAGCTGAGGAAAGAAAAACAGCAGGGAGAGGAGAACTGTGAATGTCTTCAAAGTGGGCCGAGAGGGAGAGACTCCCATGTGAGCATTATCCAGACCTTGAAAGGACACGAATGTCCTGTTTTGTCACACATAAATGGAGATGAATTGTCATAAGTAGGAAGAACAGTCTGTCCCTGTGTAGTAAAGACGTAATGGGGCTGGAAATTGATCACAGCCGGACAATTTAGGTGGTGAATTGTAGCTGATTGGGTTCAGAAACAGACAGGAGGAAGGGAAGACAGAGACAAAGAGAAATAAAAAAGGGAAGGGGAATAAATAGAAATGAACACTGAGACATAGTTACATGGAAGATAGAAAGCAAATAATGAAATTGAGGAGCCAAGTGACAAAGTGACAAATGGAAACACTCACAGCATGTCTCTATCACAGTACAGGGAATGGCCAACCCTCAGAGATTCCCCCTCCGGTGAAGCATATCTCAGATGCAGATGAGTACAGGACCGAGGCCCGGACACTGCACACTGTATGTGCAGCTGTAGCTCAAGATTATAATAGAACACTTCACTTTTTAACACATTCACAAAATGTATGTGTAAGAATGTCTAAGATTAAAGAAATAGTCACGTGACAAAATGTCAACTTTACATGAACAGCGGTCTCCTGGACAAAAATCATGTGTTTGTTCAGTTCGGATGTCAACGTTATGAATGAAGCTTGGAAGCCTCAACTATTCAGCACAGCCCTAGTATTAGCCACGTGGCAGGAAAGATGTCCGCTCTCGTACGCATTGCGAATGCAAGTGTGCCTTCTTGGCGATTCTTTGGTTTTTGACAAGAACGGAAGAAGGAGAGCCAGAGAGTGTGAATGAAGTGACGTGTAAGCTTTGCAAACAAGTCGGTACTAAAGATGGAATCACCACAAATCTCCGCTCCCACCT
This sequence comes from Anarhichas minor, assembly GCF_050575085.1. Lineage (NCBI taxonomy): Eukaryota > Metazoa > Chordata > Actinopteri > Perciformes > Anarhichadidae > Anarhichas > Anarhichas minor. The sequence goes on from NW_027466472.1 coordinate 2,693,837, forward strand.
AAAAAGTCGCTATCCAGTAGAATACACCGACTCCATCCACAAAGAGCAGCCGGACCAAAACTCGGTGAGCAATAAACCCTCAATCATTCGGGGCTTTTGCAAAGGCACCGACATATAAAAGTGACAATAAACAGTGGCGAGACTGTACGAGGGCAGTAACTATTGATCTGATGTATTGATCTCAGCATGCCCTTGTGTAAAATAGCGTGTACTGCCTATATATCGTGGCCACTTATGGACACTGCAAAATATGTACATATGCGTCTGCAAGTCCATAGATATTTACATCTACTTGCCGACACACCCACGTCTCAAGAAGGTCCTTGAAGAAATCCTGGTCAATGGTATCAAATGCTGCAATTTAATCTGAAGAACAATAATGGAGTTATAGCCAGCATCAGCTGACAGCAATGCATACAGAAATTAATCCAGAGTTATTTTCCTTCGTTCGTTCGTGTGAATAAGCCCCAGAGCAAATGGCTGGGAGGGGTTAAAGGAAACGCTAGTGCCCTTGCTGTATTGGCCCCATTGATGGGGGACATCTGTGTAATTTTACAATCTGAAGTCAAGCTTTTTGTAGAGGGTGTAGCTTTGTTTGCGTCCGTTCTCGCCGCCACTCTAGCAACAACCACAACTAATCCCCAGACGTTCGGTAGGTGGAGATGTCCGATTGTCTGGTATCGCAAGACCAAATGTAGGCCAAAGGTATACCCAGCATTACAATGCACTGCAGATGTACAAGGGACCGTTGCATGTGGTTTTCGTCTATTATGGTTTGTACCCCTAGCTCAATGCAATCCGATACAACACAAAGTGTGGTCATGATAGTAATCACATTTGAATCTAACAAAGTCACAAAGTATTAGAGGCACATCTGTTTCATTAAAAATGTATACTGCACAGGTGCTGCTCCACCATCTGCATGTTGTACCCCATTTAAGGAGCTTCCGAATTACATTTTTCTTTTCTCTCAAAAGTGCTATTTCAACTCAACATGATTACAGCAACTTTGATTTCCTTCACATCCTGCTGATTTAATTAGAAAGCGTAACTAAACAGCTTGGAATGACACAAACTGGAGCTGAAATCAAATCAAAGAGCCATCGGGATGGAAGTCTTGTTGGGAAGACGAGTAGGCAGGAAGCAGTCTTAACAAGCTGTGCGTATCTTTGTGTGCGTGTGTAGTGAATCTTACTCTCTTTTCTCAACTCAGTGATGCCACCACCCCTCTGGCAGACAGGGCCACAAACAGACAAAGACAAACACACACACAGACTCACGCACAGTAGGCACGGGTTCAAAGACTCCTCTCTTACCTAGAAAAAGACACAAGAGATCAACTGTAAATGAAGAAGCACAAACTGTACATTCTCACAAATTATTACCGAACGCAAAGTAGTAAATACAAGTGGTCAACCATCTCAATGCCATTATGTCGAACGTTGAAAACTGCACAAATATCACGATATATCCTTTCTGAAGCAACACAAATTAAACAAATAATGCCGAAGGCCGGTATGACTTCCACATAACTGCAATTGAACTGTAAAATGTAGGAGTTTATTGACAGAAAACCATTTGAAAGTGACAGAAGGATCCAGGTGAGCCTGTCTCACTAGTTTGGAAGTATTTCCCATACATCCCTCCTACGGTGATTCATTTTTCAACGGGCAGCTAGCACATGGTATACCAGTGGCCTTTAGGGAAATATAGGGGCCAAAAAAATCAGTCCACCTGGATGCATAAATCTTTACCTTATAGCATTAGTGTGACACCTTAACACAGATTCAAAATGACCTTTTCTATTACTGACACTCCCAAGAAGCCGAGGCAATGTTCCCCATGTTAAACATAGTGGTATGCATCATCTGTGACAGAGCAGTGTTTTTCTAAAGGGCCTTTTCAGGGCTGCAAAGACATCCAGTACAATCCAGAGCAGCAGCCTTGGAGAAGTGACGGCTGTCTCTGAGATTGATTTGTCATCACCAGGTGGCAAAGCTTAATAGAACCTGGCCTTCCGCAGACCGGACCGCCAGCTGGCAGATGTGTGAGTCCTTGGCATGATGAAAGGGTTGCAATAACCGGGATCTGCACACTACCGAATCCCCAGTAATCAGGGCCCAACTGGGAATTTATTTCAGGCTGGACATTTTCTTTTAACCCATTGTGTTGACAGAGCTTGCTTGCTTCCAGATAAGGGAGTCAGAGATGTACTGTAGAATATCCATGCATACCTAATAATACAGCTGTCATGTAAAACATGCCAGATTGTAAATGGTGCACACACACACACATATTGCAAATGGAAACATACTGTAGTTAAAAGGAAAGCTATAAAGAAATTCATCCGGGGTGCAAACATGCCACTTAAGCCTATGACTCAGTTTTGAAGCTCACAAATGATATATTTAAATATATTCTTTATGTCCATAAAAGAAAATGTTTTTGTCTATAAAATGCGTCTGTGAAGTCATGCACACATGTAGTGCACTAAGGAAAATATAATAATATATGTATATGTATATATATACACACATATACTGTATATATATATTTTTTTCCTTCCTGATAACATATACAGTTTAATGGATTCCAATACAGTAATGAATCCAAACTTTGTAAAGCTTATAGTATTGACTTTTTGTTAAGACTGACATGACTTTCTCACTCCCGATTACACGTATAAGGAGGGCAGAACGTTAAAAAGAAGAGCTCCTACATCCATACAAACAAACGTGTTTGTGTTGCTGCCATCATCACTGGAATGACCATGGCGAGTGGAGAGCTGTAGAGACAACGTTCCCCGAGTGTGAAGAGGTTTGAGAGACTGTTAATGGAAATCATGTTCACAAGGGAGGCGGGCATTTAAGTGCTCCAGCAGCCTTCCTAGTGGAGGTATTTGTTCTGTCCATTGTATTTTTGGAAATCATTTACTGCTTCAGAGAGTTCTCACTGTGGGAAAATGGACTGAGGGAAATCAATTCCGAATTTGACCCTTTGAGGGCAAGGAATTGATCTCTGGCAGGATCTGGCTGCTTCCTTAGAAGATGTTTCAGTGAACAACATCAGAGATGTCTTTCTTTTACTCAACCACCATGCAGAGAATAAATGGTGCTCATGGAAACACAACAGCAGTCGCTATATTATACAGTACACAAAATACATGTTTAAAGGAATGTGCTCCATCTGTTCTAATTATTTTTTTTTTGTGGCCAAATAATGATAAAAGACAGGGCTGTGCCTTGAGAATGTTTCAGTATGCAAATGATGCACAGAAAATACTTTTAATCATTTGTCTTGAAGTTCCATTCCTCTGAAGTCTTCATTAGCCCACCAACCACCATGTGTAATGGGACACGGACAAGGATGGGAATAAATACACAATCAATCTCATTCACTACTATACAGCAACATCTATGGGCAGCACTTGTAGCACCCTATAACTTAATACTTCCTTAATGTGTGATACATTTGCCCTTACCTGATGGAAAACATAATAAAACCAAATAATGTAATACTTATTAATGCCATAACATGTCCTGACTCATATAGTGATCACATTTTACAGATAATGTATTCATTTTTTTTTATATTATGATATAATAATGTTGATGGATAATTTAATAGTGTTAAAAAAGTAGGCTCGTTTTTATTTTTACTCATAAAGTCTGCAAGTATACAACATGTATAGTACTGGATTATAGGAAATGTAGAGTGCAGGCTTCCTGTATAATCTTACATTTACAACAGATAGCAAGTGGTATGTTGATATCAGGCAGAGATGCATTAACTAAAATCCCTATCAATGGGAATCAACCCGCCCACATGCTGGCCGTTATGCATGGATCATCCATTTAACAACAGTGGATCTAAACACCATCAGAAGATGCCAAATCCCAATGAAATGTTCTTTTTCATCTGAGTCAACAGTGACTCTTATTGAAAGTGGCTCTGATGCCTCGACTGATCTTATTAAGTTTCTGCATTCAAAAAGGGTTTGAAATCAAATTGGAAATGAAGAAAAAAAGTAGACCTCAGTATTTAAAATTAATTAAGGAACCTTCTGGCCTTTATCCAATTGCACCCCCACACACAGCAGAATGTTACTGAATTTGATCACATTTTCAGGAAATTATTAAACAAGTGGTTGCTACACTACTCCTTTTCTCTCTGTAAAAGCCAGGGTGATATATGCGAGTGTGAATGGAAGGCCTATTGAGCACAGAACAACCTGCGTTAATTAAAGGAACCAACTGTAAGGATTACAGATACTAGAACCCAAAAGCACAACTCGGAGACAAGATACAAGTTCAGTTATTTTACTTGAATTCAAGCAGGGTCAAAACCGGGAGGTCAGTCAAACAGGCGAACAAATCCAACAAGGGGCAGGCAAAAATCCAAGGTCGAAAAACAGGCAGACAGGGTCGGAACAGGCAGATCATGAACAATATAAGGTACGCTGGAGAACTTGGCAATAACACACAAGACAATCTGGCAGGGAACAAGTGCGAGTGAGGGGACCTAAATAGTGAGGGCTAATGAGGGAATGGGCTGCAGGTGAGATGGGTGTGAGGACCAGGTGAGGGGAATGAGAGATGATCGGGTGTGAATGGTAGGATCTGAAATGACAGGAGAGTTAGTAAAATAAGCAGACAGGGTGAAAACAAACTAATATGAAGGGGAATTCATGACACCAACTGTAGAGTTGTTCACATGGAGGCTGACTGAAAGCATCTCATTACCAGAGTTAGTTTACATACGTTATTCATTCATATTACTTTTGATCAACACATCGAGTGTAGTCTATATAATCCAATAATAATAACACATTTTTGAGACCTATACCAATATTAATATTTGAGGCAGACATTTCCCACATTAAAAATAAACCTGTCAGCACTTTCTGGTGAAATAACAAACACAACATCAAAACTAAGTAAAGACAAACAACCTCAAGCATATCTTTAGCATTTCACTGCTGCCATTTCTTGTTACTTATTCGTTGATGTAGGTGCCACTACCAAAATATCCACGATGAGCTAAAATTGGACAATATATTGGCCACGCTGCTGGGCTCTGCTTCATTCATTTCTGCTTGTCAAACAACACAGTTCAAATGCAAAAGTGTGTGCCTGAGCAGGCTGCCTGTCAGAGGCAGATCTGCTCCTCGGAATTGAAAATACAATTGTGGACTTTCAGAATTACCAACACCGACACGTACTTGACACATTATATTCATTCAAACATAATCAGAAAACCTGTCCTCAGGACTTACCATCATTGTGTGTAACATACACCAATCCCTGGATTCTTTTCACCCTTTGACGCCTCAACGACAACTAATTATTCCGTCACGAACACATTTCCCTAAAAAGCACGATTAGCTAATGAATACTGGCGATTAGTTCAGCCAGAGGGAACCATCAAATAATGAGAGCATCACAGATAATTCTGCTCAAATAAACAAGCACAGAGCCTACGTGAACACTAAATCTGATTTAAAGCAAAAACTCCAAAAATACAGCACACAGGGTTCATACAGGCTCCTCATCGTAACAGATGAGACACGCAAACATCGGGGAGCTGCATTGGGCTTAGAGTGTGTGTAGTCTCAGGGATCCGTAGCCTATTTTAATCTGAACTGCACATGACGAAAACTAATGAGAAGACTCCCACAACGGTACGTATCCATGCAGATGCAAATCCATATAAACCTATTGTGCTATAGGTGCTGTGTGCAGGGGTGTCCAACACATTTTACAATCTGATAGAGCAGCAGGTCTACAATTACCATGGTAAACCTTCACACACACACACACACACACACACACACACACACACACACACACACACACACACAATATATAAAAGCTATCATCGATGTGATGATTCCTATCCTAGGAGGACTACCAAACAGTTTACTCGGTAGCAGAATAAATTAAAGCACCTCCTTGCTGCCTCACTTTGATTGTTATTAGACAGATAATTAACAGGCGGTGAGACGACAGGAGACCTTATTTTAGTGTAATGTTATTATGTAATAAAGTGCACTGTAGTACATTTGCAAAATAATATTCTCCAGTTTACAAAATCAAAGTCCCCTCTGTTGGGGGAGCTCCGATCATCGTTTTTGGGGACGATCACCAAACGCATCGTCTATTTAAAGCCTTCTATATATTGTGTAGCACTATTTATTTATTTTAAATGTATTAATTATTTGTAACAACAATGTATATTAAGCTGTAACATTAAGAGATGAGAAATATTATCAATTTGAACTGAACTGTTTGTTCATTGGCAGGCGGCATTTGAAACACACTCCTCTGTCCTTTTAATTTTAGCAATTTCATACATGTTTTTCGAAATCATAAAAGTACATAAGGAGTATAATTGTGCATGCACAGATTCAAAGCAGAACCTGTACACTCATAACCACTTGTAGAAAAAGGTTCTTGACTAACCAGTGCACAACCAGTGTATTATGTAGGCTGTAATACACGGCGAGTTGTCCCAAATCACGAAAATAATATTTAATAATAATAATTGTTCTGTGTTCACACCAAAAACAAACCTGCACCTGCAGAGGACTTGGAAAAGTCCTCAGTGAGGTTGTTTTCTGTTCTGTTGGAATGGTGTCGTTCTCACCTACTCGAATAAATTAAGCAAATGGAGGCATTTAAACAGCCTTAATGTGAACATGCTTTAAGTCTACCAGGCAGCAACAACACACACCAAATGTCATTCTCGGAGTAAAGAAATACAAAAAACACTGAGACATTTGCTTTGGCAAACTTTCACCAGCTGCTGGGCTTCCATTCCGTTTACTCTGCGTAGGTGGAGGAGATAGCGTCTTCCATCCACTCAATGTGGGATTTTTTTTTTACCATCTGCTTAAATGGAGTACCAATGAAAAAAAAAATGCATGAATTCCAACTGAAGTGGGGACGGAGTATGATAATGCTGGTGACATTAGTGATACAAAATACAGACAACCAAAGACACACAAAAACATTTTCTGGATGTTAGAAAGTTGAAGCTGAAACATGTAACTTTTGATTTGTTAAAACTCAGAATCAGACTTCATTCACAAAGTTCAATACATCTGTACAAGGAATTTGTTTTGATGCCAGTGCCAGAACAGCACATATTATCAGATACTTTTCAAAATCCACATGATCCACTTTACACATGAATTAAATCCATCGCACAGCACTTATTTAAATGAAAAGAACTCACTTTTAAAGATGGTTCACCTGGAACTCCCGTTATCTCCTTCTTCCAAAACAGTGATGAAAAACACGGGAAGCAAATGCCTGGAGTTGAGTTTTCGTTAAAACTAAATTACCACTGGCACACATACACAAAAGGCCACATGTGCCTCCTAAACTACCATATGGCTGGTTGCTGACAAGCAATGTAGCATTTGAAATGCTATTTTTTTTTTAAACAAAGTGACGCGGTGCTCATTCCACACAAAACGAACAGAGGCTACATTACATCACTGCAAGCGAACAACGAGGGCAAACGAAATCACCGATAACTTTGAACCAAACGTTCCCTGATCTAGCTCAGAACACAAAAACCCTCAATTAGCATGTTAGCGTGACGATCACTGACACGCCTGTTTGTAACCAGCAATATTAAGGTCACTTCACCGGCCATGATCTGCACTTGGTGAAACACAAGAGCACAGGATATCAATAATTATGTGACATGTTTAGCAGGAACGCTCATAATTCTGCTGCGGAGCAAACTGAATATCGGGGAAACACTGAAACACGAGAGTTGACCAGTATCGCTGTGTGGCATGTGAGCTAACATGACGCACCCTTGACCACGGCATGGTGATTACTTACTTAAATAATAAATTCCTTTTTTTTGCGATTCCTGTGTAGTGTTAGTAGAACTTTAACCCAGTTAATCAGGGTTGAAAACAATGCCAAGATGAATCATGTTGAGCTAAGAGCGGTCAGCCATGCTAAGAGATGGAGACAAATTAAAGCTCAAGAGTTGGTTGGAGCTTTGGAGCAAAGAGGCTTCACAGGCTGGATAAAGCTGTGTTTGATATGAATTCATTATGCTAATTTAGCTGCTGTATTCCCACAGCTGAAGCCCAAGAGAGGGGGTTTGATGTCAAGTGTGTGTATGTACTGTCTGTGCACGCATACGAGTGTGTCCAATGTGTGTGTGCAAGCATTCTTGCTGCATGTGTGTTTGGCTCGGTGTCTCATGACCTTAATATTTCTTCATTGTGCTTTTAATGAGGATGTAAATTCGTCAGAGGCAAAACAATCCTTGTTAGGATTAAACAATGTGCCTGGAAGTGCAAAATGTTGCATTTCCGATAATTACTGTTTCTTGATGATGAGTATGCACTCAGGAGGGAGGGCAGTCTGAAGTCCCTTTCACACACCCATGAAATGTGCAGGAACATTTCCCGCATGCGCTCATGTGTTAATGGGAGAAGGGATCGATATTCAAGGAACTCTGTTTCCTTTCTCCACATCAAGGCCTGGTAACCTTCTAGGGAAAAGGCTGGTACGTCTGTGTTATGAATTATTGCGGCAACATTGCAGGGACAAGCAGGTAAAGGCGTATGCCCATCTGACAAAAGACGATTTCATGTGCGGCGAGCAAACCAATCACAAGACTCTGCTGATTACGTATTGGAGTCTGTGACTTGAAAAAAATTAAAAATAAAAGATGTATTCCGCCACATACACGCAAACTTGTCCCATCTTCTTCAAGAAGTTATTCAGGAAATGTACGTGATGGTATCAACAGAAGTGTCCATCGAGATGAAGCTCCTTTTTGGATGAAAGCAGAGCTTGAGTTATTATTGTATATTTCTGTCACTCACATTCACTGTGTAGCAGGCCACTGAATAACCTCAAGGGTGAGGCTGTACCGTATGTGTGTGTGTGTGTGCGTGTGAGAGTGCGAAAGAGAGAGAGAGAGATATAATTGACAGCATGGAGACTGCAGAAATGGACATATGAAAGTCAGGATGTGGTCTGTCAGCTCGTCAATGGAACCCTGCTTTAGAAGAGACCTGAGAGACCATCAATCGAGCGAGCTCTACTTCAGTGTGCCACCATACCAGCTAATGACCCACAGTCACAGTGAACAGCAGAAACATGGCCGTCATTCAGCTGATATTGAAAAGTTGCTCAGTTCATTATGTGACGCAGTTAATTCCTTACTGTGAAACAACAACACTTGAGTTAGCGGTGATGCATCATGTTAGCAAATAGCTGCTTTGACCGCCATTGACTTTGCTCTAATATTACTCTGATGATTTTCATAACAAATTAAACCCTGATGAATGTGTCATTACAGGCAACAGCTTCGGTATAATTAGTCGTCATGTTTTGGTTCATGAAGAAACGGAGATGAAGATAAACCTGCCGTTTTGCAGTATGTCTTCGGTTGAACAGCTTTCTTTTGAATGCACTGATCACTATTCATTGATTACTAAATCCAGCATGTTATGCATCAATTGGAAACACACAGAAATATATAGATACACACTCATTTGGTAATTTGGTTATAAACTGTAGCTTATCTCGTGCCTCCCTTGGTTCTGGAATTAATAATCCGCTGTCATTGTTGTTGTATATGTTCATGTTCATATATATATATATATATACTTTTGGATATATTTGTATATTTATATTGTGCATAGTCTTAAATGTTATGCTTCCCTCTGTTCTACTTTGTTTTATTTGTAATGTCTGTTTATGTACGTTGAGAGTCAAATTCTGTGTATGCGTTCGCATACATGGCCAATAGAGCTGATTCCGATTCTGATCCCATTGATTCGCCCATAGACAATGTTATAAACATCAAAGGTTTGGATCAGCATTGAACTCTCCTGGTTTAATCATCAGTACAAAAGATAAACAATTGCGTTAGCAAATATCTCCTTTGATAAAAAGTCAAAGGAAAAAGCCTGTGTACATAATTGGGGAGGAAATGAACTACAACTCCCAAGGTGCATTTTGTCAAGACCAACCACAGGGCTTTTGTGTTCTGCAGGGCATGTCAGAGAATTAAAAACAGATAGCTGTAAGTGTAGTCATGTTGAGTTAATTCATGTCATTAATGATTATGTGTAGATTAGCTGTAGCAGCTAAACATCACAATGTATTTTGTGAAAAAAAAAACAAAAAAAAAAAACGAGTTGAAGTCAACAGTTCAGTGGCCTTGAACAGACCAAAGCTCTCAACATGAGAATGACTTTGTAAACACAGGGATTACTGCAGCCTTAGCTGAACACAACCATGTCTGACAGTGGAAGTACAAAGCTTGAGATCAATGGAGCAAATAAATCCTGTTATTCAGTGACAACACTGTGCTTCTCCAGAGGCCGAGACATTCTGTGGAGAATGTGTAACTGAATGGAACGCCATACTTTTGTGTTGAGTTTGAGATGTTGCTCTTGTTTGAGATAGGATAAACAATTACCATTTAGATTGCATTTTGACAGTGGAGACATTGATTTTACAGTTTCTTTTCTTACTTGTTTTTTCTTTTTATTTGTAATTATGGCTAGGAAAACAGGGCATGTTCTTGAAGCATACACAATGCAGGAATAATTATTGCAGTATCAAAATGCAGAGTCATCCCTACTTTTTGTTTTCGGGAAAAAAATAAACTGTGGTAGGGCAGTCTGAGCTCAAACACAGGCACAATAATACACAATCCTAAACCAGAGGGAAGCCATAGTGGGATTCAGGAAACAATAACAACAAATAAATTATATAAATAAAAAACAAAAAGGTCCAGACCCAGCCGAGCCCGAGCTCTTTAAACTCCTAAGCTCATTATCATGAGGACACTCATTTCAAGAGGGCAATAACGAGCACTAATTCGATTTTTGAGCGGCAACCATTGAAAGAACATTAGCCGTTCTTCCCTTACTACAAAATGCTAATTTTGCCACATAATCCTGCTTTAGTTGGCTGAGCTATCTTTCTTTGTGAGTTAGTGATATACCGGGACTTTGCCACAGAGCAGAACAGTCACTAGAGAGGGTTTTATTTTGTAGAGAAGTTTTTGAGAGGGCCCATTTCATAAAAGAAGAAGCACTAATGAGTCCCGGGCATTCATCAGCATTCAACAGACTGAAACAAAGAGTGGGCAAGAGAGAGAGAGAGAGAGAGAGAGAGAGAGAGAGAGAGAAGGGGGGCTGTTCATTCCACTTAGGTTATGAACTTTGTCAACACGCATTGTGTCAGTGCCCTTTGAACTATCCATGAAGACAGTTCTGTCTCTACTATAAGTTGTAATATCATTAAAAGTTGCTGAGCTGGTAACAGCAACGTTAACCATTGTGACTGCTTTATGAATCCCAATCATATTCATTTTTAGTCATCCTACTGTGGCAGCATGGCTCCTGTTGAAGAAAAGCATCATATGTGTCAAGAGACACAGGCGGATGAAATTGGGAGAGAATCCGGTCATTTTTCAAAATAAAACATCTTTCAGATTCTGATAATCAATAAAACGGAAATATTATAAGTTATTTATTCTTTCTGCCCGGTACCAAATGGTTGGGGACCGCTGCCTCACATGATCTATTCAGGATTCCCTCTCAATGTGGTTCTTTGTTTGCCATCTACAGAACGAGCCAAATCCAATACAAAACAGAACCGAAACATATTCTCACACAGTACGACATATGCCTTGATCTATTTTCACAAAGTGCATTTACACAGGTCTGAAAAAACAGAATGTACTGCTTCTGTGCTACACTGCCATTGTGTGTGTGTGTGTGTGTGTGTGTGTGTGTGTGTGTCATATCCAATATGTGTGTGTTAAAGTGCTTGTCACAAAGAGACAGAATAAGAAAACTGAATAAATTACATTAACTGTAATATTTACACAGAACAACGATCTCGCAACAAATTAACTACAATTGTGTCGACGTTGGAAACTTTGGCTGATGGCTAAAATGTAAAACCTGGGAGCCCTGTGAAGTAATTGATGGTAATTTCATGACATTAAACATTCCCTAGCCTCATCAGCGGGATTACCACAGTATACGTCTGAGCAGCTCGACTGCTCAGTAAGAGCGGGCCCTGCAAGAGGCTACCTGCTGGGTTCTTAAAGGCCAGGCGGTTCCAGAGCGACAGCACTATCGGGCTGTTCACACACAATCTCTGAATGACACCTTGGAGATCAATTTCTTCCATTTAGCCAGAGTGGAGTCAATAGAGCGTATCAAACTTCTCAGCCCTTCCAGCATGAACCCTCTGAGCCTAAGAACACTCCCAGGAGTTTCACACAGTCTATGCAGCTTATCGGGCTGCTGTTTCAGGTTCTATTTCAGTCTTTTGTGCCATGAAAGTGTGCTTCAGAATATGCTTTCAACACGTTAAATGTCTCAAATCAATAGGGTACAAATGAACAAACTTTTTTTTTCTTCACATTTCTGTAATTGTTCCCTTGCTCCCGTCATACCATCCTCCCCACAGCTCTGGAGGAAAAAGCATTCCGATCCCAATGTGACTACTGCCTAAGGACGAAGGAATTTGTAGTACTATGTACCATTTATATTGTTCTTGGCTTAATTACTCCTTAATCAGTGTCCTGGGGCTGTTCTCCTGTTCTCACTAAGGGACAAAAAATACAGTTTCAGAAATAATTTATTATTAAAACATCATCTGTCCTACACAAGTCTTATTAATAACCCAGACTGGTGTATGCAAATATTGAGTCAAGGCTGCAGCACATGGTCACAGAGGATCTGAAAGCTGATTCTGTGAGAATAATGTGCTTAAGGGTCAATATATTTGTTTCAAGGCTCCTTTTCAAATGATATAGACTCAAATCCTTTCGGGGGAATAGATTTAGAGGAGAATTTGTTCCTCTGCAGAGCTGCCTGATTAATATGCCAGACTGCAGGCTCACTGAGGAGCATTCCCTAAGTAAAGTGAATGAGTTAAGTATGGCTAAGCCAAAGCCTGGAACCTATACTGCAATGAATGCAGCCATTGGAGTGGCACCCTATTGATTCTGCTTTGAGACTAAGCACCCATCTGAGAAATGACACCCTGCCTCTGGTTACAGACATGGGCCATTTTAATGTTGTTATTAAAGTAATTGGATGTCTGCCACCTTGAGGATCTAAAAGGTAATCTGCGGTTTGTTTTATTGTACGTTAGAGCAGCAATCCTCAGTTGCTATAGTTCGATGAAATTGAAACATTAGAAAGAGTGCAGCTAATTTCCATTTCTAAAGCCTGAAAAGAGACTTGCTAGAGTTATTGTTTCAATTATGCATGTTTCTGAACCTTCATGTATGAATAACATTAATGGAATGAGACAAATGAGCTAGGCTTATTTTTTTGTCACACACATTTACGCTTATAGGATTTATAGTGGCCATTGTTTAAAGAAACTAGTGAACTGCCATGTAACCATATTTACAGCTATGATGGAAAAAAAAAAGGCCACTCCATACAGTACAAAGGTTGAGGGCACTTTTACATGTATAGGGAGCAGGGTACCTTTACTGTTGTATGGTCAGCCTGTAGGGACAAAAACAAACACACACAGATAAACAGAGACCGGTCACGGATTCAGCAGGCAAAAGCTCTTACGTGCCCTTCCCCACCCTTCACCTTACAGTCACAATTTCCATGCACAGCTGTGTTTCAACTCATAAACAGTGAGCTGGAACAGAGACCTTGGCTGCGGTGTGTGCTACAACACAATTTAGGAATGTCTTTGTGATATATTTCTGTTTCATCAGCTCTGCAAGGACACCGTGTTTGCCATGGTCTCAGATACCGCTGACATTTAGTGTTCATAAATGGAAGACTTTCAGAATTCATCTCTTTTTTAAACCTGGGAGTTCATATTTTTTGCCATCTATCTATGTCTATATGACATGAGCAATCAGACCAGTGATCTAAGAGTATTCAAAGCCACCCTTTTTTGGGAGGTAAAAAAACATGATTGAAATTTCCCAAAATGTCAATCATGATGATATTGCAAAGCAAAGCAATACAGTTCAGAGATACTCTGTACGGTAGACCAACGCCGAACAAGGAGAAGCTTTCTCCTCCAATATTAAGCCATTAAGATATTTTTATAATCAACAATCATCACAGTCAGGGCAGAGACATTTGTCAGGTAGATAGATAGATCCCCTCTTTTCTAACATATAGCAGATGCTCCGAGCAATCACACAATGTAATTTGTATTTGGGTGAAATCCTGCCAGCTTTACACCACAGAAGCGTTGATCAATGCAGCGCTGCTGGAGCAATGTGTGGCTGTGGTCTGAATACTAATCCTTTCATCGTTCCAGTCAGTGGAACAACTGTCAAAAAGAAGGACAGCACACTCCCTGCCAAAAGTACACAGCAATTACTGTTTGACCTTATGTGCTCGCTGCTTATTAATGAGGGCAGTCTAAATATGCCGTAGCTTTTGCTGAAGACTGAGGGGTTCGGAAGGTATAAAAGCTGAATACACTTTAAGGCTCACACACACTTAGCTACTTACTGGAGCACACCAGTCAAATGTCTTCAGATCTGTTAGCAGGTTGAGGGTACTTTTACTTAGAGAGAATCATCACCGCTTAAATATTCCAACGCAGTAACATAATTAACATACAAACCACAGTCACCGTCAAGTAGCAGCACCCAGGGAGTTGGATATCAACTACAAAACAATACAGCACATCAGGAAACATGACCAAACTAAGATAATATCCAACTCAACTCGGTTCCCTTCATCAAACACATCGACCTCCCATCACTGTCATCGCCGTCCAATTAGAGAGCAATCAGCGGACTCCTAATCTCATCCTGAAGCCTCTTCCATATTGGGCTGCGTTGGGAAGCAGATCTGAGAAGAAAACCCACCGCAGAAAATGAGGACGACGTGCTCGTCATCACTGCCCCAGATGACGACAACTTCCTGCAGGGATACGACAAGCAAGGCGAGGCAGCCTGAGACCTCAAGAAGGGGGTGTCAAAAAGGAGAGTTGAGATCCCAGGGAAGCTGCCTTAAATGAGGGAATGTATGTGCGGTATGAAAATTAGGCTAAAGAGACATAAAGCGTATAATTATAGTTTAAAGGATGAAATCTAATAATCGTTTTAAAGCAAGTGTGTATAACATAACAAATATGAAGTGATTTAACAAATGTAAAACGATAATAATAATGTATGTGTATCTGAGTAAAGTGAAGTCTGTGTGTGTGGAAAGAGCTGATGTAAGCAGGGTGGGGGCCTTAAAGGCTGAGATCATAACAGATGTTGGGGTGTTGTCCGAGCACATACACGGGTGTAACCAGACACACGCTCAGAGCCGTGAGGAAGTGAGAGCACTAAGTTAGGTGGTTACCAGAACACACACACACACACACAGAAAGCGGGGTGTTTTCTGCAGCACATACACACTACACTAGAAAGGGACACGCTATACTGTGAGGTAGAGAGGAGTGAAGATGAACCTCAGGGGTCCATCTATGTGTCTCTATGTTATGTGATTGCCTGAGGTCAGGCAACCATTGTGTCAGTACTAGAAAGAGAGAGCAGGACTTTGGATATAGAATATACTTGTATTCTATCTTTATACCCACATACGTTTATTACCGAGCAAGATACCAACCTATATTTTCTCTATACTGGCATATTTTAGAAAAAAAAATAAAAAATAAGTAGCAGATTGTAGTATTACATATGACACATTTGTCTCATCTGGAGAATAATTCAATTCATGTTTTAGTGAGCTCATATATCTATAAAAAAAAGGCTTGTCAGATTTGTAAGACGACTTTGATGTTATATTTGGACAGCTCTGTTATGTGCCTGAATAAATGTAGAGTTGAGTCAAGTGTCATTATCTTTCCTCTGGCTCTGACAAACAAATACAAACACTCATATTCAAAGAAGAGGAGAAAAGAGCTTCCAGCTTGTTAAGGCATTATTTGTTAACTTGTTCCAATTCAAATCTGGACACATCTTGATGCTAAGCTTCCAATATATTTTGCCAATGAATGTTGATTTCAGCTTTGCTTATTGTCGTCTTGCCTGTTGCTCAGAGTTTGTTCTCCATGTAGAGAAACCCTTCATACAAAATAACATAATATCTATTTGTTAAAAGGACATTATACAACCACATTTTCAAAACACTCCCAGCCTACAATAATGCAATAAAGACGAGAGAAGACACAAAAACACAAGTGAAAATCATAACTGAGATGGATTACTTATCTCAGAGACATTTCAAGTTCAAGTATATGCAAGTCAATTACTTGATTTTGATACAAAAAACAATGGATATTGGTCGGGTAGGAAATCATTTCAAAGACGTTGGATGTTCAATAGCAATCCAAAATACCTATTTGCAGTTTACGAGATAAAACATGCAAAGTCACGGGTATGGTCTTTTCACAACACCACAGCCAGGAGGGGGACCAGACAAATGATGCCGTCTCATTTGCTTGACATGTATAAGTGTAAAAATGTGCCTGAGAGTTACTGCACCCAGCCAATT
Source organism: Anarhichas minor (assembly GCF_050575085.1). Classification (NCBI taxonomy): domain Eukaryota; kingdom Metazoa; phylum Chordata; class Actinopteri; order Perciformes; family Anarhichadidae; genus Anarhichas; species Anarhichas minor. Next base: position 2,710,353 of record NW_027466472.1, read on the forward strand.
AGTCCAGCGTATAATGGCCCTGCAAAAATCCTATTGGCCGTGTGCCAGATGTTGAACATTATTATTGGCCCAGAATTCAACAATCTGTGCATCCCTAAAACTGCCCATTTACAAAAATCAAGTCAGAATGAATCATCCACTGGAATGCAATAGTCTACAGCTGGGGGGATTTTGCCACTTACACAGACTCACAGGGTTTGAACCAGAACTTTGCCTGTTTGCAGTATAATCCCTGAATATCTCAATAACAAATGGTGTTTTTGCTGCTGCATTTCGGTTCTCAGGTTAGAATCAGCTAACTTTGCTGAATAATGTCCATAAATCATCAAGGATGACTCAGCGAACAGTGAGTGGCTGTCTCTCTGTGTTGGCTACGACTTTCACCTGGAAGACATCAGTGACATTCCACTCATCATCTCCAAAGGTAACGCTGTGAGCTGATGTGCCGAGATTTCCTCATTTTCAGATTCTAGATGAGCTTTGAGTAATTGTAAGTTTACAGGCAGTTAATTAAAAAGATTACACTTTCTTTCTCAGATTAAACATACATTTAGGCATGACTCACACTTATTGACTTACGCTTCATCATATCTTGAATAATCTCACATTAAACTAGGTCTGCGCTATCAATCGAATATTCGATAATCTCGATCACAATTTGGGCTTCCCACAAATGATTGAACTCGATCGACTGCGATGTTGACGTTAAAAAAAAAAGAAACGCAGCTGCATATCAAATCAAACGCTTTCTGTACGACCAGCCAGCCGACTGGCGATGGAGAAGTTCCGGCTTCACTTTTGGGGAGCTGTCATGCCGCTGCGCCCACACACCCAACAGCAACAACCTGTGAAAAACTATCCTAAATGCTGCTGCAGCTGCAGTCCAGAGTAGAAGAGTAACATACTGTATAATAATCCTTTACTCGGTTGTACAATAGAAGACGGGCAGAACGAAAATGCCCCGAAACCAGGTGAAGAAGGACCTCATTTTCAGTCTTCTTTGATGCAAAGGTTTGTTAATTAGCAGGAATGTAGCACAACATGAAAGGGAAAGCAACCGGTGCTCTGTTGATTGAATTTGGAGTAAAAAGTGTTGGTTGAATTGTATTTTGCTTCGAGCAGATGCGCTGTGAATAAGGACCAGACTTCTTTTGATCCAAAGATATGTACATGTGCAGGAATGGAAGCGCAATAAAAACAAGTTATCCCTAAAATCAATGAATATTCCGAATGAATTACCAGATCTAAATATTGTTCAAAAACACTGTGATTATAGTTTTGGCCAAAATCATGCAGCCCTATATCAAAGATTGATTAAATAAATAGAGCACATATATATGCTGCAGGTAAATAATTAGGTAGACATTAGCAATGGTCCACATATTCCAGTTCACACATTTACTCACATTGTTCATTCAGAGCTATCTGTAATGTCATTTAAAGCTAAAAGAAGTTTAAAGGCATGCATGCACACGCACACACACACACACACACACACACACAGACACACGCACCACACACACACACACACAGGTTCTGTCTGGACTCATTTTCAAAAGGTCATTGCACGGTAAATAAAATGACTGAACACTATATATGCTGAATAAAATGCATTGTTTTTTAATCTTTCTGTGTGTGTGGGGGGGGGGGGGGGGGGGGGGCGAGATCACGCAGCTAAAACTTTGCAAATTGTTATTGCTGGTCATACATTATGCATTGCAATCTGCTGAAGGTCACACTCTTCAGAAATCTAAATGTTTGGAGGTACAGTACTACAGGTGGACGCAGCGTGTGACACACGGATGCTGCCTATGACACTGTGCACAGCACTTTGCTCCCGCATAGCGACGACGTTCACACTGCTGTGTTGTCTGATTAAAATGTGGAGGGAGGACTCCTCGGCAACACTATCTGACTAACCTGCGCAGTCTGAGAGTCATTCAACCGACCTGCTTCGGCATGTGGCCAAATTTAGGGGTATTTACAGGATAAGCTTGCTTATACCGGAGAAAAACTGAGTCATCGTCATTTTGCCAATAAGGATTGACATATTGTCAGCCCAGTTCTTAATAAAATGTCATTAAAACAGAGAATACAATCACACAGTCAATTCATATATTTTGTTATTTATTTAATAAAAAAAAATAAAAATAAATGTATTTGTCCTTATTATGAATGCATAACGCTGCTTTCCATTTCCTAGGGAGTTATTACTACTTCCCCTTGGTTCCCACAATTACTTTATTAATACCAATCCATCACTGGATGTCTGGCCTCCATAACATTGTTTGGTTTTTGTGCTGTTTTGGACCGGACAGAATCCATCTTTCTCTGCTTTGTACACATGTATTCACCAGCATATTGATAAAAACAGTAGGCGGCAAAAACATCACTGGATTTATTTATTTGAAGAGCACAAGCAAATAGAACTCAGGGTAGAAGTGTTGTCTCTTTAATGAAGTCATTTCTATTCCTGGGTTGTGCAGATGCTTTTCTTTTAAATGATTAGACATCGTGGAAATCTTACCAAACAACACCTACAACCTTTTTCAGTCTAGTTGTGCTATTTGTATCACATAACTGATCAACAGCTGCTTTAACTGCCAAACAAGCATTTCAATGATAAGTTAACTGATCTGATGTGCCTGCCAGTGTTGTGCGCAGCATTTATTGTTCTAGAGGGCAAACTTGGAAACTCAGGGCATCCCGCCGCCTATCCATGGCTTCTCCAGGGTGCTGCACCACAGCAGGTGATGACAGGCTTGCTGGGTGTTTCATTATCCTGAACTGGTCTTGTCATGGCGTGCTTGGCTCTGCTGGGTGTCGAGCCTGTAATGCTGCAGATGACCGGGCATCCTGTTCACCTCAGTTACTTAGATGCACAGTGTTATGATTGTTTGTCATGCTTTTGATTATATTCAGGAACCCGATGTTTGCAAACTAAACACATTGTAAGGTGGTCAATAACTGTACACTTGTCCATAAGTGCAGGAGAGATGCCATTTTGATTGACGGAGGATAGGAAAATAGTGTTCGCTGTTTTTTGTTTTTTTTCTTCATTGGTTAATACAGGATTAACCGACATCATTGAGATCCAACTAGATTGCCATGTGTGGTTGAGAAGTATTACAGAGAAAGATGGTATCACAATTCCACGATACTCATCTTCCCTCCACCCAACGCCATGAAAAAAAAAGAATAATGTAAAAGGGTAAGTTCTGATTTTATCTACCTGGACCCTCTTTTATCATGTTAGTGTCAAAGAGAGTAATGGGGACACAACATTGAATCCAGCATCAAGGGATATTGCTGTAACTAGCAGCCGCGAAACGAGCTGCAAGGGCAATTTTGCAGGGTCCATGTAACATTACGTCCACTAAAAGTGCTTGATTTTTGCCAGACAGGCTCAAATTGTTATTAAGTGTTTGACAACATTATGGAAAGGATCTTACAGTGAGTTCTTACAGGGAAATAAAATAATGTTTCCATATATTTTTGTTTAAGTCCGACTAAAAGAAATCTGAATATTGGGCATCAACAGGTCCCATTCTTTACAGCATTCTTCCAACATATAGACACAAATAAGGGTGGCCGTTGAATTCAAAGACCTCATCGACATTGTCGAAATCATCTACGTAGTCAGCCATGACATTGACAAGTCATGGCTACGCTTTCTGTACTCTGCCCGGCCGGCACATCACCGCATGAGATTTCAGAGACTTCTCCTTCAGCGAGCCTCTTTCCATAATGTTGTCAGATACTTATAATAACAATCAGAGTATGTCAGTGGTAAAACAAAGCATGTCGAGTGGACGTAAATGGCGTTGCCAGCTGACCCTGATAGGATCAAATTGCATCCCGTGATTGACTCCCGTCTACAGGGCTCTTCCTCAATACTGGAACAATTTCAGAAATTGTTGTCCTCATCACTCAGTTAGACACAAAAACAAAGGGAAATGTGGTTGAAAAATAACAAAGTTACCCTTAAAGATCGTATCCCATATACAACAAACAAACTCGCCTTATCAACTAGCCATTGATCCATCCATCCCCCTACCCATGTCTTCTTGGTGTCAACTACATGTACATGATATCAACAGATATAGTTAGATGCATTTGTAAAGAAATACAGAGCCACAACTCACTAACACTAACAGCAATGTGGTCATGCATATGGACTTTGGTGCTGCTGGAATAAGAGACCTTTAAACTAATTAGAGACCTTTTAACTGAATAGAACTTAAATGAACCGAGCCTTCCCTAAAGACAGTCCCTATACTCACGGTCGACAGCACAATCCAACACACCTTCACTACTTACCTCTAAATCATCACCTCACTCCCATCATCAATCCTTTTAGATACTGTGTTTGCTTTTCTTTTAATAGTACTGTAACTTCACCTTTCTATACAAACTAACTGAACAGAATAATACATTCATTACGTTCAAAGGTTGTGTTGAAGATCAAAGTAGAACTGCTCATCAAGCCCACACAGCACTGAGCGCAAGTTAAACTGAGAAAATGACTCTGGACTAAAACTGGCCGGCAAGAAGACAATTTAATATGGTGTCTGGCAGAGCAATATATCTCTAAATTGGTTTTGCATTTAAAGCGAAAGATACATGGATAAAAGAGAAAAGAGAAGGAGGCGAGGAGAGGTTAAAGAGGGAATGCTCAGACTGTGACAGACTGATTAAAATGACATTCGAGGTGTCAGATGTGGTGCTGTAGGGAGATTTCATATCCTCTCCTCTCACATACTGTTCCTAATGGTCCAGATTTATGAGCCTAATATAGTCCACTGGACCTCTGAAATGGCATTTTAGAGGTCTCAGCTAAAGTACGTGTTAAGTAGAATGAAGTGAGGAATGAGGCCGGATGAAGGATTCGGTTACATCTACACCTGAGAGGTTGGATCTATCTTTGTCAATGCATAAATGAAAGTCTAAACTTTGGAAGGATTGACACATAATATGCCGCAATAGCTATAACAAGGATATTTATTCTACTAACAAAATATATCCAGCATAGTACGAACCATCAGATGAAAAGATAAACGGGTGTCCTTTCTTCGTCGTGCATTATGTATTCGTCTTGTAGAGCATCGGTATGGAAATGGTGGTGAGGTTAAGGAGACACACATTGAAGTTTGAATAAATGTAAATAATGAATAAGTATGTTACGGGATGACTTTCACCACATCTTAGATGCATTATGGTAAGAATAACTTGACTAACATGTGGATTGTGCTCGACCTGTCTCCTCTCAAATAATGTTCCCATGAAATGAAAGCGCATTGTGTATTACATTTCGAGGGAAACACGTTTTTCGTGGATTACTTCTTTTTACACATCACTTTTACACATCACAAATAAGTTTGAAATGAGTCCACAAAGGTCCCCCTAGAGAGGAGCTCAGATAGGTGGATGGGTCACAAAACAGAGGACTTTCGACATAATAGACTGCTGTTTGTGTCCCTTGTGAACCAAGTAGTTTTGTTGCTTAAACCTAACAAAGTTGGGTGGGGTATGTTTCCCTTGAAGTAATCGAGGGTGCAGTTTAGTCGTATGGGAATGTCTGTTTGAAGCAGACAGAGTTGATTGTGCGCATGTGCTTGGGTCACTGCACACTTTGTAAAAACTTCAATCAAACTATTACCTCACTCACAGCCTTCAGTTTATGTATGAAGTTGCTGACTGACAGAGCTTAGCACACAGCTGCTCTGTCCCTGCAGGCTACATTCGAAGAGTTCTGAAATACTTGTGCGTTACTTGAGTATTCCATTGTATGCTGTTTTATGGTTTTGCTAAACTAATTTGTTTGATTGTTGTTACTTTTCAGAATGAGATTTGTAAGATACATTAGATAATACAATATAATGCACTGTTAAAGATTAAACCAGTGGTTTCGGGCTTTTTTGTTGTGACCCCTTACAAAAAACTAAAAACACAATGCCTATTGGTCTTATCTCATTGTTGATGTCTGTGAGTTGTTTGCTCCAGCACTTAAGAATGATTTCCCGATGGACTTTGAGGTAAACCCCATTTATATCTCCCCATGAATCATCTCCAGACTCCTCAGATTTCTCTTGTGACCCTTTGGAGGGGACTTGATGCCCAGGCTGGAAACCGCTGGACTCAACAGTATTTAAAATATGTAAAAGCAGCTTTACCTCGACCAGCACCGCAGTCACCAAAGATGTTGGCATTGTACGTTTCTGTAAACCAGGGAATACATTGAAGAATACGTTTCAATTTAATATCACTCTTTCAGAAACGCACAATGCCACGTTGTAAACATTGTGAAATGATCGGTTGTAAAGTTTAGAAAGTTAATTGGTTATGGTCAGAAAAAAGATCATTGTTTGTGGTCAAAGTCTATGCTTGTCACCGTAACGACAACTAGCGTAACTATTTCACAACCGCCCTTTGCAGACTTTCTTACATAACATTACGTAAGAAGCGTGACAAAGTTACGCAACTTAAGGTCAGCGTGTGTTTTCGGTTTCGCATGGGAAACAAACAGCATTCTCCTGGATAAAAGTCCTTCACGCAAAAAATAACATAACATTTATTTTCTTCACTATGTGCAAGGAACACAAAAACATATTGATGGAGAGGATGGACACACACACACACACACACACACCGTCATCACACATGGACACACAGCGTGGTTAATCCCAAACCGTGTGTCAGCTGGCATTTTCTATTCTAGAGGGAAATGGGCTGTGACAGACATTACTGCAGCACACACATTGTGAATAAGAAAGTAGCCTCTGCTCGTAGGCTGGAAAACACACTCAAGGTTACACAGAATTCTTTACACGCGAGAGAGAGGAAAGAAAATACATTATATTAGAAAGAGCGATAGAGACTTTGATAAAGTACATAAAATAACAGAACATACAGGTCACACATTGCTAATCAGTAGATTTCTTACTATTGCGTAAAAAAAAAAAAAAAGAGACAAGGGTTTTGGCAATGGATGGCTTCCAAGTGATCAAAACACACTTCGCACTCTAATGTGCAGCAGTGTTGAAGTACAGAAAGACCTTCAGCACCATTCAACCATCACGGGGCATTAAAAGTCCAGACACATATGTCTCCTCTCTTCAATCTGAAAACCTGAATATCCATAACCCATGTTTCCATGGATATGACGGACCGACATCCCTCAGCCTCCAAAACCACCATTTTTTGGGGCAAAAGCTAATTTATATGCCATCACGCACACATGCCAGATGTGGCGGCAACAAACACACAGTATAAAGCTGCATATAGGCATAATGTCACTCATAATAAGGACCTCTTGGTGCAATTATGCATCTGTGAGAACAACGTGATCTACACTGAGTCTCTATTTTCTTCCCTGATTAATGAATTAAGCCTAAATGCTTCATTTTACATCCACCAACTGTGCATCTGCAACATGTTTCAAACCTTAATTACATCTGGCAGCAGTCACCAAATATCATACACGTCTCAAGATTGCTGCTGTGGTTCTGTTGTGCTACATACTGTATTTGTGGTGGTTGGTTAGCAAGTGAAAGTAGGTACAAACAGTATATAGCTCCTTTTAAATTAGCTGAATTGATGCGATCATTTTAACACTAGATTGTATTTAGAGGTAACAGCAGGCTTGTTTCTAATTTTTTTTTTACTCCACCAAGTGTGAGATGTCATAATCTCAATCTGATACCTCCTGCTTGGAATTATATCCCAGAGGCTGATGTGATTTTTTTTTTTTCACCGCACTTGACTGCTCATAAATCATCTGAACAAAGAAGATGTGAATGTGGCATTACCCAGCATGCATCCAATACTTGTGTCATTACTGATAGAACCCTCTAATTTGCCTCCGTGTCTCACTGAGATCCACCCTTGCTGTCTTCACTGCCTGCTTGTTATTTGACACATTTGGCGTCACTGACGTCACTGACAATTATCGAGTGAGCCAGCACGCAGCCGGACTTTTGAGTTTATTTTACCACTGACAATTCCCTGGATTAACCAAGGGTGCAATTAACCGCCTACAAAATATAATAACAGGATGTGTTAAAGAGCATTCAGACAAACGGCAACTCCCAGGTGCCACTGCTTGCATAGACCATCGAGTCGCCATGGATACTGGTCTTAAAATCACTGTGTGGTGAAAACTACATCACTTGGCAATTTCACACTACACAGCTCTGCGTTTGTTAAAACCCGTGTTTGAAATGTCTCAGAATCACTCCCTCCATCGTTCAGCCAGCGTCACTTCTGGATCTAGGCTGCAGAACAAATGCGTTCTGCTTGTATTTTATACTTGACTCAATGACCATCTCAGATTCATTGGTTTCTATTGATGTTGCAGCTTTTGGGGCTTCCGCTCACTTCTACCTGACCCCGGGGTCTTAATTCTGCCCTGCAGTCTTCACCACAATGTTGTATACCGGGCTTTGGATCGATTCTGCTCCATGAACCGGCAAAAAAACATACGTATATTTAAAGGATGCCAATGAGGGTGGATAATTAGGCAGCGGACACCATCTAGCCCAAGCAAAGACGACGTCCTTTCCCAAACATTATGTCCTAACCATAATGCAAAATGTAACATCTATGTCGGTTTTTTTAATTATTATTTTGTACCGAGACAAGATAGGACACATGCACACTTAGCTTTAACATACTTTAAAGACGACTGTGATTCTCTGCTTAAAGATATTTACTCACTTTGTCCTGATGCTATTTGACTAGGATTCTGGCCAATGGACCTAACACAAATAATGAAAAGCGAGGATAAGTATAGCTTGAGCTTTGTCTCCTTAATTAGCTGTGTGCACCACACCTGTATGCACTGTGGACTTCCTCTTAGAAACAGGCCATTTGCTCGGCGAACACTTTGACTCGTGAAACACAGGTGCAACTCTTACCATTAATTATGTCTGCATTCTATTTAGGTGCACAGGTTCATGGGGACTTATACATAGAGGCAGAGGCCCCATTAATGTAATGGATCACAAGTGATTTTGTTACTACCAGTCAAAAGGGCTGTTAAGAAGGAAAGAAAAACTGGACTATACCGTACTAAGATACTAAAAGACCGAAAGGCAGAACATGTGGTTATACAAAGACGTACAACCATGGCCAGTATTCATGAAACCACTGACAGGGAGCAGGGCCATGAGACAGAAATTGAGCTGACACCATCATAAATCATGAAACTCAACGCTCCGCTGAGCAAAACAAAACAAAAAAGATATATATTGACATATTCTGTGTCTAGAAATCTTGAGTCCTGATTAATCATCAAGCAAAGATCGTAGGGGGTGGATGCGCTGAGTCATCCGTTTGTTAGATGCAATTCAAAAGGAACAACCCCGCAATGAACCCAATGATTACGAATCTATATAATTGTCAGTATTTGCTGACATTGTGATACAGAGATGTTGATACAAACCTGGAGTGGATGATAGCATTAAGGGGCAATGTATATTTACATTATATCAAGACATGTTTTTAATAGTATAGCAGTTGTATTAGTGCAGCGAGATGCACAGCTAGTGCCGAAGTGCATTGTAGAGATGAGGCTCCATTGGCTCATTTTAATTCAGAGAGAAACCTTACTACTGAACCCGTGGGAAATAAAGAAGTATACATTCAATCTAAGAAGCAGTTATTACGTGAGGTAGTGGCGTAAGTGATGCCAGGGGTAGATACACAAAAAGGGTAGAAGACAATACCTTGTTGTGTAATAATCTCTGGAATGTATTCAGCTCCACAGGATGAAACTAGCGATTCTGCGCTAACTTTTTTATTTTCTTCCCGATACTGATTCCGATACCTGAACCTGCTTATTGATACCGAGTACTGATCCAATACCAGTGCGTTATTTTTGGATCTGATATGATTGAAGACATATGGATGTGATATAATGGCTATCATTGTTGTATGGCCTGCCTGCGTGAACAAATGCATAAAGAAAATGAATGCCAAAGTACTTTCTTTTATATTTTCACAGATTTTTTTCACAGATTTTTCAGTGTAAAATATTATCGATTATCGATCCAGCATTACAAGCTGTATTGGAGGCATTTCCAATTCTGGTATTGGTGTCGGAACAACTCTGCATATCCCTATCAGGGACAATGATTTTACACTTTTCATAATATATATTTGCCTCCTGTCACCCAGCTCTTGTTACGAGTTATAGAAGGCTTAATTTGTGCCGTCAAGAGCGCCATGTTTATATAATTACACAGCACTCAAACATAAATAAGGTGCGAGTGTGGGCATGTGGGTGAGTGTTGCAGCTTGTCTTGACTGTTGCTCTGCATGACAACTGCTGCTCTAGCCAGAGAGCCCATGAGCGAAAACAGGCAACATTAAGCTGATTGACAGCATCCATCTGGGATGATGTGACACCGCGACAGCATGGAAAGGTGCTAAAAAAAAGACATCTGCTCTCTGACAACGCGGTGGTCTCTCACCTCAATATACAATTGTCTTTAAGCCTCATAATCATTCACCTCAAGGGAACTGAGGAGACACGCGTTAGCCAACACAAGAAACGGTAAGCACATATACTGTACATGTATGAGCCTGACAGCTTTCACTTAAACCTTTACTCTCTCCTTTTTCCTTTCTCTGTCTTCCAAAGGGAATGAACTAACTAATAGCTGGGCGGGTTTCCCAGTGGAGGCCCTCTAACCCATGAACACACAGACCTGCTGGAGCGGCTTTGGTCCACTGAGTTCTGAGCAAACATCTGGCTCTCTCACCCACCAGGGAGAGGTCAGCAGCAATAAACCCTACCTGGAACAGAGATGATGGCGTTTAATCGTGTTATCTTTATCTAGTAGGCCTCTACAAAGGCCTTCTTTTACCCTCAATCGCTGTTTTTTTGATGCAATTGAAATCCAGCACTACACAGAGCAGAGCAGTCGTGTTTTAAACGGTATAGCAGTATAAGATCAATCATCTAGAATCACAACTACCAGAGCAGCAGTGCACCTCCGTACAGGTGTACAGAAGTCCATTAACTTCTTTTACGTCCCCACAGTAGAGGCAGCATGTCTGTGAGATTATCGGTTGAATGAGTTTAGGACGTTGAAATGTCGGGAAAAATACTTTAGACTGTGTATTCTTCCTTCTCCATAACAACATATGGGAGAGTATAATTAAATCTCCCTCAGACCTTTGGTTTTATTCCACTATCCAATCCTATTTGGAATCAATATTAGTTTACCAACAGGGAGAGTAACAGCAGGAGGGTGCATTATATTGCATGTTTTTATGTATTATTTGGCATCATTATAGATTTCTGGCCAAACATTGCTCGAGGGATGCCACTGACCGTCTGTCCGTCAGTTGATTTACCACTTCGGTCCGGACGAAAGTACCTCAACAACTATTGGATTGATTGCCATCGCATTGGGAACATGCATTCTTGCCCCTCTCAGGATGAACTGATCTGTCATCTAGCACCATCATCAGGTCAACATATGAACATGTTGTTAGCATGCTCACACGCTAAACTAAGACCTTAGCATTTAGCTCAAAGGATAACTGTATTTAGGCTGCTAAGTCTTAAAGCACATAGGAGAGAGATACTGAGATGAAATGGAGGAGCCAGAGTCTTGAGAGTTGTGCTTTATGTTTCTTTATAAAATGTCAGCATAATCATTTTTTGAGCAAATCTGTCAATGCTTTAAAAACAATATGTGAGAGCATCAACACCCAAGCTGGTCACAGGATTGGTTAAAAGTGCGTACTATCACAACCACACCTGAGTAGAAGAAGTACAGAGCGTTCTCAAACGTAGCCAAGGCTATTGGTTGAAGAGATTATTACGACTCACAATCAGAATTATTGGAGTTGACCACAGACGCTGCTCGCTACTTGGCCGACTAGAGAGGTGGTACTAAAGGAAGAAAACAGTCATGAATCCAATGCTCTCTGCAGAGCCGTGAATAATCAGCTCTGGGTGTAATGGAAACCACTGGGATGAGGGAGTCATTAGAAATAGACATTAAAAAAAATGTATTAATTTAGGACAGAGACCAAAAGCAAGGGAAGCTAAAGCTCCAAAAGTCATTAGCATCAGACTGCAAATGTACTGTAAAAGATACAGTTCTATTGGTCACAGCAACACGAGGGAAGATTGCTGTGTAGATTCTACCAATTTCCTTCCATTCTGCAATCTATTTTCATACTCGATGGAGAATTAAGTGTTCCACCTTCAGTTCGCTGGAGAGAAAGAAGGAAATGTGAATTATCTGCAAGACATGCATGATGCGCAACATGTAATCCATACTGAAACCAAAAGCTCAACACTAAAGTCACAGCTCGGTAATAACCTACAGATATGCATCTGTTGTCACGGAGTGTAGGTCATGAACCCATTACCTGAATCCTAAATAAGGATGGAGAATAGAAAGCTGTGGATCAGCGCATGAGATAAGTGGTGAGAGAAAGAGAGCGTGAGGGGGATGCCTCACTTCACCGCCGCAATAGATAGTTGTTACTGCATTGCATCATGGCCATGCTGTGGAGGATGTGGTTTCTTCTTTTAATAAAACATACTTCTTTGAGGATTGTTGAATGTTGCAGCTGAATTCTTTGATTTAAATATTTAACAGCAAAAACATATACTGTATATGCTGTCGTAAAAACAAAAACTAAAAAACTGGATGTAACAGAGATGGTTCAAAAATCTTATCAATTCCAAATTAACTGAAATAAGAGATTACAAATGGCTTTGAATATGCATGTGTTCAATAATAAAACACAAATATTAATTCAACATCTCAGAAATGAAGATTTCTATATTTATTTGCTGTTACCACAAAACCAGCACACAAATAGATCTCATCTCTCTGGTGGAGACATGCTGTGAGCTGCGAGTGCTTCAATCTGTCACGTTGCCACTTTGCTCCTTCTTTTCATCTGTGGCTCTCCATCTTGGCAAACTTTTTTCTCTCTATCTTCTCTTTCTCTGTTTTAGTTGTTACACTGTAACCTATTCATGGTGTTAAGCTATTAAAAACCTTAAGAATGCTATCTCCATCAAATACAGAACTTCTACACAGAATTTGTGAGGAATCCAAAGTCGTAAAAAGAAAGAGCGAGCAGCAGCGGAGTAGCAGGGACTTTATTTTGTTAAACTTTTTATTTTATTTCTTCAGGCGCTTCATGGTTGACTGGGAACCGCTTTAAAAGTTGCCTCGTCCATGCTTTATAACACAATCTCATTACTCTTAATCGCCATTACCTTTTTCATTGCCGCCATACATTGCTTTGCATTGCCATGCAAGCTGCAGCAGGCTAACTTTGTGTTGCATACAAATGCGCGGTTGTTGCAAACTCTGAACAGGCAAGCTACAGAGACACCTTTTGCAACTTAATTAAAGAATACTTCTATTTACTTTCTGAAGCTATTTTATTTTTGGTACCGACGCTAGTTCAATACACATCACATCAAACACAGAGCAGGCCATCTCACCACACTAACATTGTAGCCGTCTGTGTTTGTGTGAATGTGCCTGCTCTAAATGAAAAGGATTTCTGATGTCAGCTCTGCTTTGATGGAATATGAGCTCTACAGGGCCCACCGCCTCCAGAGCAAAGCAACGACTGGCACACTTTCTACTCCTGAGAGCTCATTTGGCACCGTGGAACACGCGTGTCCCAATGGTGTAACACCCCCCTGGGGCGCGCTAATGCAATGTGTGTGTGTGTGTGTGTGTGTGTGTGTGAGAGAGAGGAAGAGCAAGTGAATAAAAGACACAGAATAAGAAATAATCCTGTTTGAATTTGAAGCCCATGTTAAATAACTGCTCTGTTTTCTGACGCACAGGCTGTCTACATCTCTGCTGCCTAAAACAAATAGAAGGGGATGAATTTATTACTAGAATTATGAGTGGAGGAGAAAAAAGAAAAAATATTTTAAGAAAACAAAAGGGTGGATACAATACAAGTATAGTTATCTTATAATAACTACCAGCTAAATATTTTAAAAGTTATGGGAAAAAGATTAACAATAATCATGTCAAAGATCAAACAATTGAAACACAAGAGTCTTGCTTCCAATTACACTATTTAGAGGGAACAAGCTGGTGATCAAAGAACACGGATGAGTCGCATTAATTCACTCAGTTCCTCTGATTCTTATTTTAGATCCACGAGTCAGAGTCCTGGTGTCAGAGCCAAAATAATCATCATTTCTCTCTCCAAACATCTGAATAAATTATTCAGCACCCAGCCATGAGCTCATATTAAAAACACCCAGTGGGTACTTTGAAATTACTTTTGTATGAGATAAGAAAAAAATAAAAGAAAAAAATCATCTGACTGAGAGAATTAGAGTCGGTGAGCATCGAATTTTAACTCACAAGTGGAGTTTTTCCCTCTTTGGTGAAAATAGTAAATCAATCACTTTCTCGCCCTCAGAGCTGAAGCAGAGCGTTGCTTTCTAATCAGCGGAGCCTTATATCTAGACGGTTAATCTAAGGAGTTATTGGTGAATTTATAATAGCAACCGTGGAGATAAAAACAGCTTAATCATTCATATTGAACACAAGCATTCATTAAGAGTGTCTCGGAGAGGAAACGTATGCATTTTGTAGGCATGCTTGACTGATAATAATTGAAAATAAATGCCAGTTTTACTCCTTGGTTTACAAAAACTGCTGATAAATTCCAATTATTCGCTGCAATGAGCTGATTTTGATGGACCAAGCTACTGCGGTTTCTCATCACTTCCTGCAGGTGCTTAACAATGAATTAATTTGAATGTAAAGGAAGTGGTGGGCCTTTGCTGTTAAGCTGCAGGTGTTAACTGCTAACATGACTGAACATTACCTCAGCATAGTTTTTATAATATTACATCATATGCACTTTTTTCTTTGGATTTTTACATTTTTTTTAATCACACCATGGATGAAGAAATTAAATTTTCTGTTTGAATTTTGACATCTGACTAATGATCTTTCCGCCTGTGTATCTCGAGCCAGTCAGTCCTTGGATGCTGTCTTTTAATGTTATTGCATTTCCGTTGTCAGATCTCTCTAATATATTCACATGTGCCTCTCTTAAGGAAAATGCTTCACATCACATGGAGTCCATTCACCAAAGTCTCCTCAACAAATATCCAATTCCAGCCTGTCTTCCTTTATAATACAAAGTAAGAGCTGTGTGTCTTACATCTATTACACAAGTTGACCATGATAGTGTGTTTGCACTCAGGTCAGGATGGTAACATTGACCTAAGGTGAATGTAGGACTCAACTTGTCATGAATCGCTTGTTCCAGCCTGATGAATGCCACCTGTTCACGAAGTGGTCGACTCCCTTAAAACTGGCAGATGAGGCTAGTTTCTTATGCGGTGGCAAGTTCCTTTCATCGAAAATGAGTTTAAAATGAAGATGTCAGTCTGCATAGCTTCAAGCAAGACTGTTACGCCGACGTGACATCTCATCAGCGCTGTGCTGTGACAGACGTAGCGCTTCATGGAGTTAGATGTTAGAGGTTCTAAGTTAGAGGTTGTTGTCTAGCGTTCGTCCCCGTCAGTCAAAGTGAAACGGATGGCATGCTTAAATCAGGCATGTCGCCGACCCTGCCAAACCCTGGATTATGTTTGATGACGTCAATTTTTTTTATGTCCACTGCCAAAAATGTTGAAACTTGTGAAAATAAAGGTTATGCCGCATACTCTTTGGTTAATGTACTATTGTTACATCTGGGCAACTAAAATACTTGCTCTGTGACAGGACACAAACTCTGATACCCTGAATAAAAGCCTGACATGCTACACTCCCGTTGATCACACCAACTTCCTCCACTACCTTACCTAGTGCTTTGCTACACTACATAAAGGTCACATGTTTTTCTCACAGTGGAACTAACACTGGAGGTAAATCATGAGGGGCTGAATTGTCTAATAAAGATGTAATTCCTAGGATATACTGGGCTGCTTTAAACCCTGTGTGTTTAACGGTGGGGCAGCCCTTTTGTCTACATCTGAATTAGGCATCCGAATCAGCATGGGATTAGAAATGCAGATTAAATGAAGGGTAACGCAGATCTGGCTATAACGATATGATAATGTACCGTGCTGCATGCTGCTGCTGTGAGGACTTTTCCTAGATCCTTTATCCTAACAAGCCTTCAAGCCTAACAAGCCTTGGGTGAAATCTGACTGGCTTTTGTGTGCCTCTCTGCTTCTCTCTTCCTCCGTGCTTCTATTTATGTACATGGAGTTCTGAGCTCTGAATAATGTACCGTCTACTATCTACACTCTCCCCTTATCAACACTGCAGTTACTGATCACCAGCCACTGAGATCATAACTTTAAAATAGCATCATGGCCATAGACTGCAAATAAGTGGTGGACGTAGTCAACTTGACGTCACCCATTGGTTTCTGGACAGCTGTTTCGAAGACTCAAGTTTGGCATTTTGGCTGTCGTCATCTTGGTTTTAGGCCATCTCCATCTTGGCTTTTTGAAAGAAGTGACACGAGAGGGTGGAGTTACTGCAAGTACCACCGACTGGACAACACTGTGGTAGCAACCTGCCAATCATAAGGTAGCATACTGTGCTTCATCGTCTATTTTACTCCATATGGGACCATGGGTCACTAAATGGACATACTGACAAAGACTTGAAACTAGTGATTGAGACCATACACTCATATTTGCATTTTGTTGGACTTCTTCTTGCAACAAGAGGAGTCGCCTCCTGCTGGATGTAAGAAGGAATGCACGTTTAAGGCACTTCCACATTGGTTTTACTTGACTCACCTCTCAGTGCATCAGACATTCAGACAGCATCCAGCACGTCACTAAAAAACAAAGGGCCTTATGCAGGTACGGACACTATTTACCAGCGGTGTAGTCCTGTCGTAGGAGTCCTGTGCACTTAGTCTCCCTGCTGTTGCAGTCATTGACAGTCTTGCTGGGGTGTTTTCCATATCAAACCATTTCTTCTATATTTCAGTGACAGTACAATCCTCAGGTGACAAAGCATTGCCAGTACTTCCCCCATTACACGACTTTAGCCGGTGATGATAAGTTTGCTGCTGACGCTGAAAACAAACAATTCAGAACTTGAATCTAGGACATATGGGGCAGAATGCGTCGTCTTATATGGTATGGGCATTAATTAAGCAAATTTACAATTCTCATGAACGCATGCATATTTACGCACAGGTGGCATTCCTCATGTTTACGCTAGTCATATATACAGAACACTACACCAGTAAAATATGGCAGCTTGCAAAAGTAATACTCCAATCTGTATGCACAAACTGCCGTGTATGACTTTGTGTATCTCATTCATCCAATCAGCTAAAAACATTCCCAGTTTCAAAGTAAACAGCGATAAACAAAATGCATCACACTTGCATCTTCACGCAGACCTGAAGGCATTTGGAGCAGACACATAATTATATTCATCAAAAGGCAAATACACATTGTGATTGCTTCATTCCTCAGCATGGCTATGGGCTGTACAAATCTAAGAAAGGACTATGTGTCCTACTTTAGGACTATGATTCTAAAACGGCAAACACAATAGTGTTTTACAAGCTTACTGAAATCACCCTTCTGTTTACCATACTCTCTGTATTTATGTGGCCATAAGGAGTCTGTTTCCTCACCAATAGTCAGACTGAGAGGGCAATGAGAACATGCAAACATCCACGATCAGAGGAAGCATTCTCATGCTGAAAATTATTTAGTTTGGTTTGAACCTAGGTTTTGTTAAAACCTTTGAACAGATGACATTCCCTCGTGTAGTTTCAGGGAGATCACATATAAGCACAGCAGTGAACCAATGATAAGGCCAGTGTTACAGTGTACATGCTAATATTTCAGTGGTTGTCACTTGGATTGATTACATTCAGATGGTAAAACAATCTCCGCCGCCAGTGTCCCCGTCATATAAAAGTAAATTAAATTGATTAAACTTTGACTGTAGCAACCTGACAATCATCGACATTTCCTAGCTTGCCCCAACACCAGCCTGCCAGACAAAATCCTAAAATCAAGCTTTTATGAAGGGCAGGCAGGGGAAAAATATAAAGTCATTATCGTCACATCATTATCCCGCAGCGAAACATCTGGGATCTCAAATAGGCTGAGAAGACATTCCATTAATATTTCAGATGAAAGTGTTGGTGGCTAAATTAGAATTTTGTACTCCTTTACCACATTAAAGTGTAACTTGACAATCCACATTGCTGGGTTAGTGAATAACGTGTACGGTACGCCTATATCACTTTATTACACTACGGTCTAGTACTAGTAGTAGTAGAAAGTAATACTCCTACTAAAGTAGTACTACTACTTCTACTTCTAAACTGGTGGTTCACTAATCTCATTGAGTTCATAGTAAGAATCTGTAGGTAACAGGACAATTGTGTCAAACTGTGTCAAACTGTGTCAAACTGTATGCAACCCGGTTGCGTTCCAAAGCAAAGATCCAGACACCCACACCTCCGCACAACCCTGCGGGAAGGTGTTGCGTTGCCAGATTTGGAATGAATGCAGCTGGGCAGGAAAGGCTTCATCCCGTCGTCTCTGTGTGAGGCTCAGGGCTGCTCTAGGTCAAACAGACTTGGAAGCACTCTGCACAGAAAGGAGCAAGGGAAACACTGAAACACATGCACAAAAAAACACACACAGCGAGGCAACAACCCCTTCTCCTCCGTGAAATACAGCTGCTTTGTATGAGACAGAGCTAAAGTGGGCCTGGTGCCCGTGGATGTTATGCTTGTGCCTCAGTATCAGGCGTAGGAGGGCGTGACAAAGCAGCGGTATTTGACGGTCTTCACACCCTGCGTGCTGTTATTGACTGGGGATTACACAACCTCGTGGGTCCCAAAGTCTCTTTGCTGACATCCAGAAATGAACCGAACACAGAAAAAATAATAACATGAGAGAAAATACAGGGAGAGGGCAGCGTCTCTGCAGGCACAGGCACCACCACACACGTCTGATTGAGAAGGAGGAGATTGTCTATACATTTTTTATTTATTTTTTATTCCTGCATATTATACCTTTAAATTGAAGTTGGATATGTCCAGAACTAAAATATTTAATTTATGACGGCATCACCAGAATGAATCAATAACGGCGAGTTATTCTCTCCAAATGGTTCAGGGAGCCCCCCACAGCAGACTCAGATCATTTAGTGCAGCTTATATGCGACCACACATGATCAAAGACAATAGAGAATTAAAGCATTGAACCCCCGCTACAATGTGGGTTCACATGTGCAGTTTAGTCAGTCTGATGTGCCTGCCTTGTATAAACGGGCATAAGCTACTGTTCAGTTCAGGAGTTATCGACTGGTCAGAGTCTTATGATGGAGCATTACATCATCAGAATCAGAAATACTATATTAATCCCGATGGGAAATTGGGTTACATTTACATTACATTACAATCACAATATGGACATTTCTGTTATTTTTTTATTGGCAATATGAGAGTATGTAAGTGCCTTAACTGTTAAGGTAAGAATTATGAATGTATATTATTTTGTTGTCCCTGTTGTACAAAAAACATACAAAACCCTGACCCACAAACACCCGCATTGTGTGTTGCATAACAGCCCTGATGGCGGTACAACATGGCAGACCCCGTGAAGAGGACCTCCTAAGTACATATAAACAGATAATTCTAAGGTAAAAACAAACAAACAATGATTCTTATTTTCAGGTGATTATGCACTAAAGAAAATGTATGAATATGATATTCCATTTCTGCCAATAGATCCCATAAATGTTACACATTGTCCAATTGAAGTTAGATGAGGCTTCAGAGTGATCAATGCCTTCCATACTCAGTCTAATTGGCGCCCTTTTGGCCCCTAGTGGTGCTTGAGGCAAGTGCCAAGTACAACTATGCCAAACAAATACAGAAAATATTCATACAATTGTTTACACATGAATGACAAATTGATCAATTTCCAAATGTTAGAGCTTAAAAAGAGTGACGGCATGTGTTTGTACTATTCTGATGAAAGAGCAGCATGTGATACTGAATGTTTGGCAGCTAACAGTAAAATGCAATGTTCATGCAATGCAACCAGAGAAACTCAAGTAACACTTTCCTTTTGCCAAAACTATGAACTATGAGTAAATATAAAACATATTGCTTAAATCCCTAGAGATGAGATAAATACTAGAAATATAAGCTGACACATAGATGCTACCGTACTGTCCTGTCCTTACTGTGTGGTTTGAGATGCTCAGTGTCTGTGTGTGTGTGTGTGTGTGTGTGTGTGTGTGTGTGTATTTATGTGCGTTCCCCTCTAGACAATCTGTCAGCTAAAGTATGATTTATGAAATATGCATCTGCCAGAAAAGTCGCACGGGGTCAAAGGTCTCAATTCATCCGGGTTATTCCAAGAAAACTTTGAGTTTGTTTTTGTATGACTTCACCCTCTCTCTCTCTGTGACTAACTGAGAATTAAAGCAGCTGACACCACTTGGGGCTTTGAACCTCAACCTTTGGCACTTTATTTTGCAAAAGAAAAGTCCACCAGATGCAGTGTTTTGATAATAAACAGCTGCATTCGGAGCTCTGTGCTCTCACAATTGCTTTCTGTGTGAAATAGGCAGTGGCAGTTGAGAAAAATAAAATAAAATGAATAAAATATATGCTCACTAATGCATCGTTTCTTAATTTATCTCACTTTACTCATAGAGCGAATACACCCTGTATTGTTTATGGAGAAAAATGTACTTGTGCTTTCATTAAGGGGGAGATCTCATTTATTTACCCTGATCAATTTGCTCTTTAAGAGCTCCAAACACGGCGGTGATGATGAATTAGCAGCCGGCCTTGTTAGAGGAAGACAGAGTAGGTGGATCTGCTACCTGTGTGACTGCAGTGATGCTCAACGGGAAATAAACACTTACTAAGTAAAAGAAAATACAGCATACTATACAGGATAATGAAAAGGCAAAAAAGATATAATTGCAGAGTGGGCTTTTTAGTAACATTAATAAATGAGCCTAAACCACCTACTTTACTTTAATTAAATCATATCTGTTCACATTGGTTTCAGCTGATAGAGTTTTTGCTCAAACAGAATTAATTCCCAGTCTTTAAATCGATGTATAATTCCATTTTATTCGTGAGACTGTATATCCCTTTAGTAGATCCGTGTAAAATTCAATTGATTACCCTCTCTTTAAATCTGACATTGTCTCTGATTAATATACCATAAGTGGATTAGTTGTAAACATCCTGCCACCAGTATGTGATGTAGATACGCTGCACTCTCCAGAGGGCCAGACTCATCTCATGCACCTTGTGGTCAAAGCCAATGGAGTTCCAGTAGTCATATCCATGTGGCCCCGATTTAATTGCAACAATACACTCCAAGACATCCTGCTATAATGTAGGACAACAAGTTAAAAGACTACGTTTTTTATGTGTCTACGCCCTTGAAAACAACACATAATAGTGTTATCTGATCCGAAGCCCTTATCAGCAGGCGACATCATTAGTCAGTGCCTGCCAAAACCATCACACATTGCTGTTGAAAGATAATTCAGTTTTAACACTGTGATTAACAACACTTTGTGTAAGGATAGGGAATGATTGTGCGTCAAGTGACGGTTTGAAAGGCGTAACAGACAAGAGCCTTCACCTGACTACCTCCTTTACTTCAGTCATAAAAACTACAGCTGCTATGTAGAGGCTTTGTCTACCGAATGTGAACATATGTCATTTTGGGACCCTTTAAAACCAACGTTCTTGCAGGTCTGCAGGGAAAAGCCAAATATACACCTTGTTGATTACCTTCAGGAAACCTTGTCATGTATGAAAAATAGATTTAAGTGCTGGCGTGGTTCACTGACTGATATCAAAGCCCTTTGTACGGTCCTGATAAAAACATGATGCATCCAACTCATAAACCTAAACCACCGTCTGTGCGCCTCAGCTGCCAGACTGCAGAGGATGGGGGACAGTCGAAATCCCAGTCATTTAGAGAAGGAAGGCAGCAGAGGCTCAAAGTCAGAGGCAGAAAATCCCTAACTTTTCACGGTGCCTCGCATCACCATGAAAGCGAAATTCATCATTGGCCGTGGCTGCTGTGTGAAAATCTGCCTGCAGTCACCTGCAGTTTGATGGATCTGCGACTCACAATCAAGTCAACATCTGCAGGTAGAAACTCACTTGGAAATCTGAGTTTAGACTGAACAGAAATCAGTACAGAATTACAAACATAAAAGGAAAACACAGTTAAAACGTTTCACGTGCAATAAATCCAGGGAACCTTATGGTGCTCTTGGAGATGAAATGTAAAATCAATCAGTCTTTCCAAAACAGCAAACGTCTGTAAAGATCGTATCAACCAACAATCTATTTCCATAATATTCGCATCCGAGTTGAACCAAACCTGATGTCAGCCATCCTCATAAGTAAAGGAACCATCACTGTAATATAAGGGTCAGAGCAGCACCAAACTGTAATTTCCTGGCCTGTATTGAGGGCGGTGGAGTGTGGCTGGGTTAACAATGTCACTGGTGAGAAGGAAGAGGAGGATGATGGGGGCAAACAAGGCCGTTACACTCCAGTGGGTTTTGGTCAGCAGCGAAGGCTCAGTGCACATGAACTCATGTTCCCGCTCTCCAGATTTCAATTCCCTGTTGCGTTTAAAAACGCCCAATCCACTTAGCATATTTTTGGCACAACTGAGAACCTATTTTAGTAATTACTTCCCAATATTAACAGTAATCCAAGCAGAGCAGATGATGAATTACAACCAACAAACCAAAAACAGTCGTACATTCTTCTGCATTTTCTGAACTTGCATCAGGAGAAATGCAAACAGCAGCGACAACAACAATTCTCTGGGCAATACGACTGACATCTTCACATTACAAGTCCGACATCAGTGAAACACCGTTCATCAACTTTGACTATGTTTGAGGACCAAGCATCATTGGTGTAGACAAAACCCCGCCTCCTCCCGTCCCATCGGAGTAATGCGCTCTCATGCGGTCCGCCAATCAAGCGCTGCTTGATCCGGGATGCCACGATGGAGCCAGGTCTCTGTAAAGATGTGGGCTCAACAGTCACCGAGCTCCCACAGACTGGGTGGTGGAATAACCTTAAGTTCTAGCTGGGTTGGCTTAGCTTCCATCTCAGCTACAATATATACACAGACAATGGCACTCTTTGTACATTACGGAGCTGAAGTCAGCTCATGTACCCTGTAATCATAAATACAGTGAGCAACCCAATTGACACATCGCGCCACTAATTTTATGCCACATGACGTGTTATTAAAATATGATGAATGGGTGCTCGAATGTTAAAGCGATTTCCTCAATATACTGTTCTAATAGAGGATTCAGAGGACCCCCAAGAAATCCTGACAGTAGATTTATTACACTATCGGGAGAGCTGGAAAAGCTGTTGGTCAACTTTTTATTATCCGCTTTAGTCTGGTTATTGGTGAGGGCGATGTGCGTCAAGTCCAGTTAAAAATGAAGAGTTCAGGGTGTATGTTGGTGTGTTCATGCGTATCGTGTGTATGCTGATTGACAAAGAAGGTGTAATAGTAAAAATCGATGCTCTTCTCCTGAACTGAGCCCTTATTGATTCATGTTCTCACACCAGATCTTCTTAATCCATTGGGGATTTACAGAAGGCATTGTTTTTTTCTGCCCCCTCAGTTATTCATTAGTTTGATGCTGGGTTGTGCCTCAACACGTGTGTTTTGACTGTTTTATAAGTGAGTGCCAACAACCAGATAGATTTAACCACCACTAACAAAGGTAACATCTCTGAAACATTAGCTGCAGTTCTGAACACAACTTTACTTTGGGAATCCTATTTCCCAATCATAAACATTATTGCATTATCGATCCACCAACCCGAGATGAATCTCAAAGCCGCAAATGAAGACATTAGAAGCGTTCCCATTCATCGTTTTATGTGCATAAAGAAGTATGGCACTAGAAAAGCTGTGGAATTGGTATAATACGGTGACAATTCCATAATTGCGCAAAAAAAGTTCAAACGCTAGTTTGAGTTGTTTTTTTGCATTTGTTGTAATATAGTTATTATGCTGAATAGATTATGGAAAAGCTTTTGCCAAATAATTTTGGACGAAGCCAACATTAAAATCACACGATTGATCCTCCCATATCTTCCCATATTGCACAAACTTGTCTTAGTCTTTGGACAGCATGAAACACGGCCAATACTAGCTGACGTGAAAAAAACAATTAAAACTTGCCAAATGAAAAGAAATTCCTGAAGACCTGGATGCAGAACGATTTGGCCAAAGTGTTGTTTCCGGTTCTCAAACTCTACTTCTGCTACTCTGTTTAAGTGCGGCTTGCAGCCAGACGTATCATATGGCGCCAATTCCCAATGAAACCCAGCCTCGTGTCAACAATTTGTATAAGAACAGTTTTAGCCTCTTTGGTAAATCTATTTGGTGATTTATTGAATCCTGGTAAACTATTGCAGACAAACTGCTCTGCCCCTCTCCATCTCCCCACAGCAAACAAATGTGAATGAGGAGAAGTTCAATATATACAGAGGTCCAAACATTGATACACAAAACTTGAACTTCATGGCCCTAAAACTCCAAATGCAGCAAACCTTTCCCCTTTAAAACAAAACTCACGGCACAATCTGTTCTTTCTGTGCTACTTTGACATAAAAAGCTGCAGATGTGATGCCCCTTCACGTCTGCTGACATCTCTAACCCTGGAACACCCATCTCTACCCACTCTATATCTGAAATACATCGGGTCTAAGGCTAAATGTTTGTAAGATGGAAAAATATTCTCTGTGGGAAAAAAGGGAATAGTAATCTTTGCCAAACTGACAACTATGTCATACATAAAATGTGAGAAGAGGTCACTGGATTTGATTTTTTTTTCTTTTTGCAATAAAAGGAAAAAAAAGTTAGAGCAAAGCTAGAAGATTGAAAAAAGGAAGAACGCTTTGGTAAGATCATTGCTTCAATCTGAAAGGTTTTCAAAATGCGCGACCATCATCTTCAGAAGTCAAGGTCAGTGACTGTGCGAGTGTAGCCGTGAACAAAGACGTAACCTTCACATCATCTGGTGATAGATTAGTAGTTGTTTACCAATAGAAGAGGCAGTGCAGCAGAACATGTCTCAAACACAAACCGGGGTTAATTGCGTGACTCATAATATAACATTTGAACTTTCGCTGATAATATCCACAGCATGGTTTGCAAGGGCAAGCCCACCTCACACATTGAGCTTTTTAGTGTATAATTATACATAATACTAATATCTAGAATTACCGCCTCGCTGTTGTATGCCTCCTCCAACCAGTCATGTTGCAGTTTACATCTGTGTCTGTCCAACATGTCATCACTTCATCGGTTTATCCTATTTGACATCTGTGTGAAACGGTTATAATTAGCATATTAGCTCTTTAAATGTCTAAATGTGTTATGGCCAAGGCTGTCGCATAAAAATAGATTCAATAAATCCAAATACTGCAAAACTCAATCTGTAACACGGAAGAAGAGAAAGTCCAAACAGGTATTTATTTTCCAGTCTATTCCAAACCAAACAGGTCTTTGAGGAGGATATGTCTTGTTAATTCAATTAGGTTTTTGGGGTAAAATTGCTTGTTCTTTTGAATTTCCTCTTGAGCTTTTGATGCAAAAAGACTGTGTTTGAAAAGTGAATTCACATTACATCGCACTGCTCATTTGTATTTTGGGCCCAAAGCGAAAAAAGAACAGAGTGCTCATTATAAATGTGCCAAAAGCAATACAAAGGCAGAAACAAAGAAAGGGTTGCATTGAATCTCTTCACAACAATGTGATGAAAAATACAGTTTGCTGTCACAGTCAGAGAAGATGAGACTGCTGATTACCAGAGACCAGTCAAGTCCTGTTTCATGTCGGAGACAAACCTGCAATGGCCATCAGCCACGCGGATGAAATGTAAATGATTTCGGTTTGGGTATGCAGTGTGCATGCCTTTATACATTATTCATGACACAACATTGACACGTGCACTCGGGGCTGGTTTTACGCTTTCAGGGTTTCACAAATCTCAGAATAATGTCTTGTTTCTGAGAAACGCTATAAGACAACAGGGCTGCACGGTGGTGTGTGCACTGTTGCCTCACAGCAAAGGGCACCTGGTTCCGGGCTGCACAGGAGTGTGGAGTTTGCATGTTCAACCCTTGTCAGTGTGGGTTCCCTCCAGGTTCTCCGGCTTCCTCCCACAGTCCAAAGACATGCAGCTTCGGTCAATGTATGATTCTACATTTCCCGTCGGTGTGAATGTGAGCGTGAATGGTTGTCTGTGTCTATGTGTCAGCCCTGCTGTAGTCTGGTGACCTGTCCCGGATGTACCCTGACTTTGCCCATTGTCAACTGGGATCGGCTCCAGCCCCCCCCCCCCCCCGACCCTGAACAGGATAGACGGTTACGGATAATGGATGAATGGACTACAAGACAACTTTAGCGTCTGCATGGCAACTGTTGAAAATATTGTTGTGCGGAAATATTCCAGCTTTTGTCTGTAGTGAGCATCACTTTAACATCATGCTAATATTCAGTAAAAATTACATACTTTCCTTTGGGTAATCAAGAGAAGGGAGGGCAACATAACTGTACAAAGCATTTGAGAATTGGGGAGGGCATCTAGTCCACACCTCCACCTCAAAGACCCCTTTGTCAGTCTCTCTTTAACTGTATAGCCTGACTCCTCTTCCTTGGAATGGCATGATGGGAAATCCCAAGACAAGAGTATATCTCTACACTGCTCCAAGCATTTCATCTCACTACCACCCACAGTAGTTGCCATCCGTCTACTCGACTCTAGTTTCAATAAAAGTATGCTCTGAAATGTGATTTAAGACGCGGCACTGACTTAGTTTGCCTGCTTTCCTCTGGCTGTTTGTTTCAGAGCCCTAGGGGCCCTGATGACAAAGACTCCAGCAGCATACTATACGATTGCAGCTTCAAGCACACCATAGGCGATAAGCCTCCTGTTGGCTTATCAACACAGTCTGTCTCTTCAACCATAGCACGACAACAACATGATTCCTCCCTGCAATGTATGTACTCTATAGGTTTTATTTGTGCTCATCCCCATCATATCACAGGAGACTGAAGCCACCTGTCCATTTAATTAAAACATAGCACTGACGGTTCAGTGGTGCATCGTTATTTTTGCCGGCTTTGCAAGAATGCTCAGATTTGATTCTGAGCCAAATTTCAAGTTTGGCAAGAAAACTCAGCAAAACAGCCAAGTGTAGCAAGAATAGCCAAGTGGCAGCCGGTGTGCTGGCTGTGATTCCATGTTTGTTGCTGCTTCGAATCATTTCACTTATATTCTTACTACTTGCCCTGAGATGTAAACTTATATACTCCATGAACCTGCCATCGTATCGTATAGAATACATACTGCGCCTGAGCTTGAAGCAGCCTTCCACGTTGACTACATCTCTCATTATAAGCTACATTTGAGTCTCCTGGCAATCCTGCACTTCAAACAGTGCACTACACACATTAAAGGGCACATGTTCAACCTGATCAAAAAAAGGATTTTGTACAGACAACCAGGTGTCCCTGAGAATGAATCCTACCACCACAAGGTTGACATTTGCTTTTTTCGGTGAAATGTCAAATAGTACATCTAAAATGATGAACGTGGTAAATTGTATATGTTGGTATGATGTCATTATAATTTAGCTCAAAGCACCCCTGTATCTAAGCACAGCCTTACACAGCTGTGATGTTTGACTCTTACTCTTGTTCATTACTCTCTCTCTCCCCCTCTCACACTTTGTTTCTGTGTGCCCCACCGTCCCTAGAAACTCCATGAAGTCCAACGTAGAAACACACAGCTCCAAAGACCTCCCACCGATCTCTGGTTTCCTTCCCGCCCACTGCACTGCGACATCACTGGTCATAATTAATTTTGACAGGGCAGCTGACCATGGCCTCCAAGACTCCTGTTATGCTTAACAACGTATGTAGCACCGTGGCACAGGCCAGTGCAGCAGCAGTACAGCACAGAGCTTGGTTCACTGTGCTGTAAAAGAAGACGGCTTTATTCACGACAGCACATGAGCAATTATCAGTGCTACCATCTATTCAGCACTACCATGCATATTAATTTATTCAGCTTTGCTTAGTGCATTGATTAAGCCCAAGTTATGTTCTATTCAACACTTTTGATAATACTGCTTTCCCCTCTCCCATTATTTCCCCATATCCCCTTGTTAATCCACCATGGCCGGTGTTGCAGTGAAAAAAACATCTACTCTTTAAAAGTACAAAGCTAACCAGAGAGAGATTCTAAGCAGGTGAATAAAGAACACTACATGTTCAAAGTCCACTGATGTTAGTGTACACGGAGGACATTAACAGTGTGTAAAACAGTGCATGCTGAACACTGAGCGGGCGGCAGGAAGCTGACTCCATGCGTGAGCCATCTAATTCCATTACTTCGTCTGTCCTCGTTTCCCTGCACTCACTCTTTTCTGTTCTGTATCATTGTTGGAATTTTGAAGTCATCTTCCCCGAGGAAACTTGCATACACTAATAGGAGACAAGACAAATGCTTCCCCGATTGGATTTAATTAAAAAAAATGCTGTTATGAAGCTGAGTCTTCTCTTCCACAACAACAGATGGAAAGGCTTTAAAGGGAAATTTGATTTATGAGTTTGAATTGTTTTCCATAACTCTGACTCTTCCTGTAATTACTTGCGTGTGACCTTTTTGGTTCAGAGAACCGCAGATTGTCATTGAAAACTGCAAAAAACTAAAAAGAAGTCTTAGAAATCTTCAGTTGTTTAAATGTTTTCTGTTCATCTAAATGCCATCTGTGATCTGAAATTAAAAAAGACAGAAGAACGTCCTGTCACCAATTTCAGTCTAAGTCATCAATAAAGTCTACTGTGATATTAATAAGAATAATAATAAGAAAAAGAAAACCACTGAAGCAGCACCTGATGGGAATGTTTCTTTTTTTCCAATGTTTAAATGGCCTTTCAAATGTTTATCTGTGGCATAAGCTGATCATCACAAGTTATTTAAAACAGCACATGTTGCTGGTATTTTGTTATAAAACAATGTAGAGGACAAAGTCTATGTATATATGTGTTGGCAGTACATTTAAAGACTTCTTAAGTGGAACATGAAAGTCTATTACAAATTGTATGGCAATCCATCCAACATCTATTTCATTGTAATCTTAACAAGTTTATCTCATGGTGGCAGGAACAGCACACTGGCCAATAAAGTCAGTCGGATACATCATTTGAGAACCATGGACGACTGTACAAAGCGTGTAAATCCTTCTAGTAGATAGAGCGATACACTCAGTGGCGTCTTTATATGATGCACATGTCTAGCTCTTGGTAGGACCACCCTTTGCCCCCAGAACAGCCTGAGTTCTTAGTGGCATTTACTCAACAAGCTGCTGCAGTGTCTGCAGATGTTTCAGCTGCACACTCAATTTGCTAATCTGCCGTCCCATCTCGTGACGGTGGAGTACACCGGACACACTGGACTTTCTCTTACTCTTTTCAGTACAATGGGCTTGTTCGAGTGTGCCACTTCAGATTCAGAAAACGCTCATAACTTGAGATAACTGTGTAAAAAAAAAAAAAAAAGTGAATAAGTATTTAATGCCACAATAATACCAAATAAGGCTACGCATTCTGCCCCATGTGTCCTATATTAAAGCCTATATTAAAGTTGATTTAAGGGACCTGCTAAAGCAAAGGAATGGAGGAAAATAACGAGTGCTTTTAATGTCGTGTCACCTGAGGGTCGTACTGTCACTGGAATAAGGAAGAAATGGTTCGATATGACAAAAGTCTCGCCACAGCAAGGCAATCAATGACTGCAACAGGAGGGGGTCAAAAAAGTCGTTTTGCAGTTTGAGTTTGTTAGTATTGATATTGTAGTGGGATACAATAGCAGCCAATGTTAATTAATAGGGATGGCATTAGGATAATGCTTTCAATCCGCAGTTCTGTCGATCCTAATTCCTGAACTACAGACAGTGTGAGGCCCTGTGAGGATAAAGCAAGGATTCTGTTTGAAGGAGAGCCAAGTTCAGATGAAACAGACTCGCTTCACTTGGCAAAGAAAGTTTATCCCATTTACATTTTATTGTGTGTGTGTGTTCACTCTCATTTTCATACTCTTCTTACTGTACACGACATCCAATTACTACACTGAACAACTGTAACCAATCCAGTGTGCACCCATGTGTGTGGGAAAGAGACAGCGGATACGTGACACCAGTGCTCTGGATTTATTAGCACCATTTGAATGAATGCATTATATACTGGCAATATACTCCACACACACAGAGCTTTACCGTCAGGAATCAAGCGATTAACAGCTAATTAAATGCTAATTAACACTTTTATGGCAACTGAGTGTCTGGAGCGAAACCAAAAAAAGTGTGCGTGTGTGTGTGTGTGGGATGCTGTTGCTCCTTCTCCAATATGCAATCACACTTCGTTATTTTTCTTATAAATATGGAATCCGCTACAACATTGGCTGTTTAACATGTATTTTTCATGCCAATTTGTATTTATATTTTATATAGAAAGCTATTTGCGATGTCAGTGTATGATTACCGGTGAGATAATAACTGAGAATCTGCTTTGATTTTTCACATATTGACAAAGAAAAAAAACACGTCTGAGGATTTACTCAATCTGATAAAAGGTGCATCAAGGATCCTTCATCAATATTATATTATTAATTACATCAATTAACGATGAACTCGTCTCCTTGCCACATGCCCTGTAAGATAAAAACATTTAAATACACCTGCATATTTAAATCTTTGCACGTGTTGCTGAATGCACCTATGTGCAAGTGTTCACCTGGCTCAGCTGATTGTTGGCCTATTCTTGTCAGAGCATGAATATATAGATTTGCCCATGCTCTGAATCTACAGCAGTGTCTGGAAAAAACACCATGCTTGTTTATGCTATATTAGACGCAATAGCTAAAGATGCCATCAAACATTTGAAATAGAAAAAAGTATCAATAGAGTTGTATTACATTCATTGACAGTTATTAATTGGCTAATTCGACAGTAATTGAAGAAGCCTCTTGTTTATTCCCAGGGATAATTCCTATTTCGGTCAATTTAGATTTTATAGAATATTTGATGTTTTCCTTGATGCGTTTATCTCCGACAACCACCACTGAATAATGATCAGCAATAGAGAGCAACTGCTCTTTTGTGAATGTATCCAGGCACTCCTGAGATGGAGCGGCAATGAACGCCTCAACCTCAGACATTTCAACTATTTTCAACGACAATAAGGAATAATCCTTCACTCGGTTTGGAGTCTCCCCGCTATCTAAAGACCAACACAGCAAACGAAGCTCATCCCTAGTCTTCATGCAGCTATTTGTGGTGGGTATTTATGCACTGAAGACCGCTGGTTTAGCAGAGCGACTAGCGACAAGCAATATTTGATATTCGATATCTGAGAAAAGAAAAAAGCAAACACCATTTAGAGGTTATTGGATCGAGGCAGATTTGCGGGGTCACTTGAATACAAAGCCTATGAAGTAACTCAGTAGTTATTGTGCAATAAAGAGCTCTGTGTGCGAGGAGTGTGTTTCGACAAGTCCGACACGCTGATCATGTTTTCAAGGGTAAAAACTGTGTTCTTTCTCTATGTGTGACTCTCTTGCAGTGCACCCTTCTCTTCAGTCTCCTTTCTGTCTCATATAGCTCTGATAGATGTCCCACCATGACAGCCTAAAGTATAGATCTGAAGCTTCACAGCAGAAACCTCTTAACTTTATTAAACTGTCACAGCAGCATTCTTCATGCAGCTCACTGACATCGAGAGTTTAAACATGGAGGCTAGAGGACTAAATCTCTCTCTCCTGGTTTGCCTCGTCTCTCTTTCGGTGTCATACAATCTCTCTCATGTGGCCTGTTAAAAGCCGTTATTACGTCGGAATAAGATGTATCCGTGCTGCGATGCACCTGGAGTAAATCCACCAGACCTGCAGCCGTAACTCTCGTCTTCAGTGGCCGCTGCCAGGACGCCTCGACACACTGACAGATGTCTGGTACGAGACGAAAGATGCCTGAGGTGGGTAAGCCGAAACCTAAAAAACGTGACGGGGAAAGCTCTCCGACTTAGGGGAGAGTGCTGATGTATCGGACAAGGATGAGGTATGAACGCAAGCACTGACAAACAATGTTCCTGAATTGCCGTCTCCATCCGTGGAGGTATGTAGATCAGTGGGCATATCACCCTTTGCTGAAGAGAAAAAGGATAGCAGACAGCTTTGTGTGCTGCCTTGTGTACTTCAGGGTCCGTAGGTATTTGGGTGGGCATGCCCTGTTGCCGGCTACGCTTATGCACATTTTCTGTGAGCAAATGAGTCCAGTAGAGGCCTCCCCCTGTGCTTATAGAACTACGGTTACAATATTGTAACCTCGTTTTTTGAAGTACATTCATACCCTGACGATGATGCCCTATATCTCTTTGACTTACTATTACTACTACTGTGATTACTCTGAAACCAGAATGAAAAGTGGAACTGGGATCATTAATACAGAGAAAGTTATGGGTCAAACATCTCAGTTTCTGAAAGAAATGTCCCTTACGGACCATTTTGTTTGTCTTGTCATGTTTTAATTTGACACTGAAGCTGCCGTGGGATTCTTGATGCTGCAGTGTGTGAAGGGAGACAGACACACCGAATTATTGGAGACAGAAGAAAATAGGAATGGTGTGAGGGGCTGTGTTTGCCTGCAACATGGATGCAATCCTTTAATGAGGCTGTTTTTAATGCAACGGAGTACAACATCCCTGGGCGACCCAACATGAAAGGCTCCTGGTCCTCTGCAGCAGAAAACACACACCTGAGTCTCAAAGCAACTTCCAAACACTGGTTTGAATTGCAACTACCAACAAAGATATGACATTTGACACATTAATTGTGTTCGGTATTAAATGTATCTGTCAACAAGCTGCACAGAGTCACTGCTATGTCATGTATGCTGTGAATGTCAGATTTGAGTCGCCAAAGTCTCAACAGAGGATACATGTGGTGCAGAAGCTGACCTGTGAATCCGTAACTTACGTTATTGAGCAAACTGACAAACTGATGGTCCCTCATTCTGTTCTTCAGTTCTTTATTTAACACAAAGTCAGCCTTTTCTAATGCTCCCCTCCTCCTACACACCGGGTCTGTCTCCTCTTTCTCTCTCCTGCATCCAGCTGCTGGATTCAGCTGGATTTCCTGAACTGACTGAACAGAAAAAGGAGAGACCTCAGCTGTTCCCCTGAGGATTCTCCTGTTGAGTCTCTGCAGACTTGTTAGCTCCTTCACTTCCACATTTCCTGTCAGACCAAGTCCTCCCTCCAGATTAAGACCATCGACCATGTCGGCCATGTCAGCCATGTATAACTGTGTTTCTGATGCGTAACTTCTACGCTTTATCTGGCACGTCAAACATTGCCATCAAACCATGCAGGATCTCTTTTACTCCAACATGAGGAATAGTCCAGGAGTCCACAGCATCCTCTTAAAAGAACAACATACAATTATATGTGTGCATTCAGGATTAGACCGTCAAGTTATGCATAATGTACTGCCACTGCTGTGATTGCACAATACACAATTCACTTGTAGCATGAATGTAACCATCGGGTTGGTGGATTCTAGGATTAAACTTCAGTTCAGCCACTGCTAAATATATGAGAGGTGTGAATGGTGCTGTGAATACAGATGATGTGTGCAAGACAATGGCTCCTGCCTACTGTAACCTCACATGTCTCCATGTATCCATCTATGCAGTCTTAAATGCAAGACAACTTTTTGACTGAATCTAAACTGCAATGTTTGTTTCAAACTAGTTTATTGTCAACTCATCAACACACAATGCAGACAGATACTGTCGGATCCTTTTGACACTCAGGCAAAGACAACAATGTGATAATAACAGATGAGGGTTTAAATGGATCATCAAACAGCAGTGTTTCAGAGTGAGGCTGACTGAGGCTGGGTTATCAATCAAAATGAGCCTGGCAGAAACACACATTGCATTCTCTCCCACGACATACTGCTCTGGATTCATACATCAGCTTGTTATGAATGAGCTACAATGTTGTGAAGAAAAAAGGCTTCTTGACCAACATTTAAAACGTCACAATTGGGTGAAATCTGACATCCTCTCATGAATAATGACAACCTGGTCCAGAGCTGCTGCCTGACTTTAGACCAGCTACAGTACAGCAGGAGACACTCGGAGCTTTTTAGCATTCTGAGAATGAGGTCTGGTGTTGCAGCTGTTATTATGATCTTTGGGTTCATGCTGTGAGCAGTTCTGTCACCATGCAAGCCGATTCCTGACGAATGCAATTCATCACACAAACACCAACTAAACATATGTCTGTCCCTGCATGGGGTGAAATAACACAAACAAGCAACAAATGGTCAAAATCAACACAGTCCAATGAAGGAGGAAGCTGCAAGGACTGACATGATTCAGCAACAGGAAACAACCTGTTTAATGAATTCCTTCAAAACCGCTCCAAACTAAGACAGAGCTGTAGGGCCAACTCTGCCCTGATCAGTTATACACAGCCCACACACACACACAAACCCACAAGTAGACCCTCAAATGAACAGGCATCTGTCATTTACATAAGAACTAGTTGTATTTTACCTGCATCCAAATATGAAGGTTCAGGATGGAGTCAGTCAGGAAACAGCAGCCCAACAAAACAGAGAGAGAAGGACAAATAGTTAGCAACCAAACAGCACACATGAACTGAATCATCTTGATGCCAAAATAAACAGCAACTGAGGATGTAAGTCGTAAAATGTTTGACCGAGTTCTGAGGATAAGAGCTCCCGGTCATATAAGCAGGTACACAGTTTGAAGAGCTCGATGATTGACAGAAAGTGGGAATAAGGAAGAGACCAGAAATATGTATTTTTGGTTAGTGGTCTTACAGTAGGCTATTACACATGATAATTAACGCTGAGAAAATCATGTTTTTCTATATTCTGAACTGTCACTGCTCATACGATCTTACCGCTAGATGTCGGTGGTAAAATATTGAATCGTGATGTGAACTTCTAACAGAGAGAAGCTGAATACTTCACACAGGAAACGGATGTGTGTGGATCTGTAAGTGATAGAGTCCAGAGAGGAAGACGGACTAGAAGTAAGAGAGAGAGAGAGAGAAGTGGTATTGACAAACCCTTGATAGTTAAAAGGCCAGTGAGAAGAAGATAAAATGCTAAGAGACAGTGATCAAGAGGAAACTACTGCACACCTCACTGACTCAGAGTGAAAAGCAGCAAAGAGCAAAGAAAAGGTGAGTGAAAGTCACTACTGTCTACTCAGGAATCTCTTCTCTCTTCATTCCTTTCTAACCTCATGATGTGGTCCATGTGGTGCAGAGTGAAATGCAGTTACATGTAGACGTTTGTTCATATAAGTGTTTAGTGTGTGTGAGAGAGAGCACAGCGGAGAGCCTCCTGTTGCTTTCATCTCTTTATCCTTCTCGGAGCATTCTCTCTCTCTGCCTTTGCCTTCTTCATTTCCTTCCCTTTTCCCTTCTTTTCTCTCCCTTCTGTCTTCATTGTGTCTGAAATCCTCACACTATATTATGTTATTTATATCTTACATTCTGTCAGTCTGATGTAGCCTCTTCTTCCTCTGAAATATCAAACAATGCTATGGACTGCATCTTCCCACAGTACATCAAACAGGCTCCAAAATGCATATAATATAAAACACATTATTAATTCCACACTGTATTTTCTGACACAACCTCATCCAAAAGATGTCTTCAATCCAGTTCACACACATCGATAGTGGAGAAAACCCTGAGTGACAGTCCGTCCTCCTCTCCTCTCTTTTCTCTCTTTGTCCTCGTTTGTTCTCTGCAGCTCTACAATCAGTGGACTGAGTGGTGGATACCTGGAGGAACTGGTTACTGTGACCTCGTTACTTAGTTATGTCATTTTAGGGACAAACAAAATGTCTAGAAGACAAGGACTAATGATGAGCTTGAAAAAGAGGCTAAAGGAAGATTAGAACTGAAACATGGCAAACAGCCTCAACTCAGTGATGACAGATGAAGCGCTCTGAAAATGCCAAAGCTGATAATGGAACATGTTTTTCATCTCCAGTATCAAAGTCAGACATGCAGAAGAACTTTTTAAGTGCAGAACTTCTGAAATAATCTCATGTAGTCATGCATACAATCAATTTGAATAAGACTGCTATAGTCAAGTGAAACTTAATGGACAGAGTATGTGTTGTAATGATAACAACAACACAGCAAACACTTCCCCACATATATGAATGAAATCAGGGCAAACTTCAAAGCCGCGCGCTGGATTTCTCTGTTATGTTCAGTTCATTGTGTGAAAGCGTCACAAAGCTCGAAGCTTCGTTCTGTCTCGGAAGTAGTTCTGCTGACGAACTGAGCTGCTAGTTGGCTTTGATGTTTAATGTAAATCTCATTGAGATCAATTCACATCAATACACACATTTACATACACACGCACACACACACTAACACTTCAGCAATGGCATGTTTAAGTAACATCAGAATCAGAATCAAACACCATCATCATGGTCAGCAGCTACAAAGGATCATGGAGGACATAAAGCCTCTACCTTCTCTGTCTCCACTTCTATAATACATGTTCACTCTTTGTGCCCTTTCTTATCTAAGAAAATGACATTTCAGACATAACAGATGTGTATACTAATCCTACAATCTGTGTTATCTCACCCGTCGTCTACACCGTGTGGTAGAATGAGGGCCTATAGAGAGACGTGGCTTGGATGTTTAAAAGCAAAGTGATGTGATTTGAAATGTCAGGTGTTCTGAAACACAACATAAATCCTCGGAGCTCAGACTGGATCCCATAGGGTCAGATATCGTAATACATCTCGTGGCCCTCCCGGCTTCCTGTTTGTCAAATGATTGACTTCAAAATACTGAATGTTTTTTGACCAAAATACATTTCTGCTCTGCTGCTCGATCATGAACCATCCAGACCTCTCAGATCATCTGGTCTGCTTAATGTCCCCAGAGTCAAAACAAGACACGGAGAAGCAGCATTCAGTTTCTATGCACCACATATCTCCTCATACATCAAACATGTCTGCAACTATGAAACAACTGAAAACTTGGGATCTGCTGCAACTCTCAGTCCACTGCACTGTAATGTTTATACTGCATGCTTTCTCTTATAGTATTTTAGTTTATTTTTATATTCTACTTAATTTAGTTAATATTGTATTTAATGTGTTTGTGTGTCCTTTTTATTATCTTTTTATATTGCCTTGTGTTTATTTGATGTCTTTTCTAAATGTCTGTCATGTTTTATTTGAACTGTCTTGTTGGTGAAATGTACTGTATAGATAAACATGCCTTTGTAAATCTAAATGAAGGGGAAACATATCCGTCTAATATTCAATTCATTTGAAGAAAAAAATCAAACGTATGCTGCGTTTGAAGATAATTTGTGTGTTAAT
This sequence comes from Anarhichas minor, assembly GCF_050575085.1. Classification (NCBI taxonomy): domain Eukaryota; kingdom Metazoa; phylum Chordata; class Actinopteri; order Perciformes; family Anarhichadidae; genus Anarhichas; species Anarhichas minor. Next base: position 2,747,886 of record NW_027466472.1, read on the forward strand.
ATTTAAATAGTGCTATGAGACATAGTGGATTCTATAGCAATCATGACACAATAACAGACTCTCATTGCAGTGGAAATCACTTTTAATATCTAGTGTGATGTTTTAGCAGCTTTTTATTATTATTTTACAAGCTGTAACACTTGGATATATATTTTCAAGAAATATTGGACAAAATAAGTGCGTTGCAGACCTCCATCAAGGCTCTTTAACGGTATCGACTCATAGGTTCCCTTCTAGCCTTAGTCTTCAACATGTCGGGACAGAGTTTTTATATATATACTCGTTAAATGCAGAGTATCCTTTCAAAATAAACTTCCTTCTTCACAGTAAATCAGGGATGCTTCACAGATGCATCTTCTCTGGACATAAACAACACGCCTCACATAGATTTTAACTTGGTGCAATCTAACACAGTTATCTGACCCAGTCATTTAGAAGTGAAAACCAATATGCATATTAAGAGTTATTACCCAACACGGTCCACTTCACTACAGAGATATTTCCTGGTTTCATCATTGTGTTCAGAGTGGGATGCAGCTCAGCTCATGTGAGCTACGGTGTAAAACCAAACTCCCACTGAACCACTGAACCACGTTCATGGTTGGATATTGATCGGACTCATGTGAAGATGAACACGTAGCCTCTGTAGTGTGTGCTTCATAAAGTGAGCCAAATATAATACCTCCAATAAACATAATGCATACACATGTGATTACAGTATGTACATTATATCTTGAAATGATCACTTCTCAACCAAACATCTTCCTGAAATGTGAAGCTATTCTTGACTCTGATCGCTTGTTGTCTGTCTGAGGAGAGACAGATCGAGTTTCCAGATGAAGTTTGTATAATTTCCTCTGCTGAGAGTTCTGATCTGATCTCCTGTCAATATCAATCAGAGCACAACAGCTTTCCTCTCAGTAGAGGACTGAACCAATAAGAGAGTGAGATGAGAGGATAACCAGTGTGTGATTGACTCTCAGAGTAATACCAGCGCTGTCACAACAATAAAGTCATCCAGCAGCACTGATCCGAGTTCAGTTGATTCAGACTCTAACTGAACACTGCTGCCTGAACTTAACTTAAGAACGTGTGTCTCCTGGACCTGACGCTGTCCATCTGCATCTACTTTTCTGTTTCTGTCTTTATGTTTCTCCACCTGTCTGTCTCCGTGTGCCTCAGTCACTTCAATGTCCCTGATATTCTTGCCTTTCAAAAGCAGAGATAAAGAAGTGAAAAGATGGAAGAGGAGGATGAACCAGGGTGAGGAGGGGGGAGTCAGAGCTCCATCAGCTGTGAAGGATAAGCAGCCCCTATGGGAGCCTCAACAGCAGCCAGCTTCCATTCACTTTAATGTCTCATTGATTCCACGGCTGTAACACAGCACATAGAGAACACTGGGTGGACGGTGTTGGTCTGGGGCTCCAGAAGGCAACATGTAAAGATGGGAAACTGGAAACTCAAACATCATGTTATGTTATCGATGGAATACCAACATGTCTAAGCACCGGGTGATGATGGGTTTGTCTCTTCAGCACTCTTCAGTTATCAGGTTCACATCTGACTTTAATTCTCTTCACCTTCATGTTCAGACACACAGATTAGTTCCTCTGCAGTTCTTAATAATGGAGTTATAATGTGAACATTTAATGGTTCATAGAGAAGAGTAATGATCCTTTACTGAGTGGATCAACTGAGTGAGACAATGGAGATTAGAGAGGACGCGAAGAGACTGAGAGCTCTGGATGGACTAGGAGACGTTTAACAATGCTGCACAATCATCTCCTTTTGTTATTTTAACAACATGTTAATAATGTTACATGTTCAGAATCGTCATGTGAACTGCAATCTTATTTTCTGTAAAAAAAAAGAAAGAAGGGGAAATTGCACCACTTGTGTGTGGTAAGAGCAAAATCTAAATTCTGGCCAATACGTTAAAGGCAGAAATGAACCTATCATACCGTATATAATATGATATTATATTATATTATGGAATACATGAAAAAGAGGAAGGCGCTCTGAGGGGAGAAAGCTCCGCCGCTGGAGAGGCGAGAGAAGAAGAACAGAGCGAGAGTTTAAAACAGAAGATGAACAGAATCCTCTGAGGTGGAGAGAAGACCTGCCGCTCATCTGTGTTAGTCAGCCATGACGCTTCCTACTTTATCTTATACACACACACACATGCACATTGTGTGTGTTACATTGCATGTAGCCCTCATTAAGCACACACGGCTCTCTTCACAGTCCCACCTGCTCCAGTGTTTCAGTCTGAAGGTTCGTGTGTAAAATATGAGCATCCAGCATCGACTGCAGCCTGATAACACAAACATACAACAAGTCTTCACCACTTTGACAGCGAGACAATGTGCTCGTCACTTCCTGCTCTATAACAATCAGATGAAATAGTTGCATCATACAGTGCAATATTTCAACTTCATTTACTTTAAACTTCAAACTACAAGCAGATTTGACATTGTGCAAAAACCATCAGCAATTTGTGTCACAAACAGTTGGTGATTTTACTGAAGCAGAAGACTTTGAAAGGAAATGTGTCGCTCAAAAAAGCCTCCTAGTGTGACGTCTTGTGTGTTTATAAATCAGTTTGACTTTCAGACAAAGTTAGTGAGGAAAGAGATAGCCATGATTATAGTTATTATTATTACATGTTACCCTGATAAGTCCACTTCTCAGTGCATCAGCAGGAATGGACTCATTAACTGTATCCAGTGACCCAATGACCTGAGTAGTCTCATAGCTGTAGACACTTTTTCTAAGTTGTACCTCTTAACCTCAGGCTGCTTCCTCACCACAGACAATATGTTTCAAGTATGAAGATCAGGTTTTTATTGTCATGGTCAAGATCAAAAAGCCTGAATCAGATCAACCTGTGTCCTTCGTCCAGTGATCCTCACACCAACACTTTGACCCTACAGGTGGTGATCCCACCAGGTTGTTTATTCGGGTTGTGTCTGGCTGAGTTACAGGGATCACTGGACACCAGCAGCAGAGTTTCTATTGGATCTTCATGAGTAGTCAGACTGGTCTTCACTGGTAAGGTTCAGAATTACATTTCCATCTCACATGGAATGCAGCTGAACATGTATTTATGTGTTCTGCTGTAAACATGAAACATGCTGAACCTGAGTTACTGTTGATCTGATCAAAAGTTTCATCTTACAGTGACATGCTATTTATCTTTCAACATAACGGTGGTTACAGTCAAACATTATTTCAGTTGAATGGACATCCATTGTGCTCAGAGAGCTGGCTCAGTGCCCACATTGATGAAGGTACTACTTGAGTAGCAACTACATGTCAGCACCAATCAGCCTCCCACATCTCTCTCATCCTCTACAGTATGTATTTATCTGATCACTGGTCAGTGTTCAACCAGTGGACACAAAAGACTGATTTCAAATTTGCATTCACAGAACAGTTTCACCAAATGTCTTTCTGAGGGTGGAAGAGGGAAAAAAAAGGCCTCGACGTTAGTTGCTCCTCCTGAACTCTGTCAGTGCAGAGTCCCACACAGACCAGGAGTCTGTCCAGAGGGTTTCAGTGGGATATCAGACAATCAGCTGTGGACAACTAATCTAACGACAAGCCTCTCATCAATGGTGACATGGAATAATCTGTCTCCACCTCACACTTCAAGATAATTAGACATCATTAACAAAGCAGCTTTAAACACGTGGACATGAAGAGGTTGTCAACTAAAATGGAAGAGTCAAGAGAAAGGTTGAGGGTCCGTGCAGAATGGAAGTGTGCACTTTGATAATATGGGCAGTGTTGCTGAGAGCTTTTATCGTCACAATTAGTACAAATTGCAGGATTTCCTCCACTCACAGTAATTCTAAGACTTCCATTTAAGTGACAAAAGTGATTATGAGTTCAGATCCATTGGAAACCAACTTCAGAAGACTTCATCATCCTGACCACATTCAATTATTCCTTAGAGTGACCAGACGTTATGACAGTTTTAGGTAGAATTCTAAGTTACCTTGACACTCTCTGAAACTATTTATTCTCTAGGAGAACAAATAAAAACTTTTTACAACATGAGCCATACGGGGATGATAAAAGAAAAGCATCAACACTGGATCTCCCTCTCTCTAATGCTGCCACAGAGCTCTGTAGGATTACATGTATTTAGAGCAGCTCAATGAGCTTCTACACAGTGATTCCAGCAGGAGGAGGCCTCTGGACTCCATCACATATCTAATATGCAGACACACTTTGGGGAACATTAGTATGCTGCTAATAGAACACAGCTTGACGTCATGTTTCAATAAGTAAAGTTATTCACTGACAGGCAGACTCAAAGAGTCTTAAATCTCATCAAGTGCTTATGGCTGAACTGTTAGCAAACATCCAGTAGACGCAAGCAGTTAAAAGTGAAGTTCTGTTTCTGGTCACCTGACAAATGAAAGTTAACATTCACTGTCCAATGATCTCTGGTTTAGTCCAGTGATTGAAATGCTAGATACTCAGCCTTCATGATTTGCTCTCATGCTGGACCAAAAGAGTCAACTATACCATCCTCTGTGTGCAGGCTGGAGAACCTAAAGTTAGATGTTAAAGTTAGATATGTATCAAGAATATTTGATGAATGAGATTCTTTGATATCACCAAGGCTCTACTCAGCTCTTTATGTTCTATATTGTAGAGGCTTCATCCTCTAAGAGATGTCACTAAGTATGATTTTCCTGATTTGCTTTGTTGACCTTCGTACTCTTCGCACATTTTTCCAGAAGCAAAAAAAAAAAAGTCTATACAGACACATCAAGATATATAAAACAATGTGCTGAGAATAAGAGAGGATGTGTACACATTTTGAAGATGTGTATTCTTCATTGTGCTGCCATTTATGAAAACTAACAAGTAAAAATGTGCCTTTTCTTAATGATGCCTTTCTTCTCTTAATTAAAGCCCCAATTAAAATTCTAGTGACAGTGTTGGTGGAATGATGCCTCAGGGTAGGTAGAAAATAAAGACCTACTCATCACATTTTGCAACAAACCTCAATCGATTTGGAGTGGATCCAATAGATATTTGGATGTGTGAGGTGTGAATTCTAAAGCAGAGCAGTAAAGCTTTTTTTTTTCATGAGGAGGTAGCATAAATTAGCAGAGAGGAGTAATGCATGAGGCCGGGGTGACAACAGCAATAACAGAACTATCAGGTTTTCATGTTAAACCTCCATCACTGACTGTGTCAGTCTTACATTTTACCTTTGGGACAGACTGTGGCTCTTTGCTCCCCCACTGTTCCCATCATGGCCTCTCCTGCTGTGGCAGGCTGCTCCTTGTCCTACACCACGGCTGGAGGCTGCTAATGCCATTCAGTAGCTTTAATAGTGGGGATCCGAGTTTAATATTGGCAGCCGAGTAGCCTCTGGCTATATGTCCGTGTGTGCATCTGTGTAGGTGTGTAACCTTGGCAGTGGATTGTGTTGTGTTTCTCTCTCCATGGTCTCCTGCCTGCTGTGTCTCTCTGACCCTCTCTGTGGGTCACATCCACTGCTGGAGCCTCTCCTGACTCTGTCAGCATGACACATGACATTAACACAGCAGACCCTGATGTGGAACCACCTGTGGAGAGTGAACCATGGGTGGCAGACAGTGTGTCTATAAACCTGTCACTGTGTCTAGTCACATCATTGCTCTTGATATACATCACGTGGAGACATAATGTTGAGCATGATAGCGGATAATTTGCATCTAAATCTGACAATAAAGAAATATAATGTGACATGTCAAAGAGTTAAAGCAGAAGCAACATCAATATGCAGAGCATAAATCAGAATAAGCTGATGTTTATGAATCTTCAGCATCCTTTATAGAGACAGCAGATATATAATCAGAAGCCTTTTGTTTTAACATTTTCACTGCTCATTGCTAACACAACACTACGTGAAGCCCTCGGGCTGCTGGAAGCTGCCAGTGAGTCAGGAACAATATGGTGCTGATGTCTCTCAGTGTGTGTGTTTGTGTTTCACATTAAGCTGTTTCATCTCCTCCCACCTCTCATCCCTCCATTGTTAATGTGAACTCCTACCTCCCACAATCCCTCTCTCCACCCCTGCTCTCGCTCTCTCTCTCTCTCTCTCTCCATTAGGGAGCTGGCAGCTCTGATCAGGTGATGCTGTGCTTGATTCATTTCCTGTGGGAATCGATGGCCACATTTAATCAAATGGCTGGAAGCTAATGACTTTCGTGGGACTGGGGGCGGGGCCAGAGTGCACTGACTCAGGTCAGACAGAAACAATAGGTGAGCGTGGACGTCCCTCCTGGTAAAAACACTGAAGGGCATCCTAGCAGAGGACATGTCCACCACTAGTAACACAAATACATGTTTTTAATTCACATGTGAAACTAATGTTACAGTGACTGAATGGAACAAACCAGACTAGAGGACACAGCCAAAGTGTTTACTACTAAAGAATGCCGAGTACATTTATAAAGTCTAAACTCAGTTCAGTTTTGAGGTTAAACTAACATCAGGGCAAAAGTGGGTTACTACCAAACGCTCTCAGTTCAAGGTAATCATACTGATACTCAGTTCAGCACACATAAAGAGAGAATTTGAATATTTTTTTCCTTAATGATACACAAAATGTTTTATATTCAGAACAAAACGACAGCCGGCTGTTTCAACATCACAGTCACAAAAACAGCCTCTGGGATATTGTACATTTCCACAGAGCCCAATGTCTTCAAAATTCCGTGCTCAGTGTTTTTAAAATGATCATGTACAGCCGGGTTGGGTGATCAACATTAGGATTCCAGGAGCGTTTTATTTTTTTTTTTATTGGAGCAGTCTGGTTCTCTTCACCATGAATATATAATAAGCTTGAATGAATAGCATGCTGTTTAAAAAGCAGCCAGCGGACGTATTCTATCTTTGTTGTGACTCTGAGCGCTGTACTGTAAGTTAAAATCAGCTTTGTTTTTCAGAGAGGTGCTACAATTGTACATTGTTTTACTAACCGATCACAGTGAAGCAGTCAGGGGTTTAAGGTGCTTTCCATCAATGCTCGTAATGGCTCTCAGGTTTATTTTCAGGAGCTTGCTCCCAGAGCATCATCACTTATTTGTGAGTACCAATAAGTGGACTGACGTCTTTAGATAGCCACACCACAAACACCACAAACACCACAAACTCACATGTGTTTTCCCACAAAGTCTGTCAGTACAGAGGAGGATGAGTAGCTGCAATATAATTACACAGCATGACCAGAAGGAACCTGCTGGGTAATCATATGGGACATAAAGTCCTGCGGTTGTTGTTCCCAAAGCCGCAAAGACCAGCGCTGTCACAGTGATGCAACGGTGATTTGTGTGATTGTGGGAAAGGGAACTCAAAACTGACGGAGCAGACGTTTATCTGAGGGAACGATATACTGTCGTACAGCCCCATCCTCCCCACTCAGAAACAAAGATCAACAGCAGATTATGAAGTGAATGAACACGTCCGCTGCTCTGACTGAGGTCTGGGAGAGCAGCAGGGCTCTAGCTGGGGGCTTTGATATGCAGACAAGCCAGGAGGAGGAAGATGAGAAGACAAGATCAAACACCAGACAACAGTTCCCTCCTCACACTAACTGATCGTGAAGCTGCTGCAGGGTTAACGGATTGATGGATGGATGAACAGACAGAATGGATGATCAAATGGAAGCAGGTCAGATGAAGTATTTCTGGAGACAGAAGGACACTGCACTGATTTATAAACAGGTATAGAATTTGTCCTTGGACAGAACTAAATGTTAACTGTGCTGAGGTCCATTAGTATGAACTCACTCTGAAGTTTAAGCTTATTTGGCGTTAGATCTCTAAAAGGGAAACATCGTCCACATTCCTCTGCATTGTGTCACCAAAGTTAATCGTTATGAGAACACAGACAGACTGGACAACCTTCACACACCTCCTCAGCACTAATGTTAGAAGACAAATGAGAATCAGAGAGACAGAGGAGGTGGAGAGTAGAACAGAGGGAGAGAACAGGATGAGAAACAGGGATGATAACGGATGATGAAACTCTCCTTCATCAGTCTGATCCACAGAAGGTTTCTTGTCCAATCAAGCTTAAAATATTTCCTCTGACCTACACATCTGCAGTTTCTCCTACTCTACATCACCACTCTCTCTAATCAGCCGGATTTTGCTGTCGAGGTGCTTAATGTCCACAATTAAAAGAAACATAAAACATCTCTAAAAAAGAGTGAACGTGCAGGAGGATAAACTGCCAAACAACCATTTATGTGGCTAATTAAAAGTCATAAAGAGGTAAATATATTTCAGAAATTAATAAGGTCAACGTTTTCAATCTGAACCTCTTTTAGTTTACTTAATTGCATTATTTGACAGTTAGACAACATTTTAAATAACTGTTTATATAATAAGGTTGTTTGATCAGCAGACTGTGTTGAACATGTTGACTGTATGTGCATTGTCTTACGTTGCCCTCTGTTTAACCTGGTCGCTGAAGTAAAAAGGCAGAGAGGACAGTGGGAGGGGACAGTGGGAGGGGACAGTGGGAGGGCACAGTGGGAGGGCACAGTGATCCCTGAGGGTGTGCTGATTTTAAACTAGATCGATGAATGTCAAAGGCATCTTGTTCACGTTTGGTGCAGGTCAACAGTCAGCATGCTAATGATGACTCTGAGAAGCCAAACTTTTTCTTACATTTATACATTTGGATCTTTAATCTGAACCCAATATGAGGCCAGCAAACTTCATGAAAACATCAAATCAGCTTTAGACTCCATCATCCACCGAGTACCACACACACACACACACACACACACACACACACACACACACACACACACACACACACACACACACACACACACACACACACACACACACACACACACACACACACACACACACACACACACACACACACACACACACACACACACACACACACACACACAGAAATAAAGGCTGTACTATAGGAGATGATGGGAATAACACTGGTTGAATCGCTGAGTCTCGTCCTTCAGGTTCAGGAATCTTTAAATGTTCCTATTAAAAACCTTTCACATCTTCCATTTCACATCAAACTATCAGCTACATCACAACCACAATTGATTCAGCGCTCATAATATAAACTGCAGTTGACCCTGAATCTATAATCCTCTGTATGAACATGAATCACTGTTGATTATTATTGAATGGAGGTCCCGGTTGAGATCATCGAGTGCTTCTGAAGACTGATCTTGTCGTTATTGATTCCAATAAGTGAAAGTAGAGATGTGCTGCTCTGTCAGCATGTTGTGTTTGTTCAGAAGCAGTCCGTCTTTTTATTCCTCTGGCTTTGTTGTGGTCAGAGGAAAGTGAGCCGTTCTGAAATACACGTCTGGTTTAAAACGTAACAGCAGCAGAGTGCTGAAGTGATGCACCGACCCAGAGACAGCACAGCATCTGACCTCCTATACAATCATCTGTTGGGTGTCATAGTCTCATAGCGAGCTATTGAGCTGCCTTGAGGAACTCCGGGTCAAACCGTCCATCTGTCTGCCCCCACCATCAAGGTTATGAATGTGATCCTGATCAATGCCACTGAAGCTGAATGCAGACTTAGTGCTGCCTGAGAAGTGGACGTGAGCAACAAACTACTGATGACAACTGCTCTGGTTTTCACTGTGCTGCTTTTTGTTGAAATGTTTCAATTTGGGCCAAAAACCTTGAAGCAAATTGCTTCATGTTGCTTTGTGAAAACCTCCAAAAAGCCGCTCCTCATTGAAGACTACATCATGCCACTCTTGTCCCGCTGTACTCCCACTTACATTACTCACACACACACACACACTGTGTTCCACCTTAGTGGGGCATTTGTTACAGTATTCAGTGGTATCCAAACATACAGGTTAAAGCAGTGTGGTACACGGAGGAGGAAAGTAACTACATGTTTCCATTCCAAGGTACTTGATACTTCTTCTCCACTACAGTTCAGAAGGATATGTTGTACTTTTTACTAAACTGCCTATGTTTGATAGATTAAGTTACTGGTTACATTGCAGATCCGGATTAACTAAACAAAATATTATCAACAAATAAAATCTGCTGTTTTAGTTTAGATTAAACTACCCATAAAAGGTATTTACAATCAGCCAGGCCATCAATACTTAGTGGTGAGTGGTGAGGCTGGGCTGTGTCTAATGTGTGGCGACCGTGGCTAAGTGGAGAGCAGGGCTGTCCTTCAATCAGAGGATCGGCGGTTCGATCCCCTGCTCCCCGGCTCTGCTAGTCGCATGTCGATGTGTCCTTGAGCAAGACACTTAACCCCAAAATTGTAGCTGTGCCTACGGTGTGATAGAATCTGAATTGTGAGTCACTTTGGATAAAAGTGTCTGCTAAATGACTGTAATGTAATGTGTGTGTGTGTGTGTGTGTGTGTGTATATGACATCACAATAGGATTCTAGAATCTATGTCAGGTAGTTTCCCAGATTGAGGATTAGCTCTCACACCAGAGACTACTAAACTACTGAAGTAGGGGTGACACCGGTCGATTGATCTCAGGAGCCTGATTGGACTGAGAATGTCACTTCTGTCTGTGGATTGCTACAAGTAGGGGGAGATTGAGTTTGGACCAACATTGAATTTACAGGCACGAAAAACAAGCAAGATAAGAAACTGTTTCTCTGTCTATTGATCTCCGCTCTCTGTCAGTACTATGAACAACACCACAACTACATACACGGACACACACAACAAACAGCAAAGTCCAGGCAAGACTTGATCAATCTCAATCAACTATGTCAATTCTTAGTCGGGGACACTCCCACAGTGCACCACAGTAGTTTTCTCTCTGTTTGACTTCAAACTCTTTGAACCCACAGATATGTTTCCTTAAAGTTTGTTCCCTGTGGGAAACTAAAAGTAAACTTTGATATTGTATCACGTGAGTCATGTGTTGTTAGTCACGTGACTCACGTATAGTAGTGACGTACGTAAACAAGTTAACATCAGCCATGCTTTTTTCTTAAACCTGACAAGGAACATAACTAAGTGAGTGGTTTTGTTACCTAAACCTAACTTCCGTCGTTGGTCAGTCAATTTAACATCAACCATGCTGTTTTCCTAAACCTCACTTCCTGTGAAGATGGAAGTGTATTTTGAAAAAACACTATGCATATCACAAGTGTATATTAGTACACCGTCACTGACTGATGCAAAGCTAACGCTAGAGGGGAATGAAGAGCGTCATAGTTTGAACCTTATTGATAGTGACCAAGCTGCATTATTTGATGCATTGGTGTGAGAATGTGTGTAATTGCATCATGGAGACCTGCATGTCAGCAAATACTTCTAAAACACATTTCAGATTGCTCTGGCCCCGAGCATGGTTCCAGGCAAACTGCCACTGGTTCATCGAATCACTTTATTAACTCTATTTCTCTTCAGTGGAGAAACGTTAAAATGAGATCAGTCGTATTTTTCAGTGATACAAAGAGGACTATACATCATTAAAGAGAATAAGAAGATAAGAAACCTCCTCATGTCTCCCAAAAGACTACAATTCCCAACCGGACTGAATCCTTTCTTCTTCTTCAGATCAGAAAATGCAGAAACTGTTCAACCATTCAACTTTTCAGGAGTCGACCAAACAATCAAATCACTCATAGTGCCGACCTGCTGGTGAGGATAAACCATCCCGAATGTGTGTGTGTGTGTGTGTGTAGGTTTTATCTTCTAAGAGCTTTTCACCCACTCCTCCTCAGAGCGTACTAGAGTAAAGGTCTCATAGGAAGGACACTCTGTGCTTCATATTCATCTGAAAATTCAAATAGCAAAAGTCTCTTAATGAACAGATTCATTAAAATTTCAAATAAATCTCTTACACTTATGTAGGAAGAGCTGCTATCGACCACTGACTGGATTTAATATTAATTACTCGAATCACACAGTTCAAGGTCTTCATCACTGCTATTAACAGCTTTACAATTGCTGAATAGACTTATTTTAATAGAGTGCATACAGTCTCATGTCTCACACATAACGTCCACAATATGATGTTCAGAACACACATTCACACACAGAGACATGTTCTCAGCATGTTAACCAAGACGGAAGTCCATGACCTCTTAATCCATCATCCCCTGTATTCACTGCAGACTTGTTTCCAGAGGGAACAGTCAGATAGACTCTGATGTAGAGCTCTCTGCACTGCTGGACTACACTTCTGTAACGTCTCTGGACAGGTGATTTCAACTCTGCTTCACTTTTTTATGTCCACTGGCTGTTAGTTGTGACTGTTTCCTCTGGTTGCTGAAGTTTTTGAACGATGAATTTTGATGGTTAGAGATCATTGATCGATAAAAACTTCTCTCATCTCTCTGGTATCAAAAAGCTTTTATTTATTTTCCCTTTTTCTTCTTGTGCTAAACAGTATCACTACAACACATATATGTAATAATCAAAAAGACATAAAAAAAGATTGAAAGGAGATGGGAAAATATGCCGAGTCATTCAAATCTGTGGTTGACTGGGTTTCAGTACTTTTGAGACTAAAACAGATTCAGTTACTTCAGACAAGTGACTGTGACTGACTGGACTCATACCAAGTGTGTTTGACTTCAATGAATCGAACAAACACACCATGATACTGGTCCAGGTGGAAGGAAGGTCACTATCTCCACCGAACACTGAGGGCTCTATTGTTGCGACGATGACGACAAACGGAGAGGAAGAGCGACTCCATCTTCTGCTCAGATAGACGTAACTCCACTATGTATCTTCATAGATTCAACTGATTTGCTGCTATGTGAACGCTCTGAATGTCAGAAGTTGACAGCGTAGCCACAGAGACAGTTTGACTCCACCAGAGGAGAGCCCCACCACAACAGTGATCACCTCCACAATCACCATCTCATACGTCACAGTGACATAGTGTGACAACTTGATATAGACGAAGCCTAACCACAAACACCACAGCTCTCACATCTGATCTCACTTGTGCACAATTAGATAGACCTATGAAGCCTCGTGACCATAAATGGCCCTCATGAGGGAGGGGCTGGAAATCAAGCAGGAATATATTTATTCAAAAAAAATGAATCAAATCTGTATATAAGCCTTGAAATGTTGAACTGATAGCTGTGAAATACTTTTAAATGTTGATATCAGTTAGAATTGGAGATCTCATCTCCAGGGAAAATGGCAAAATGTCAGAGGTTGAATGAGGTTTAGCAGAGAGAAACAGCTTAGTCCTGCATGGCTGAGAGCAGAAAGACCTGGCATACAGATGAGACGTGATCTCACCAAGTGGGAGATTCTGCAGTATTGATATTAATAATGGAGGATTGTAGGGGCTGTGTGGCCGTGCAGGAAGATACACAAGACAAAGGGAGGAACACAACGCATCCATATTTCATTATGATACTCCAGACCTGAAGATACGGCTGCTTCCCAGGGACAATAGTAATACAGCAGTGCTCTCAATTATAGGGCAACACTTTACATTCTTAGTGAATGTCAGAACATTATCCTCACTGGAGGCTAAATGTGGAGCTAGAGGAGCAATCATTTACCCGGCAGCATGTACAGTACAGTTTATGGTGTGAATCTGTGTTTACATGAATGTGAGAGAACAACAGAAGTACAAATAACAAAGTCCTGGAGCTCCCAGTCAGCCCTGACACATCTTCCTCTAACACAGAGCCGTGGTGGTTTCTGGGAAATGAGGCAGATTCTTTTAAAATGAGGAGTTGGGGAGGTACCAGGTAATCTATGATGAGACTGTTCCACAGTTTGAGACATGGCATGGCATTGTTTTAAGGTGGTGTAAGGTGGGAGAAGGAGATATTAGATAGAAGAAGAAAAAAGAGCAAACATCGATGCTGCTGCATTTGAACTGTGAGGCTGAACTACTCCAACTTCTAGGAGACTGAGATGCTTCGAACACATTCATGTTTTTAGTATCTAGCAGAACAAATAGGAAACTGAAGCTTTGATGGCTGTTCCAACACTTGATTAATTATCTGTCCTCTCCACTTTATTAATTCAGATATGAGTTGTGGGGTTCCATCATCATCATTCATGCTGTCTGTGTTGTCATCGTGAATATTAATGTGCGTCTAGTACTGTTTCAGAGAATGGCCTCTCTGTGGAGTCTCTAGAATACTCTGTGATCGATCACCAGGGCAGGCCTCAGGTGAGAATCAATGACAGACTATATATATACTGTATATATATATATATAGATATATATATATATATATATCTATATATATATATCATTGGTTTTATGAATGAATATAATATCAAGCAATTTAAAATAGTCCAATGATGTATCGTTGTTTAAAATAATCGTAGACATTTGAAGACAATAATTCTAAAGACAGACTGTAGCTGATGCCGACATCTGTCTTCTACAACTTGTATGAAGACATTTACCTTCAGTTGATAGACTCCCTACATCCTTCTAACATCATTTAATGCAAGTGCAACTAGTTATGAAATAAAAATACATATTTAAACCATAAACCACATGCGTGTGGTGCACAGGACTCCTCTACAGCTCCATGAACCAGATTTCTCTCTTGTCTTCATTAGTTCACAGAAACTTAGCAGCCATGTTTGGATAATGAGCCCCCTGTCAGTTGGCTCCAGAGGTCCCCCTCCATAAATCAATCTGTACTCATGGTTTGAGGAACTATGTGGGAGCACAGATCTGCTTGCCAGGCCTGTACTCCCTGTGCACCGGTCCTTCTCAGCAACCAACTGTCTTTCCAGCTGACACCATTCTGTTCCTGCTCAATGCTGAACATTTAGTTATTACGATTATCAAAGAGTAACCAATATTCTGATTATAAAATAGATTATTGAATGAACAGATTCACAAACTATAACAACAGGAGCATTTCTTAAACATAATGTTCTTCTGCAAAGTTCAATGTGCAGATGTGACTCTGTGTGGACCTGTGTGTGTGTGTGTGTGTGTGTGTGTGTGTGTGTGTGTATGTATGTGTGTGTGTGAGAGAGGATCCTTTTAATCTCTCACCACACTTCATTTGTCCTGTTAATTAACACTTAATCTGCAGATTTAAAGGAATTGGTTAATTTAAAGGCGTTTGTCTGTTATCAACAGTGACTTCATTCCTCCTCATGAACCCACAAAGAAGAATGAAAGTGGCTGCATGTTTTTACTGTTGTTTATTTATCAAGTAAACAGTCCGTTTCAAGTGATTAGTCACTTATATACTATATAATAGAGAGTCTTTCTTAAACAAACAAGCAATCTAAAACAGCTAAATCCCAGTAAAAGGGCTGAGACATTCAGAACCAGGGGTCTTTGATGGCTGCTGTAGAACATGTTGAGCTGGCGAACAAGAAGATGTCTGCATGAAAGCGTTCACCGACAATTCAAGTATCAGACTAATGACGGAGAGTGAGCGGCAAACGTGTCTGTTTCTTTGTCACTCCACTTGGTTTTCTACATTTTCAGCACCTTTGATTTCTGTTGAAATACTTTTCTATTTGAAATCAGCTTTAATGCCCAAAATGTTTTAGGATGCGACCTGAGTTTCTTTCTGCTCTTTTTTTAGAGCAGGTGTGTTAAAATAAAACAGCGCCCGGCCTTCAGTACAGCTGCATTCCTGTAACAAACCTCACCAACACAAAATGGCACACAAGTGGTTTAATAACCTCCAAATATTTTTTTATAACCAATCATGTCTAAGGTGGCTGCCAGCTGTATGAATGAGCCTCCTGAGTTATTATTATTGAGCTAATTACTAAACTGTGGCAGTCAACTGATCGATGTTGAGTGTTGGATGGCGTTCACACTGTCGTGAAAGTTGTTTTCCTGCACATGTTTGTATTGGCAGCAATAATCAACCCTTTCCTTTAACAATAGTCTCATAGATTGTTGCTGTTCTTGTTTCTCTGCCGTGAGGCCAAAACAACAGGAGGAAAATTATTTTCTGTCTATGATTAATGAGCTACTTGATCAGCTCAAATCATGTTTCAAAGACATAATTGAGGAAGCAGAAAGGAGCTTCAAGTCCTTCAGTAAACTATTGATGAAGTCGACCAACTAAAGAGGCAATCACATCGTGCATGGTGGGCAGGACTATTGCTGTTTTCACAAAATAATGTACAACGCAAGTGAGTTGCATCTGAACTACCTTCCTTTAATAAAGTCTCTGGAGCCAGTCAAAGAAAAATAACACCATCATGGATGGAGTCCCTGTAAAAGGAGTGAATTGTGGCATGAATTAAGTCACATAGTTGAAAGTGAAATGTGTGACAAAAGAGACCCTGATCCTGAATCAGTTGAAGTAGAATGTCCATATTGTGAGGGGACATTTGAAAAAGCAAGCTAAAAGGTCAGTTCTGATTAAGTTTCTCTGATTGAAGGATATAAATGAACTCTAAAGAGAGGAAAAGGTGAACAAATCTGAGAGAAAACAATAATTAAATAATTATCTACAACAACCAGCTAGCTCTAGATGACAACAAGTGGATGACCTTCAGTTACATCGATCTCTGCTGGTGAGTTTATGAGTAAATAATTTAATAAGAGGAACGTTCTATGCTACTACAGGGAAACAATAACTTTATTTTCTTCTCTCCTTGACTCTGACATGTGATCTCATTTCCTCCTCCTCCTCAAACAAATTACCACGACTGAGTCTCGTTTGTCTTTTGCCTTTAACAAAGGTTTACTTCTAACAGACAATCTGAATGCAGCATAATGGATGTGACCAATGAGACGGAACTTCAGCAAGACTGAGTGAAATAATGAAGCCTTGATGCGTCCATCAATCACTGCAGGGAGGGAGGGAGGGAGGGAGGGGGGGAGGGAGGGAGAGTGAGAAAGATCGTAAAACTTCAGTTTCATTGTCTTTTTATTGACACAGAAAGTTCCAGCAGACAGCAGCCGTTTCCTGAAGGTAAGTGAAGTGTGAAACAATGTTTTAGAGGGAATCAAAATGCAACAATCTGTGTCTGACACCAAGTACCAGCATCACTATCTCAGATTGTTAAGTGAAAATACAATGCACTATAAAATATGTCCTCTCAATGTCTCTCTGTCTGTCTGCTGCTCCTGTTGTTGTCTCCAGTTTAAACACAACATTTCTCCTTCACACTGAAAGCTCTCCTGGAGTCACAAACATTCTGGCTCAAGAACAGTTTGAGTGGGAAACAGTTTCCACCACAGTGAGACCTCAGCTCTGCTTTCACTGATTTGTGGGGATTAACTGGAAATATCTACTGACAGCTTGTGGTATAAGTACATACATATAGTATTTAAGTATTAAAGTTGTTCTTCTTTGGAACTCATGGAGTGTTCTTGTGCACTGCTTGCAACAGGTAAGAATAGTCAGTTGCAACTTTACATTAATGCTATTTCACAAATGGTGAGAAGGTCAGGGAGAAGGTTCAGCACCTTGGACAGCAACACTGAACATGTGATCCCAAAACAAAACACTGAGGAAACTCTGAAAGTGCAGACACTCTAATCCCGACCATAACTCTGACCCTAAACATCCATAACCTCTAGCATGTCATGCGCTTGTTGTTGGATACAGCAGCAGAAAGACCAGGAGGTTGTACTTCCTGATTCAGTCCTTGTTTTACTGTTAACCTGTTGGATTCCATGAGTGAGCGAGAGCATTGAGCCAGAGGAGAGGAGGCTGCCTGTATAAAGGGTCACGGGTAAGAAGCTGTGAGCGGCAGGATGACCTACTTTGTACTCTGAACCTTGCCCTGAGTCCTGACGAGTGAAAAACCCTGATGAAGGAGTGATGACAGACTGATGTGTGGATGAGCAGACTGATAAATACCCAGAATGCTTCCACACCTGCTGATGTCTCTCAGCTTCCTCACTGTGTCTCTCCAGGTTTGCTTCATTCACTTCTAACTTTTACTATTTTGTCTTTGAGTATAAGTTTCCCAGCGATCGAGCAGCTTACAGCCGAGAGTCACACCTGAGTGTTTTACTCTTCAACACATCACAGATGATACACACATGCATGAGCACATACTGGAAGACAAACAGTAAGAACTAGTCTGACATAAATGAGCAGCATAACGAACCTGCTGCGGTCTATGAATCAGCACTCCTGTCATCTTCGACTAAAGCAGCAGGAAGTCGTCTCATGCTATGATCGTTGTGTTCTTACTTTTCTATCACCCTGGTATATTATGTTTCTTATGTTATTCCCTCCTTGTTCTTCAGTCTTTATTACCAGGTTAACCTTTTGTGTGAAGAATGAGAGCATTTCAGGTTTTATTGTTTTCTCAAATGTCAGAGTGGTTTACTGGGACTAGTGAGGAAATCAATGCAGCTAATGTGCTCATCAATCTCTGCCTGTGTGGAGGGGTCTCAGTTATGAGCAGGTCAGACATGTCAGACCAACCAGGTTACATACAACCCATCATTCACTCCAGACTCTCTTTAGTACAGACATTTAATCAACACAGCAGCTGCTCTCAGTTTGCAATCGCAGTGAAAAAAAACCTTCCAACTAAAATATGAGTCTTGCTAGAAGGCAGCACTCAATAAACAAGCTTCATACAGCCATCGGTTGTTCTGTTTTAATCTGCTAAAATAGTGTACGGTAAGGGACCTTCCTCTGGGCATCAGTTCCTCTTACATGCGAGTCATCTATTCTCGTAAAATGTCTGATGTAATCGGTACCATAAGTGTTGTCACGTGTTTATTAACCGGTTTATTCACCGTGGCATCCCTTTCACTAACTGTCAACTTATCCACTGTTGTATCTCTACCTTCTATAAAACCCAGAGGACAGCATCGATTCACCGGCGGATTTGTGGAAATCTCCGTCCGTGTCACGAGTCAGCGTCTTCTCTGGGAAGGAGATACAGAGAAGTACAAATGAGTGGAGATCTAATGGTCTAATGGTGCTTTTCTCCGAACAATCAAAGGGTCAACAAAGGCCATCAAGCAGAGCTGTCGAGTACAAGGAGCAATGTTGCATTGTAGAATAAATAGTACTCCATCATAGTTATTGTTCACACGTATAATTCAATATTTCCAAATATGTCTACAATTTATTTTCATCTTGAACAAACCTACACTCAGGTCTGGTGTTAATAATCAGTTAACATGTCTCAGCAAATGGATTGTATATATTATGAATGACACAATGTTTCACTATTATCTTTAACAGCCCATGACAAAGTAAGCCAGCTATCAAGATAATGTTGTAATGCTATAAAACACTTAAAACACGATTGTTTTACTACAACTGTGAAGCCAGGCAGAGATTTCTCTGAGACAGAGAAGATCTCTGATGAATTCCGACGCTTTAAAATACAGATTCTGGTAAAATGTGTTTTTCTACACGAGCTGTTGATTTCTGTACCAACATGATAATGTTGTTGATGCATTGATGTCAGTAACCTCCTCAAATACTGACTCAACTTCGTCAATACTCGTTTTCTTTTGTGAATAAATTACTCCACTTAACTAACATTTGTCCATCCAGGCAGGGGATGCAGTTCTCACTGTGAATAATAAAATACAAATCAATAGCATTAGCAAGACTTTGACTGAATCAGACAGCTGTGGTCAATACAACAGTGGTAGGTCTTTGCTTTGGAAACACTTCCACCAGCTGTGAATTAAAGTTGAATTCGCTTCGTGGAGGTGGAGGAGCTGAAGCTCCAGAGGGGTTTCCATCCACCCACTCTGTGTTTACCATCTGCTACAACTGAACACACAGTGGACAGCAAACCATAAGAAGACATGCCTAAGAAGTTTTATGGTACAGAATTATTCGACAAGAAAAAAATAAAAAATGCAAATTGTACCTCCCAATGCTGCTACCAGTGTATCAGGTTGACATCTACAGTTATCAATTCCATCAGAGTAGAAACACCAACACGGGGAATCATGTTGAGCTCAGAGTGGTCAGCCATGTTAATAATACTGAGAGCTGGGGGCACATTAAGGAGTTGGTTGGAGCTGTGGAGCAGTGAGGCGCTACGGGCTGGATGAAGTGTGTGATATCAATTTATTATGCTAATTTAGCTGCTGTATTCCCAGAGCTGGAGCCCAAGTGAGGGGGAGTGAGGTGAAATGTGTGTGTGTGTGTGTGTGTGTGTGTGTGTGTGCTCCCTGGACTCTGTGTTTATTGGTTTTCTTGCTGCATATTTAAACATGAAGAGGAGCGAGAGGCTGTAGAAGTGAACAGGTGAGTGTCAGGCAGTGGACTGACTGCTAATATTATCATTACAGTATATTTCCTAAGTGTCAGTCATTTACACGTATCAGACAGCTGAATCCCCTCATGGATGGACGTGTGTGTGTGTGTGAGAGGATTGACAGCATGGAGGCTGCAGAAATGGACGGATGAGAGCGAGGGTTTGGACTGACAGCTCGTATAAAGACGTGTCTCAGAAGAGACCACGTCTCTCTACTGAGCTCTACTTGAAGGGGCCACTATGGAGCAAAGCAGCTAATGATCCACAGTCACAGTGAACAGCAGAAACATGGCCGACATTCAGCTGATATTGAAAAGTTGCTCAGTTCATTATGTGATGCAGTGAATCCATTACTGTGAAACAACATCACTGGAGTTAGCGGTGATACATCATGTTAGCAAATAGCTGCTCTGACCGCCATTGACTTTGCTCTAATATCACAGTGGTGATTCTCATGACACATTAGATAAACAGTGACGGATGCGTCATCGCTGACAGGCAGTCATCAGTGTAGTGCTTCGGTTCAGATACCAAACGCACCATAATCTCCAGTGTTTGACCCCGATTACTTTGGAGCTTGGAACTAACAGTCAGTGAAGGACATATTAATTATGTTATCATTCTAAACAATGTGGAATTAATGTCACCTCTGTTGGCCTTTCAACTGTTCAACATCCAGACAGAACAACTCGATGTTTAGTCAGGTGTTCCAATGATGTGTTGTTAATAATGTTTCACCTTGTGTAAAGAAAATCAATCAATAAATAACAGTCACGTGTCAGAGGAGAGGAGAATATTTATAGCGACAAATAATGACACCGCTGAGTTGAACTGACGACGCCCTGCTCTCTAAATGAATCCAAGCAGCATGAAATAGATTCTGATGGGAACAATAACTCTCCACTACAGGTGTATGGAACAGCACAGAGCACACACACACACACACACATCACTGAGATATGTGGCACACAGAATGCACACAGCAAGAAAGTATCATTAAATATAAATTCAGGAGGAGTGTGCAGGAAATCATGACCATAAACTGCAGCATGTAGCAAAAAAACAACAGTAGTGGCATCAATGGACTGTACGTATCTGCTGATCAGAGCTGTGTACTCATCTGTCCTGGAAGTACTCGAGCACGCACACACACTCTCTCTCACACACACACACACACACACACACACACACACACACACACACACACACACACACACACACACACACACACACACACACACACACACACACACACACACACACACACACACACACACACACACACACACACACACACACACACACACACACACACACACACACACCTGAATACTAATATTGTCATCTTGATGTTTTGTGTATGTTCATGCAATCTGTCATTCAGTGTAACACAGCAGGTTGTTGTAACTTAATTTACATTTAATTGTTTTGTTCAATGTTTGAAAAGCCGTACAAAGTGATGTGCGAACACTGCTGTGATTCGAGAGACAGTGGGAGAGAGCATTACTCCTCTTCTAAAGCACAGTCCCTGTCTTCAACGAACCTTTCTCCCGGGGAGGTTTTTAGTGTTAGAATAAAGCAGCAGTAACAAGTAAAACATCAGATATGTGATTATTGAACAGTTCCCTCGGCTGCAGCAGCGCCGAGTGTCATTAAATAACAAACGCTCTGATGGAACAACGTATTGGATTTGATGTCAGCATGCAGTGGATAAATGTAACAGAAGTGATATGATGTGATTCATAAGCTAAAGATTATAAGGCCCGGCCACGTCTGACAGTAGAAGCACAGAGTTCAAAAATCAATGAAGCAAAAATATCCTGTTATTAAGTTACAGAACTGTGAATCTGCAGAGCCTGAAATACAACTGCTCTGTGGAGAATATGTGACTGTGTTAAACACTCTGCTGTTTCATTAAATACAGATGAGTTTCAGATGTTGTTATTGCTTCAGATGAAGTAGACACTAGCGAAGCCCAGACTGGCTTCATCGTGTAGAAACATACAGGATGTAGATAAGCTACAGTTTGTTAGAACATGTGGTATTTTACAGTAGTTTGTGTTGTTTTACTGACTTTTCCTCTCTTTGATAAATTGTGAGTGAAAAGTACATTGATGACGAGGAGGAGATGCTGACTTCATCAAAAAAGAACAGCATATCAATAACACTGTAGCACATTTAGGAAGCGGCTGGAACTAATGACCGTCAATCCCTCAGTCCAGTCAAAACAAAAAGCCACGAAACCAACTAAAGTTCTGCCCCCGACCAGATTTCTTCCTTCAAACACAGCAAGAGGGAAAGAGGGACTCTGTACCATTACTGTACACCAGCCTCCCATCACTGTCTAATTAGAGAGCAATCAGTGGACCCTAATCTAATTATGAAGCTTCTTTCTCACTCAACTGCATTAGGAGGTAGATTTGATGGCGGATGGAGGAAAGAGAGATTCTCTAAACCTCCATCTTCGTGTCTCCATGGTGTGTGATGAGGAAAGGCAGCCACTGTGTGAGAAACATAAATGTAAAGTGCCAACTTCTACCTCTTAACACACCATGTGTTTATATTACTCCAGCACACAGTGATTATAAGCAGTCTGACAACAAGTGAGAGAGTAGAAGGCTCCATGTGACACATTCCTCTCACTCAGATATACATGATGAAGGTCAGCTCTCAGAGATCTGACTCAACAGACAACAACAGTCCTCATCAGGGCTGTGATCCTGAGACAAGTCCTGTGTGTGGCCCAATGTAGAGTCTTACTGTCACTGTTGAAGTCCAGAGTACAGGTCAGGAGCTGGTGTCATCGTCACCACACACACACACACACACACACACACACACACACACACACACACACACACACACACACACACACACACACACACACACACACACACACACACACACACACACACACACACACACACACACACAGCACTGGGTTGGACTGGCCACTCTTACCTGAAAGACAGAAAAAGAGGAGAGCAGACTGTAAGTTATAGTTTCACTTTAAAGTTTAATGTGTTCATTTGCTTTAAAAAGCATCTCAAATAACATTCCCCACAAACATCCTCTTTATGTCATTGTTAGCACTCCACATTTGGCTGAACTCTGTCTTAAGGTGCCTCCAGAAAAAGACACAAAGCAAACAAAAACTAACAAAAAATCCATTTTAACACATGCTGCTGTGACTCTGTTTGAATTCACTGCATCAGTCACTGAAGGAAAACAAACATTTACTGCTACAGGAAGTCGTCAGTGAGAGAGGTTTGTACTCTCAGAGGAGTCCTTGTGAACAGCGATGTGAGCGCCACATGAGATGAAACTGAGACAAACTCATTTTCTCCTAAAAGCAGAGAATGATTCTGTACTCAGGTCACGTGATCACAGCAGTTCATCAAATACTTAATGTCACAGCAGATGTGCAGAGAGGATGCGGCTACATCGAGATCATCGCATTTCTTCACCTCATCGCGTCACATTACCGACCTCAGTGGGAGGTAAAAATAACTCCTGATGAACCACTTCATCACTGACAGTCTGTTGACTGGTAATGACTTTGTGCCCTCACGGTGGACACATTAACAATCACCATGGTGATGCAACTCATTAGTGGTTGCTTCAAATAATTAACATTCCACTAAATCCAGGAAACAAGGAGAAATCCATAAATACGCCAAATGACTTGTTTATGTGTGAACCAACAGCAGAAATGTAATAATGTAGTTTGCACAGCGACAGTACTGTTGTCATGTCCGGGTGTCATCTTTCAGTGGGCGATATGAGGAGAGGCTCTGTGAATATGAAGCTGTGAGCAGCAACAGAGACTTCACACAGTGATTAGCAGCCTCCTACAGCGACGGTGACGTCCACCTGACAGGAATCAGCAGCATTAAAGCTCTCCCCTCTAAAGAATGCTAATCTACAGGTAGAGGGAGAATTAAGACGGGCAGATTCACCACTCCACTGGAAATGTAATGGAACTGAAGTGATAACAAATGAAAAAAATGTGATAAATGCAATGATTTCCAACTGTGGTAATTATGATTAAAGACTGATTCATTCATTAAAACTGTCAACAGCAGCTAAGCAGCTGTAACGTCTGCAGACGTCATGAAAAACACTGATAATCATGATGAACATCATAAACTATGAACCCTGAAGGGAACAAAACCACTAGTTATTAATGAAAGAGTACATTATGGAGCTGAATCAAAGTAAAATAAAACAGTTGTAAAATGTGTAGATTTTAAAGAATGAAAACATCCTGCAGCAGAGTGACACTACACAGCTCCACAGGTGGAGGAAGAAGAGGTCATTCTGGTGTCAGAGAATCCTCCATGTTGCATGTCAGCTGCTGATTTGTTGGAGAAAACCAGAGACAGACTGTTTGTCTGCTGTCTAACTCTGTCCATCCCTCATTAATCATTTCATACCTCTGGTTCAAGAACTACCAGAAAATAACCACGAAAGAGCTCACACTGGTCTGGTATAATACAGTGTGAAGTTACTGTACAACAGTGTGTGAGTATGGCCATGCATCTAACTGTAAGTAAAGACAAGCTCTCACTAAAATCTCTAACTTACAGGGACAACTGTAATCTTGTACAACTAAATGTAGCTCATTCGTCCCTCCAGGGTAAAGAGGTCCAGGCTGTAACTGCCGTCAGTCAGAGAGCCCATTGAGATCCAACTGTGAACAGGCTGAATGAGTGAACACACAACCAGCCCTCTCCTCAGTCCAGATGTATTACCTTAATACTGCACTATGTCCACACTACAGTGGATTCATCTAGCCACACCTCCCAACACATTCATTTCTACATAATGTAAGTGAAACACAACAGGTGTTCTGGAGACGTTACAGTCTGGATAATTCTGCAGAAGACGTCTGACACTCTCTACACTCCCCTTCAGTATGACATCACTCTCTCCTTTAGATTCCCAGAGCAGAGATCCCACTGGGAGAGAGAGTTTATATGTTTGACTGCAGGAACCAATAAGCACCTTCATCAGTGTGTTAATAGTGTCTTTGTGGCAAAGTGAAGGTTTCCCCTGTTCAGACGATGACTTGACATTAAAAACAAAGTGTCCCTGCAAACCTTTAGGATCAAGCCTATTGGTGCATATTCTTTCCAAACTTCAGCTCTCTCTCCCTCTCTCCACTTATCTTCTCTGTTGTTGAGTTGGAATCATGTCTACAGTTAATTATCAAAGTTAAACTCTCATCTGTTCTGAAATCAAACCAAACTCCCAACAGAGCAATGTTAAAAGGATTTAGTCATAGTATTCATGAAGATATAAGTGGACTTTGAACACAACTTCACTAGTTTAAATTCACAGCAGTTGATTCAGTGGTTTAACCAGTTCCCATATCTATCCCTAAAAGTGTGTGTGTTAGTGTGTGTGTGTGTCAGTTAATCTAGCTATCTGTTTCTCAGCATGGAGGCTGCTGTTTGAGCAGACAGGCAACATTAAGCTGCTGGACAGCATCAATCTGGGCTGATGGGACCCCCATACTGGATGTAGGAGGGCTTAAAAAGACACACACGCACACACACACCACAAAAGAGACTCACCCAAACACATCTCTTCACTCTTCTGTGACACAGTCTATGATCCTTTGCTGCTCTCCACTGACAGACAGCCTGACTCAGCCTTTTTCCTTCCTTCCTCCTCTCCATCCACAAAGTAGAGCATTAGCTGTCTCTGGTAGTTCTGTTGACATATTGCTCCACACAGAGACTGCTCTAGTGTGTGTGTGTGTGTGTGTGTGTGTGTGTGTGTGTGTTCCAGTGGAGGTGCTCTAACTCTGGACTGACTCTGGTCCAGGAGATCTAGTCTGAGCTGTGGGATAATCTCTGTCGGTCAGCAGTGTACTCCAAGCTAAATCAAATCTGCCATGTTTGCAGGCAAAAGGGCAGAACTGAGACTATTTGGTTTGATCATCACAATGAGTTCAGGCTGTCTGGCTGAATTTGCAGCAATTTTCACGCAGACTTGTTCAAAATCATGCAACTAATTCATGTTGATTCCTCCACAGCTCCTTCATCAGCTGCTGGACATCATTAAGTGAACAGACCCGCAGTTATTATAGAGCCACATACTCAACACAGTATATGGAAATATACTGTTGGCTTCGGCCCCCTGGTCTCTTTTGTAAACATGTTAATCCACTGATCAGCCACAAACATGACAGAATCTTCATTCTAAGAAACGCATTGAAAGGAGAATCCATGCCAGAGTATCAGAGGGGCTTTCCTCAACAGGATTACCTGTTTGAATGAAGGATTAATAGAACATTATAGTGGATGTATTTAATGCTTGAACACTGAAACCAAGCAAAGAGCTTTAATCGTGTAATCCTATAAAACACTCTCACCTCTGAGTTTTATTGACTCTGAAGTACAGAAACAAACACCCAGTCATTTATTGGCTCAATGTTACAGAGAGTTAACACTTTCAGCGCTGTGCTGTTTGCTGACAAAGACACTCTGATGATGTAATATCAATAAACGAAATGTGGAGTATCGATAAGAGCACAGATGAGTGCCGATAAGCAGTACTAGTACTACACTGTTGAAGTAAAATCCTAAACTCATCCCTGTATACCACAGTACAACCTTCAACAGCACAAGTCTGTTAGCTGCCATCTCCTCCTCTCAAACATCTGCCAGATGTATTAACTCGCTCCCATCAACACATCTGTTGAATGTCTGCTCTCAAGCAAACAAAATAGATGAACAGCAAACACAGACTTTTCCAGATCTGCTGCCCTGTGCTTCACTGAAATCTGGTTTGCTGACCTTATAATATTAAAGACTCCCGACTGACCAAGACTGAATCACCACAGATATCCCAATCACTGAGGCTCACTGAGGCTCAACGTTTACAGCAACGGATCTGTTTAAAGCTGCAGCCAGGAGAGGAAGATGACGACATTGTTTCCACTTTGGAAAAACTAACAAACTCTGAATGAATACTCTTTAGTTTCTCCTCATTGTCACAGTGCAAACACACGCTGATCACACTGAAAACAAAAAACTGAATCTATTTGTAATTCATTTAGAGAAACAACCTCGTGTAAGAATGTACATAAATTACAACAAAGTACCAAAATGGCAGTTTATTTAAAATATATCTTCATAAAACATGATAAACGATCTGTTCTACAGCATCATTTAACTTCATGAGAATATTGTGAAGATAAGTTTCATCTCCAGTTTAAAATTAGAGCAGAAGACAAAGTCAGACGGCAATATATAGAAGAAAAATGAACGAGCTAATTTGTTTTACTGTATTAAACAGAAAGACTGACGGATCACCCGCGGTGCTTTTATAGAGACACAAATGTGTTTTCATCTATTTGCTGAACTTAGTGGAGAAAATTAATGAGAAACCAGTGAAAATCACAGCAGTGAAAATGAATTATAATTCACACTTTAGCAGCTGGCCTTGATAGAAGGAGACAGAGCGGGTGGAACGGTGATCTACCTGTGTGATTAAAACCGAGGCTCAGCAGAAGAGAAGCGCTCCATCAAACTAAAGAAGAAGCTGAGCCGATGAGCTACTTTAAGAAGAAGGTAAAAAAAAAGACAGATCAGTGTTTCCTACACATCAGCCTGCCCTAATATATTACTGCTCATTGTTTCCTTTCATTGTATCCTCTGTCTCTCCTGCTCACTTAGACCAGCCAGCAGCAAACAGGTCAACATCCAAACTGATGGAAGTCTGATCACACAACAAGTTTAAAGAAGCTCTGTGTGAGATGAGCATCAGCGCTCTTCATGCTCTACATTTCAAAGTTAACGGTTGCACGGTCAGTCATGTGCAGACAGCTTTGGGGAAATGATTGGAGGTAAGATGAACAAAAGATAAAAGAAGATAGTTTAAAATGACGAGAGTCACAGAATAAGAGGTGATGGAGACAAAGTAAAGAAAATAATGTGAGTCTAGTGAGAAGTGGAAGATGGAGAGGAAGGTGTACTGTATGCGTGATCTAATGAGAGGGAAGTTAGAGGAGAATGAAAAGACTTTAACACCTCACTGAGAAAGGATTTAGTGAGAGAGGTAGTGATGGGAATCTTAACTGTGGATCTTTTATTCAACTCTATTATGTTCCTCCTCTCCTTAACAGCAGAGGAGCATAAAATGCCATCATTTAGTTCTGAGTGAAAGAAAACATACAAAGAGAAGCCAGTCGAGGCATCAGCTGCACATTATTTCCCCGTCCAGCACTGCTTCATATCAACCCTCTGTCCACTCCGTCTGTGTGTCTGTGTGCTCACTGCAGGTTTATGTGCTGAGCTCCTGTGCTGGTGGTGTGAAGCTGTGAAAAGCGTCAGCTGCTAAACAGTGTTGCATTCAAGAGCTTCAGTGTGCTGTTACAAAAAAACATACGCAAATATGGACGTCATTGAGTGTGAGTAAGAGTCTGCATCTGATAAAAGAGTGAGAGTAGAGAGTAAGGTGTGGAGGAGGTGTCATTCTGTGCAGTGGTTGTGAGGTCACAATGCAGATCATGACTATTGCTTTTAGGATACTCTTCCCAAAAACCCTTTGAAATGCAAATGTGAATATCAAATACAGTATTATATGTTCCTCTTTTAGATGATTTAGAAGCTGATAGTTCCTCTTTTGAGATTCAATAGGTTTGCATTCATGACACGTATAATACAACGAATATTTTCTTGGGAAATTAAAATAACTAAATAAACACATATTAACAAAATATGGCTAAATATTATATTTAGCTGGAGCTTTGAAGGACGCCATATCATGACATGTAGTCAAGTTTGGCTTAACACATTTATCTGGATATGTTATCTTCTTTCAGCTATGAAAACGTAACACCATTAATCTATATATATATATATATATATATATATATATATATATATATAAATTGACTGGACCTAACTACTTAGTTAGTTTGTGAAGAAGAAACCCATCTACAGCCACCATTCAAACCAACAGGGTGCAGTAGTTGATGCTAAAATTAGTATTGGAGTATTACTTTAATATGACAATAAAATGAATATTCTCAACAATTATACAACATGCATTTTTGCAACACAAACAAACTTTCTACCCAGCTGGGGCAACTTCAATAACCAAATGAGCATGATGTCATTTGGATAATTTGGGAAGAGTCTTAATAACTGTGTTTTGGTGTCAAACGTTAGCAGATCACTTCTGTTTTCAGCACTGACCCTGAAGACCTGATAATACATTTATTTATTTATTTATAGTGTTTTTTCACTTAAACTGATTCACTCATGAAGTCAAACTGTGCAGATGTTCGATCACTGTGTTGCTTCTGTCACCACTCCATTACCAAACATTCACAAATCCTTAGTGCTGCTGAACTTACAGTCTGGAGAGCATCATTACTCACTGATGACAGCAAGAGACAAGAGAGGACACATGGAAACTAAGTCTCCTCCTCCTCCTCCTCCTACTACTACCATCATCTCTCCTGCTCCATCCTTCTCACCACACATTGTCTCTCCCTTCTCTCTTCATCCATGTGTATCACACTCTCTCATCCACCTCACACACTCCACACTAACAGGCTCCTCACCAGCATTAGAGCAGTACCAAAGAGAATCCAATAGGTCAAGACTGACTGATCCAATCTACAATGTAGACACCAGGGGTCAAAGTATTTCCAGTAGAACTAATATTGAAATATGAATGCACTCATTTGACATTGTACACATGCTCCTGCCTTTGTTCCTTTCACCTGTGCCACTGAACCGCACACACATTTCACCAGAGAGGCCAGCATGCTGAAATAAGCCCAACAGTGGAGCTGACGGCCCAACAGCCTCCTCCACATGTGTGAGCTCTCCTCTCCTCTGCTGAGAGGAGACTCTACTGAAGCTGTCAGCTGGACCATCAGCCTGTGAGGCTGCTCTCTCCTCTGAGTCACACGCTGCTACTGTACATGAAGACTGCAGCCAGCTCAGCTCCACTCACCACCAACTTTATTTAGAGCAAACAGGGCTCCACTGGAACAGTCAGCAGCACAGAGTCACGGGCTTCTCCGCGAGGAGGTCTCTCCGTCATGTCAGCTGTTTTCAGGAAGGGAAGTCACTTCACATACCTGCACAACTCGAGTCAGCAGCAGACGGACAGACGCACAATAAACATCCACGGTAGCTGTCATTTCCCCCCCAAAAACTCCGGTGTTTCCTAGTGGAAAACGTCCGGACATATAATGAAAAGAATGATCCCTTGCCTTGCAATCCAAAGAGGAGAGCGACGCCGGGGATCCACACGGTGTGTATCCAGAAGTAAAGCATGGTGTCCTCGAATCAGCGGCTAAAGCTCCGCGCTCTTCTTCCCGACGAAGCTCCGTCTGCAGCGGTTAGTTTCCAGAAGAGAAAGCGCTGCGAAGTGAAGCCGAGCGGAGGAAGAAATCCCAGTCTGAACGGTGCCGATGAACACAAGAGCTGGAGACTCTGTCACTGCTGCTTGTGCTGCTTTCACACGTACAGTAGCGCCCCCTACCGACGCTCTCCTCCACAGAGAGAGAGTGTGTGTGTGTGTGTGTGTGTGTGTGTGTGTATGTCCTCTCTCTGCGTGTGGTCAGTATGGTTCTACTACAGCAGCGTGTCGTGGTTCAGCACTGACAGCAGGACTAATCTGAACTAAAGCGATATATTTCATTCAGATGGAGTGTCAACAGTGGATATTAATGTCTGTAGGTTGAAGATCTACATGGCTCACACAGTTATCCTCGGAAAAAAATATAATATAATATATATATATATATGTTTGTGGGAGCTTCTACACAAGACACACATTTTTATAGTAGTAGACTTCTATTAAAGAACTTAAAATGTGCCAACATCAAAGCTTTAGTATCACAGTCAGAAATATCCTCACATGTTAATATCAAAGCAGACGTCTCTACTGTAGGTATATATGACACCTGCAAACCTCCATGCAAAAGATACACCAAACCTGCACATATGGGAAACCAGTTGTTCAGTGTTATTATTCTGTTGATTATTATACCAGTTATTATTACTGGTTTAAATGACTTTCATCAAGAAGATAGTGATTCATGAATCAGTGCTAAATCAAACATATGGGTGTGTTTCCACTTTAAATCACAGCATCAGCTCTGGTCATAAACAGCAGCTACAGCAGCAGTAATGATACGTTTCATTGTTTGACTGTTCTGTTCAGTAAATGGCTGCACAGTTGTCACTATATTTAGTGGGCTTAACTTTTGGATGTTTTCCCTCACACAGAGACACATTGTTGATTGGAGCTACATTTGTGTTGTTGTTCCATTGTCTTCTCAGTTTTGTTTCCATCTGTGTTTAGCTTCCACCCACTAGACCTCGTCTCACAGGTGGACTGTGTTTGGAGGTTTGTTTACGTCGACCACCTGTTTCTGTCACAATGCTCATTTGTATGTTATGCTCAGAGGAGATAAACACTGTTTCATTATCACAGAGACAAACAAAGAAAAGGTTGGAATGAATCCCATCAAAACACTGTGATGAAAAACATAGTTTACTGTCAAAGAAATGAGAGTGTTGATTCTCAGAGAGAAGTCAAGGCTTGTTTCTTGTCAGTAACAGAATCCTGCCGATCTTCAGTCTGAGCCGCATCAGAAAACACACTTCACAGATCATCTCATAGTCCGCTGTGTGAATTACATACACAGTATGAACACATCATTCATTTAGATACAGACTGAAAAGTAGGCAGAAACAAAATGCATCTATTTTAATCATGGGTTGATGCAACAAACTGCATAAATATGCAAAACGCTCTGTAATGAGTAATTATGTGTAGAAAATGATTTCACGTTAGCTAGTGGCGCCAATATCTTTGCAGGATACTGAAATATTGCCAGTGTTGGAAGAAGACCATTAACATCACATGATGCAAGAAACAAGGCAGATGTCCCAGTTTATTTTAGTCTCTAATGTCGGACATGTCGAGACATCACCACTGTTGGTGAAAACACGTCGTCCTCATTACATTCCCTCATTAGTGAGACAGATTCTGATTCATTGGACAGAGTGCAGTCCACTCATGTCTTATCATGCTGAACACTGAGTTCAAAGCTCCTGACCTCAAAGTGTCTTCATTCATTATGCATTTTGAGCCCACAGTGTTTCTGTCCTCCAACAAACTCAAAGTGATCTCATATATGAGAGAAAAGTTATGAGAAGGAAATATGGAAACACGTGCTGAGAATGCAAAGTCGGCTTTATGTTTCTACAGATCAACTGAACACCAGACACAGAGATAAACAAAAGACAGAGATAAAGGAGAAAGAGAAGGAAGAAGAGAGAGGCAGAACATGATGGAGAGACCAAACTAAAGGCAGATCAATACACCAGAACAGGTGAGAGTAAAGTTGAAGTGACCTGTGATGATTGACATCATGTGACTCTGCATCACTCCTTCACCCACCAGAGACTCTCAGCTCTGAGTCTTCTTCCCTCGACTGACTTGATGAACGGCCCATAAACAAAACTGCTTTGGTATTCGGAGTGTAGGTAGAAACACAATGTATGTGTGTGTGTGTGTAATATATAAATATAATTCATATTAGAAGACGAGTTTATGACAAAATACTGTAAATGACCCAATCTGAAGGTGTTGGAGGTTATCCTCTAACAGTGGTGGACTGACAATTTACTGATCCGAACACAATCATGTTTAGCTCTGATAGCATTCATTGTATCTATAGTTTTTGTCATTGCTCATATATATATATATATATTGTTTTACCTCAAATATAAATCGTAACCTTTTTGTCCACACTGCTGTTTGCAACAGACTGACAAATAGTGTTTAGCTGCCCTCTCTGGATCAAAGTTTCCAGCCTGTTCCACCTCTGACCACACCCAGCATCACTGGTAGGTGTGGTTGTCTGTGGTCAGATTCCGCTCTGTTGAACCTGTAACCACACCCACCAGTGATGTCACCGGGTCCTGGAGTCCACCTGTACATCAGTGCAGCACGATGAGACGTTGAACCACTGGAGGTCAGCCAAGACAAGATGTTGTGGAGGTGTTAAGTTACTCTTTAAACTCCACCGTCACTCCAGAGTCCAGTGAGTTGGTCCGTCCTCACTTTCAGCACCATGGACAGAGACAGAGCAGCAGCAGAGCACAGAGCTCTGTTCACTGTGGAGACAGAACTGCTGTTCTCACTACATTCATGAACAACTGCCACTATAATATAATAACATTTGAACTGTGTTCAGTGATTGAATTTATTCAGTATTACTTATTGCACAGCATATTAGCTAATATCAGTGTTACCATACATATCTTTTTCATTTACTTCTCTTTAATTTAAAAACGTTAGTTTTTCTATTTTCTCCGTTCACTTTTTGCCCCCATTTTGGACTGCCCTATTGTCCTGCACTGCACTCCTGCTCACAGCTAACTCCACTGTCACGATGATTCATTATTTGTATAAAAACATCGACCAAAGTCCTGAAGTCCAGTTGTCAGAGACCTTTTCATTGTTTAAAGTGTTCCAGCAGGCCTGACTCTCACCAGTTACTGTAACATGAAATGAGTCTGAAAGCTGACTTTCCATCCATCAAGTATCAGGATACAGCTCAGAAAAGATCTGCATTGATCTCACCAAATATGACACCACATTAAACAGCACTCTCTCCACTCTGAGCTGTTAGCTCCAGAAGTGGATCATTTACAGTAAAGTTTCAGATACTCTGTGCTACTTGTGCTCTGATGCTAATGACTGTTGAAGCTCTAGTTTCCTCTGCTGTTGGTCTCTGTCCTGAATAAAGAGCTCCTCTGTCTATTTCTAGTGACTCCATCCCAGTGGTTTCCATCACACCAGACCCCCAGCTCATTACCTGTGACTCTGCAGAGAGCGTTGATTTATGACTGTTTTTCTCTCATTATACTTGAGCTCTCTGCTGCAACACTGCAGCTCTCAGCTGGCATGCAAACGTGGGAAATCTTCCCTGAAGACTTTGGTTTGATAACAGTTTGCCTCTGACAGAGAGCCAAACGTCTGTAGAGCAGAGCATCACTTTCTGGTTCAGCTGCAGTTTAAAGTGTGTTGGTCTCTGTCTCTGGGTCTTTGTTCCAGAGAGAGAAATGGATCTCATTACTAACAGACGTCCTGAATAACCAGGCAGGTAGAAGAGGAGTGAGACTATATCTACAGAAATAGAATGAATGAAGAACTGATAGAAAAGCAGTGATATTCATTATTACAAGCAGCAGTAATATACAAGCTGCCAGAAAACATTCTGCAGGACTGCAATCCTTTAAATGTGTCTCTATTATCAGGCTACATGTGGCAGAACTGTAATCATAATCATAATCACAAACCCACCTGCATTATTAGACAAAGAGAAAATGCTTTAGGAGTGTGATTACATAGAGTGAAAACCAAAGAAGCCCTCTTACTGTGGGTGGACGGGAGGTGAAAAGGTCAAACAAACACAAGACTTACAAGGAGACCAGTGTTGAGATAGTTTGAAGTTACGTTATTAAAGTGTACGATGTGTTTTCCGTACTGATGATATGTGTCGTGCAACTGCAAACATGAACAAAGAAAAAAAACGATGATTTGTTATAATCTTTGTCCTCTGTTGTTCTCTGTCTTCTGACATTAACAAATAACAATGAAGAGAATACAGCATTGGGTATATATATAACAAAGGAGTTGCAGCTGGTTAAACTCAACACACGATAAATATACTTTATTACGACAGCAGAGGAGGTGTAGGAGGCGCTGTGACCTCCTGTGTCTTGTCATAGCAACCTTATATTTGCCTCATGCTAATTACAGGCTAATTGTTCTCACACCTAACTGCACTAATTGCTTCACATATTTTTCCATTAATGTCACAAACTCTCAATGACCAGCAGAGCAGAATAACAGAACACTGTATCCAGGCTGCTGGTCAGGTTTGAATATCCAAACTTTATTATGGCCTGTCGGTAAACATGACATCACAGTTGCACATTGTATCAAACTCACTAAACTAACAACCATTCCATCAGCATTGAGTCACAGTATAAGCTGAGCAACACACACAGGACCAGAGTACTGTGGAGTCATCTTCTCTGATCCTTCCTGTCTGTCTCACTGACATCCTGTGAGACTTCCTGCTTGTCAATAACTTGACCATCATAAATGAGTATCCTTCTGCTTTACAATGTATTGACTCTATAAACAGCCTGTGACATGATAATCCTCCGTGATAAGTGGATATGATGTGAGGCTGCAGTCATCAGGATGAAACTAATAAGCAAACAGCAACAGAGAGAGACAAAGACAAAGACATGATCAGACACCAGAAGTGAATCCTCTTCTAGTCAGGACAGTGAAGGTAGACGACAAGTGAGAAGGTCTAAACATGTGAGAGTGGTATTTAATATGGACGAAGAGACACAGGTGGTGGGATTACTTCAGTCCAACCAATCCAGCTGAGCAACAAGAGTGAAATGTGTCGGTGAAAAGATGCTGAAAATTACTTCTAACAAAGAGAAGATGAATAGTTCTCATAGAAAATCAAAGTATCTGCAAGTGACAAAGATAAAGTGGGAGGACTCAGAGAAAGAACGTTTTGTACAAATCTGACAAAGAAAACCTCTTTAGACGTGTGAGGACAGTGAGTAAGAACGCAGAGAGAGCAATGCAGAAGTAAACTCTTCAAACACATCAGTGATTAAGCATGGTTAGTTCAGACTCCCTGATGTGTTGAGTGTTCAAAACATGCTCTCTGATAATATCTTATTTTAATACATCAGGTTGGTAGTCTTTACAAAACCTGTGAAAGTGATTCTTCATTTTACAAGATGGATGACTACGTTACATTTTAGGACTTCTTGATAATTCATCTGAAACTATTTGAGTTACTTAGTTATTGCAATAACTAAACCGACTTTACTTTATGACCTTTCAACCTTAAGTCATATAAATTAATCGGCACTGAGGAAATACATTTCATACATGTGCTGAAGGAAATGTACAGTTTGTACGGCATCGTGAAAAAAACTTCTTCACATTTTAAGTGCACGATCTCTGATGTCATGATGTCATGATGTCATTAAACCCAGCAGTGTGTTAATATGTCTATGATGTCATGTAGTCCATCCAGGTGATCTAGTTCACTATTCCTCTGAACTTGTTTGTCCTAAAATGAACAATCAAACCAAACATCCAACAAATCTAACTCTGCCGTCTACTTCCACACATCCTTCTTCAAACACTGACTATCAAGTGATTTGTAAGAACAAAACCAGTTTAGTCTGAGCCGAATCCAGTTCACAGACGGTCAATAGAGACTAAACCCTGACTGACAGACCGTCTCCTCCTCTCCTTCCCTCTTCGTCCTCCTCTGTTCTCTCAGTGCAGTCAGCGGAGTTGGTGGTTGCTAGCTCCTAGAACTATTGACTGAAGCTATTATAAGTTACTGTTCTGTTGAAGCATAATAGCATAATAGCTGTGATGAACTGATCTCAGACCGGTTATAGGACACTTCACGGAGAAGGAGAACAGACACTTTGTGTTTGGATAAAGAGACAGAGAGAGCTGAGGTCCGACCAATGACAGGACACAAGAGAGCAGCTCCAGCTCTGTGTCTCTGACAGAAGACAGACTGGGACGGTGGACAGCTGTCCAGCTTTGGACCAGATACAAGAGAATATGGACAGATATGAGAGGACAGGACCAAAGAGTGGACACTGAGGGGACACACATCATCTCTCTGGTTTACAGAGAGGACAAACACTGACTTCACAGTCATGTGAGGACGTGGTCTTCATTTAAACTGAGGACTGGGGGGGTACCTGGCCCACATAAAGGACACACAGAAAAAAAGAAACACAGCCTTGAGGCTCTCCTGATAGAAGTAAAAGCCAATCTAATTTCCATTAACAGCTCATTTAATGTTAATTTTCTCCATTATGAACAGTCATCAGCTCACCATCTGCTGGACTACAGTGTTGATCTGCCCAGCAGACGTGTTGAGGTCTAATAGGACCAGACAGCAGTGAGACACACCAGGATGAAAACAGCTCTGCTTCTATCACAGTAGCTGACATGGAAACAGTACAGACTCCTGCTGTACTGATGTCATCAACACTGACAGAATCACACAGACATGTGCAGTGGTCACAGGTGCACTTGATGTTCTCATCCATGTTGATTTAAAGTGAAGCAGGAAACAACACACGAACACAAATGGGAATTCCTAAAATTGCTCTGGATTAAATCATAACAGCTGCTGCTAATGAGCAGCTTCCAATACTGTCGTTCTGACCGCCTACCTATTGATGCCAGTATAAATACAATACCAGCAGCATTTAGCAAAGATGCTCACATTAAAGGTGAAATGTGATTTCTACATGTTGCTAAAGTCAAACACATGCACACCGTCCTACAGACTGTCCCCACTGCTGCTGAGTGTCTCTGTGAAAGCACTCCTCACCACTTTATTCCTCCAAATATAACTGTGATAATTCATTTCTGTGAAATAATTTGTCTGCAAACTGACACGTGCGCACGTGAGCACGTGAGCTTTTAAAAGTCCACTTTATACTAAACAGTGTGAACTGTACATCAGATGAAGAAGAGTGTCAACAATCTGAGAAAGCAGTGACTTAGTGTCTCGTTCTTCAAACCTCTCTGAGCTATGGTGTGACATCTAATCCTCCATCTGTGAAACTACATGCCTCTGATGTCATACATTCTAGAATCAGTGTGATGTGATAATGCCATTATGTCATTAGTCACGAGTAAGTCTGGTTTTGGCTATAAAATCCAAGATCAGGTCACTCTGATTCTTCAAACGTCTGCACTTATTAAATCAACAGATTAAGTGATGAAGTTCAATTTCTAGTTGTGTCCTTCAACAAGTGAGAGAGGAGCTGAGACTGAGAGGACTTATCATTGACTGACAGGAACATAAAAACACCTCACAGTCACTTCTACCAGCAGCCAGCAGACAAACAGTCATCAGACGGCCTCTTCACCTCGCTCTGAACAAGAGATGCAGCCCAGTTCAGCCTCTGGAACTCCGAGGAACAAATGCGTTGAACACTGCTTTGATGGAAGTCGACTCAGAGGCAATCAAGTCACATCAGGTACTTTTAAATTCTCTACATGAATACATTATGTAACACATATTCATAATTCAATGTTAAATATGCATTCAAGCCATTATTTCAGCCATTATGCACCAGCACAGCACCTGTGAACACACGCACAGTCAGCTAAATTATCTCCACTGAACATCACTGTGACAAATCATACTGGATCCATCTGGTGTCTCAGTGGAACATCAAGTAGGAATGTGTTGGAGGCTGCTGTTGTTGGTAGAGTCACAGATGTTTTATTTGCACACACGCTGGTGTTCCAGTGATCCTGACAGCATGCCAGTTGGTATCCCACTAATGTAGGAAGTGACAAAGACACCAATGGTTATTTAGTCATCTCAGGATCTACTATGTGCCATTCATATTACTCTCGTCTAGCGTCAATGTGTTGCCATGATTACTGCTTGGTTGGACTTAATGTACTGTATTTTAACTCTTACATGAGCAACTCTGCAATTATACAACCAACTTGAGTTGTTTGATGTGAAAATGCGGAAGTCATAAACAAGGGAATCTTTCATCTCTGCCATCAGTAGATCCTTTATAACGTGAACATGGCACAACCAGCACAAGCATTGATCAGTGACATCATCACACAGCCAATTATGGGACACGGAGGACAATATAGGTTTGTGTCCTTTAGAGTGAACAAAGGGAGAGCTGAATATATTTGCTGAATTTGGAGGAGCCTCTAAAAAGGGACAGGCCATAGCAGGAAATAACACCAGGTGTAATTAACAACATTAACGATGGCTGCATTTCAGTCAGCAGGACAATCGTTAGTGATGATTAGTGACACCTGTGTTTTTCCTGCTTTGACAAGTCAACATGTGGAAAAAGGTCCACAGTGACACAGCTACAGTCTGATAATTAGTGAGGAGACACACCTGGCTTCAATTCAATGACATAAATTACCAACAGTACAAGCAACACGACTCACTTTAGTACCAACTCTCAATGTAAAAACTACAGTTTGAACTCAGTGATTCTTATTCTCTCTGTATCCCTCTGTCCACTGTTGTCTCTGCACTCCTACACTGTGACCAGTCCCTGCAGCTCTGTCCTCCTGCATGCTGGGTCACACGGTGCTGTGGGAGAGCAGAGTAACCTCACAGAGCTCCCAGCAGTACAGGAAGTCATTATGCAGCATACAGGACCCAGTTCACACTCAGACCAGCAGGTCTGCTCTGCTGGCAGCAGCTACCAGAGCTGGAAGCTACTAATGATCACCACATTCAGAGCTACGGATCCTCACCAGCTCAGCGTGACCACTCAATAGAGATGACCGGCACTGTTGTACTTAAATATCACTGAGAGGCAGACCGGTAAAAAATGGCAGTTCAAGTTAGTAAAGTAATGTTTAGTTAAATAGCAGTTGTGGTCGAGAGCGCTAGAGATGCATGAGAGGGAGCGATGATGCGAGTAAAAACAGAAAAATAACATTTTATTCTAAGATTGTTTCATGGATGTTACCTTCTAGAATAAATAACCATCACACACGCAGGAGATCATCTACTGTGGAGATCGGTGCTCTGGAGTTTTCAGTCTCCTTTTCTTCCTCTGCAGTTTCTCTTTTTCATTCATTACATCTAACTCAAACATCAGAGTCACAAAACAATAAATACAAACAACAGGGAGACTCTGTTGTTTCTAATGTGAACAAATTGTCTTTCTGTGGAGGAAACACAAAAAGGGAATGCTCAAAAGGGGCTTTTGGTGCCTAGTTTAGTTCCTTAGTTCCTGGAACTTTATGGTCACAAAGGGTCTGAAGAGAACAGTTCCTTTCTATATGTGATATTGCCATTGGTGCTGAACTAACACATCTGGTCAAAGGTATCTGCTGGGTTCTACTAAATGGGGAACTGGGAATGCCAATAAGCTAATTCAGACAGCAAAGGATATTTAAGGTAATCACACTCAAACAGCTGAAACATACCTAATATATACTTCCACTTTAAACACTATTTAATGTTTCTATGAGCTTCCTCCTACCTTTTTTTCAAACACATATAATCTTCTTGAGAATATCTGATGGTATTCAGGTTCAGAGAGACCTTTTCTTTCGTCCCATTAGGATTCTCCTTGGTTGTTTGTATGGAACAACAAAGAAAGGTCATCTCTCTTTCTCTCTGCAGAAGTCATCGGCAAACCTGGAAATTCAACTTTACAGGACCCAGCTCCCCAAAGTCTGCTGTCATGTCTGTGATTCTATTCAGATTGACTATAAAAGACAGAACATGTTATTTATATACACAATGTTCACTCCACAGTTCATAACCCAAAACATGTTATTCCAAATATGCATCATTGCATCATCTGATTAAATACCAAATTTGACTGAGTACAGTGCTGAGAAACAGCACAGGTGTAATTAATAACATCACTAACGATGAGTCAGGTCCTGCTGTAGTGTTCACTGACACTCAGTGGAACTGAGCCACCGTTAACTAAATTAGTGACACCTGTGCTTTTCCTGCAGCGATATCCTAACTATGAGACAAGGAAGAACAACAACTGTCTGGATAGTTTAGTGACATTGTGTGGCTTCCTGTACCATTCAATATGGTGACGTGAAGGTGTAGGTTTCTTTTCAATTTGTTTATTTATTCCTTTTTTAGACACTTATTTCAGTAAATTCACGGAAGCTGTTATTGGCAGCTGTGAGACGATCAACATAGAGACCAGGTGAAAGTACTCTCCCAGCGACCAGTGTCAAGTTTCCACGTAATGAATCACTCTGCAGTTTTACATTTAGATATAAGTGATGTTTATGACTCTCTGCCTCTGCTTAACTCTGTCCTTTTGACAGAAGATGGAGCTAAGGCAGTTTATAGTAGTCAGAGAGATTCATGACGACGAACGATATTTGATGCAAAGAAATTTGGTTGATAGACTAAATAAAACTGATGGTAAATATCAACCACCTTATCGACATTAATGGTATACACACTTTGAACAACATAAAAGACTGAAACTGAATCCCACAACGGGGAGTGGTGGTCCAGACTTCTCTGCTGTGAAGTCAGCAATGATGATAAAGCTGCTCAACATTGATGTGGAGGATGGAGACAGAGTTGTTTCAGTGTCTTATTTCATACACAGACAAACTCAGAGTGGTTTGCATATAAACAGCAGACAACAACAATTATTAAACTTAGCCTACATTAAATATTCATCAATCAGAAAATCCCAGACAAAGCTGGTCAAAAAAAGCAGTAGAGCAGCATTTTAATCTTTCTATTACATGAGGTGGGTATCTGAGTCATCTGAAGCTGTTCCAGAGACTGGAGCATTACACGTTAAAGAAGCTTCCCCAGACTTCACTTTAATCCTTGAACCAGGCCTGCGTGAGATGACCTGAGAGACCTGTTTGGCTCATGAGCACTGAGCACGTCTGAGAGGTGCTGAGGAGCGAGAGCATTTAGAGCTTTATAAACAGGAAGCAAAGCCTTGGACTGAATGCTAAACTCTTATAGAAACTGATAGTTGTGAGAACACTCAAACATTGCTGCAGTTAAAACAATAGAAGATGATGTTTTTTTTTTTTTAATTACCAAACATGCTATTAGATATTAAACTCATTATAAAGTTTCCTAGCCAACAGTAAAGAAGTGAACAAATGAATGAGTCATGAATTGATCTCCTTCTAATAAACAGCTGGAGAGAATTAACTTATTAAAAGTCAGTCTAATCACCATTCTAATTACTACCAGACCTGCAGGTTTATTCATTAAGTATGACTGCTGATTACACACACACACACACACACACACACACACACACACAGTAAAGCTAGCTAAGAGAGAAAGTCCTCCTCTACTCTCATTAACATCCGTACTGCAGCTTATGTGCAAACCACTACTACTCTATGAATATGCATGGAGTATTACAGTCAGTGTGTCTAAATATTGAACATGTGATGAAGTCCAGAGGCCATGTTGTCTCAGGTGGAATTGAAGTGTAAATGCTCATTGAGCAGCTCTAAATACATGTAATCCTACGGAGCCCTGAGGTGTTAGCACTAGAGAGATGAAACACACCCTGAATCAAGAGTTTGTGTACGACTGACTGCACTTAATGAAACACATGCATTCATGGAGAATGTATTTATTCCACATTAATGTTGAAGAGACACGATGACTGTGGGCGACTTGGCTTTTATTGAGAAGAGTTAGTATTATGAATTGAAGGTAAATTAGCGGTCATCAAATTAAACATGATTACATTCTCTCTTTACATGCATACAAATACACGTGACTCATTATCATCTAAACACTGAGACGGTACATTTCTAGACCAACTGGTAATCACTAGCCTGATGGGGGAACTGGTACTGTAGCAGGTCATATTCTGTCACAACATCATTTGACTTTATATGAGATGTAAAAGAACCTGCACATGAATTTTGAACAGTTCCAGTGAAGGATTGGTTTTGCTGCAGGAGGTGACAGATGAATCGTGGTGACAGAATAAAAGTGAAAATATCTGTTCCCTGTCATGACGTGCATGAAGCAACATTTAAGTCTTTCTCTCTCAACATCGATTTATTTCCTTTCTGCGTTTTTTCTTTTCCGTTTTCCCTCTTTCTCCGTCACTTTTATCTCACTAGATCTTCCTCCCTCTACCCA
Source organism: Anarhichas minor (assembly GCF_050575085.1). Classification (NCBI taxonomy): domain Eukaryota; kingdom Metazoa; phylum Chordata; class Actinopteri; order Perciformes; family Anarhichadidae; genus Anarhichas; species Anarhichas minor. The sequence goes on from NW_027466472.1 coordinate 2,790,830, forward strand.
TCCTGTCTTCTCCCTGTTTTCTGTATTTACACAACAATATTTATGCATGTAGAACATTTCCACCTCCAAAGCTTTAGTTCAACAAAACACTGTTAACTGTTCAAATTAATTCCACTGCTTTTTGGTTTTGTTCTTCCTTTCCTTCGCTTCCTTTCTTCCTCCTACCTTTTCTCTTTCCTACTCTGGGCGATGATGAAGGTCGACTCAGAAGGGTGGAGAGAGAGAGCAGCGTTTCTGTGACTAACACTGTGGTGAACCTGATGAGTATCTGAAAAGAGAAATGTTGCTGTTGTGTCTGTCTCTGGACTTTAAAATGCTGATGCTGTTTCTCTTTTGGGATGCGAGTACGCAAATCCTCACACCTCTCAGATCCTCTGATTTTAGAGAAAGTTTAACAGAAAATAAACTGTGAAAGAAATTCAGAGTTTCAAGGACTGTCCTTTGTGCAGATTATAATGGGATTTGGGAAAACTGTTACTGTGCTGCAGTGTGTAGAAATGTTCTCATTATGAATTATTTTATTGCTGAGATTTATCACTTGATAAATCTCACAAAGAGGTTTGGTGTAGTATTTGATAAATATTGTGCAATTATTCTTTCACAAAATCAGGTAATAGAAAAATGAAGATGATCACATAAGGAGAGAAATGATCAAACTGGATCAAATCCTCATTAATCTCCACATGCACATTTCCCTTCACAGCTGTCACCATGTTAATGAGTGAAGTGGGCTGTGTAGCTGTTATCCGAGTGGATCACACTTTCTTACTACATCCAGTTTCTATCACCCAAACACAGAGTATCTGCTGTTCTGTCTACTTAGCCTTGTTGTTTGTTTGCAAACACAAATGCAACATGAAATCATTCAGAGTGGAGCCACTGAATGAATCTATTTAATAGAATTAGAGCCTGAAGGTTGAAGAGGGAACAGCTGTACTCAGTCAGGAACCTACACTTCTGTATGAAAACGCCTGATGTAGTGATTCAGAGATGAGTGTGTTCCTACAGACAGATTATACAGCAGTTTAGCTCTACGCGTTCCCGTGTTTCTGAGCCGTGTCGGTAAAAACAAAAAGAAAACATGTTTAGTCTGAAGTTCAAGTGACAGTCTATCAGGACTAAAGGCCATGTCTGACGTCTGCAGTGTGTTTCATCCACACATGGCTGCACCTATGATGAAAATATCAGGGCGAGTTGTGTGAAGATGTAATTCTGGGCGGGTTTTCAGAGGGCAACACATTCTCACTCATAACTCATCATTGCTGTGTCTGGGCTAATCTCCTAATGATGCAAACGGTAAAAACAAAGTCTCCAAAAATAAAACGCAACTACAAAATAGTTTGAAATATAAGCAGCCAATGACCCACAGCCTGCATCCGGTGAGTCAGACTAACACTGAACTAGCTGTCTTCAGCCATTCTCTCAAACTCGTGAGGTGATCTAAATAAAGCTTAAAGTGAGGCCATAAAGCTGAGCCGTCCAAAGCATTCATCTTAGTTTGTAAAGTGTCGGTCAATAACTGCATGGAGAGGAAATAAATCCTGTGAGACTGACAAAGTTTTCCTCTTCTTCTTCAGGAAGTAATGATGAAGGGAATGATGGAAAATATCAATAAATGAAAAGAAGTGAATAAAACCAACATGCTCCACAGCTCAGTACCTTCTGCACACAAACAAAGGCAGCATGGGAGTGGTCTCTGAGCAGGTGATGCTGTGCTTGTTAACTGATCTCCTGCTGCGTCTCTCTTAACCTCTCTGTGCGTCACATCCACTCCTGAACCTTCTACTGACACTGAGGCCAAACACGCAACACAGCCAGCATGACCCTCATCATCACAACAGCAGAGCCTGTCCACATCTGTGGCTCAGCACATGATGCAGTGTGTGTGTGTGTGTGTGTATTTATGTTCTCAGTATGAGTCTCATTAAAGTTGAACTCGGTATAGAGTACTACAGTATGATTCAAGAGCTAAACACTGAGCATTACTCACAATCTCTCTGACCCGAGAGGCAAGAAAAAAAAAACGGCTAGTATATTTTTACAGTTGTGAAAGTTGTATTGCTTCACAATGCATCTATATTACTGATGTTTTATTTGTGAATCACTTTGTGTTGTAATCTGTGAAGACATTACAAATAACATTCAGTATCCTCACACAGAAACCTCTGCAGTGGCTCAAAGAAGACAGAGACAAAGAGGTGAACCTCCTCGTTACTTTAACACAAGGACACTGACTCCTCTCGCTTCCTCTCCTCAGAGCTGCTGAGCTGAACATGGTGTTTAAATCTACTGTCAACCTGCTTTATTTAGCAGACAAATCAGAGCCATAGTGGAGCTGTCTGTAGCAGTTAGTCTGAACAGTCCAGCAGCACAGCAGCTGGAGGAGCTCAGAGGAAATGAAGTGAGGCTGGACAGTTCAGGAGAAATAAGACGCCTGGAGTTCAGCAGTTTGTTGAAGATGCTTTAACTCCACTGGTGGTTCATAATAAGGTCAAAGGTCATTATGGAGGGCAGTGACCCTTCAATATGAGAGACTCATGAAACCATTACAGAGCTGGAGGAAGATGCTCACTAGAGAGATCATTACTTTAGCTGAGAGAGACACACAAAGTGTGTGTGTGTGTGCGTGTGTGTGTGTGTGTGTGTGTGTGCGCGTGTGTGTGTGTGCGTGCTGTTCAAGTAAATAAGTTATTAGAGCAGATAAGATCGGGGCTGCTGGTGAAGCAGATAAACTGTCTTTTATTCTCTCTGTTTCTGTTTCAAGTCAAACATTATTGAACTGCAGTGGTGACACACGTCACTCTTTGCCACCAAAGTGAACAGTAAAGAGTCAACCGAGTTTAAACTGGACAGTCTGTCCAGTGCTGAGGCACTAAAGGCTCCAAAACGTCCTCAGAAACAGAAAGTTGTTGCAATTAAACTGCATAGCAAAGTACCATTTATGGATAAAGAGAAAACTAAAGTGACTAACTTAAACAGCTATACATCACATTTACATGTTCCAGCCTGATATGACAGACAGTCACCACCCACTCAGTGAAATGATGAGATGATGTGACTGATGTGTGAGGTCTGGTAGAGGAGGGAGACGTGCCATTCAGACGATGTTTACAGAGTATAAGAGGAGGCTGTGAAAATCTTTGAAGCTTTTAAAAAAATATCTGCAAAATATACTTGCACAGTTATAAAAAAAGAGCAGAGAAAGTGTTTCCACTTAAAAACATATTCCAAGTGTACTTCCTGTGGTGATGTAATAGTCTTGAGGATGATGGAAATCGCACATTGTTTACGTCCATGTTTGCTTGCTAGCAGTCTTCTTCCTCACTGCCTTTGTGTCTGTATTGTTACTGCCTGAAGGGTCATGCTGCCTCATACATGATATACAGATAAAGGGTTTAGATAAACAATGCAATGTGTGTGTGTGTGAGTGAAGTCTCTGACTCCCCTGAGTCAGAGCAGCTCACAAACACACCCTGTCTACAACAATGGAGCTGAGGTGAGGAGTGAACAGTTTTAAGTTTCTTTGGAATAAGAATAACAGAATTGGTGACAAGAGGTGCCTGTGAAGAGCCCAACGGATATTAAAAGACAATACCCAATATCTGCTGAAGGGACAGAAACTGCTCCAGCTTTTACACTGACCTAGACAGTTAACAACTGCATCCAGAATATTAATATATGAGACCAGTGGACGTGGCATTGTTTATGAAAACAATGGTATAGGCCACTGACTGAGCCACACATTCATTGATTCATAAGTAAGGCAAACATGATGAGAGATTTACTCTAATACATTATCCCCAGCCTCAGAGTTTATCTTCACAGCACTGTGTTCCTATTTAAATGTAAATTCTCTGTGGCTGAGGTGAGGATTTGTTACAGAAATGTAACACGTTATCAACAGAAATCCTGAGAAAGAAGGTTTTACCTTCAGGCAGACAAAGGTTCAGGTCTCCTCTTTCATCTTTCCGTTTCTCTCGGTGTCTTTCTCTCTCTTCCCCTCTGCATACTCACTGGTTGTTTCTAAATGTCTCATTAAATGTTGAAAGTCAATGAAGTGATGGGGACAGAGTCTATTGCTAGTCACCGACACATAACACCTGGAGATGGAGGGAACCAATTTCCCAGAGTGCAGCAGATAAACTATTTATTGTCTTGAGCTGACAACTGCTGAGACAGAGGAAAGAGAGAAAACATTAGTCGATTTCTATTTCAGCGAGACTTAAAACACAAACTGATCCTTTTCATTTCAGCTTAATGCAAACATTCATCAGGAAGGGAGCGGCTTTAAAGACAAACGACACACCCCCAACGAAAACACCAGGATTGGTCCTTCTGATAATCCTTCTGTCTGTAATGATACAATATTTCCTCAAGGAAACATAAAAGTACATGATGGATATTCAGTATATGCTTGGATCTCCAAACACTTGAACTCATCTACACTCTCATTCCTCTCTCAAATCCCTTTCACTAACTGTGTGGACTTTTTTGTCCTCTTGTCCTTGTCCTCCACTTTTCATTCACAAACACTCAACTGATAACAATCAAAAGCAAAGCCATGAAGACAAGATGTCTCAACGGTAAGAAGTGAGTGATTAACCTCAATTTGAACAGTTCATAACTTACACTTCACTTCATCTGAGTACATGTGTGAGCCCATCGAGTATTTGTAAGTGGAAATAACATTATGCATCTTATACGTTCAGCTGATACAGAAATATTACAGAAATGTTCATGTCCAGGACTCCAAAAGTAAACTCACAGCTCGCAGCTGTTTTCTCCTCCAGATGTTGTGTTAAGCAGCTAACAGATGTTTCTTTGATACACATCAAAACACCAAGGACCAAACCTACAATGTCCATCTTAATAATTAAAGTCTGCTCATCAGTACAGTAGCAGGTGTTGTAGAGATGTGTCAATATGATGCAGATCTGCACCCAAACAGGAGCTTGAAGCAGTTTTCTTCATAAATATATTTATTTTATCCATCCATGTTATACTTAAAGACATTATTTAGCACTTCAGAGTTCTCCCTGAGGGAAGGTTTTTCTAAATCATAAAGTTACTGATATCTGGTGACAATATTTATGATTTGTCGCTTCCTCTTATAATCTCTCTCTCTTATACACCTGACCTAACTAAGCTGTGCCTGACCTCCAGATATCAAACCATAACACGTATTGTCAAACAATTGTACTCCTGCAAGTCTAAATGTGTGAACACTGCCGTCATTGTGTAGTTTTCAGAGCACACAGAAGAAAGCAGCGGATCCTCTCACAGGCGTGACGTGGAGAAAACACTATTTCATGTTCAGCAGGACGGGACTGTTTTCAGAGCAGAGATTCTGTCAGTTTAACATGACGTTTACAGTACTGTAGATGGAACAATACAAAGCTTCATGTACCTCGTCAAGTGTGCCGTTTTCTTTCCGCTGACAGAAAAGCTTCTCACACTTCTTCACACCAACAACACAAACATCTCTGAGGCAATATGTCTTTTTTTGTACGTATTTCTTGGCCTTTTTTCACCTCTAACATTGACACTAACAAGCAGTATCACCTCATCTTCCTCTCAGTGTTAGTACAGTTCCCTCTACATGTGCAGACTGTTTCAGTCACAAACTTTTACTTTCAAAGCTCATGAATACAATATAAAAACACAGGTGAAATGAACGTTTTACTGTGACACTTTAAAGACTTAAAGACCGGAGCAGTTTCTAATGCTATTATTTAAACCAGTGCTTTTACTACGTTGATGAGTCAAAATATTTGCTGCTAAAAGAGTCAATCTGTTGCTGCACCACCAGTGTCTACACCCTGTCCATGCTGGAGGATCTCTGGATCTCTGCTGGTTGTTTTTGTGGAAATAAATCTGCAAAATGGAAACTGCAATACAAGCAGGAGGGGATTCTTCATGTGTCATGTTAATGAACACTTAATGAAAAAGTGTCTCTGCTAAATATGAAGCATTGTGTTTGTCCAAAATATTTGCATGTTGCCATGACATCCGCAATGGTAATATTCAGAGTGTTAGCTATTTTGAATCTTTTCTTTTTAGGGAGCGAGAGAGAGCGAGAGAGAGCGAGAGTCACAAAGCAGCAGAATCAATGTGCAGGACTTCTCTCCTCTCTGTAAACACCAGGTCCATCTCATTGAGGCTGTAGGTATGAGGCCTATTGATCACAGCACAGCCTGAGTTGAATGAAGCGTCTGTGGAGGCTTTCACACTGAGGCTGACTGGAAGAAGCAGATTAACTAGAGAGGTTGTTCATGTTTTTCATGGGCTTCAGCTACCAGCAGATCATTTCAATTTTCCACAACCTCTGGCGTACAACAAGGATGTGAAGCTGTTTTGTGTTTGTATTGATGTCTGCTTATTTCCAGAGGAGGATTTAAGGCTTTATCTCACTTCCTGTAAATGTCCTCTGATGTCTCTCAAATATATTCATCCTCTAATTCCGAAACAGCAGTGATCTCTGTGACGTCTATGACAGGATATTTCCAAGCTCCTTCTTGCTGCTTGTTTGTGCTCATTATCACTGTTCTGTTTTATTGAATACAGCCTCCACATCATAACAAAACACATGGGGATCTATTATTATAAAAAATACACGTGTGTGTGTGTGTGTAGGCAGCATGCAGAAGCGGATTTACAATGATGCCTGAATGCTACATGGCTGCTCTGTCGTCCTCAAAACGGCTCCCTATGTTTATGATGGACTCTTGTCCACAATGTCTTCAGTATTTGTTGTTAGTGCATCTACATTGTCTTTTGTATGTGTTCAAGGCATGAAAAACTGAATGTAGAGGCCCAACTGTCTGTCTTTCAAAGGTTCTGTCAGTTTGTTCTAAAGATAATTAACAGCTAATTCATTTCAGATTAGTGTCCAGCTGTTTAGTAGTTTCATCACAATTGTTGGGAAAAAACTGCTACACAAAGGAAATTAGAGAAAATATCAAGAGTTATAGACCAAAGGAAGTGTTATTGGTGCTTTACTGGTAATGATATAAAAGGTTTCAAATTATATTTAGAGTTCACATATTTATACGAGTATTAATCCTGCAAGGATCCGTTCATATCACTTGGGAGAATTACTTGGTTAATGAGAGTGGGCGCTCATAAAAGGCTGCCATGCTAAGCAGTGAATGAAAAGAGAAAAGATCCGGTCTGATCCGGGCGTAGTTTAAAGGATCTGTATCGACTCAAATGAAGCCGATTCTTTTATTGTACAGGACTGTGTTTTGTCCACCTCAGCCTGCTGAACACACACACACACACACACACACACACACACACACACACACACACACACACACACACACACACACACACACACACACACACACACACACACACACACACACACACACACACACACACACACACACACACACACACACACACACACACCAAAGCTCTTAACCTACTGAGAGAGTTGACTGCCATCCACCTGGTAACAGACTGAATGAGTTAACACATCACTCTCCTGCAGCACACACGTATTTATTAGGCCTACTTACTGCACAGTGAGCTGACCAATAACAGACACACCATTAGCAAGACAAAGACATAGAGAGTCATGGCTATACCGGGCCTCTGGCACTTGCTTTGTTCTTAGAAATGTAAAATTTAACTCAACACATGAAGACTCTGTTCCACGTCTGAGTGTTGATGTCTGCAGTAAAATATCAAAGTCAAGCTCTCCTGCGTTGATTTCCAGCTGAACTCACAGTGGGAGGCACAACTGCAGCACAACAATGAACAGAATGCCAGCTTGAGTCATGTGGAGATTAGTATATAACTAGAGAGGGAGTAGATTTGTCAAATGCATATGCATATTTTTCTCTGTTATTTAGGGAATTCATAAAAGTCAAGCCCATGGAGCCAGTGGCATTTCTAGAAAATGTCTGTGAGTGTGCATAGTGCATACAGAGCAGGCTACATGCTGCAGGGAATAGCCTCTGCTTCACATTCAAATCCCAAACTGAATGACGTTTTTTTTTGGGGGGAAATGATTCATGTTCATTGTGCTCCGACATCGTGTTTCCTTTCCAGCCTTGTAATACAGACTCTGTGGGACTTGTGGATCGCATGTGGAGTTGTTTCCTCTTCACACAGAAACACAGAGGCAGCAGGTTCAGCTGGAGATGAGCTGGACTCTCAGCACGTCTTAAATCTGTCCAAATCAGAAGTGCAGCAAACGTTTTCAGCAAATAAAGGAAATGTGACATTCATCATGTGTTTCACTTCTTCATGAAACCCTAAAATGCCAAATGATGTTTGAATAATAGATTACAAAGAGCAGTATTTACTACAACCTTGAATCTAAACTTGACCGACAGACAACAACAAACAAACACACCAAAACAAAAATAAAAGTCTGACCCAGTCTGACAAAGCTGAACCTCAAACTACAAGCTCCAGGTCAGGTGCTAGATGCTTTGTTTCCCTCCTTTGATATTTATTTGTGTGAGAATGTTGATTGTCCTAGTTTGAGTTTGTCAGGGAAGTCTGCATCTCCTGTTTGGTCTTCACCTCATTACGAGACAGAAGGAAATATTAATAAAACAAAAAGCTACACAGTAAACAAGTGATCATGTTTGTGACTCAAAGGAAACAGAGGGATTTATGAAAAAGCTGCTGCCCTCTATGGCTGAAAGTCTCAAGTGAGTTTCACCTCTGATGGAAACCAGCATCCCTGATGGGTGTTCAGAGGAGTCTGTGAGGAAGAGGAGAAATATTCAGTGACTGAGGGATTGTTCACTCTGGATGTGCATGTGATGGAATACAATTGAATCCCTCTTGAAGTCTTTTCCTCTCACGTTTCTGTGAGGGTGAATCCCTGACAGCTAAAAGATGTCAGACTCACTGGAGCTCAGCCTTTACAGCACTTACAGCCAGGAGAGGAAGACAAGGACGCCTTTATCACCGATGCTGCTTTACTTCCCTTCAGTGTTGGACTCTGTGTGTGTTGACTTCCAGCCAGCCAGAGTCTGACCTATGAAATATGCAATAGCCAGAAACATATCACAGGGTCAGAGGTTTGAATCCAGCTGGGTAACTGAACAGATGGCTGTCTGGCTGGAATTCACAGTGGACTTAAATAAAGGGGGGGCTGTAATAAAAGGTAACACATGGTTAATATGTAGCTTAGTAATTAAAACGTGATCTGTCCACTACCTCAGCCTCTCACCACAACATTCAGTAAACATGTAACACTGACTGATGGATGATGTCTTCTTTTCCTAAACCTCATTAAAGCTCCATTAGGTCACCTGCAGATAAACTCAGTCTGATTTAAAAGCACAAAAGAAAACTCAAAGGCAGAGTAATGGATGACTCCTTCATTTATCTTTTTCCAATTAAGTAGACAAACTAGTGCAGATTCTTCCTGCAGGTTATTTCCTCCACTGAGTGTACTTTCACGAAGCCTCTCAGCTGGCCTTGTTAGAGGATGACAGAGTAGGTGGAGCAGTGAGCTACTGTACCTGTGTGATTACAGTGATACTCTGAACACTTACTGAGGGAAAGAAGTAGCAGAGTGAATTATCAACATGAAAGACACTTGAGCTCAGTCAAGGTAAACAAAAAAAAAAATGTTGGATGGATGAGGCACTGATCATGGGCCGCTGAAAACTCTTCCAATATGAACAGTGCTGGAAGAAGACAACAGAAATAATGTTACATGACAGTGACTGAGGTGGAACAGTAACCACAACATATTGTAATATTCTCTCATCTGCTGTTAAACATGAGGTGAGCAGATTGTCTTGGTTGAATCATCGTTAACATTGAAGCAGCTGTTGTTCTCAAAGATGTCGGCCTCCACAGCATGAAGCTCTCCATGTCGACCTGGCAGTCAGCTGCTAGACTCACATGTCAATGTGTGCCATTCAGCAGCAGACGATCCCTCACTGAGTTTACTGAGAAACAGATACAGACCACGATAACTGATGGCAGATGGGGCTTGTTAACACTCATCTCACTGCTGCATACATCCTCTATACACTGTTCTCTGCCTGATCTGAAATCAGCAGATTTAAGTGAGCCATGTTGTCACATATTGGACTGACAGCTAGAGTGTGTGTGTCAGGATTCAAACCATAACAGAGAGGCTTTAACTCCTGTAGCTGGCCAGTTGGTGCCTTCTGTTTCCAGCAGACCTGATGCTGAGTTTGCACTGAAAGTGATTTTCTGATTACGTCCAACTGAGCTGCTGATCGATCACTGCGTTTCTTTTGTTTTTACCACTCCATTACCAGGACTCCTCTTTGGGTTGAGCTATTTACAGTCTGAATAGCTTCATTAATCCTGACATTCAATTACAAAAGCAGACAGGAGACAGTGAATCAATCCACTAAACCAGAAGTTTGTTCCTCTCTTCATCACTTTCACTTCCTCTTCTCTCATTCTGTCTTCTCTGCCTCCTCTTGTCTTTTCCTTCTGCATTATGTTGTTTAACTTGAGGGCGCACAATAATGGAAATTAATGGTAATGGTATTGTATCTCCCTGTTTTCTATATTCATAGTTATCTAGGCCTACTATATAGTCATGGATTTATTCTTTACTCGTTCCTTTTTATCTACTCACAATTTTGTTTTCTACAATGTTCTACAGTGTTACTCATTAACTTAATGCTCTTAATGCATGATGCGGTATTATTGCTTTTTATCTTTTTTTTCTGCCAGATGCCAAATGATTGACAGGACACCAGCTATTTTTGACTCACATGTACTAGTGCTGTCATGTAAGCATTCACTGTTGTGCATCGAGCCTTTTGTTGTGAACTTTATTCTCCAGTTGATTCTGTAATCTTGGACATTTCTGTCTCAGATCACAGAAGAAATGCCATTTGGAGCTGACGCTCCCAGAGTCTAGTCAGTGCTCTGTGCTGTTCTATTAATATTAAAGACTGATCAAAGGTCAGCTCTCACCCTTTCAAACACACCACAAGCACTCCACACTGACACACTTCATGGGGCGACTGTGGCTCAGTGGTAGAGCAGGATCCTTCATTCAGAGGGTCAGCGGTTCCATCCCCGGCTCTGCTATAGTCCTGAATGAGTATGATTGATTAGTTAGAGTCCTGATGGGCAGGTGGTCCCTTGCATGGTCGCCCCTGCCATCAGTGTATCAATGGGTGTGAATGGGAAAATGATGGCATGTTGTGTTAAAAGCCCTTTGAGTGGTCGGATGACTAGAAAAGCGCTAAACAAGTACAGTCCATTTACTTCCCCCTTTATCTTCCATTGACCAACATTCATTCTACATCCTCATCTGCTAGTTGGTGCACTATAGTTCAAAGTCAGTATAACTGGGTTGATAGCCCTGGTCATCCTGCCCATGTACATACAAACCTTATAATATATAAATCACAAGCTATGGCCTCAGGAACACTTGGTATAAACTCTTAAATGCTTTATTTGGAGAGTAACTCCACTCTAGAGCATGGGGATGATGTGAGGGTAAAGGTTAGTTGGTTGGGGTGCCTGTACAGAGGGCTGGGGGGACAGCATGGACCTCCAGGTGAGGCTCTATGCTGTCAAGTAAAATAAAGGTGACCCCAGTGTCACAAAGGTGACATGTCTGCCTGCACTTTCCCTCAGGCCAACAGTGAAGTAAGCAGTGACCAAGACTGTGGTGCAGAGAGCTTCATTACTTCCTCCAGCCCTCCGGAAATCCACGGCCTCATTTGTCACAGCCATTCTGCTGCATTCACTGTGTTTTGTGGTAAAAGGTAAAAGTAAACATGAAAGATTAGACTTCCATTCTGGTAATTAGTTTGTAGAAGGAGAGCAACAGTTAGAGACACACTGTGATGTAACATGTCTGTGTGCTTCTCCATATGTAACACGTCTGTGTGCTTCTCCATATGTAACACGTCATTGTCTATCTTTGTTTAAGGTGCTTCAGAAACAGGAGAAAGAGGTTCACAATTGCTACTTGAGGATAAAAAAAGTTGTATATTAAGCACTGAAGAAGAACTGTTTAAAATCAATTAGCAGGTAAATCATTAGTTATTGATGCTGCTTGTGTGACCCTTCATGTATCGTAGGAAAGGTGTCCAGAGCAGGCCTGGTAGTGAGTCACTGCACCTTCTTAGCAGTTATAGAACAATGAAGCACAAATACATGGAGGCCTCTTGGTTATTCTCCATTCAGTGGACTACAGCAGGACTGTGAGGGTTCACTGCACAGGAAACAGCTCCTGGCTATACTGAGGACAGAAGATGGGATGCCCAGAAGGGTTTCAATCTGATCTAGGATCTATCCAATCATTTCCTAACCACTTATCTGGATACTGGACCTCTTCCAGCTCCTCCTGGGGGGGCCCTTGAGTTCTCCCATGAAAGCTGGGAGATGAAGTATCTTGCCTCTACTTCAACAACTCTTACTAGTCAGTATTCCTTTGAATACCTCAAAAGTAAAACACTCTGGAGGTTTAGTTCTAAATGTGAGCTGATCTTAGTGATTCCACTGATGCATTAGTGGTGCATTATTAAAACAAATCCCTCTGTGTCTCAGCCGGATCCCTCCTTGCTTTATGCACCACCCACATGTTATTCAATACACATCCCAAGTGATTTTTTTTATAACAGAGTCGTACCACAGCTAGTGATTGGATGACCGGCCTTTTAAGCCTGTTGATTAGATGATTATCAAGTGATTGGCCCCAATCTCCTGGTGTCATCAGACACCGTTAATAACCTCTGTAATGAAATAATTGAGTGTGTGTGAGTGTGTGTGGCTGAGGAAACATCATGACGGTGAATCTCTAACATTTGTTTCATGGTGTGACGTTGATCAGCATTAACTCAACATGATTTGTATCTAAATGAAGCCGGTATGTTAAACATGAGTATTCTACATACCACAGATGATTATTAAATCAGCTTATTGTACCTTGCATTGCTAAAAGGAGGAACAGTAAAATGAAAGATCAGCTAACTGTAGGCCACTGGAATACCTTCAGACAGAAACGCTACATTGTGGCATAATGCAGCAAATGAGCATGTGATACATTAAATATTTGACAATAAGGTTCCCTCCATGTTTAGATGACTCCAAGACTTCAAAGAGAGCTTCATTGCATCCGTCCACTCACTTCAATTGTTCAACTAAAGGCTCACACACGACTTCATGAACTGGGATCTGAGTTTCAAAGCAGAGTGGTGACTAGAACTGGTCTCAAAGATGACATGTCCTCTTATAAAGTGTACTGTAACAGAGTAAGAGCTTTGAAACACTCCATCAAAGCCCACAAGAAGAAAAAAACAAAAACATATTACCTAAATAGACCTTCATGAAAAGACCAGCCTTGTTCCAGCTGACCATGAAGGGATTATCAGCTTATGTTCAATGAAGCACGAATAAGAACAAAATGGAGTCACATCTCTGCTCAAACATTCACCACTTTGATGCTTGTAAGCGATCATGAAGCCACGTGTGCCTCACTGAAACATCGAAAACAAAACACAATGTGTTAAATCAAAACACAATATACTGTGAATAACTGTGCCGGCGTTTTATTAGCAGATACATAATTATATTCATGGTGGTGAACGTGTCAGTGAGGGTCTCATTTTCTTTCTAATAGCTGAGGGGTCGACCACATCTAAAACGCTCCCACACAGCCTTCAACGCATCTCATTAGTGCTTTGGGAGTGTGTGATCCATTAAGGGAGATGTGATGAGATTAAGGATCCAATGAAAACAGAGCTCCCTGACGATCAGTCTCCCCCTCGCTGTCTCCCTGTCTCCCTATCTCTCACTGTGAACTCAAGAAGTAAACACATCACTCATTAAAACTACAAAGTTTAATTTGTCCTAATTAATTGGCTGAGTCCTCTAGAAAAGGGCATCCATGCTACCGTGATGAACAGTGGAATGTCAGACTGCAAGCTTCAGTCGGCTCGGTGAGCAGCAGTGCAACAACTGCAGACTTCTTAACAATGACACGGTGCCCTGTGTGCTATCAAATCAACTGCCTCTTTATATTCACGATCACACCCTCACCATCAGCTGTTAATCATCACAATAACTGTTCATTTTGAGATCATTAGAACACAGAGAATATTCATGAATAAATAAATAGTGAAAATTATAATAAAAATGTAAAAGAAAGCAGACAAACAAACACAAAGAGCTATTTATTTACCCTGCCTGCTATCAGCTGACCTGAGCTGGCCTCATGTTTTCTCATAAAGTCAATGTTCAGCATGCATTATGTTGTTTTCTGAGACAAATCATTCCAATCTGCCAGCAGAAGAAAGACGGTAGAAACTCACCATTCCAGAGAGAGATGGGAGCTTCTGAAAAAGAGCTCTAATACTCACCAGCCTGAACCATGCAGGATGACGAGCAGATCTAAAAGTATTGCATGAGAAGATATTTTGTCTAAAGTTGTTAGAAGACCACAATCAAAGTCTGAGTGGCAGCCTGATAGTTTAGTTTCTGTTCGCCTTCCTGTTCATCTGTCAGCTTGTATTTCTGATCCTCTGACTTTGTAAGTACTGTACCTTTAAATACACTTTCAACTTACCAGGAAACACAATTTTAAATGAGCTAGCGCTGGTCTGGGATCATACCGTGTACATTTTATCACTTTGTCACTGCACACCTACATTTTCCAGTGTCACAGAAAATGCATCACACTACCTGCTCCACACAGACCTGGAGTCATTCACATTCAGATGTTCAGACAAGTGGCTCTGTTCAGTTCAGTATAACGATACTTAATCACACAGTGAGACAACTATGTGACATACAGAAGTACAACATCGTGACATCCTTTTGTTGATGGTGGTGCTATCAAACGATCAATAATCCAGAAGAGAAGGTAAGTACAGGGTTAGACATGGGGAGTTTTAGGTTGAGCTGTTTTTACCAAACCTGTCAATATTAAAGCAGAATGTGTCAAACTGAGGATCCAGTCTGTCTCAGGCAGAATGATGAAACATCTTTAAAGTAAAGAATATAAATCTCTCTGGAATTCAGGAGAGACACGAGCAGATAGATGTGTGTGTGTGTGTGTGTGTGTGTGTGTGTGTGTGTGTGTGTGTGTGTGTGTGTGTGTGTGTGTGTGTGTGTGTGTGTGTGTGTGTGTGAGAGTCCTAAAATGTAGCTTTTTATAAAGCATCTTATTTTAGGATGTGGGAACTCCTGGTATTTCGGGTCCTATTAGTATCTTGAGATGTGCAGTGATGACAGTGAACTAATTATTTCAGCTGTGTAATTCCCTCAGAGTCACCAGCTATAAACAACATCCTCCTGTACATGTCATTCTGATTTTGTCGTAGCGTTGGTAGACTCGACGTTGATCAGCTTTTACTCATCTCTCCTCCAGTGTGGCTGACAATTGGAGCAGCAGCTCATTGGCAGAGAAGCTGATTATGTGAGGAGACTACAGTGCAGTGTTCATGCTGACACAGGAATTAATGTTTACTCTAAGTGGGGAAAAAAATGTTATTTTATTAGTTTGACAATACTTAAAATTCTAAATATTAACTTGCGTGCCGAGATACTTTTTAATATATTCTGTGCTCACGATGATTTATTTTCCTTTCAGTTCCTCAACACACAAGAGCTCACAGGTAGACTGCGTGGGGAAGCTCATTTACATTCCCTCTCTTGTTTCACACCTTCACATGTGTCTGAGACTCAGAGGAGAGTGATTTCATTATAATGTGCCAGCAGCAACACAAAGGCAGAAACAACACAAAGGTCCAGTGGACTCATCATATAAATATGATGAAAAATAAAGCTTGCTGTCTCAGTCAGAGACATGAATCCATGCAGTGTAAACGAGCACTGCTTTGGCATACACCCTGTTTTATCAATATCAAAATCAGACATTTGACATGCCATTTATTTATGTCGACCCTCAAATCTGCCATTCGCTTTATTCTATGTTTGTTAACAATCCCACTGTATTTGATCACAAACCCATCACTATAGATGAAAAAACACCTCATTACAGTCATTAGGAAGAAGACCCATCACCTTACACGGTGCAGCCCACTTGTCTCTGAGACTGAACACAAGGTTCAAAGCTTCTGACCCCTGGGTGTCTTAATGCATTATTCATTTACAGTCCACAGTGTTTCTCTCCTCCAACTAAGCGTCAGCTGTCTGTGAGAAAACGTCCAGTGTGCTGATAAAAGAGCTGTGATTCTTTATGGAGAACGTCAGAACTTCAGCGAAGACTGGAAGTTGTAGGAGAGTCTTGTCCTGATGCTGAATTTGCTCGTGGGGGTTCGACCATAAGGTTTTGATAATACAGTTTCAAGTATTTCAAGTATTTTCAAGTATTCTGTGAGAACAGCAGCGTTTGAGGAGGAAGGTAAAAGCTCACTGTCAATGATGCCCATGAGCATGCTGGGATACAAATGATCACATTGCTTATCCTTAAATCCCACTGTAGACCGATGGAAAGCGGGGTCAGACAAAAGGAGGAACTATATAACTACAGAAAGAAGGAGTTAAACAAACAGCAGCAGTCAGCAAAGGTCAGAATCAGGAAATACAACTTTGACCTACACGTCTACCTTCAGTGACTCAGTTTGTCTCCCTCTGGAGACTCTCTGCTCGTCTTCCCTGAAGAAACCTGATGGAGACAAAACTCCTCCATTCTGCTTCAGACATCTCATGTAGCTGTGAGCCACTAAAGCTGCTGTCACTCTCCTCTGGAGGTGTTACCAACGGTGAGTAGTCACACAGCTCCTGCTGAGACTAGTCTGAACGGTGACTGTGACTGTATGAGAATCAGCACCATGGACAGAGACAGTGCTCTACCAGAGCTCATGTATTGGTTTATTATGTGGAGAGTGAGTCGTTTCATGATGCAGAGCACACTCCTCTAATTAGACTGTAGATAGAATGAATGCATCATTACATACAGAATGATTTTTACACTGTGGAATGCATCGGGTGGTTTTTGTTGGTGTGATATTAAATTGCCTTCAAATATCATTTTCTTTAAACATCCCAGCTTCTTTCCATGAATACAGGAAAGTCAGATGTCAAGTCAGACGAACGCTAGAACCCATTAGCTCTGCATAAAGTCTGGTTCTGTTTTAAAGAGAGAAACACCTGAGGGATAAATATGTATCAGTCAGTGTTCATTCATGAGGCAAAGGCTCACTCATCAAAGGGTTATTACATTTTCTGTTCGTCTACACACACACACTACTGGGAATATTAGAAAGCACTATTTATTATTCAACCAGAGCAGAATGAACCCGTCATCAATCATTTGCTTTCATTCTAACTTTTCTCAGTGATGCTGTCGGCTCTAAAAGAACATTTAATCCCAAACTGCTGACGTCTGTGGACACGACGGCAATGCTAAAACAGAGTGCAGCAGTGAGGTCAGTCAGTCAGTCACACAGCTTATGAACTAACCTCCAGGTTCACCTGCTCTGCCCTGAGCAGCCATTTTACAGTTCTGTTAATTAGGTCCTTGTCACTGTGAGATCTGGAGTCACTCCTCAATGTTGAGCCTCAGACTCAAAACACTGTTACAGCCCTGATTACACTCCAATCTTATTAACAAGCTCTGTTTGCCCTCTTCACCCTTTTACTGGCATGTTTCCCAGAGGCAGGATTACATGTCTGTATTATTCTACAGAGCTGATGGTAACATAACACATTAAACAGTGACAGAGATGAATATGAATTCATTTACATTGTTTAGCATCTTTTGAGCACAACCCATGAATGGTTTTCTTTTATCTTATCTGCAGTCATTAAATGAACTACACTCATTAGTGTGTCCCATCTGCGCAAACAGATAAGAAAAAAATGAATAAAAAAAAACTGATGAATGATTTTGATCAAGGAAAAAATATTTGATTTTCACATTAAATTTGCCCATCTGGAAATATTATCTCTACATAAATTACAGATTTATGATTAACTATACATTTCACAATCAGCTATAAGAAGACATGTATAATATATGAGAGGACTGAACACTGAGGAGACACACAGCATCCCTCTGGTTGACCAACAGAAGAGACACTGACTTCACACTGTCACACAGTTCCCATTACGTGAGGATGTGGTCTTCATTTTAGACTGAGGACTGCAGGGATCTGGTCTACATTGGATACAGTTCATTTGAATAGGGAGGCTCTGCTATATTCAAGTGAAACCATGTAAGTCCAAACTGCAAACACACCAAAGGGCCCCACAGAGTGTGAAAGCTCCCTTAATGGAGCTAAAAGCCAATCTAATTTCTATTATCAGGTCGTTAAATGTTCATTTTCTCCATTATGAACGGTCATCAGCTCACCACCTGCTGGGCTACAGAGCTGATCAGTGATCTAATAGCATCAGACAGGTGTGAAGGCATGCAGGATAAGAACAGCTCTGCTCCACTCTGCACAGACAGATGTGAATGACATGTGTTTGAATACATATAGATATATTAATGTACATTAAAGTTCACTGATCTCCTTCCACCTGTGTTAGTACAATTAGTCATGCATACATTATATGTGGTTTGATCTCACCGATTCTATTATGTAAGAAAGACTAACTCAAGACTAGACACAGAAAACCATGACGTCACTAACCATGAACAATAAACTCGGTAATTTTCCATTCCAACATTCATTGGAGCATATCAAACACGCACCAGTCAACGTGTTTTAAAGTAACACCTTGTAAAATGTCAGTGGATGTCTTCCTGTTATGTCACCATGAACCTGTGGTGTGAAAGCTTCACAGAGTGTGAGATTCTTCTGTCTCTGATCAGTTTTATTCATCCCGCAAAGTGTGAGCAGAGCTCAGCTGGCGAGCTGTGTAGTCTGATTTAAATCTAGTTCCAGCTGTAATGTGCATACATGTCAAACTTCTGAAATATTCACACAGATGATCGTATACTATGTTTAAAAATACAATCTAATAAGGGTTTGGTAACCTCAGGTAGCTCCAGTACAGAGAGGCTCTGATGATGTTTGATCAGTGAAACTTCTCTTAATCAGATCGAGGCAGCAGCTTGTTAAAAGAAAAGGTGACATCACATCTTTCTCTGGTCTTTACATCAGCACCAACACTGAATTCTGTCACAGCAGAGACATCACTCACACGTGCGTTGAGACACAGTAACAGAGAGGAACACAGACACACTGATGAAGCTGAGTGGACACAAACACTCTCCGTGTGTCGGTAACCTTGAGATCTGGACAACCATGAAATCAAATTTCATTGGACCGATGTCTCAGTGCAGAGACACATTTAGTCAGAGTGTTGAACTGTGTAGGAGGCTGTCGTTGCTGGTGGACTCACATGTGTCAAGAGTTCATGAAAAAAAGAAACAAGAAAAAAAGGTCAGCAACCTTGCAAAGTGACGAAGCAAATGGAAGATGACTAAACAGAAGAAAAATGGGCAACAAGTTGCTGATGCGGTCTGACTGCTGAGAGTCTCCTCTCCAGTCAGGAAATACCATAACCTGAATCATAACAACCATCTTGTCCCTGCTCTTCATTCCATGTTACATTAAACTACCACAATGTGACAGTGCCTCCAGTCCTCCACTCAGACACTGACTGATGATGACACAGAGGTTATGCTGAAGTTCACAAAGAGAAGAGATTTAACTGAGCATGAGCAAAAACACACACGTGGCTGAGCAGATAGATCAAATACTGAGCACACAACAAATAACATTACATTATTCACATCACATTAACTTAATCATAATGTCTAAGATGTTGGATTATTCAGTCCAACTGAGGCCAGTTGTTTGTGAAATTGACGATGTGGGTAATCCATATAGGTTGTGCTAGTTACATGAAGGTGAAGGAAAAGGAATAAGGACACAGCATGGGAGGATTCAGGTCATATATCTTACTGACACAAATGGAGGTTTTAACAACAACAAGCACCAGTGGGACACAACAGTGTTTGTTGTTATCAGAACGGGAATATATCTGAAGTGTCAGGCTGTGTGTGTCACAGGTGGAGGGGGAATTCAGCTGCCTCTGCTAATCTGCATTGAGCTCTATCCACCTGCCCACATTACATCATCACTAACAGAAGGCTGGAAGTCAGTGTGTGATGTTAAAACCATTGAGCTCTCTGTTTGAATAAAGAGTAAAATATGTATTACTGTCACAACAAAGTGATTCTTCCACCAGGTGTGTGAATTAAATCTGCTAAATTATATTATAAGCAGTTTGGTCTGTTGTCAAAGTGTTCTATATATGATGCAGTCTGGATGTCTCTGGTGGAACTGAAGTGGAATTATTCATTTAAAGCAGCTCTAAATACATATAATCCATCAGAGGCCTGGAGAGGCAGAAGATGAGGCTGACCAAGGTTATAGAAGCCACATGAGGTTAAAACAAGTTGTTTTCTTGAGCTTCTATTCAATCTCATCTTATCTTTAATTCTCTTTTGGTTCTTTATTTTCTTCACATTTACTTTTATCTGTGTTTGTTTATGTCTTTCCCTGTCCAATCTATCCACCACTTCCCCTCTGACCATCTCGTTATCAGGTCTTCAGCCACAACACTGCCCTCTATCAGTAAAATGTGAATTTAGATCAATCACACAGAAGCTCGCCCTCATATGAAGTCACGGAGCGTCTCATTTCCATTCTACTGAATCCTAAGTATAGTGTGATGTGTTGCTGTGGTGAATTACCATACAAATAACTGCCACTGCTTATCAAGCTTTGTTTAGAAGCCAGAACAGAGCGACAGAGAGAGAGAGACTGATTGAGAGGGAACACCCCGCGGACTTCAGAAGCTGTTACTAAAACCTGTATCTCATCTAAACTTGACTGATACAGAATGTAATGTATGTGCATAAAAGTGTGTATGAATGGACGTTACGTGCGTCTCAGTCTGAGCTGCTTTGAGGAGCAGAACACAGCGGACTGCTGCAGACCTCAGGGAGGCTGACGGAGCTGCAGGGAGCAGAGCAGAGGACGGACTCATAAACCCGAAGAATGATCGGATCCAAACAAAGCTACACACCCCGAAGGCAAAGGAGACCATGGAGTTCTAATGGTGCTCGTAAAATCCTGTCTGGTTATTCTGTTGCATCTGTAGTCACATTTATACTAAGCTTGACTTTGTGTTGATGTGAAGAGAAAGTTTCACAAACTCTGACCACAAATAAAGAACATGTATAGTGTTTATTGGACTGGACTTAGGGGTCTAGTTTAATATGATAACAGACCAATCGGATAAGTATTGTTCCCAATGTCAGCAATGCAAATGAGATGTTTTTTGACTGCTGACAACTCATATCACAAATGCAAATACACAGTATTTATGTGTTGTTATGTGGACTTTTGTCTGTTTCACAGATTGGGTGGTTGTTTAACATGTCAGTACCTGAATTAACAAGTGTTTGAAAATTGAAAATACTCTCAATCTCATTAGGTGTGACTCTGCTACAGTTTACTAGTATTACTCCCCTCAGAGGACACAAAGAGGAACCTATACAGTCTATAAAAACAGAGATTATGACGTTATTTTCACATGCTTTGGTAAACTTTAAGTCAAACATAGTTGTCCTTTGGCACCGTGTCCATGTAACAAGACAAAGCATTGTTTTTATTACTGTAAAACTGTCTCTCCCCTCAGCTGTGTTGTTCTCACACTGTCTTCTTCTGTCGGCTTTATTTAGCAGATAAACCAGAGCCGTAGTAGAGCTGTGTGTATCAGTCAGTCTGAACGAGTCCTACAGCACAGCAGGCTGAGGAGCTCAGAGGAAATGACCAGAGCTTGTTGAGGATGCTTTAGCTCCAAAGTTTCTAATGAGGTCAAAGGTCATTCTGGAGGCCAATGACCCTTCCATGGTGGGGAGACCTACTATCATAACTGTGATGGGAAATATGTTCACTTCATAAATCAGTACTTTAAGTGAGAGGAAAGAGGGAGAGAGTGAGATCACAAAATAAAATGAGGTTTATCCTGAAGCTACATCTGGACCACAATAATGGAGTCCACATCCAAATGCTTGATTTGTTTATTTATTTTCCAAACCTGGGTTTAGACCAAGAAAGCAAACCTGAGTCTACCTGAAGGAGTTGATCTAAGATCAGTTACAGTGGCAGACAGTCTGCTAACAAAGTGAAATGATGAAACATAGAAGGGGCCTTCGTGTGAAGGAGCTAATAGAGAATTAATTGCTGCTTAATCGTGTCTTTTCAGATCAGAGGTTCCATTATTGCATCTTTGTTTTGTAATGAGCAGCTTATGACCACAGGGAATAAACAGATTGCATACAAATGTCTTTATGTCAAAAGAACATTTGACATTCATCTGCTGCCAAACAAGTCTTTACATGATCAGAGTGACAGACTGACTGTGATTGTTCAATAAGCAGGATCCAGTGCTGAGCTTCCACCAGCCTCCTGTGATGTTGACAAAAAGAAAACCAAGACCTCCCTGTCAGAGCTGCTGACACACACGATTAACACTTATAACATGCAGAACAAAAATATTTAAGTCTGATGTAGAAAATAATTTCCATGGACAGCTTCAATATGTCAGCCGTGTCACACCAACCTGCTCCAACAGTGAGTCTAATCCACTACAGAGCTTTCTCCAGCAGACATATGAAACCTATTGCAGCTGAAAGCTGACAGCAAAGGGGGAGCTGGTGAACCTGGTGAACTGTGACAGAGAACTCATATTTCTCCAACACGATACCTCCTCTCTGGAGGTTTGTTTTCCTCATCTCACTGTTGATTTATAGCTCACAACACATTACAGTCTACAGTCTGTACGGAGCACATGCTTTGTCCTTTGCTAAACGGAGATGTTGGCCCAGCAGTGGTGGTCCTGCTGCTGTCTGTCTCCACTGCTCTGTGACATTTCATAGGACTCTCTTTCCTTTTTACAGGTTCACAGCTACAGAGCAGCTGTCAGAGCGTCGTATTGGTTCGGCTCTGCGTTGAACCCAGCAGCAGGAGTCACACTGCATTCGTCACATCTGATGACACTTCACTTGTCCACAGAAAGCAGAGAAATGAACGAAATGTAGCTCAGTGCTGATAGTGATCACTTTCTCTACAGCTTAAAGGGTTGACATTTAAGAGTAAAAAGGCTCACTGTCACAATCTGACAGTGAAAGTGTGACACACTGAAAATGGATGTGTTTCATTTGAGATGTCGTCTCCAAAGAAACGGAGATAATATTACAGAGTTGAATGATGTTCAGCACTGAAAAACATCTTAATCCCACATGAGAGCAGAACGTATGAATTCATGAATACAGGATACGTTTTGGGGGCTAAAGTAGATTTAATGGTGTCCACTGGTTGGATAGTATCTCACCAAAGATGAGAGTTTTTAACCACTTATTTATTCCTGTATATGAACATTTATATTATGGATTGAAGTGTAATTATCTTGATTGTATTAATGCATGTTGAATTGAGTTTATTTCGGTAAATCACAGTAAGTTTGGACTCATTGCTTATTGACTTATTTGTGGCAGCTACACGTGATCAGTGAAATGACCAAAAAGGGTGATATCACCCTGCATAAACTATCACGTCTATTCTCAGCGCAACAGCAGCAGAGACACATTCGTCCCCAAAACATCAACACCTTTCCTCACACCACCATATTTACATGCAACTTCCACTTTCTTGCACATCCTCCCAACCTGGGACAGAACTCAGTGTGTAGTGCAATAAATACATATTGTGTGTCTCTTCTTGTGACCCTGAAGTATCCACAGTTCATTTACATTCACGTTAATTAAACTATTTACTGGGCAGAGAGCAGCTTTGAGGAAGCTCTCAGTAGAGAGTTCTAGAGAGCTAGAGGACTAGATTTGTACAAATGTGTTGATGAAGTCTTCAAATGTTTCTGCTTTAGAATCAAGATAACGTTTCTGTTGTACACAAAGTGTTGTGTTCAACTTGATTATTGTGCTTCAGAGTTTTGGGGACGAACGTGCTTCAGTGGTGAGAGAATGAGTTGTGCTTCACGGAGGTATCGGGTCAGATCACCAATGGTGTCATGTACTTTAGGAAATGATGTAGCGTAAGAACTCTGTCTTTGGGAAAATGGACTCAAGAAAATCAATTCTTTATTTGAGCCTCTGAAGTGCAGAGATAAATCTCTGTCAAGTGGAGTTACTCAGGCCTTCTTCTCTCGTCCTCAGGATGCTGACTTGTGCCATTTGTTTCTCAATGTATCTTTCTCTCTCTCTTTCTTCTCAATTTATAATCCTGACCACGTTAACGTGCAACATATCAGTAGAGATCTGCAGCGTGTAGAAATGGCCACACTTCTTTTTCTATATATTTCCAAAACAGAAGCTGACATTCTTTACAATGTAGTTTATAGGACTATAAATGTTGGAACGAGGTATGTTTTTATATTTAGGGGTGATCACGGATAGAAATATTCACAGACTTGCATGCAATGGGATTCAACTGAATATTCATTGAGATGCATTTGCATTTGGTGAGATTACTGCCTGTGTAGTGGAGGTGGTGACACCTGGAGGAGGAGATTCTTCTAATCTCTCTGCCACACTTCATTTCTCCTCTAATTAACACTTAATCTAAAGGCTAAAAGGACCTCAAACCAAATGAAGCATTCAGTGAGGCTCATTTAAAGTTCTCTCTAGGAAGACAAAACCTTCATGATATTAAAGGCCTCACATGTTGCATACTAACCTCAACCCATCATTCTCTTATACAGTGTGATTAGATATCTAATAGCTTTAGACATCAGGAGTCTCTAGTGTTGCTTTCCATGCGTTTGCTCTGTCCCTGTGATTTGTCTTAAAATATAATATCTACACATGAGAGCTTTGTGATTCCTCTCAGCTCTACATGCTGTTTCCTACTAAAGTCTGTCTCCAGCCAGAGTGTGTGTGCCTCTCATGGAGCTGTCCGTCTGCAGGGAGGTAAGGCTGGCTCTTCTCTGCTCTGCTGCTTCCTGAAGCCTGTGACAGGAACAGATGCTCCTGCTTTACATGATCGCTACCACCCACCCCAACAGCAGCAGGATGCACTCAATGAGGAGTAAATGTTTATGTAAGTGTGCATGTATGTGTGTGTGTCCTCACATCTGCACTCATGCAGGCAGCATGTGAAGTGAATTCACAATGAGAGTCAAGAAGAAATGATAAGTGGCTTCCAGGTTAAAATATCATTCAAAAAAAAAATAGAAGCAGATCAGCAGTAACTTTATCAAATAAGACTTCTGAATGTGGGAAATGTGTTTGAGTTAACATGACATCATCACTACTGCATGAAGGTTTTTAGATGTTATGATCAAGCACTGAACACGTCCTCCTTCAACAATTCATCTCGGACATGTTGTCATCAAAGTAGCCTCCCAGATATACAGTACCTGTACCAGAGAAGGAGGGAACTAGCCTCTACACTCATGAAGTTCTGTGACTGTGTTGGATTATGTGTTTGATGATTCCAACAGTGTGAGGCTGTATAACAATGATCATAAAGGTCTCTTCCAGTGAAGAGCCTGACATAAAGACCAGGGGGAGGATGTAATGTTGGACCATTTCATGGACTAATTGCTCCATCGATCACACAGCACAGAGCAGAGAGAACAACTGTGAAGACGCTGGAGTCCTTTTCAAGCAGGCAAAATCAGTTTGGCTCAAACACCACAGGAGTTCTCAGCATGTATTAGTGTGTGTGTGTGTGTGTGTGTGTGTGTGTGTGTGTGTGTGTGTGTGTGTGTGTGTGTGTGTGTGTGTGTGTGTCTGTGCTGAAGACTACCTCAAGGACAACAAGATTACATTCAATTCATAGTCAGTGATGTTCTCTGATTCTTTTGTAGTGAGTGTGTATTGTTCTTACCATGTGATGACACTGATGATCACACCTTCAAGCAGTAAAGAAGAACTAATAAATGATCACCTGCTATGGTCTGTAGCTGGAACTAAAACTTATTTTGGGACACATGACACATGGATAACATCCGTGATCTATCAAACCTAAACCTGAACCTGTGGACTCATGAGGAGAGATTGATTGTGGTCTGGCTCGAGAGCATCAGCCAGCACTGACAGGTTCTAATAGGAAACGAGAGCAGCAGTGATTTCAGTTCTTAGCAGTTCCAAGCAGCTTAACAAAGCAACATCACCTGTAGCTGGTCCTGAAAGTCACAAGACACCCGAGAGGACAAGTGTGTACGAGAGACACATGATCACAAACCACCGGATTTCTATCTACATCAACCACTCAAATTGCATTATGAACCAAATACAGTGCTAGCTGACCAAATTACATTTGTAACATCTGACATTCTCTCCTTCTCTCTGGGAGCTTTTAATTCTTCTGGGTTTATCGAATTTAAACGAATAAGTTTGGATTGACAGACAGATGGATGGATTTGTTGCCTTTTGAAACCCGCCGCGGAAGCTCCCAGCATGCATCTATTCTGTATTTAGTGGAATCCTGACAGTTTATAACCACAGAAGCTTCAATCAATGCAGCGCTGCTGCAGCAATGTGTGTGTGTGTGGACTGACTAACAATGCTTTCATCTTACTGGAAGAACAACAGTCACAAACAACGATGGATACTTTCTACCAGTAAAGAGAGTTTACTGTGTGACTTCAGAAGAAGCTGGTAGAGATCAGTGAGTGCAGTCTAATTATGCAAATGAGACAATAAACACACCTGGTTTGAATAGAGTACATACTGCTTTGTACTGCAGAGAGTGATGTATATTTATATTATCTATTGAATGTAGTCTGTATGAAACACTCACACAGCCACGTAGCACTCCAGTCTAATATCTCAACACATTAGCAGCCTCTCAGTACATTTAGGAACAGACCGCAGCCTCTCGGCCACTAACACCATCAGCATGTGTGTCCAAACGACCATCCATCTCTACAGTGAAACCCAACAGCCAGACTGAGCCGGTTTCACTGCTGAGGGTCAGAACTGTGATGCAGCAACAGGCAGGGAGCTGGACTACAGACTGCAGATGTTTGTTGTATTCAGCTTCAATCATGAGTCACTCTGTTGGCCTAATCAGAGCTTATCAAACACTCATGTATGGAAGTATTGATCACTTTGCCCCGATGATCTTTAAAATGTCAGACAGAAAACTTCAATCAGCCTTTTGGAGAGAAAAGGCCAGCAAGATCGGAGTGGCAGAGTAAATTGATCGAGCTTCTGGTTGCAGCCCGTCTATCAGCAGGAGAACAACAGAACTTACAAGTTGTTTCTTATTTGCTTTGGCTTAATTCTTTAGGATTTTTATGTATTAAAAAGTAAAAAAAAAAAAACGTTATCAACCTTGGGATGAACGAGTCAAAACATTTAAGTAATCATCACTTTCTGTGTCTCCTCACCTCCAAAGACTTTGTATGCAGACACTCAGCCAGTGACAGTCTGGCATAAGAAATACTGAACAGTCAGAAATGTTTAGCAGAGCCAAAGATTTCAGTCCAGCTGGATCATTTGGACAGATGGCTGCCTGGCATCATGACATCATAGATATCCACATCGGAGGAGGACTGAGAATCTCCACAAAGGTTTAGTTAACCCGGCTCTGAACACACTCAGTAAAACTATTGTAATGGGAAAATATGTCATAGTCTCATGTGAAGGTTTAAAGAATGTAAGTCCTAAAAGAGCAGACACCAAACTGTAGTTTCAGTAGATGACTTTAATTAGTTTAGTATCCAGGTGTCTTGTTATCTGTTATCATTGTGCACTGTTTGTTTCTTCTTCGTAAGACAGAGACACAGAGAGGCCTTGATTAACAGAGATCCTCTGTTTGAAATACTTTTACTTCCTTTGCAGACGCATTATCTGAAGTTGTAAAGGCGTAAACCTTTGCATGCACATATGATGTGTGAGGGTAAAAAATGTCTGTTCTGTCTCTGCAATGGTCATTTTAACGATGTCACAGTGGCTTCAAAGGAAGCATCTGTTGTGAGTTTAAACTGATTATTGTAAGGCAGACTGTGAACAAAGGGATTGGTAAACAGGAGATAAAGCATCTTCCTGACTGTCTTAAATGAAGTATACTAAGGCTCGAAGGATGACCTGCCTTTTATTGTGTTCTTTGTGTATTCTTGTTAGCTAAGCAGATAACAGGAAGCTGTCTGAGCATAAATGTCCATGCATTGTGACTGTTGGGTAGAGCACTCTTCCAGATCACTGCAATGTGTCTGTGAGACTGTTCTCTTTGCTTGCAAGCAAATAAATTGACTTTACAAACTTTGATCGTTCATCAAAACTCTGTTTTACTTTATATTGATAGAAAACCTCAACTTTCTTCTCCCGACTAGTCATAAGAAATATTCCACAACACTATGAAACATGTTTGTCAGCTGATGATGTATCCAAGTATCAAATGACTGCTTTGTTATTCTAAAACCTTCTCTATTAAGATATCTAAGCCATTTTATTAACTTTGTCCAACAGCTACTATGATAAACAAGTCAGATGTTTCAGGAATAAATGGCTTCTTAATTGGGATTACTATAATAACACCAGTATTAAAAAATGTGTGTGCGTGTGATAGCCGTTGTTTATGGTGACTAATTAATTTATGTCAAAGGAGCATTTTAACAGTTTATTTCCTTCACTTAATTTAAAAACAACTTCTCTGCAAAACACTGATAGTGATGATGAATTATCAGCCAGCATGTTAGAGGAAGACAGAGGAGGTGGAACAGCAACATGTGATTGTAATGAGGAGATGAAAAACACTTTTATAGAGAAAAACAGAATCAGAGCAGATTATTAATGAAAAAGACCCGAGAAAAGGTGAATGAAAAGACTGAAGCAGATGCTGCTCACACACAGAGACTGATTCACAGGGAAGTGCACTACGAGTTAGAGATGATGCTTTTATATTTAGCGTACACATGTAGGAAACACACTGTGTGGACTGTTGAATACATGTTGTGTTGAACGGAACTACAGAGATAGATAGATGGTTGATGCAGGCTCTTCATCAGCACCATGGACAGAGACAGCACACTGACAAAAGAGGCAGTTTGCAGATTTAGACAATATATCATGTTTGTTTTCTTTTGTCTTTCAAAGACAAACACCTATCACTTTAGGACATAAAGCTAAAACAATTAAAAGAAAAAAAAGCAGGAAAAAAAACATCCAAATATAAAAGACAACCAATCATGTACATTCTCTCACATATCAGCCAAGGGGACACATGGATGAGCTGAGTGTACGGTCATGTGACTTCAGGCCAATCACATTCCTAAATTGTCAGAGAGGTGGGGGGGGGGGGGGGGGGGTATGGTGTGTTGTGGTGTCACCCTCTCTGAGCAGAGAGGGCAGAGAGACCTTGTAGAGACTGTGTGCTAGTTAGGGTTGCAGAGTATTGCATGTCTAACTATTATTATGTAGAGTGAGTAAAGAGGAGTCTAAGAGAGTGTGAAGTTGTACAAATGAAAGTCAAGCTCTGTAGTGAAACACTGTGAAACCACGTCTGCTATGCAGGACAAGATGTGGAAAAAAACACACTTTGTACAACACGTCTCTTAGAGAGAGTGTGAACACAAACTTAAGAGACCTGATGACTTTGTGCTGAAGAGAAGGAAAAGAGAATGTGGGAGGAGGACAAAGAGAGAAAGCTGAGAGTGTAACTATAAAACCCACTGGTGACTCTGAAGTCACGGAGAACAAAAAAGACAGTTTGACACTTACTGTGAGAGGCAACGACTATGTAACTATTAGCACCCACTGGCAGCTCAGCATGAACAGCAAACATCTCACAAGTAAGCGTTCCTACTGTCAGAGACATGTCTCTTTTTGTTCAACATAGGAGAATAATCTTCACAGAAAGAAATGTCCCACTTAAGTCTACTATTTACTAAACAACTGGGAAACCGCATTTGTTTGTATTTAGCTAAAAGTAATGATGGACATAGACAGTTAAAGAGGAAGATCCAGGTCCTGAATTATTGATACGTTTGGTTTTGATCCAACCATCACTAATGTTGTGCTGCATCACCTGTTAGGATCTCCAGTGTCTCTGGCTGAACTGCAGTGGTCATTCGGACAGGACACGAGGTCATATGTCGTCAGTCTGCACTGATCACTAACACACATCAAACACAATCCATTCTCATAACAAGGCGCTCTATTGAAATGACCTATTACACTTGTTCCTCCTACACTGGCTTCTGTTACTCTCTGCTTCCACCTCACCAGTCCTCTGCCTCCTAGTTTCCCCCTGTTGAGTGTGTGGTGGCTCTTAAAGCATTAACACTGGCTCAGCTCAGAGAACAGCCTCAGGGGATTATTGTGCTTCCAGTTATGTCTCCAGCATGCTGGATAATGAAGATGTAGCTGAAGAACAGAGAACACAACTGTGTCACCTTTTGTTTTAATTAATGGTTCATTGTGTGACAACAGTGCTTGTAGCTGAAGCAGCACACTCTTCCTTAAAAAATCAATTCACTTGTAAAATGTTGAATATTAAAACAACGAGGGCCATCATTTTTTGTGTCTCATACCAAAAACATTTTTAAAAATGGTGCTCGTAGACTTTAATTGATGATCTGAATGCATGTTGCAGACATTTTCACAGTCATTTATATTCGGAGGGACAGTTAAATTGTTCCTGTGCAATGCTGCAGGCAATGAAAGCCCATTTTCCTCCATTCCTCCCCTCCCACGGGTCATTGAGCCTCGGCAATATCCAAATATCAAATATTATTGGTGTCCACAGAGGACCTTTTGTGTTCATCCAAACTTTAATAAAACCCAAGACATTTGGTCTTTCTCTTCATGTCTGTCTTTATGCCATTACAAAGTACAGATATGCAGATGATTAATAATCATGTGTTTGATGACAGAGATAGACAGTATATATATATACAGTATATATATAATGATATACATGAGCCTTGAGACTTGTGTCAGTTTAAAACGTTATTGAACACATGAATTAAAAAGAACTTCAGAAATGTTATCTTTTTAATGATTTAATCATGTGGGATTACTCGTTGACTGAAGCTTGTTCCACTTTAATGTGTGTCCTTCAAAAGGTTCCCTGTGGAGGTTTTAGTGAATGTGAAAGGACTTATTATGGAGCGAACGGATTGCAAAGACACTTCACTTCATGTCAAGCAGCAGCCAGCAGACAAACAGTCATCAGAAGACCTCTTCACCATCTCTGACAGAGAGATGCGGCCCAGTTCAGCCTCTGCACAAGAACACATCACTGGAACACTGCTGGGGCTGAAGTGGGCTCAGACAGCAACACAACTTGTATACTTGAAATACATTATAGTCACATCAGGGAGTTTTACAAATTGCATCATGAATATTTCAAAGCTCAAATCACAGAGTGTGTAACTGATTTACATCAGCACATTAAGAGTGTAGAGAAAATATGCTAATGTGTTTTATTTAGTAAAATCTACTCAGATTACCGAGTATAAATACTATAAAGTAAAGGGCAGAATCCCCCCCCCCCAGCCATACACACACACACACACAGACACACACACACACACACACACACACACACACACACACACGTACACAACGTCTTCACCAAACTCAGTGAAAAATATGTTTCTTCCTTTCCTTTATTCTTTTCAACTTTGCATTTCCATGTCATGCAGGAATTGCAATTTGAAAGTAGGAGGTAGAGAGATAACCTGACTGCAATACTTCCATATTCATGCGGTGATATTTTATAAGTCATAAACAGGAAGTGTATATGACAAGATAATTACTGTGTGAGATTCATATCCCAGATACTGAGAAAAGAGGGCACAGGTAGCTTCTCTTTGTATCTGATGGAAGAAGAAGGAATTAAAATAGATTTCATGTGTAAACTGCAGGGCTCATGGACAGAACCAACGACTTCAAAGAAATGTGAGTTTGAAACATTTTGTTGACATCGACATTTTTTTCCTCTGCAGCTTCTTTTTAAACCTCTTTCACTGCAGACATTCATTAAATCCCTTTCTTTCCCTACTCCTATCAAATATAGATCATATGTTCACGTATAAAAGTAAATCCTATTGTATCGAGGGAGGTTCAGAGAGAGAATGAGAGATGGACAGAAAGCTTCTGTTGATAATATTATTGATATTCTTACTTCTTTTAGAGTTTAAAAAAGTATTAATCCAACCATTTTCATATTTGAAAATTGGCTTAGTTTTGCCTGAAGTGTAAGCAAATGCAATTTAATTATATCTGTTGGAAAGACGAAAAAAAAAATCGGATCTCCACTGTTTTTAGTGAGAAAGATAACATGTACTTCCACACTGGAGCTGATAACTAGATTTACCAGACTGTTCATTTCTCTAACAATCAGCTGTCCAGGTGTGCTTATCACACACATGCTCACTACTACTACTACTACTACTACTACTACTACTACTACTACTACTACTACTACTACTACTACTACTACTACTACTACTACTACTACTACTACTACTACTACTACTACTACTACTACTACTACTACTACTACTACTACTACTACTCTCCAGAAGAGGAGAGATACTGTCTCCTCCAATATAGTAAGAGCTCCATCAGCAGTGCGAGAGATAAACAGCCCTTTTGGGAGCTTTTAAACACCCCCCCTTCCTCCATTCACTCCAATATAAAATGGATAGACATCTCTAAATATGTGATGCAGGGTCAGACTGTTGAGATAGAAAACTGATTGGTAGCTCATAGATGTCACAGTGTGACTTATTGAGCATACAATACACAATATATTGACTGATCCAGGATCAGAGCAGAACTGGAGCAAAAATACTTGATATTCACCACCACCAACACTCAACTCACGTCCAAGTTACTTCCATAGTTTCCAGCTGTGTACCTCCACCTCACTGCTTAGAGAAGATGAGGTCAGACTGAGTCATCTGTCATTCTGTGGTGAACTGCAAACACGCTCTCTACGTCTCTGAGCGGATTGGTAATTTGTGAGGTTAATATGAGAGATCAAGTCAGTGGAGATCGACACTGGAACAAAATCATATTTATTAAGACTCTCACTATCAAGATCAGGCATACATGAATTCTCCAGCAGCCCTTGTGAACTTAAAATGAATATTTGATCTTAAATATGAAATAGCAATGAGGCTGTAGTGAGTGGACTAACTAAACATGCTGTAGATTAGAGAGGGAACCTCAGACCACATAGAACCACCAACATCATGCTGTTATTGGATTCATATGCTACTCATGCTACAACCGTCCTTAAAGACCACCCTTGTTGAGTTCACAGCTTGATCAACTTCACACTCAAACCTCCATGAACTCTGGGTAAAATGAGCTTCCTCTGCAGGGAGTCTGGACTCACCCTTAGGGAGCGGGTGAGGAGCTCAGATCTCTGCTAGTACAGTTATATGTGTGTGTGTGTGTGTGTGTGTGTGTCTCTTTGTGTGCATATACATGAGTGAACATGTGGAGGGCAGTCAGGCTTTTAGCAGGACAAGCAGCTGTTGACTCCCTGTGTCACTGAGGCAGAACAACATCAACACACTGCTGTTGATCCCATTTAGCGTTTTTCCCTGAAGGACTGATCTCACAAGACACATTTTCTCTGTCTGTCACACATCTCTCACTCTCCGTCTCTCTTCTCGCTCACTCTCACTGCTGTTTGCTCTGTAAACCTCCCACAGAGAAATACACTCCTGCTACAGTGGGGAGGTTACTCACGGGGGTGAACCACCTTGATCCAGCTGAGGGGGCGGCGTGCTTGTTCTGTGAGGAGATGGAGACAATAGAGCCTTTTGCTGAAGGGCTTGCTGAAACACTACACAGAGTGAGGAGAAGGTTTTCCCCAAGAGGATGATTTTCTTTATACTCGGGCTTATCTGGCCAGATGCCAGTACACCGTGAATGTTAGTTTTAGATGAGATGTGCATAATGCACATTTTACCAAAGGCTACAGCATCGCTCTTCTCAACTGCTGTAACAACAAGTCAAAGTGATCCTCATCCACTCACCTCTCAAAATCTGACATTAAGGACTTGCTAAACCGTACATATACGCAGATATCTTTGTCAAAAATAAGACTGGTCTGTATGGAATATGAGACGATGCTTCCTTTTCTGAATTTCCAGATTTGCATTTAGAGAGAAGCTGTGGCTTTATGTCTTTTTCCTCCCTCCAACAAAGCCATGAAGTCATTTCCTCTCCTGAACTGAGTAAGAGAGTAACTCTAATCTGTCCTTTAAAGATCTCCTCACTGATTCTGTGGAAGTCTTTCTGCAGTCTCTGACTTCAGTTCTGTCAGTCAGTCTGCTCTGCAGCCACAGCAGCCTGTCCTCTGAGCTCTTGATGCAGCAGGAGGAGATGTTCAGTCACCGGGAGCTGTCAATCATTCCCTCTTTCCTCCCTGTATCACGCTCTAGCAGAAAGGTAGAGCTGTGCTCACAGCATCCTGTTTCAGAGACGGAGGTATTACTCATTCAGCTATCAATCAGGGCCGAGATGATTCAGTGGGAGGTTTGAGTGAAAGCTGACATTATGTAAATGTTCAGGTACCACCTGCATGTGGAACAGATCCAGTGGAAAATTAAACACAGAGCTGTAATCATTACAAAATAACAGTTGGTAAAAGTCTCTATGATGATGGTAATAAAAGTGGTGAAATCACTGAGCTCAGTGGTTCAGTTATGCATCTCTTCATTGGTCGCTGCATATATTACTACTGATGAATCAGCAGCTTTTTTGCTGCAGACGCTCTGACTCCAATACATTTTTTTAGGGTCAAAGGTGATTCTGCAGAGCATCAGTCCCTTGGCATGAGTCACGTCTGCACTGCATTGAACACAATCAGCTCTCACTGAATCACATTTTATCTGTTGTGATTGTGGAAAAATCCTTAATTTTGAGCAAACGGTCTCCAATAAAAGTGCAGCTCTCTCATCAGCACCTGTGTTATCAATCAGTGAGTCTATATAATCAATGTATTCCACTTGAGAAATAAAATAATCCTTCATTACCTCGTGACAAACAAAGCCTGCAGAGCTCGCATCTCATTTTATTTATCTATAATTTAATCACCATGTTTCATCATAACAGCAGGATAAAAATAATGAGCTTCAAAGTGAGCAGGACATTTAAATGTTGATTGATGCAGTCATCGTTTCCATTAAGATCACATTTCTTAGCACGTCTCCGTCTTTTCTGCAGTTCTTTCAGAGAAACTTTGCGCCACAATAAATACTTCGACAGAGAGAACCAGCACTCAGTGGATTTAGTGTCAGCAATTAGGATTGTAAATTGTCTGACTTTTATTCAGTCTCATTCTAAGGAAGCACACACTGCGGTTTAATGTTTAACAACAATAATCCGCCCCCATCTACAAACGCACACACTCCGGTCCATGAACACAATGCTGTAATCCTGTCTTTGACACCAACATTTACTGTGTGAATTGTTGAGCGAACAGGAAGTAGACCAGGTGGGATCAGAGGGGGATTAAAGGACGAGTGTACCTTCCTACACACCAGTGGAGTGGATCATTGTGACGGAGCAGACTGGAGCTCCAGCAAGCCCCGACACCATCCTCCTCAAACACAGACCGAAGGCGATTTATGGGAAAATAGATTTTATAATGCGTTTAAACTCCTGGGATCAGTGAAAGATGTGACCGTGTTTACTGAAGAGAAGATTGGGACGAAGGAAAGGCCGGGCAGAAGAGAAGTTTGAACAGGGGAGAAGAAAAAGTCAAATAGAATAAGTACACATGTATCCGTTATAACTCAGACGCTGTTAATAATATGCAAATCAAAACCTATCTGAGATCCTCACTTTATTTTCACATTAAGTCTGTGATTCACTGTGACAGGTCTGGTATAACAACTGATAAGGAGCGTGTTGGCATTACTTTTTGGCTTATTATCAACATGCAAACAATCCGACAGTCATTTCAAATGTGACAGCAGCAAATTATGTAAACACAGTAATTCACACTTTAGAGATATGCACAGCATTGTGATATATACGTGAGCTGAGTATTTGATTCATTAGAGGCAAAATGTTACATTAGTCTGACACCTGCAAAGGATCCAGTCCCATCTGCTCCACGAGAGGCTTTGAGGAAAGTGTTTAATATGTTGAATGAATTCAGTATGATCATTATTTCATCTATGATAAACAGAGGGAATATGGATGGATCATTAGGAGGGTGGTGTTAGTAATGTATTAATGTAAAGCTAACCAGCAGTTCTGGAGATGGAGGAAAACAATGCTGTGATCTTGACACAGTCACAGTTCATCTATTCAGCTTAATGAACACTATTTGCCAGCCAGGGAGCAGCTGGAAGAAAAACTAAAGAAGAAGAACAGCAGAGAGGAGAGGACCTCCTGTAATGAGGAGCAACGGTTGTTCATACTCCACCAATACTTTCTATGATACCCTTCAGACAGAAGCAGGTTGTGAGTGACACACAGAAGTTAAATGAGGTCCATGTTCGCTGATACAAAACTAAGCCGAGTGGTGTTGATGCAGACTTTTCTTACAGATATTTCACCAGCACATGACAGTACAATAAGTGCATGTGTTCTCTCTGAATAATGAAATAATGCTCCCCGAGTAGTCCAGCTCAAAAGCACCTGCAGCCACGTGTGTTGACCAGACTCTTGCAGTGTTCCAAAGAGAGGAAAGTTTCAAACTGTTTCCTTCTTCAGAGTTCTCTCTGTGTGAACGTTCAATTGAAGTTGACATCTGAATGTGAACTTTAAAAAGGAGGACTCCTCTTTGAAATGGAGAGCTGCTGTAACCTTCATGTCTCGGCTGTCTTTTGAGCTCGAGTCTCTTTTGAGTTGAAATTTCAACATTTGAATCTTAAGTGAATATAAAGTGCTGTTAGAGTGATTGTCTTGACATGTGTGGAGGGCAGAACTGTTCACTGTCTTCTTCAGAGGCCCACGTATCATGTGAGGTTACACTGGGTTCAGTTATTGTTCTTAATCTGCATACTCTCCTTCAACTACAACTTCCCGAGACTGATGATGTGTCAACACACAAGCTGTGTGTTTCTATTGGATTAGAGTTCACTGTAGAGTCAATGTAGGCTGAAGTCAACAGCTCAGGGGCCTTTAACAGAGCAAAGCTCTCAACATGAGAATGACTTTGTAAATACAGGATTACTGCAGCCGGAGCCGAACACAGTCATGTCTGACAGTGGAAGTCTTGTTGTTCAGAGACAGCACTGCAAATCTCCAGAGGTACAACTGCTCTTTGAAGAAAGTGTGACTCATAACATGAAACATGAATATGTTTTATATGTCAGTTTAGTTTTTTAACAGAAAACAACCCAGCTGCATGGCTGACATATTGAGATGAGATGCATCATCAGCAGGCGAGCATCAGACATTCAGTTTAGACATCGTCAACATACCACAGAAGCTCTGTCAGAAGTAACTCATGATAACTACATTTATATATTTATATATTATAGAAATCATGAGATCTAAACCAAACCAGTCCTGGCCCCGCTGATCCTCCAGCACTTTAATCACATGAACTCATTCTTATGAGGACAATCATTTCAAGAGGACAACATTACGCTCTAATTAGATTCTCTGATGGAGACCACAGAAAGAACATTAGCAGAAGCGTCTGTCACTTCATGACGTATAACTGCAGAATGTAAAAGACAAATATAATCCTGCTTGATCGCTCGTTGATGAAAAATGTTTTTCTCTGTGTGAGAATGTATTAAACAACGGTTCAACCAAACAGCTTTTACAGTGACTGGAGAGGTTGGTCTCACACACTAAAGCTGTGTTTGGTGATATTAGTCATGAAGACACTCACTTTACTGCACAAAGTAATACATTGCACTAATATAATGCAAACACAGCCGAGCAAGACCAATCAGACAAGAGATACTAACATCCTATCATGTATTCCAGAGACTGTAGCATTGGGACGCATACTGTACATGCTGAGAGCTGTTTCATCCTGTTTCATGCCTCGTGCTCATTGGACTACATTAGGAAGTAGCTGTGATGGTGGCTGGAAGGAAACAAGCAGACATGTGGAAACATGTGGACGATGGAAGAAAAGAAAGAAAAGGAAAGAAAGGAAATGCTTAAAAAGAGAAAGTGATGGGGATTTGTTTTAGTCCTCATCTTCATTGGCACGTTAAAGTGAAACATTAGAGAACATGAGGGTACGAGAGGTTGAAGAGAGGAGGTTCAGACTGTGACTGACTGATTAAAATGACATTGAAGCTGTCAGATGTGCTGTTAAACACACTCTTCCTCATGGGCACGATATATAAACCTGTTAACCTCTGAAATACTTTAATAGATGACCCAGTCATGTAAAATCTAATTATGTGAAGGGCCAAGGCTGTTTAGACAAGAACATTTCACCAACTAAGAGACATCAGATTCACATCATTGACAAAAGTAAGGCGGAAGAATTCAAGTGAAAAAGCCCTCAGCTAAGCATGATGGGAAACAAAGTGCAGAGATAGACACACACATTCAAACACACAGTGTTAAGACTCAGACAGCTGCTGTGACTCTGCTGCTTGTTATTTACGATCAAGTCAATCTGACTGCTGAGAGTCCAGCTGACGACATGAGCACGGAGTCCAGCCAGGACTGAGAGGCTCAGTTCGCCTCCACTGACCGAGCTCCTCTGGTCTCTACACTCATTTAGTCCAGTTAATCCTCTGTATCACCTGGTGCTTCTTATTCTAGAGAGATGGAGCGTGACAGGAGGTTACAGCAGCACACAAGAGAAAATACTAAATATATAATGTTTTCCCAACACAGACGTTATTCATCTTCTCAGCTGATATTTACCAAAGTGGTTTCACTAAGTGCCTTAACAGCAGAGCTCCACTCCATCAATCACAAACACAAACCAGTGAATGACGTGAACACAACAAGCCGTGCTGTACTGACTCTGGTGTTGTCTTAGTGCACTACGTGAACTAATGTCTCCGTGTCCATCCTCACTGTTCACCACCAACTTGTTATTCACTTCACGATGTAATATGAGCTAATTGACAATAAGAGAGTCATAACCCAGCATGCAATTGGGGGGTCAGCCTTTAGAGCCTTTTTGATTAGAAGACTTATCCGATTACCCACAATCCCCTGGTTTCATCTGGGAAGCAATTATCTCATCACTGATCTGTGGCCGTCACATAAAGAGTATCTGATCAGAATTTAGTGTCTGATTTCATTGGCTGAACACAGTGACAGAGGACTGAGATAGCACAGCGTTTGAACAGGATCTAAACTTCTTCACGGACGAACTCTGCCTGGAATTACAATTATGTGTTTGACTGCAAGAAATGACCATGTACAAGTGAGCGCATACCATCAGTACAATAATCACCCGTTTAACAATTCTTCCACATTTACCAAATATCCTCCCACAGGTTCATGCTAATTTAAAAAGTGTTTTCTATTCAGAGTACATGTTATTAGAATGAGTTTGTTTGGGACTCTGAGTGTCCATCCATCTGAGATGATAGGACAGCAACAGGATGAAAGAGGATAATAAATCTATTGTGTGACTCGGCACCCTTTTTAGTCTCACTCCCTCTCCACTGACAGACAACTATTCTCCACAGTTATCTCTCCTCCTCCATCCACAGTGAACTGAGTCTGTTATGAGCTCTTTCGATATATTGACTGACAGCTAACTGTCCTCCAGAGAGACTGGACTAATGGCTGGGTGTGTGTCCCAGTGGTATGTGACCATCTAACCATGAGACACAGTGAGTCCTGCAGGACAGACTCTGGTCAAGTCTTTAGCTTTCCCACCTCCATGTCTGTGACACAGTGATAGAGAACAGTAGAGATATATCTCTATTACTGAGGATGGAGTTTATGCATTTATATTTAGCTGTGCCTTAATTATTCCTCTCCATGTTCAGTCTTTGCTTCACCGATGTCTCTCTTCTCTCATCGTTACAATCTGCTACAGACCGAAGTGTTAAACAATGAGCTCATCTAGTTTCCAGCTTTAAAAGTGCCCAGACATAAAAGAGGGAAGATAATCTCTATATTATACAGTACATGTTATATTATAACCTACTTCTGCTATGGGCTGTCGTTCTGTAAGACCAGTAGTCTCAAC
The DNA here is from genome assembly GCF_050575085.1 of Anarhichas minor. Classification (NCBI taxonomy): domain Eukaryota; kingdom Metazoa; phylum Chordata; class Actinopteri; order Perciformes; family Anarhichadidae; genus Anarhichas; species Anarhichas minor. The sequence goes on from NW_027466472.1 coordinate 2,830,879, forward strand.
ATAAACAAACCTGCACATATTTACAGGCTTGATATTTCAGAAAAGAAACACTTTTTGCACAATGTTGCAAATTACAAATGTTATTTTACACTTTCATCTTTTTGGAGTTGAAGTTTACTGTTGATGAGCTGTTCTAAAGGGGCAAAGTAAGGTGTCATGTAAAGACATATTTTACTGGTGATGTTTATTATTTGGTAAAAGTGAATTTTTAAAAGCTGTTTCCTTCGGGAGCGTCTGAAGTTTCCCTCATGTTGGTTCTACAGTTCAGTAAATACTAATTCATGTGGTTTGGTTTGACAGGCTTGCATTAATTCAAACATAAGTCTGACAGTGTTTGTAATGTAACAACAACAACCCTTTTCCTGACTGCAGTTATCCAATTAATGAACCATCACACTAGTGGCTGTGATGGTTTCTCAGTCTGTTGTTGTTGTTGTTGTAACAGACAGAAAAACACTGAAACCAACAATCCAGAGAAAATCCTACTGTTCTCATTGAACTGCCAATCACTCATCTCTCGCTCTCCTCTTCAGAGAATAGAGGCTACAGCTGCTGGCTGTCTGTTCACAGCAAAGAAACATAATGTTATAGACAGTTATTAGCCACATGACTACCATGAGGTCATCTGTTGTCACCTGACATCTTCAAATTAAATATGTGCTTCCACGTCATTGTTATTGCGTCTGAATCTGCAGACGTGCATGTATTTGAACAGACACAACATATGTTTACTTCTAGGATATCTACATTCCACCCACGTACAGTATATCAGCTCAGTGGGTGAAGTCGGGCTGAGACTACAGGAGTTTTAAAAACGTATCTTATCTAGAGAGAGTGAATGGTTTGGGAGGTTTAAGACTGGATCTGTAAACCCCTCATATCACCAAAAACTCTAGGCTGAACATCAGTACAGACCAAGTCCCTGGACCAGGTTCCCCCTCTGATAGTCGTGAGGGGTGAGTCGAGGCTAAATTGGCCCCACATCGGCATATTCTGTTCTTCTCTATCTCTCTCTCTCTGCTGTTTAAATCCACCGATGAAAATAAAACTAAACTGCTCCGCTGGGAATGCTTTTAAAAACAAAACTGAAACTAAACGTTGTTAAGAGCTGTAAGGTAATAAATGAGAAGCAAACACGTACTGCTCTACAAGCAGAATGATTGGGTGTAATGGCCAGAGCCATGTTTTTGTGGGGATTTCATTCTGCTTCATGGATGACTGCATCAGAGTATTATCCACTACACTCAGTAATTAAAATATTTAAATCACTGAAATTAGTATCTGGGCTTTTCCCAAGATAAGAAATTCATCCCAAATGTTTTGTTTGATACATAATTTAAGAATATTTGTCTAGAAAATATGCCAAGCTGGCAGAAAGGGAAATCAAAGTCTGAGTGGCAGTCCGAGTCCTCAGAGGGATTTAAATGAGCATAAAGAAAGAAGAGAAAACACAAAACATCACTTCATCACATAACAAATAGAGGATTTAATTATACATCAAGGAACATGTTTAGAATTATGACTATTTGTCTCCATTAATGCTTTGGGATATTGAATCTCAATGACAGTTTCCAGATGTGAAACAGATGTGAATATAATACCACGAGAGAACTGCAGAAGTCTAAACAGATCTTAAGAGCATGAGTAACTAAATAAAACAATGATTTCATCTCATTAATCACTCAGCATTTTTCATGGTGATTTTGGAAAATGAGCACATTTTCTTTCATGATATTGTTCCATAAACAGTACATATAGATGAATCCCCTGCAGGTTTACTGCTGTTCTGAGTCTTTCAGAAAGAGTGTGTTGTGATGAATCTTCTCAAAGAGTTCAAATACTTCTGTCATGAGGTGAATCTATGACGCTCTCATCCTCGCTACATGTTCAGATCTACCTGGTATCGACAAACACAAACAGGAATATCTCTTACCAGCTGGGGGAAGATGTAATAAATGTTTTAAAAGAATAAACAACTCTGGTTTGAGAAACTTCTGTGGAAATCTTTTTTCTTCTTCTTCTATTTGGCTCATTTTCTATATGTATTTACCTTTCCTCTGTTCTAACAAACAGGACAGACAGTGGATGATTACCATTCTGATCATCTGTTTGTTCTGTTCTAATCTCCACTAGACACCAACTGTAATGCTAACAATGCAGTATTTCCAACCAAACTCTTTAAATCAAATCCACTCTTTAACATTCACATTCTTTATCCAACGATATGAACTTCCAGCAACAACAACTTCAGTAGTTTTAGAAGCTACGAATGAATCACAGAGCAAACACTTATTCACTTAATTCCTTTGGAGATGAAGGAATGTGTGCAGAGCAGCTCACCTGAATCAGAGTGAACTGATGAGAGCACAAACATCATTATTTTATTATCCCTAACAGCCATTTAAGAGGACTGAATAATGACAATAATCATGTTCAGAAGAAACAATTCTGCATCAAATGCTCCTTAATCTCCACACAGATTAGCTGGTAAAGCTGTCACCATGTGAATAAGAGGAGTGGGTGTATGGCTGTGATCTCACTGGATCACTGATTACTTCCTCCTCACAGTTTCCATCACACAAACACACACAGCATGTGCTGCTCTCTCACTGTTTGCCCCTTTCTAACCAGAATGCAGCGTCACATTAGTGGAAGTGGAGCCACTGAATCAGTCCATTTGCCAGAATGAAACCTCCTGAAACTGCACTTACTGAGAGGACCACACTCATGTACACAGACACACACTGGTGCACTGATTCAGAGATCAGTGTATTCTGCTCTATGTTGCTGAGTCATTCTCAGTGGGACAGAATAATATCCGCAGAATGAAAGCTGCCAGAGTCAGAAACCTGCAGGAGGTTTGACAGTTTGGTTCAATTAAAATTGCATTAAATATTCATTATTCATTGCGTTTGACAATAAACCAGGTCGTTGACATAAAACCCTCACAGTGAGGATTTAGGTTTCTTCAGAATCTGACCACCTGTATGACCTTTATAGACACATTCTATAATGTAAATGTTTTTTTCCCTCCCAAATTATTGATGATGATGAAGCCAATATCTCCTATTTCAGTCATACAGTAAATGTATAACACACAGAACAGATCTGACCATGAAGCTGTTATTGATCTAACCTCTAACTTGTGTTCAAGTCTCAGAGGTGATGCCAGTCAGTAACTCTGTATTCCTCTAATAAACTCTAAGCCCCGTGTTCTACTTCTAGGCAGGATGTCAGAGCTTATCAGAGCAACAAAGGTCTTTCTCTCTCAGTCAGAGAGATGGAACAACTCCCAGCCAGCCTGTCCCCGATGGCACAGAGTCACATCCACAGTGTCGGGTCGTCACTTTAATCCGTTATCATTGTGCCCTCTCCACTCTTTTATCTCACCTCTGGGACACATTATTGCTCTTGGCTCCTTCGCTGTTCCCAACTTGGCCTTTACTGAGCCAGGAAGTATTAATTTCACCTCTGACTGTGCACAGCTTTTAGCACCTAGAGAACATATGTCTTTTGTTCTGTGCATGAGAACATGTTGCTGTTCAAAGATCACATCTTGGAAAGGATAATGTAAGAATTATCAGATAATTGTAGCCGGGCTGCAACTGTTTTTGTAACTTCAGTAAACATTACATCTATTAAAAACCATGTTATCAATTAACAACAAGCAGCTACATTTGCTGGACAGAACTCATCCACTGTGACTGACGACTTGTTCCAGCTCATCTAAGAGAAAACCAATCTCATGCCAAGAGAGCTGAACGTGACTCCGCACCAGACCACATCGACAATAACCCGACATTAAACTTGTTATGTGGAAATTACACATTTTTAATAGCAGAGAGTTGTTTTAAATAACAAGTTGATTTGCATTCAGCTGCCAATTAGAGACAAGTAGTTCAGTTGGAGGTCTGAATTAGAGCTGCCAACATGAGAGTGTTCATGTAAGACCACAGAGAGGAACAGCTCAGCTGGTTAGAAATCATTCTTATTATAAACATGTATAAATACTGGTATGTTTTAGATTGAACGTTCACATTTAATCTTCATAGGTTTAACTGATATACAGAATTGTTGTGTTGCTTTGAAAACTGAAAACTTTGACAGAGAAGTCGGAGCTTGAACAAAGAGAAACAGGAACATCAGCACCAAACAACAGATCGTGAAGTAAAGAGATTCAGAAACCAAACTCGGTCCAGGACCAGCCGAGCCCCCAGCTCTTTAGTCACATAAGCTCTTTCTTGTGAGGACAATGAATTCATGAGGACAATAATAAGCACTAATTACATTTTCTATCAGAATCCATTGAAATAATATTAGCTCACATTTGCCTCCTGACCTACAAATGTAAATGAATACACGATCCTGCTTGAGTAAATTGCTGAAACTATTTTCCCTTTGTGAGGGAGTAATAATGTACAACTGTTCTGCTGCAAAGCTTTAACGCCACTGGAGAGGTCTGCATTATGTGGAGACGCTCCTGGAGGTCTGTGCTCTATAAAGAGAAGGGGAGAGGTGCGAGTCTCTGGGTATTAACTCATTATTAATGGTGACTGGTTCCAAGCAGCAGAGAGGGAATACAACTTATTCAGAGAGAGAGAGACATCTGTCAGACAACACAGGTACATGATTACGGTGTGTAACTTCTTCTCTCTGTCTGCATCCCTCTTTTTCACTCTCTTCATCTCTCTCTCTCTCTCTGTTCATCACTTCTTCTCTGTCTAAATGAAACTCTGAAGCTAAGCTGCCTAACAACCATGTTAACTAGTAATCCTATTTACTTTCAAATGATATATTTACAATATTTAAGATCTATTATATTACTGAGGGAGGCTTTATTCCAACAGTTGAAAATGAATGTAAATGATTGTAAGAGTATGTATCCAACACTGGAACATGTGACAGGAAGTGATCGTGACTGCTGCTCTAATCCACTATTTTATTTGATCACTCGCTCCACATTTTTGGTGGTTGAATAAAATGTGTCGATTGGTGATGGAAATGAAGGCTGTAGCTGTAGCTTGTCATTTTCTATTGGATGAGAGTAATACAGGAGAACAAGAGAACAACATCACACATGAATATGATCTCTGCCAAAAGCACAGAAACCTTAAATCGGGCTTCCTGCCTAAATGAATGCAGACAAATACTAATTAGAAAACCAGTGCATCTGATCCAGGATCTTAATACCTTTACATGCTGGGTCTCTCTGCAGAAAGTGAAGCACACAATGTGTTTGTACCCTTTATCCCTCTTGACTTGCTGAAACAGGCTGTGTCATTGTGTAAAAGTCTAAGTTCGGCTTTCCATCAGCTGTCATTGCTGCTGCTGCCCCTCTGTAATGCACAATTCTAACAGCTCTACCGAGTGGAGGAAATAGCAGAAGATGGGCTCCACAATCAGGCATCCAAACATCTATTTATGGAGTGACAAGAAATGTCAGAAAAGAATCAGATCACTGCCACAACAGTAACTGCTATTGAAATGAGACGAGAGCATTAAACCAGGCGGATGCATGTGCACAGTGCATATTGAAAGGAGATATGGACCGGACAGCTGCAGCACTTCCTGTCCTGTATTTTATGACAGCAGATGGATCATTTACAAATGGAGCTGTAAGGATTTAGATCGTATTAGGATGTGGCAGGAACAGACAGCCAGAGAAGTGGCTGGAAATCAGTCAATTTTACCAACAGATGAGAAAGCTGACACCCACAGAATAGACACCAGGTTGAAGAAATTCAGCTGTGCAACAATTCTGCAGCCTCTTCAGATAAGAAATAGACCAGACTTTAAGAAAGTGGCATCCTCAACTCCAGCAGATTGTATTTCTGGCATTTCAATTTCATGTCGAAAATGTGATTAATACACGTTCAGCCATCTGGCATCCACATCAAGTGTCTTCCAAACCTTAGTGTACATTAGGCCTACATTTCAAAACAACTCCATCTCACAATAAAGATCTGATGTTTCTGGCCAACAGGGTTCATCCTTATTAAAACAAAGAGCCAAGAGGAGGAGAGGAGCTCTGTACAATGACATCACCCTGTCATCACTGACTAATTAGAGAGCAATCAGTTCATCCCTAATCTAACTCTGAAGCCTCTTTCTTATTGGACGGCATTAAGAAGTAGATGTGAGAGTGGCTGGTGAGAAACAGCAGCCAACATTTACTGAGAGGCAGGAATGAGCAAGATAGTGTGAAAGAGAGAATCTAGAGGAAGAGACGGAAGGGAGATATTTTTCAAACCTCAGGGCTCCATCTTTGTGTCTCCGTGTGTGTTTGATCGCCTCAGGAAAGGCAGCCGCTGCGTCAGTAATATAAATGTGAAGCATTTGGCAGAAGAGTGGAGAGCAGGATCACTTTGGATTTGGCTGAATCTGCTTTGAACATTGTAGAATTTAAACTGTGCCAACCACTACCTGTCATCACAGTGTGTATGACAAGACAATGTCCAACCATCTACTGATGTTACTTAGACAAGGACCAGCAGATGTATGACAACATGTCACACATCAACTGGCTTCTGAACTGTAGACACCATCACCGGACAATGACATCACCTGTTACATACTAATCAGAGCGTTTGTCTCCCTGTGTTACTGTCAATATCTGCACATGATATTTTAATGAACTTTCCTAATACGCTAAAATGAAATCACAGAAAAGCTTCACAACTCACCAACTTGCTGATTAGTATGAAAAAGGTGGAACACGGAGCATCTTTGTTGTGTGAATGAAAATCCAGATGAGCTGCACTGAACACGGAGCGTGTTAGCTTGTACTGCTGTCCACTGGGCTGAAGTGAAGGAGACTTTAAGTGTGAAGGCATACAAGGAAGTCCGTGTAATCACAGCCCCTGTGATTATTATGCGTTTCCTGAACAGTTGACCTCAGTGATTATAATCTGCTGATTCGATGAACAACTTATTATATTGTAATGTTGCTGCAGGAGTGAAGCAGAGGTCGGCTCATGGATTCTCTAGTTTTCAGGAAGTCTGAGGCTTCACAGCCTTCAAGCTTCTCTGTGGAATAATTACCGCTTTGATTCAGTTCAGTTCAGCTCTTAAACACCGAGGAGAAGATCAGAGAAGACCAGCCTCTGTTCGGTAAAGTTAGTCACAGATAATTCCTGCAGACATAACGGTAACTTATAATTATTATCAGGGTAAAGATGGCTTTTCATTCATGCGTTTCTTTATTGAAAATAGTATTGCTCAAGAATACAGCAGCAGCAGAAGGTAAAGAGGTGAGGGTCACTCAGTGATTGACTGATTGAAATGATATTGAAGCTGTCAGGTGTGTTGCTGTAGGGAGACTTTAAATCCTCTCCTCTCAGACACTGTTTCTAAAGGACAGGATTTATAAAGCTCATGTAGCCACTAGATCTCTGAAATGGCATTCTAGATGCCTCAGTGGTATTTCAAACAGAGCAGTGATAGAGGGGTGTTACAAATGTAAAATGAACCCAAAAGAATCATTCTTCACCAAAGAAAGCAAGATCTATAATGTATTTATCACTTTATAATGCAAATATCCAGACTATGAATTGCAATGCACATGTATAATATGAACCTTAGAAATGTAACGGTGAAGAAAACTATTTTGCAATTAAGACCCCCACATTACATACATAAAATGTAGATAGATTGTGTATGAGTGTACACACACAAGCAGACACACACACACGAGTTGATCTTGAGATGTGTCTCATTCAGCATTTCCTATTCTAGAGGGAGATGGGCTGAGCCAGACATTACTGCAGCACACACTGAATACAAAAGTAGTGTCTGCTGCTTGAAACGCACGCTAGGCTACACTGCACGAGAATAAAGAAAGAAAGAGAGCACGGGCTACATTATTTGACTTTTTTTTTTAGAGAGGAATACTTCCTGCTCATGACGACAGACTGGAGCACCACAGTGTGCACCAGTGCTGTACTACCGGTTGTATGAAACACCCTCAGCATCACATACTGTACAACAGCCTCTCTCCCTTCTCTCTACAGAGCATCCCGTTCTTCTTTTACTGCTCCCATTTCTCCCTTCATTACACTCATTATTTAGCACCCAGTCTTCCAGTGTAAACCAGTGGGAGTCCTCCCAGAATGATTTATTCCACTGCTCACATGAATGTGCTTCTCTCTCTCTGTAGGAGGTTCAAATGGCCAACTGCTTCTTCTATGCTGCTCTGACTTACAGCCAAACTGAAATAAAAGAGTTGATAGCATGAAAACAAGCATTGCTGTCACTGTTTGAGGAGCCCTGTGGAGCATTGTCAGGCAGAGACAAATGAGGATCATCAAGCTGTGATAAATGGATCAGTTGAAATGTTGAACGATGAGTTGTTTGTGTTGGCCTCATTTTTAGATAATAAGTCATGTTCAGCTGGCTCTGATGGGGGCCTCTATTTGTTCCTTATTTCAAACTCAAACCAAAACTAGCTGTCCTTGAGACAAAACAAGGACAACTGGAGCTGAGGTAGATACCTGAGACTCCTGCTGTTATCTCCTCAGGCAAGGCACCAAAGTTTACAGTTTTAGTAAACATCCAATTCATAACTTTATTTAAATTCAAATCTGTGGCGATCAGCCTCAGGTAAGAGCATGTGTGGTGGGCATACAGTAGTTGAGGGCACAAAGTAATTCTGATTGAAGGTTTGTATTCCACATAGATCTCCCCTCAGCACCACTGAGCTAATACGGGATTCATAGAGCTCCTCTGGCTGGAGTATCTGCTGCACGTTAAAGAGAGTCCAGTTGATTTGTTTTGGAAAAAATCACTTATATGTTTGTGCCCAGAGGTGTGAAACATGTCAATACTGTTATTGTATCACTACTGTTAATAGCATAAAGATTTTAGATATTTATGTTGACATAGATCTATGACATATCTACTGTACGCTGTTTCCAAATGGACATTATTTATGTTAAACTCAAGTTCTTATAGGTATAGACTGAACAGTAGGTATTTTCACAATGACTAATTAAAACATCGGTACAGACTAGTTTGAAAGGACCCACAGTGAGAATCATGTCTGCACAAGATGAAGGTTCCCCCCAAAATCAAAAGTAGACAGTTAACACAATTTTACAGCAAATCTCTGATTAGAGACAATTCCTCAGGGTTTCACATGCTGCAGTCTGAAAACAAGTCCTCCTCATTATATTCCCTCATTAGAGAGAAGTGCAGGCCACTCATGTCTTCTACTGAACAATAAGTTGAAAGCTCCTGACCTCTTGGTGTCTTGATTTATAATTAATGTCCAGCTCACATTATTTCTGTCATCCAGCAAAACTTTGAATGTTTGACTGAAAAAGTTTTGGAGCTACTGTCTGATGAGATAATATTCAGGAGAAATAATGTGCTCAGTCAAAGATTTGCTCTTAATTAGTTTGGATTCATTACACACTGCTCAGAGTTCTTTAGTGTATCTGTGATCCACACACCACATGTGGCTTCTCTGCACTGCTTTTGGGTTTGCTGACAGTACGGAGCTGGATGAGGCTGAAGTCAATACTGTGTCTGCAGTATTTCACTTGGAGAGAGAATACAGAAGCTGTAATGATTTCTCCAGGCCCCCCCCCCCCCCCCCCCCTCCCCGCGACATGAATCGGATAAGTGGTGACAGATAACGGTTGGATGGATAATTACATGTTTAAAACAGACAAACTCAAACAGACAAACTCATCCACTTCAAGATGTAGAGTTATCTTCATGTTTTGTCAAATCGAAGAACAAACGACCATATTCATAAAATCAGAGTTAAAAAAAGTTTACTTTTGTGTATAGAATCAATACAGTGAGATCTGTATTTGCATGTATTGTACTACTTTGTGTGGAATCTGAGCCAGTGACTGTTAAAAGAAAAACTTTAAATACAAACCATAAATTCAAAATCGATAGTGTTACAGTATCAGACAATATATTATCGCATCACTCAAGTGTATAAATATCTTCTTGCACACCGACATGTTAGAACAACAGACTGTGTTTGAGCTCAGCTGAATTCATTCAACAGTCACACCAATGAAAGATAAAGAGAACAAAGAGACGGAGCCTTTGGTTTATTTGAGAGTAGAGGATGCAGAGGTGTGTGTGTGTGTGTGTGTGTGTGTGTGTGTGTGTGTGTGTGTGTGTGTGTGTTGTGCTTTGACATTTCCTGATATGCTGCAGAGTGTCTATTGGGATAAGACACTGACTGAATGACAAACAGAGATTTTGCAGCGAATGTGAACGTCTCACTGAACTGTGTTTGTGTATTTGTAGTGCAATATTTTGATATTTATATTTTTACAGCAGCCCAATAAGCTTGTTATTTTCAAGCGCAGTAAAAACATGCTGCATTCAATTTACACACACACACACACACACACACACACACACACAACTAACTACAACACAATACTGCACTGCCAGCATCTGTGATAGATGTAACAACGTACAATCAGACCCTGATCTTAGATTTAAAAAATGGTTTGTAGATGAATAAAATGAGATAGTAAATATACCTCAGGATATCTGTCAGTCGGTGTCTGTCTGTAACCGTTCTCCCTCTGTGTGATGAGCTTTAGAACGAGTCACTTCATGTGTAATAAGAATCTTCAAAGCTGATGTAAAACCAGACTTCATCAGTGCTGAACTGACAGCTTGTGTTTACGGAGTTATACTGACACTTTGTGAATTCATGACACTTCACACTATCAACATGCACACAGATGGTGAAAGTTCAGAGCTGCTTTGAACAGGTTTGACTTTATGAGAAGAGAACGTCACACAATGTAACAACCTGCTAGCCTCCATCTGTATCCACAGACAGATGTAGGAGATCCCCCCCCCCCCAAACACAATCTGTGATCAATCTATACAGCATACAAACACAATTTAAATGACACTGAGCATACAAACACACTGCGTGTAAACCTGCGCAACTCATTAGTACAAGAAGAAGTCATGATTTACCTGAATTCCAGGATTCACAGAAGAAGATGCAGGATGAAGGAGTTCAGGAGACAAAAAACAGAAGAGGGAGAAAGAGAAAAATACAATTAAAAGATAAACATAGACACTCATACACAATCAAATTCAAGTCATTGCAGTAAACTAAGTTTTGCAACTGAATGCATTAAAATGAATAAACTAAAATGTTGTCAGACAGAATAATGTTGGAAAGATAATCACACTCCTTGCATATTGCCTGGGTATCTGTCACAACTTCCACTCTCTGAATTAGATGATAATTAGATGATGTGTCAGTTTTAACGTTCTCCATCAGCACCCTGTCTGCCTACATCATCTTTCCAGACGACAGGTGTGAGAGTTATCTGAAGGTGTGCTTTAGCAGCTCATATGTAAACTGTCAGTAACAGCTTCAACAGAAACCCTCAGCAGCAACACCATGTAGCGTAGCAGAGATGTGGAGTGAAGCAGTGCTCATCAAGGCTGAATATTTAGTAGAATCTTTTTTTTTTTGTAATTCCCCAGAGCGGTATATCTGATGGTACACGTATCAGCAAGGAAAATATGTTAGAGAAGTGATCAGAGATAAGGACTTAGAGAGAAGATGAACTTTCAACACCTCTTACGAGGAAGAGTTATCTGTTAAATAAGCATTTAGCTGCACATTAGATATCTATAAAATCATCAGAGCTTCTGCTTCAGCTCAGTCAATCCAGCTGCTGAAAACTCATCTCTCTCTGTGTCTGTTGTCTTTGTCTAATTATCTGATGTCTCCTGTAGGAACAGAGGCTGATGGGATCTGGTCTATGCCAAGCTGAGACTGTGTGTGTGTGTGTGCCAGCTCTGCCTGGCATGGCAGCATGAGAGAGGCTGGCCTGAGGTCAGGTCTGAGATGCGGTGAATAGAGCTCGGTCATATTAGCAGATGGAGTCTGAATAGATTGATGCTTAATGCTCAGTGGAAATCAGAGAAGAGACCAAAGGAAATATGAAATAGAAGAAGATGAGGACGAACAACAACAAAAGCTCAGCAAAGCAAAAGTTTGTGGTCCAGGTAAAACATGGTTTTTCATAATTATTATCGGTGCAGCAGCGCCGATAGCGATGAAAGAGATCATTTAAATATAAACCTGCCTTCATAAAAATATCTCCACTATCATCAGGAGGAAAGATAAACATGTTCACACTTCAGCTGGTAATCTCATTAAAGACAGACAGAGATGAGAGGACCAACAGTTTACGTTTGACTCTCAGAACAATACCAATGATGTCACTCTCTCTGTCATTTTAATGATCTTCCTCCAAACTATCCATCAGCACTGATCTGAGTTCAGCTCATTCTGACTAATAAGACTCAAGTGAAGACGACATTCTTCTTTTGTGATGCAGAGACAATGTCTCACACAGCAACTGGCTGTACTGATGTAGCGGCTGTAGAGAAGACAAGAAGAGACCATTACTCACAAGAGTCTGAACGTCTGGGCTTTAGATGTTATTCAGAGAGGAGAGGAGCTCCCTCGAAATCGACTGTTCATGTTTCCAGTTCAGCATCTCCTCAGTCATAATAAGTTAAACCAGAAGAATTAATGGAACGTAACCTTTAAAATACACACTTCATCTGGCAGTTATAACCTTATAGTTGAAATTACATGTAATTTATAGTAATATTTATGCAATTATTAGCACACAAAGGCATTAGTCAGCTGTCAGGATGTCACATTGTCTGGAGAAATAAAAGTCATTTTCCCACATAATCATTTTACATGATCAAATGTCTGCTCTTGTATGTTTGGACGGCTAAAGCCTTTACTTCATCTCCTTTACAGCCACTCATGCAGCACAGTGAAACTGTGTCAGCAGGAGGTCTTCTTGCAGCGTGCTGCGCTCAAGCCACACTCAGACCTCCAGATCTGCCCTGCTGGAAACAACCAGAGCTAGAAGAGAGAGAGGATTTTGCACTTATAGTAGGAGGGACTCAGACAGAAAGAGGAAGCGGACGGTGATCAGAGCTGAGACACTACAGATATTCACCAGCTCAGAATGACCACTAGAGAGGAGCACCACAGCTGGATACAACATGGAGACCACACAATCACTGTCGTTGAAATGTGAGGAGAGTTTTAATGCCAACAGAGATTGTAGAAAAGATACGGTGGAGCTAAGGTGTTGTAAAAAAAAAAAGAGAGTTGGCAGCTATGATGCTTCATATTCCACTAACACCTCATGTCCTCAGGTTGTTTTGTCAGTTCTTAAAATAATTGACGTTATGTTTAGAAAACTGACACCGTTTGGTAAAGGTTTGGGAAAGACGACAGATGAGATGACACATATTCATGTTCCTTTGTGTTGTCAAGCGATTTCTCTCGAGTTATTCAACATATTCATCATCTATTTAGATTAGTTACTGCTGCTTCAGACTCCAAAAGAACCTGCATCATACAGAAGTATCCAATCACCTCATTAGACCATGTGTTAATAATTCAGCTTCACTATAATCATCTCAAAACCTAAAGGCAGTAAAACAGAAGTATTTTAAAATGCAATCATGTTTTATCTGTCGGTAGATACAAGACTCATTTCTTCCTTCGATACAAAAAAGTGAACCATTTCAGGAATAGATAAAGACTTCAGCTCAACTAATTATACTGTAAAACGACTCTGACAGAGATAGAAACGTAGTGAGCTTGAACTACCTGTAATGATCATGATAAGTGAGCAAGTGTAGACATTTACTCAGCCACGTGCACAAAGAAAACACCAAAGCATTAATTGCACAGTTCATATTTCTATATTATTTGTAACAGTAGACAGTTTGTAGTTCTGCAGGCTGACAAAAGAGAAAAAAGAGAAAACGTAGAAGCCTAAAAACCTAAACGTTTTAAAGGCATTGTGTACAACTGATTACATCTGGAACTTTTACAGTTACCACCAGAGATCATTGGTCTTCTACATCTCTGACTACACTTCACAAAGACTGACTTGGCTCTAGCATGCCGAAGTAGATCGTAGATCATGAGGAGTCATAATGCTGTGATGGAGATTAAGGGTTTTTTTCAAGCCAAAACTTATGATTTGGATTGTTGTTTTCTTGTAGAACAATAGTTGAACAGATAAGTCCACAGAAGCTCCTCTCAGCACCTAAGGGGAGCTCCAAGGTGAATAAATGGGTCAGTATATTTTAGAAAGGATCTCCAAAAGTTTGAATGGGCCATGAACCTCTTTATATCCTGGAGTCTGTTGACTGGCTTTTCTTTCTCTCCTCTCATGGAGGTCTTGTGTTTAGACGCTCTATGATCCCAGAGATGGGTTACTCTTTGTTTTGAAAGGTTCCAGATAAAGGTCACATGTTGTGTTCAGTCTGCTAAAAGCCAACTGACTATAGCAGCCAGAAAGAGTTGATATGTTCAGGCACTACAGTCTGGAGGACTCTGCCAGCATATTAAGGTGCTGGTTAAATATTGGTTTATAAAAATGGGCATACTGACAGTTCCCAGGAATTATTGCGTTTAAATGTATGGGTTAATTTATTGTTCCATAAGGTGGAGGTATAATACTCAGATACCAGGTGACAACAGAGAGACAGATTGAATACATAAACAGAGAGAACAGACACTTCCTACTTATTTTACTGTTGTTAATATCAAAGTGTATCTACTTTCTATTCAAGTTCTACTTTGATCACATCATAGTAACTGCCTCCAGCAATGACATGAGAGTCTGTCACTTAAAGTCTGTGCTCATGCTGCCTTTAAAGATGATGCTTCTGGTAGAATTGTCTTTATTATAAATGGGTGACTGACCGAAGTCACAGGGACGAGGGGAGAAGAGAGAGACAGCAGGAAGGACCCTCAAAGCCCACCTCTTCAAACTCGCCTTCACCTGCTAACCCCTGCACCCTACCCTCCACTACATGACCCATTCCGCACAGCTTCTCCAGTTATTCTTTTTTTTTTTACCAAAATGTTCTGTTTGTTTGTTTTGTTTGCTCCTCTGGAGTATGTGCAGTGTTCTGTGTATCTGTTAAACATTATGAACTGGACCTTTAATAACTCCTCCACCACGTCTGCTTCACAGACAAGAGACCAACTCACAGTGTGTTCAGACCCTCTCATTTACAAGCAAACATGCAGCCATTGTGTCAGTAGTTTGAAAGGTCAGCTCATCCATCACTACTGGGTTCACCAAAGTCAGTGTTGTTCTTCTGTGTTGTTTTGGAGAATCTGTGCATGTGGAATAGATGGGCACTGTCATATTCATAAGGTCAGTGTTTTATTATAATCAGTCTGGGGACATAAAGTTGTTTTGCTTTGGTAAATTGAATCTTTCATCAATATTTGTTTTTGGCGTGCAATTCCCTTTTCTAGTCTTGACTCACCAACACTCAGCACCAACACAGCAGAGCAGGTAGCGATACGCATCTGTCTGCTGGAAACAGCTACAGTTTTATACTGCGGAGGATCATTGAGGGTGTTGAGACGACCAAACATGGCCGCTGGAAAACCTGAATAATGAGCTCGGAGAGACTTAAGCTGCAGGTTAATGTTGTTAGTGTGTCATCACTGTATTTTACTCAAAACAGTAACAGAGACCAGAGAACTCTATGATAATATAATTAGTAAGAATAATGACACTATACTATTACAACCACTTAAGAAGACAAATAAACATTTGTGGAAATGCTTTAAGTTGTTTCAAAGATACGTTCACAGACTCAAAGCTACTGGGAGGCTGATCCAGAGTCTGTGGGTGTATGATTGTAATGCATCATCACTGCAGGCTTCAGCACTGAAGTGACAGTTGATGTGGGCGTTTATTATATTTTTTTGGTGCACAATTTCGATTCACTTGTACGAGTTTATTAAAACAAAAATGGAACTTGAAAATGTTTAAAGTGAATTGCCATCCAGTATTTCCACTGAAGCTCTGCTATCCGCTGTAATGCACAGAGCAACGGCACATGAGGGGAGAGCAGCAGGGCTTCAGCCAGGACCTTTGATATGTGGACGAGTCAGGAGGAGGAAGATGAGAAGTCAAGATCAAACATTGGTATTCTCCTCACACCAACTGATAGTGAAACTAAGATCATCAATACAGCCACCTCACCTCACTCTCATATTTGTTTTTGTTATAAATATCAGCTGAGTTTATTTACATAAGTGTTGGTCTAAACCTGCTGCTGTCTCCCTCCACTGCTCTGTGACGTGACTGGACTCCAGTCAAACTCATTCTTCTCTCTTAATAGATTTAAAGCAACAGAGCAGCTGCTGTTGTGTTTTATTGGTTCTAATCAGCCTCATCCCCCCTTCAGCAGGAGTCACACCACGTCTCTCCGATCTGTCGCTCCTCATCCAAAGACACTCAATAAAGAGAAGTGATGAGGCTCTGAGCCGAGACTGATATCTGTCTCTAAGGCTGGATGGGTTGACATTTAGCAGGAAGTAATATCCTCTCTATTGAATCTCACTATACTGTAATCCTTTAAATGACATCAGTGTGTGTGTGTGTGTTCTGGCAAATGTTTGAGCCATTATCTCGCTTTGTGAGGGACTTATGCAATATTGATATCAATAATAGAGTGCTTAAGGGGCAGTGGGTCTGTGCATGAGGCAATAAAACACAAGCATGAAGTGAATACTTCATTTGGCCCCGAGGAGACAGCTATTTTCCAAGAACAGAAATAAAACGGCAGTAATAAACATTCTATGATCTTATTTAAAGACAAGATAATGCTCACAGAGGGCTACG
Organism: Anarhichas minor; assembly: GCF_050575085.1. Taxonomy (NCBI): domain Eukaryota; kingdom Metazoa; phylum Chordata; class Actinopteri; order Perciformes; family Anarhichadidae; genus Anarhichas; species Anarhichas minor. The sequence continues at coordinate 2,847,582 of NW_027466472.1, forward strand.
TGTACATTTAAATGGATCTGACATCCAAGCAGATTTTCAGATCAGCAAAGGTACATTTCCATCCATTTCATTTCTCCACTCGAGTGGAATCATCATAATAATTCTAATGCCATTCATAAACACACTTCCAGTGCAGCTCTGTGATGTTCTAGACATCTTGAAGGAGTGCTGAGAGTGAGGCTCACACCTCTGAGTTCAATGTGAAGTCAAGAGTCGTACAGCTGGAGCTCAGCAGGCGTCTCCTGAGACAGACATAACCCTGCAGCGAGTGAGAGTGACACCCCGCTGAAGAGGCACAGTGTTACCCTCCTGTAGACGAATGTGATTATCGCTTCAGCTGCACTGAATAACAATCATATCATCGGAGTTAAGAGCAGATATTTCACAGAAACTGAATTGACTAGGAATCGGCAGTCAGCCAAGAAAAAGGCCAAAACACAAGCAAAGTTGCAAATGATGAAACTACACCTCCAATGACATGCAAAGCCTCCAGCTGTGCTACTGCACAAACACAAGAAGCAGAGTAACAGGGTGTGTAGGAGGTTTAACTTTATTTCATGAGCTGTAAAATTGAATTGCATAACTTTTTAAAGACATATACAATAAGTATCAACACTGAACTTCTTCTTCAACACAGTGATATATTTAAAATGTAGTTTTGTTAAATCCCAGGAAAGCCAAACCAACACACACACACACACACACACACACACACACACACACACACACACACACACACACACACAGTCTGTCTGTCTGTCTGTATCTCAGATAAAGGAGAAAGGGAAGGCAGCTGATTTATACACATTATTCACATTTATATGAAACACGTAATGTAAAGTTTCCTTTTAATGGTTAATAGTTAAATGTCTGTTTTTATATTTCTCATAATTAGAAAAAAAAGGTCCTTTGATATTTATTGTGATTTACTGTAGGTAGTATTTTGTTATTTAATGCCTTTAAATATGTGAATTTCCATACTATATTGCATTCACATGGTCTATGCTACAAATACGTATATATATAGACACACAAACATGCGGTAAATTCACAACCAATCTCATTCACTATTCAGATTCTCCTGCTACATTATTTTTATAAACAGTTCACTGGTCATGGAGACAGTTAATGTTTTCAGCAAATTAGAGACACTGAGTGGAAACAACTGCCAGCCACTGTCTGTCTGTGGTTTCACACATTGCTATTCAACACAACTTTCATTCTGGTACACATATTTCCCCAATAATGATATTTGGAGATGGGGTGAATTAGCTTGTGAGGAATATTGTATTGGGATGTCCATGTTCCTCTCATTTCCTCACCACATTATATCTTCTTCATGGACCATTGGAGCTTTGTAATAACCAACACTTGAGGTCTCAGCTCATCAGTGTGGGACATGAAAATATCTCGTATTTTTAACCAAGCCTTAAATATTTCCCTCTCTACGAGAACACAGCACACCCAGAAGTCTCACCACTCAACTGTGAACTCTGCAGCCTCCATTTTCAGCATTAATAAAACTAGGATAGGAACAGTCTACAATAGCAGCAACGGTGCTTAATTATGCCAATGAATCATGCAGATCTTTGTACAGCCACGAGGAGAAAGTAAGTTTGGGATTAGGGGAGGAATTGTTTGGAACAAGAATATACATTTCTGCTCATTGAATGTGACTATGACAACAGCACAAAGTACACACTTTGTCAAAAACAGTGAGGGTCAGGTGACGAGACTAAAATGTAAAGGTTTTGATAGAAAACTATGAAAAACATTGAGTTAAAGACAGAAAGCATTGATTTTAACAGAAGGTTCTGCTGACAGAGTTATTTGTAACATTTGACTGATTCTAATTGAATTCATGATTGACATGACAGGCTGCTGTCATAACAAACATACAAACTGTGTGGAGTCTTCATGGTTTTAGGATTCACTGCTGATTGTGTCTGCTCATCATCATTTGTCAGACACGCATGTCTTGAAATTAAAACACTGCCTCAATGCCACAAGTCCCAACAAGACGGTGACACTTTGTAAAAGCTTTCATCCTTCAATCTTAATTTACTGCTGTCAGAAATTTGAACTGCTCCCATTTTGTCAAAACGTATTAAATGCCATTTGAAAGTCAGCGTTCATAATCATATCTGATTGTTATTGTGAATATTAGGTTGTGAGGAGCATAGTAGAATATTAACCGTCATAAAACGTATAAGAATAGATTGAAAGCATGGCTTTGAGCTGTAATCAACTCCAATTGTCAGACAATCTGTGGGAAGATCAGTCCGTGCTTATGAATGCAAATAAATAAAAGAGGAAGTGATTAAAAACATTTTGTCGAGCATTCAAGAGACGCTCTTTCAAAGTGTACCCATCTGCTGTCTCAGTGGAGCAGAAAGTGTTGTTGTGTGTTCAACTGAGCAGGAAAATGGTGTTGTTGATGGAGTCACGGATGTCTTGGTACTAAACCAGCTGTAAATTAGATTGGTCTTCCGTGTGTCAGTATTGGTTTGTCCAGGTAATGCCAAAGTTCATCCAGACAGCTCATTCAATGTCTTTAGAGCAGCAGAGAAGGACAGAATGTGTGCTGTCAAGTAAAGAACTGTGACTAGAATAAATGGTAGAAAGGCACAGGGTGACGTCTTGAGTCAAATACTGAAAGGGACAAAGTGTGTGGGTGAATGAGGTCTGGAGGTCCTCTCACAGAATATTGATGGTTCGACATAATGTGACATAGACACTGTATGTAATCTCTGAGCCGACCTCAGAGTCACAGCCTCTGCTCTCTACGCAGATCAAACAAGCTGACTGTACCAGCCACCTTCCAGCATGCCAAAGATGAGAATTAGATGCTGAAAAGAGACATTTTACAGCAACAACACTTGTAAAAGTTCATGCAAGTGCAGTGTACGAATACTGCATGTCGGGAAAGTAATGAACACAGTGTGCCTTCACACTTCACCTGGTTATCTGATTTAATAGCCTGATAATTCCACAGCTGAACACCATCTTGACTATCTCCTCCATCTTATCTGTATTCACTTATTTCACTATGTTGTCAATCTCTCTAAAAAGATATAAATCCAAGATAACAGCGTTTTTATTTGATGGTGTTTGCATAACTTCTTCTTGTCTCAGTTTGATCTGATCCCCTGTCAGTATGAATCAACACAGGACAGGTTTCTGGTGGATGACTGAACCAATGAAAGTGTGAAATGTGTGATTGACTGGCAGAGTAATACCAGCGCTGTCACTCACTTGTTTCAAGTTGCTGTATCCTCCATTCTAGTCATCCAGCAGCAATGATGTGACTTCAGCTCATTCTGCTTGACAGATATAACTGAAGGGAGGCACACTGAGAAACACAGCTTCACTGTCTTGTGACAGAATGTCTACACTGATGGAAGGTCTACTGGTAAAATAAGATGAGGCCATCACTGTCACAGGATCCTGAATGTCTGACCGGACCGGAGTCAATCAGAGGAAAGTCAGAGCTCCATCAGCAGTGTGACGTCAACAGTCTGCGTGGAAGCTTTCAAACAGCCCACGGCCTCCATTCACTCTAATGTGTAACTGACTCTGACATGAGAACACTGCACAATGCCACAGCATGGAGACAACATGTAGAATAACAGAGAGACGTGTCAGAGCAGGAAACACACAGGTGTCACTAATAACATTAACAAGGACTCTGCTCCATTTAAGTGGCCCAATATAACAGACAGAGAGCCAGCATCCAATCTACCTGCAACTGGGAAACTCTGATATGTATCATTTCTGTCATATGGATTGACTATGGTGTAATTTTATCATGTTGTATTATTCTATACAGTGACATTTATTGAGCGCGGCAGAGGGATCCCTCCTCAGTTCTCCTCCTCGATGTTTTTCCCCGTTAAAGGGTCCAAGGACAGAGGATGTCATGTGTTGTACAGATTGTAAAGACCTCTGAGGTAATGTTGTGATTTATGATATCGGGTTATAGAAATAAAATGGAATTGAATTGGATTGTTCGAACTTTATTTACCCTTCGTAATGCGACTGATCTCTCTAAATTGAATGGCATACAATGTAAAAGAAATACCTTCAATCCATCTGCCTACATGCATTGAGTGAGAAGTGAGAGCTGTGGTTTGGTGTTTCACTCAAAGCAGATGAGGAGGGAATAGTAAACTAAGAGTTTCAAACAGAAGATGAGCAGGATCCTCTGGGGTGGAGAAAAGGCCAGTAGCTGATCTCTGTTAGTCAGCCATGACACTTTACATCCCACTATACACACAGTGCATCACACAGTGTCAACACCCACACATACACACCGAGAGAAAAGTTCCACTGGCTCTGAACAGACACACGTATCTCTCTCCAACGTTCAGCCTGAGGGTTTCTATATTAAATAGGACCATCCAGTAGAAACTCTAGTCTGACAACACAAAGCCTCAGCTGTCAGCTACAACACAAGGCCAGCACTCTGACGGTAACAAGGCTAAAGGTATCTGCTTGGTTCAGCTCTATGGGGAACCAGAACCTAACAAACCATTAAATAAGGGAAAAAAACACACTCCAGCAAACACTGTGAGAAACACCTGAATCATAATCAAAGTCTTTCTGTAGCTTTCTTGTTCCTTCTTTAAACTTCAGCCCGTTTCTTAAACACACAAAAGCCGATAGCGAGACCCGAGCAGAGCTCCTCTTTCTGCTTGTTAGGAATCTCCTTGTGTGTTTGTACGGAGGAGAAGAAACGCATCAGTAAAGGAAGTGAACTAAGCAGCCCTCTGGATACATTTTTCTTCTCTTCAGAAAATCAAAGAATAACAAACCCACTGAGGTATGAATGGTGCTGAAGATATCAGAGAATCTTTGAAGGAGGTCAATGTCTTCACCTCTGACAAAGAGCTTCATTCATTCTTGGTAGGAATAGTTATTAGTGAGGTTATGAATGTTAAAGTCTTTAAAAGAAAACAAACCTGTTCCAACAACATCTAATCACCCTACAGTCTAAAGCCATGCAGGATGTTTTAATCACACTGACCTTTCATTAACACAGATTTTAATAAGAACAAAAACTTATCCGAGAGGAAGATTTGAACATTTTCAATAATGTCTGAATACAGACTGCAGTGATGTGAGCTCAGGCTGCTAGTTGAGTCATTACAGAATATGTTTCTGCCCAGCGCACAGAGAAAATGACTCTGTATTCATTTCACAGTTCAGACTCCAAATATCCTTTTTCCTCTTTGAGGCAAAGGACAGAGTGAGACACAAAGAGACTTCAAACCCACACAGAGACATTAGAGTGATAGAGGCTTTATCATCAAAACGTATTAGAGCCATACATAACCTCTCTCTACTGTGTATGCAGGTTATTACAGTCAGACCTTAAATAGACTGAAGCACTTTAAACAGAATTTATAATATGAACAGAAAAAAGAGAAGAATAATTTACTCCAATGGCCGCAGTGTGTGGATGGTTTCTTGATGTTGATGTTTTGGGCGTATGCCCGTGTACTGTATTCTTAATTAAATGTATGTTGATTATGCCGATATGTTTAATTCTATATTTTTTAAATGTTGTCCTTCAATGTAAAGCGCTTTGAGTTTACGTATTAAATACAATTGCCACTGGCAGTCTCACAGATCACATTTGCATAATGGCCGCATCCTGATCTTACATATTGAATATTTGATTTACAGCAGGTCAAATATGACACAATAGGAAGTAATAGCTGACATTACAAATCATTAAATCAAGGTGTCAAGACTCCCAAGGTGAAAGATAAATGGATGACGAGAACTAAGTGAGGAGTGACTTTTTTCCACACTGACTTTAATTCACCATTCAATCAGCAGTGGAGGAGGATCAGTGGTTAGTGCTGATTACTTAAAAATGGCTTCCTGCTGGTCCACAACAGCCACCTCTACACTGTAAGTAACAGAAACACAGTTACACCTTCAAGATGAAAGAGGAACTGAAGGAGGAGACATGACTGGGTCTAGAAGTGTGGAGCCATTATCACAGCTAAAATGTCTTCTTGCTGGTAGCTGGGCTGCATCTCCCTCTGGGAGACACTGAGCCCTGTCACCCTCACAACTAGAGAGGAGACTCATCTCGTCTGGCAGAGACGGCAGACTACACACTTCTCTCACATGTCTCCTCTTCCAGCTGCTCTCATCTTCCTCCCTCACAGCCTTATTTCATCTTCCTCATGTCTTCTCTCCCTGAGAGGAGAAACTCTCATTTTAACACCATCACTGAATGTCATTTCTCTTTTCACTCCTCGTATGGAATCTTTTTTTCTAACGAAGTGATTCTGTAAGAATGTTTTCAGTTTGTGAATAACATTAATCTAAATGTAGCAAAATTAAATTAATAATATACAATATTACAGTACATTTAAACCATTTAAACCATCCAAATACTCACTTTTCTGGAGAGCTTACTCGCTTGTGACAAATACCACCAATGTGAAGCATTACCAATAAAAATAAAACAAATTTAGACAAATATAGATCGCAGCTGATCATAACTTCTGAAGCACCAAACGTCAGATCTGAGCTCAGGGCAGGATTAACTGAGATAAGAATTCCTCCAATCGATGACTAGTTTATGTGTTCAACCCCGACGCAGCAAGCCAGAAGGATGTCAGAGCAAAAAGGACGACAGTGATCACAGCACAGCCGAGGGTCATCTGTAAGACCACTGAAATAAAAAACATCACCCGTACATCTGTCCCACCAGCTCCTTCTTAGATCATCATCCGTCTCCTCTTTAGCTCTCTCTCTTGTCCAGCTAGTGTCTCTCCTCTGGGACTGAGTCACATCCACAGTGACAGGTTGTCATTCTAAAGCTCCATCACTACTTGTGTCAGTCCTGTATCATCACCTTTGGGACACATTGTGCTCGTTGCTCCCCAATTGTTCCCATCCTGGCCTCTCCTGCTGTGACAGGCTGCTCATTATCATTGGCTAGAGGCTGTTAATGCCAGTTGGTTGGTTCAAAAGTTGAAAAAATAAATCTTTCTACCAGCAAACTTTACTAAGCATTGTGTGTATGTGTGTGAACGTGGCAGTGGACCGTGTTTCTCTCTCCTGGCCTCCTACCTGCTGTGTCTCTCTTTAACTCTTTGTGGGTCACATCCACTCCTTAGCCTCTCCTGACTCTGACAACATGATGTCATACAACCTGTGGAGGATGAACCGTGGGTGGTACTCACAGAGTGTCTACACGTCCTACTGTGTCAGACCGAAAAGAGAAAATACAGTCCAGCCAAACCTGCTTCTGAATCTGACTTGACGAAGATGAAATGTGCCATTTCAATCTCACAGGTCCCGATAGAATGCGAGCTAAAACATCAGTTTCCCGTAAAGTGACAGACAGAAAATCAAGAATCCTTTATCCTTCAGTGCTTGTTGCTGAAACAATAAGATAATGAAGCCCTGAGGCTACTGGGGACTGTAACTGAACCATGAACAACACAGAGTTTAGTTTCTGTCACTGTTTGTTTGTATTAAAGCGGTTTCATCTCCTCCCGTCTCTTATCTCTCTGTTGGACTACACCTGTCTCTCCCACAATCCCTCTCCACCCTCAATCACTCCATCAGAGAGCTGACAGCTCTGATCAGGGGATGTTGTTTGTTACTGGAGGCTAACGGCTTCATTGTAGCTCATAGACTGGAACTGTCATATCCAACACATCGTTTTCTTCTCTTTGAGTGACGAGTATTTGTTTTTATTTCTCACTGGTTTTGGTATTTTCAGAAAATCACAAATGGAAACGTTTTGGTCTCATCACTGGATTCTGTGTCTTATAGCTTGAACTGAATGCAGTGCAGTGATGTTCCAGTATCAGGACATTAACGTGAAAATACAGCACACAAGCTGCTACTGTCTATTGTTTACTAAACAAAAGGCTGTGATTACAGTTTACAAAATTATTGTTTTGGTTAATGGGGAAATTGGAAAAACCCCAAACATGAAAAATAATTGAGCCACATGCATGAAGTGGATCAGATGAGAGTTAACAGACAGCTGACTTTGGTCTGTGAGGAGTTTTGGAAAAATCAGTTGGTTTCTCTGTTTGTCACCGTCTCCTTTTTATACTTGATGAAAGCACAGAAGAAGAAAGTATTTCCATCACATAAGGTACCTATTTCATACAGAAATAACATGGAGACACACACACACACACACACACACACACACACACACACACACACACACACACACACACACACACACACACACACACACACACACACACACACACACACACACACACACACACACACACACACACACACACACACACACACACACACACACACACACACTAAATGTTATCGAAGGGAAAATAAATGTTTTCATTGTTTTTCAAAATATGGTTTGATATTGAATAAGCCGAACTGTTTCCCAGTTACCCAAAAACAATGATGCAAATTGCCTTTTATCTAAATGTAAGCACACAAAAACAAAAAATAAAGAGCACGGTAATAATAAAACCAAACAGGAAAGAAGTGAATCTAATGAGCTGTAGACACCCTGAAGACCTGCATCACTGGTCCTCACATCGTCAGTATAAACCTCACACATACACTACTGACAATGGGACTTTTTCACAGCAGACATATTGACTGTCACAGTAGGAAAAGAAAAGGTGTTACTAATAATGTTAACAATGGCTCTGTTCTGTTGCGAGTGAGCCAGACAACAAAGCAGCTAAATTATTATTATTACTTGTTCCCACTTCCCTCTATGAATACTTCATTTCTCCTTATGTGTGAAACATAAAGACGTCATCATACTATTATTATCTTTTCATTTCAAAAGTCATGTTTCTGCTTCCCATTTGACAACTGGGATGAAACCAGAAACAGAAGCTCTGTACCTCTCTCTGTCTGTTTGTCTGTCTCATCAACACATTCAACTTGACCAGGAGCTTCACCAGAACACGAATAACCAACAAAATATGAATCCACAACTGTTCCAGTGAAATGATTCTCTAATCCACAGAACAAACACAGACAGTGTGTGTGCGTGTGTGTGTGTGTGTGTGTGTGTGTGTGTGTGTGTGTTCTGTCTGCAGTCAGTGATGGTGTGTTTCTCTCTCCTGGCCTCCTGCCTGCTGCGTCTCTCTTAACCTCTCTGCTTCACATCCACTCCTGAAGCTTCTCCTGACACTGAAGCCAAAACACAGAACCCAGCCACAATATCATCACAACAGCAGAGCCTGTCCACATCTGTGGCTCAGCACCCAGCACCTGATGCAGTGGCTGTGTTTCTGTTTCTTTTAGTGTAGAGTGCTACAGCACGATCCAACATGTAGGTGCATAAACAGTGAGCAGCACTCATGAAGTGACAGGAGAGAGGAAAGACTAAACAGACAGACAGACAGACAGCTTCTTATGTGCTGCTAGAAAAGCTTCTGTACTGGTTCTGAAAGCTCAGCTTTTTTACTTGCTTCTTTGTTGTTGTTTCATCCTCCAGTGTATTATAATCAGGCCTCAACATGATGCCGTCAGCTTTGTCCGGGCTCAGAATACAGGAGTTATACAGCTGAGGCTTTGGTCAGAAGTCGTGATCTGTACAGAATATTTAGAAACTGTAACACTTCAAGACTTCTCACAAAGTCATCTGAGCCTTGCTGGTCATCAGAGTAGCAGCAGGATTTCATGGTCGTTCAACTTTAATCTGAATGTAAGAGGAGCTGATGATTTATAAACTTCTGGCTGACTAGTACAAAGCCTTCTGCAGCTTCCTCTCTCTGAGATAATTATAGTATAATCACATTCACTGAAGCACAATAAAACAACTTAAGTAAAAGCATTTCCCCCAAAACAAATCGATTGTTAACAATCTTATGTTTTGGAGGAATCAATACATCATCACACCCTAGTAATGCAAACCCTATTATCTGCAGAGTCCTGGACATCCAATCTCTTTCTCTGAAGAGAGAAACTAATCCTCCATGAAATAAAAATATCACAGTTTGCATACATTGACCCAAACAACACTGAACAGACAAAAACAATATGTAGCATCATATTTATGGTCAAGAAAAAAAAGACAAAATGGCAAAACCCGATGTTTCAACTCTCTGCTACTGCAGACGTGACCAAGAAGACAGACTGGGTACAAACAGCTTAGTCACAAGCATTCCCAGCATTCTCCAAAAGAAGCCGTTACGCTGTCAGAGTGATACACGGACTATAATAGCTCAATGTTCACAGAGAGAACCAGGAAACAGCACCCCACGCTTTGTTACAACTTCTTCAACATGCAGTCCAATCCATGTTTCATTAGGACGCCTTCAGTCCTAAAGATAGAACAGCTTAAATGGGAAGACATCACGGCGGCAGCGCCAACATTTTACATTCCTAATAAATGTCACAACACTGATCCTCACAGGAGGGAAGTGGCACTCTGAAGGAGCCTAGAATGTACCGTTTACTATTTAAGAGCAGCAGAGCCACTTACGCCTTTAATAATGTATAACATACTTTATCGTATATATTAAAAGCCTCATTACCGCTTTACCACAGCATTAAAGATGAAGTGAGCATTTTGTAGTAAACAGTTGATGCAGCCGCTTCATTAATATGTGATTCACAGTATGAAGGGTTTATATCATCTGACTAAGATATTACATATACTGCAGATTAATATCTGTGATGACTTCAGAGAAATCAGCACTGCACTAAAGTGTGTGTGAACTCTTAACTGTAGATGAACATAAAATAAATCAATACTCACTTGCTGCTTTCCTACACCACACACAGATCACAGAGAAGTGGACAGGAAGTAGACCAGCTGGTATCAGACCGGAGGACATGTTGGTTTACTAAACCCCAGTAGATCATCGTGACAGAGCAGCCCGCAGTGCATCTCTGCTGTTCCTATTCTATAAAAGGAACATTAACCCTCCTTATGTAAATACTGGACCTGTGGCGTACTGTAAGTGACCGTGATAATGTGAACAATGCAAACTCTGTGTTGGTGAAACATTCAAAGGAACAATGCAGGAGATGAATGCATAGAGTATCTGTGGAGTCATCTCAGTCACGAGACAACAATGTAAGGAACCTCCTCAGTCTGACATTATGTCTTCATCTGCTAGAAGTGACAGCAATCGTATTTAACTTCATAACTATGACAATGTTTGAATTCATTCAACTTATTGGTGATGATTTAAATGTTTTGTTAGCTTGGCATGGAATGAGTTTAAAGAGAGAGAGATGAAAAATTACTAATTTGTTTGCAATACATTTGTTATGCTCGTCTGGTTTGTTCACGTCAATATTTGCTGAATAAGTGATTCTTTGAGTCTAAGACACACAAACACACACACCTGTCAGAGAGCAGCCGAGCCTCTCCATCACCGTGATTAATAATACACCACTTCAGCATAACAACACTGTGACTCCCACATATTCACTCCCCCTCTGAGCATGTCATTCGAATGATAAACCATTTAAAATAAAGCTCTGATGTTTTTAGGTGAGAGGGGGAGAGAACTGCATCATGTCTCCTATACTGTAGCGGTCGTATTCACATGCTCTGTAACTGGCTTCATTTAAAAGACATGCGTCAAACTGGACACACGGCTCTGCAGGAGAAAGCTCCTCAGCACTGCGCAGTCGGTCGTCTCTTGTCTGCTTTGATTCCTCCTGCAGGTTTTAGGTTTACCTGTTCAGCCTCATCACAGTCCTGCTGTCCTTTCAACAGAAACGTACAATCGGACCAAACAGCCTGAGTTCAGCATTTACAGGTTAAACAATATTTATGACTGTTTACTGTTTTCACAGTGAAAATGAGCTTCTCCTTTTTATTTCCTGGGCAGAGCTCCCACTGGGATTATGAATTTCTATAACTGCAGGGATCAACAAATTACTACAACATCTTATTTCCTTTGTTTATCTTTCGTACTTTGAAGTGTCAGCTTTTTAACCTCTCACCAAATCTGTAAAACTATTTGATGAATGTCAGTTTATTCATTAAATCTATATTAAAACATCTCCAAAAAACATGAACATGTACAACAACAGCATCTCTTGGTAAACATGTATATAAATGAACTGTATTTCAGCGCTGTGTTTGTTAGAGGGAACAAGTGATTTGAAATGTTTTCCTCATTAAAACCTCTCAGCCAAACAGCAGCAGTGATGATGAATAGCAAACAAACCTGTTAGAGAGAGACATTATGTAGGTGAACAGTGTGTTACTGTGGGGATAATGATACGGTGAGTCGGTGATTTTGACTGATTCAACACTAAAACTGACAAATGACAAGCTGCAGGAACATTTAAAAGCAGCATCAGCTCTTTCCTGTCGCTTTCAGACTTTATGCATCGTTTCATTTTCCAGCTGATGAACTATAATTGTGGACTTTACTTTTTCCGAATGTAAACTAAATTTACTTTAGTTTCAGTTCACATCAGCTGAGGCTCCAGAGGTCGGCTCTGTGTTGTTCTGTCAAGTTGCTGAACAAAGGTCATCTTTTAACCTCTCTCTCACACACACACACACACACACACACACACACACACACACACACACACACACACACACACACACACACACACACACACACACACTTAGTGAGAAGAGAAACCAGAAACATAACATATTATTATCAGGTTACTAAATCAAGATTAATCATGCTATAGCTCAATGACAACTCTAAAATACAGTCTGTGTTATTTGATATTATCAGTTATTGAGCATAGATTTTAATACAATATATAAAAAGAAAAGTAAAAATAGAATGAAGTAACGAGAGAGAGTGAATGACAAAAAACAAAGGAGAGAGACTCCTTCCACTGAGCTCCCTCAGACTGCATGTTAGAACTCTGAGCTGCATAACGCATGGTGACATGTTGACAGTTTAATACAGTTAAAAGGTTTCTGCTATGGAGCTTCAGATCCAAACTGTACACGGTCATGGTCAGACATCCATCAGAGCTATGAGTCACAGAGAGAGAGAGGAGGAAATGTGTCTGTTGAGTTCATACTGATGCAGCACAGACACACGAGACTGAGGACGAGTCAGTAACTGTAATTTACGCTAAATTATTCATCTCGACAACACACGTACACACTGATGGTGAATAGTAATGACCAAGGCAAGGGGGGTAATGTGATTAAAACTATGTTTAGTTTATGTCTGTGACTTCATCTCTGGTATGAATAGAATGACATCATATATCTTGTGTAATGCTTGTGTATCGCTGCTGTGATGTGAATATTCAATGTGATTCCACAGCCTCCTCATTGATATTCACACTGCTTTCTGCCATGAATCTGCTCCATGATATATTAATTAAATCATGTTATATTACCACATATAATATAAATCAAATATCAAGATCAGACAGCGATTAGTTCACCACCATGCAATCTATGCTCTTCTGTGTGATACGTTAAGCTGAAGTAATGTCTGAAATATTAAGGAGTGCATTTTAGAAGTATCATGACAGAAAGTAATAAGTTTGAAATAATGTTTTGTCATATTTCTACTAACACATCAGGCAGCAGAGACAAACGTCTGTGATTCTAATGATTTGAGAGATGAGGCCTCTTACTGACCGTCAGCTTGTTATGATTATTTTAAAGACTTGAAAATTAAATGAACGTCTTTTAGATTCGTCATCATTAAAGTCTACCTCATTAGTCCCTGCAGCTCTTTTAGCAAATGTCATTCTGATGATTGACTCAACATGACTGTGTGCTTGTTTTATGGAAACAATCTCATTACAGCGTGGATGATAACAATATGTTGCTATAGAGCAATAAAACCTCTTGTTTAATGTCACCACTGATGTCACGATGCAGGGTGGCAATTACCTCCTGTCAAATCCACTTTACAAACAAGGGGAAACAGAAGACTTCCTTCATTAAAGACACATGACACAAGCTCTTTCTCTTTGTGTGCCTCCCTCTCAGGGATTGTCCCTTTCAGATTCTCTCTGAGGTTTTATTACCATGAAACGTATTCCGGTTACATTTCATCTCCGTCCTCTACATGCATCCTGCACACTGGCTGATGCAGCTGTTAATCTGCCTTGTAACCTCACAGATCTCCCAGCAGGAGGTTATCATGCAGCACACTGAGTCACTGATCACAGTCACACCAGCAGATCTGCCCTGCTGACGGCAACCAGAGCTAGGAGCTACTAATGATTACCATTTACAGTGAGAGGGGTTCATCTGATGAGGAAGGATAACACGTCTTCACACACTCAGATATTCAGCAGCTCAGCATGACGCTGATTAGGAATAAACAGCTGCTGGACCTCATGTTACTGACACGCACACGCACACACACACACAGTGGAGAAGCATCATTACATCATCATAGTCCATCGAGATTCATTCAAATGTGAGTTATGTTTGTGTTCCGGTTACTGAGAAGTGACACAGCTAAAATAATGTGAGCAGAACAATCTAGTTGTATATTTGCTAACACTTAAACACCTCCACATACATTCTGCACTAAGAGAAATAAATGTAATAAACATAATAAAGAGACATGAATGTTATTCATCAAACAGGCTCACAGACCTGGAAGAGTGTTAGAAGCAAAAGGAGAACAGGATCTTCTGGGGTAAAGAGTCGGCCAGAAGCTGATCAGTGTTAGTGAACACATTGTACAACACACTCTGCACACCGCGCTGCTACAACAGACATTAAACTAAAAAACATTGAAAAGGTATTTTACATCGTATTGCCACTAGCTGTGGCTGTGCACAAACATGACGCTTTCTTCAGAGTCCAACCTGTGGATGATTAAAGTCTAAAAAAAGACACCATGCACAAGATACATGCATAACCAAAGTTCACATGTGGTCCAGGCCTTTCATGCGAGGCTGCAGAAGCAGCTGCACCTCTAGAAAGGGAAGCGGAACGAGACTGTACCTCAAAAACACTGTTCATTATAACTATGATGCACACACTCACACTACTGGTCCTTTCTCTCCTTCTCTCTCTCTCTCACACTCACACACACAGCTGGCCTCATTCATCATCATGTGGCTCACAGCCCGGCTCATATCTGAGGAGCTGCTGATTATAAAGGACCATCAAACCTGAAGAGGTGGAGCCAAGCGGAGCAGCGTTTCACACTGCAGTGGATACACAAGAGGCTGATGGCCAGACCTCTCTCTCTCTCTCTCTCTCTCTGTTTGCTGCCGCTTCTCCTGCAGAGCAACAGGCACTCTGTGGCAGAGTCTTCAGGGCCTTCTTTAAATACGTGTCTGAGTTTAAACATAACAGCTTTCCCTCCTACAAGCCGATCATCTCTTTGAATTAGAGAAACCGTATTTGTTCTCTGGAGGATTTCAATGAGTGGATGTAATGGCCGACAGAGTCTGAATGTTATCCAGTCACATTACCAATTTGAATTATTCAGTGTTTGTGCTTTTCCCCATGATAACACTATCTACCAAACTGCTCTCTTTATGACAGAAATTATGCATACTGTATTATTGTACAAAAAGTGCAAGGCTTGCAGAACAGGAACAACTGGCAGGCAGAGACCTGCAAAGAATCTGCAGGAGAATAAAACTAAGAAGAAATGAATTCACAAGGCCCAATAAACCAAAACCCTGAGCAAACACTTTCTCCAAAGCTTTCCCGCTCACCAACTTTTATTGGTTTCTGTCACTGTGGCAACATCAGTGTTCATTATGATCTATGCCAAAGTGTTATATTTCACTTTAATGAAATGCATGAAAGTGGAGTATGGGTGTTATTGGAACTTTTATTATTCAGACAAAGACCAATTACACAAATCATCTGACCAGTTGCTGTGGAAACTGGTTCTGCCATAAAACATTTTTTAGAATTAGTTAAATAAAATGTCTGTCCTTTAACTGCTTTAATTAGAACGCTCTTCCTCTCATTACTCCCTCCTCCTAGCTTCTCTCTCCATCTCTTATCATCCGTTAAAATCCATCGCAAACTCGACTGTTTGCAAAAAAATGAGGGATGATGAGGAAAGTAGATTCAGCACTTTACATAGTTTGAGTGAGACCAGAGATTCTGTTACAAACTCTGAGATGATATGATGAGTATCTAAGATGAGAAATGATG
This sequence comes from Anarhichas minor, assembly GCF_050575085.1. Classification (NCBI taxonomy): domain Eukaryota; kingdom Metazoa; phylum Chordata; class Actinopteri; order Perciformes; family Anarhichadidae; genus Anarhichas; species Anarhichas minor. The sequence goes on from NW_027466472.1 coordinate 2,863,663, forward strand.
CTGTTGTACCTGGTGCTCTACTGCAAGACACTAATGCTTTAATAATAATAATACATTTTATTTATATAGCGCTTTAAAAAGGCACTCAAAGACACTTTACATGGTAAAAACAGAAACAATAAAAGCAGTTATAATAAAAACAAAATCTACAACATAACAGTAAGAAAAATAAACACGAAGAGAAAGAAAACATACATGACTGACTTTAGAGGTTAAAAGCAGATTTAAATAGGTGAGTTTTAAGTGCAGTTTTGAAGGTGGCGAGTGACGGAGAATGTCTGAGGTGTTGGGGCAGGGAGTTCCAGAGGGAGGGGGCAGCAATGGAGAAGGCCCTGTCCCCCCAGGTCCGATGCTTGGACAGAGTAGGGGGGGTAAGGAGGTTGGCGTCGGCGGATCTGAGGTTGCGGTTGGGAGTGTGACGGTGCAGGAGGTCTGAAAGGTATGAAGGTTGTGGAGGGCTTTGTAAGTGATGAGGAGAATCTTGAACTGGATTCTTTGCTGTATGGGGAGCCAGTGGAGGTTTTGAAGGACTGGGGTGATGTGGTCTCTGGTGCGGGAGTGGGAGAGCAGATGGGCAGCTGAGTTTTGGATGTGTTTGGATGCTTTGAGAATGTCAAACAACACACAGAACATCTTCTGCTTTTCGTCTATTTACCAAAGATGTTTATTTTCCCCTAAAAAGAAATGCAGCATGACATCATGTCATTATTAAGAGTGGAGTCAGTGAATCAGTCCATTTACCAGCGTTACCTCCTGGAAGGCTCAGAGAGGAAAATAAAAAAGGAATACACTCGTGTATATAAACAGAAACTGCTTGATGTCCTGATTCAGATGAATCTGCTTCTGTAGAAATCAATCTGTTCTGTCCGAGTCTCTCAGTGGGATAGAAGACACTAACGGTAGAATAAATGTGCCAAATAAGATGAACCCTGCTTGAGTTTGGCTTTTTACTGTTTCGATTTTTACATTCCCACCTTCCTCATTATTCACAGTCAAAAATCGTATAACAAAAATCGAATGTATAAATCAGCTCCAACCAGAGAACAGTGATTTGATCAAACCTGTCACGTAGCTGGAAATGTTAAGGTCTGAACCTGCTAATATATATATACGTATATGTAAAAATTCATACTTAAAATCTTTATGAGTTAGCATTGTGAGTGTCACAGTTGTATAGTGAATCCCAAAGTCAGTGCCAAGTTTTGACAAACCTAGATGAAACTGCTTCGACAAACATCAGACCTCAATCAGAGGTGATGTCAGTGAGAATATCAGTATTTGTCTAATAGCCGTCTGGTCTGCATGTTGTACTTCCAGGCAGGAAGCCAGAGGGCAAAATGGATGACAGTAATCACAGGACACTAAAGGGTTAACTGTAAAAACCACTGCAAAGTGCTGAATAAAACATCAGCTGCACCAGCTCATCTTGCCAGTCTCTCTCCTGTGGGACTGAGTCAGACCCACAGTAACAGGTTGTCATGTTAAACCTCCATCACTGACTGTGTCAGTCTTGTGTTTTACCTGTGGGACAGATTGTGGCTCTTTGCTCCCTCACTCTTCCCATCCTGGCCTCTCCTGCTGCGACAGGCTGCTCCTTGTCCTTTGCCATGGCTAGAGGCTGTTAATGCCAGTAGGTTGGTTCACTGGTGGGAATCTGCATGTCAGCCAGCTGAGTAACCTCTGGTAATGTGTATCTGTGTAGGTGTGAAGCCTTGGCAGTGGATTGTGTTGCGTTTCTCTCTCCTGGCCTCCTGTCTGCTGTGTCTCTCTGACCCTCTTTGTGGGTCACACCCACTGCTGGAGCCTCTCCTGACTCTGTCGGCATGACACATGACATGAACACAGCAGACCCTGATGAGAGTGAACCTTGAGTCAGTGTGTCTACTGACCCGTCACTGTTGCATTGTGTGTCAACTCACACAACTGCTGACAGACATGAAAACATTCACTCGTGCCACACAAATACAGACAATAACAAAGAAAATAAAAGCCTAAATATTTTCCGTTTTGGGTAAATCATAATACATATTATAGAAATCAATGTAATATGATTTGTCACAATGTGAAAGTAAAGTCCCTGTAGAGCCTAAAATCTTAAACTCGTCTTTAAACAACACACACTACAGGCTACAGTGACCCAGGAACAGCTCAGCGTTTAGGGTTCACATTAAGATGTTTCATCTCCTCCCACCTTCTATTTCTCTGTTGATAATGTATACGTCTTCCTCCCACAATCCTTTGCTCAGCCTTAGATAACCAGCAGCTCTGCTCTCATGATGCTGCCCTCAACTCATTTCCAGTGGGTATCGATCGCTGCATTTAATCAAATGGCTGGAAGCTGATGGCGTTTTTGGGCCTCATGGGCGGTCACGGTGCACTGCCTTAGATAAGCATCGAGTAGAGAAGATAAGTGAGCATGGCCGGCCCTCTGACATTATCTCTGTTAGGATGCTCCGTTTGAAGGCCATCCTAACAGAGATAACGTCCAGAAGAGGTGACAAATGTAGATTCACACTGATGTCACAATGCTGCCCAAAAACTCAACTAGACTGGACCCAAAACCGGAAGAGCAAAAGAGGAAACTGAGTTTTCAGGCCGGTTAATGTCCACTGTTAAACTCCCAATCAATCAGACATGTTCTCGTCCAGTGTTGTTGTGAGGGAGGTTTCCTAATTTCATCTATTTCACGATGAGGACAGAAGTTAAACATCATGTATGGTGCAGGTGAACTTGTCATGAGCAATTTTCACATCTACTCTAAAGTATAACTTAGCTGAACCAGTTGAGTCTTTAAAACTGCTGAGTGGAACATTTAAAGCTTCTCAACAGCTTCCTGATTAGCTGCTGTAGAAATCAATTGGCGGTTTAGAACATATTGATTTACACAAGTAGCTAGAGGAAAGCATAAATGTAGATAAGGATAGTGTAGGAGTCTCTAGGCCTCTACTGGTTTACCACCGAGTCTTCTAAAGATGTTACACAGCTCACGTGCACGTTTGATGATCTCAGTGATGAACTCACATGCACACACTCAGCCCTGTAACATGTAGATGAGACAGCTGCAGTTAAGAAATGGTGATGTCTGACAAATAGTCCCACAGACTCCTCACAGTGTAATCTGATGTTAGCATCCACAGGTCTGTTTACATCACGATCACTTTCATGTGATTCATTACTTTAATAATGGAAACATCTTTCATCTGTGATCATCTTACAATATATTGCGTCATAAAACTCACCCACGTTATAATGAGAATGTATGAATGTTGTTGGTGTGGCACAAAGGAGAGGCGAGTCTGGACTAAATCAGGATTTTAAGATGAGTCACTCTCAGTGGTCTGACACCGGGATTAAATGAGCAGGGACGACTTCACAAAGAAAGAGATATTTAAAGTTGCACACTGTGTACTCTGTGCCTTCAACACCGTATAATACTACTTCAAGGTCAAAGTAGAGGAACCACTTACACAACGTTGATTATATACAACTGTGGTTCCTCTGTGTGATGAGTCTCTTTGGTGAATTACCATATAAATAACTGCCACTGCTTATCAGGGCTCATTTTAAAAAGCCTGTGGTGAGAGCGAGAGCGATAAGGTGAGAAAGAGAGCATACCTGCTCTTGTTAGAGGGAGGCATTGAAATACGTTTCTCTCCATCTGTTTGACTCCACTTCCTCACAAACCTAGAGTATCTAAATAGACATTTAGAGAGTGAATATTGTCCTCTGGTGTAGGATGTTGGCCATGGAGGTTGTGCAATATGTTGCCATTGGGAAAAGGGATATATGTGTATCTGCAAACTACAAGGTACATGGAAGCTATGTGTTGTATTATTTAATCTTCTGTGGAACTGCAGGAAACTCACAACAGAACTTTTTTAATGAATTTGATATGTTAACAAGCATGAACTTTATATTCACTTTGATGAAAATCACATCCTGTTCTCCCCACACATTAAAGGTAAACATTAAGAGCAGCTATTCTCAACCGGTGGGCCGCTGTCCATACTCTCACCACAGCAATTAAACGTAATCAGGGAATCCAAACCAGAACACTTATTAGGCCTGAAGTCACGACTCTGTCATGTTAATGTGATTAATGTCAAGAAGGATCTCCATATGGAGACTTCTTACTGCAACAAAAGCAACAGAACATCTCCCACTGACACCAACATGCACAAGAGCTTCACTAATGAGCTAATAAGAGGCTGTGTAGCATCCTCCCACACGAGCACACTCACTGCCTCAGGTCTTTCTCATCAGGGGGTGTCGGCCTACAGTGGTGGTCCTGCTGCTGTCTCTCTCCACTGCTCTGTGAGACGGAACTGCTCCAGTCACACTCACTCTTCTCTCTTCACAGGTTTACAGCTACAGAACAGCTGCCAGAGTCTTTTATTGCTTCTTATCAGCCTCCACATCTCTCTGATCCGATGCTGCTCGTTCACACAAACTCAAGATATTTATGTGATGTTCCTCAGTGCTGAGACTGAAACGTCTTCATCTCACACAGGGATGAGACATGGTATCACCTGGTGGAGGAATGATGCCAAACTCGTACAAATAATAAAAGAATGGAGAGTTGTGTGGGCCGTTGGTTCAGTAGGAGCCTGAATGCAAGAGAGACGATGAAAGAGGTGGTCTGTCAAAATGTTCTTCCCTCCTGAGATGCAACTGATATTAACAGGGACAATATTGAATAAATGTCTGGATTATAAATCGCTAAACTTCACATGAATGTCAGAATATTGATACAACATGGCCATAAAGAAATGTAAAGAAATGCCTACCAAGTGTTTTCTCATACATTATAAAATATATCATTACATGTAAGAATATGTTCCAATAAATAAATGGAGGCTCATGTTGGTGAATATATTTGGTTTGTACCACCCAGTGGAGTGGATCATTGGGGCTCAGCCAGCTGACACATCTTCCTTCAGCACTGACTCAAGGTGATTTATGTGCGAAGAGATTCCATATTCCACTTCATCTTCTTTGCTCTCCGAATATATATTTTGAAGTGTCTTGCAGAGTATTTCGATCTATGAAATGTGCTACAGTATATGAAAAGAGATTGATTTGGGTGTGCTCGCATTTCCAAACAGAGTTTGGATGAAAAGGGATTGAGCAGAGGAGAGGATGAAGAGAGGAGGAGGAGGAGGAGTTTCCTTCATCCTGTGGCAGCGGATGATGTCATGCACCTGAAGCACATTAAGCCTCATCTCTACAACGTCACAACTTCTGTCCGCAAATATGCTTCAGTCTCAGTGATCCTTTCATATGACCGTCTGTATTCTACGGCGCACGAACAAGTCACATTTGTTAAATCATTAATTGATGAAGAAGACAGCAGAGTTCAGTCTGGAAGTTTGCTTTGAGCAGATGGACACAACGACTCCGTAAACACTAGAAAGTTACTCAGCTGTATGACAGGAAATAAATACCTGCACTTGAATAAATCTATGCATGTTTACGATTTAGAAATATAACTAAAAGGCTACTTATATGTTCTTAATCATGGAGTCTTCAGCATCCTCAAAACCAAACTGATAGTTTGTCACTTCCAGAGCACTAGTGAAATAACAAGCGCTTCCTGTTAGACGCAGACTGAATGAACGGACTTCAGGTTCGATTCTGCTCCTCTCTGTGCAGCTTTGCTGAAAATCACAGGAGAGCCTGGTGCTTTAACATCCGTCTGCTTTCCCTGAAATGTAATCCAAGCTGTAACAGTGAAGCAGCTGATGAGTAGTTTAGGAGGAATTCATCACTTAGAGAGCTTGTTCTCAGCTCAGTCTGTTCTAAACGATCAAATTAGATTATATTGTCAACACAGAGAAAAGTCTTTTGAAAGCTCTTTCGAAATATATGAAGTGATACAAATTCTAAAATGAAAATAGATGAAACTAAATGTATTTCCTTGTTGTCATTTGTGTCAAATAGAACTAAGTCTCCAGGTGTCACTGAAGAGAAACTAGTGGCAGTGAGAATCTTTGCTTTCTGCACAGTAGCACTCTGATCACAGAGGAATCAGCTTATCAGCTCTTGACATCCTAGATTCTGTCTTTCTTCTTCCCTTCCTCTGTCACACTGATGTCTTTCACTTGCTGTCCACAGCTGTAGCAGAGGTAATTTGAAGCTTTTATTTTCAGTTTCTAAAATGTTTGACATCGTTTAATACGCGAGTCAGTTTTATTCTTCACCCCTTTCTATTGAAATGATAAACTGTGACTTCAGAAATAATAAGCGCTGCTAGGGAAAGTGTTTCCAGCCAATGTGTGTACAGTGTGTGGGTGCACATGTGTGCACTTACTGTACATTAACTGTGTATATGCACGGAGGGTATTGTGGGAGATAATTGATGCTGCTGCTGTCCAAAAAGCCATTAAACCTTTTAAAGGTTGATTTGACGATGACTCTTTAATAATGTCGGCTCAAAGAGTGGATGTTCAGAGATTCTAATAGTGTTTGGTGAAAACATCCAAAGCACTTCCCTGAAGTCATCATTACACAACACATCTCTACTGCTGGGCTCCTGTCCTCCTACACAATGAATCTCTATGTGATTATTTCAAAAGCCATGAAGTAGTGATGTATCAAAGTCTTACATAACAACGTTTTACCTGTAATCCCTGTTGCATAGAGGAGAACCTAATGAGGAGACGGAGAGATTCTCACAGACGATCACACACACAACACAAGCAGCTACTGTCAGATCCCTGAACACATAGACTCTTTAGAGATGTTCTACACATCACACACACATTTTGTGTGGAGTATAACAATCACCATCATGGTGCTGATTACAAAGCCAGGAGAACCAGCTGTAGGGACACAGCAGGAGAGAAACCTCACATCAGCCTCCACTGCCAGAAGAATCAGTAAAACCAGCAGAGCCCTCAACCCTCTTTCTGATTGGACTGCATTTACAGTAGCTTTGATGGTGGCTGGTGCAAAAAAACATCCTAAACTGGAGGGAACATTTTCTGTAGCGTGGGGAAGAAGAAAAGAACGTGATTATCTGAACCTCACAGGCCTTCATCTTGTTGCCTCCATGGTGTGTGATCGCCTCAGGAAAGTCAGCCTGCGTGTCAGTGATGGAAATGTGTGTTCGGATGAAGAGTGGAGAGAAAACATAGTTCCCATAAAACCTTGACTTTCAGTGCGAGACATCAAACAACCAACATTGTTGCCAGTGAACAAACTTTGGCGTAAAAAAACTAAAACTAAATGAAAAGCAGAAATAGTTATTCTCTGTTGCTTCGTGTGTCGAGATGCTGCTGTGTCAAATGTGCTTTAAATCAGTTGGATTTGACACATTGGTTTCCAGCGCAAAAGTAAAATATATATATTGTTTTGCAGACAAATAGTTTTTCTTCAATCTACTGGCAGAGACAGAAAACAAGAGTATGCACCAAGGAGATTCTGAAGAACAGAGGGTAAGTATTTTATATAAAAAGACAGGGAGCATTAAAAACAGTGAATCATTATGAGGATCCTATTAGTCTTTATAATTGGAGATGATAATCTCTGGAACAGGACAGGTGGTGTTTAATGATAAAGCACAACATCCACATATAACTTGTGTTTACAGTAAGTGTAAGAAAACAGTCGTGCCTCACTAAGATCTTTATAGTGTCAAAGGCCCTGAGATGTTGAGGTTGAATCCTGACAGCTAGAAGATGTCAGACTCACTGAAGCACAACCTTTACAGCACTTCAGCTGTTTAAAGCTGCAGCCAGAGAGAGGAAGACAAGGACACTTTGATCCTCCACCTTGGGAAGTAAAAACTAAAAGCTGTCATTAATATCACTTTGCTCCTCATCTCAGAGGACCTTTGTGGTTAAAACACATGCTGAATCTGATCTCTGACACACTGATGCTACTTTACTTTCTCTGCATGTTGTTGGTTCGTGTGTGTGTACAAACACACCAGCCTGCCAGGGTCTAGGCTATAAAATATGCATCAACCAGAGGAGAAACAAAGAGTCAAAAGGTCTCCATCCGACTGGTTTATTCCTAGAAAACTGGAGGTAATCCTCTTTCCATAGAGCTCACAGTAGCTGCAGTGTTACAAACTGTGTGTGGATGAGCTGCTGAGCTGTGGAAGATGGAGAAGACTGAAACAGCTAGAGGGAGGAGGCAGAAGCAGCTGTTGAATCTCTGATGTGATGAGGCTCTGAGTGACAGAATCTACAGCAACCATCCGGAATAAAAAGCATTACCAAGTTAAACATGAAAAGGTATCTGCTCTGAGAAGAAATGTTCCAGTACCACCTTCAAATTCAGGACAAGCAGTAAACTCTACATGAGCTGAATAAAAAAATGAGACGTGTGGGTGAGGAAAGAAGACCGAACAGAATAAAGAGTTACTACTGTAAGTAGTAGTGAAGGGAGACACTGGTGGGACAATTTCACACCAGTTGATCTGTGACAAAACAATAGTGGTGTCACAGTTAATTTCACAATGATACATTCAGTCATCGTCTTTGATCCATTATTCATATTCAGGACTGTGAAGTGAAACACAGTCTATGTTTGGCACAAGACAGTGAAACACAGAGATGAACTTATAGAACGTAGAACAATAGAAGAACGCAGGAGAGCAACACTTACTGCTGATATTTCATTACAACGATAAAGGAAAGAAACACAGTTTTCCCTACGTGTACCTAATTTAAACACATTTCATCTCAATCATCACAGTTTTCTTTCTTCTTACGTTCTCTCTCTTTCCATCCTTTTCCCTTCATACTGTCTCCCTCCCTCCCTCCCTCCCTCTCTCTCTCTCTCTCTCTCTCTCCCCTCCTTCCCATCTGGCACTTCACACCATCCAGGCTGCCTGCCAGCATCAGAACAGTGTTAAAGTGAATCCAATATGCTTGGTCAGGCTGTACATTGTTCTAGGTAGTGTGTTCCTGTGGGAGAGAGAAGAAGCTAATTGATTCGACGCTCAGCTCCCTGAGATGGGCCAAATCAGCTCTATCAGTACAGTCACGTTGGACTGAAAAGAGGTGTGAGGCCAGATGATGTAAATGGAAAGAGATTCAGTCTAGACTCAGACTAAAGGTTTCGTCAGACTAAAGGTAAATGTGGCAATCAATTGATTTTCTAGTTTTCCAAAGACAATGGCTCATTAGCACGTTTTCATATCAAAGCCACATCAGAGTCAGCTGCAATAATGCAGAGTCACTCTGGTGGTTTTGATAATCAGTGTTGGTCTTTTGCTTTACTGAAAAGAGATGGTCCAATGCTGGCTGACAAGATACATGTTTGCTGTTGGTCACCAGCTTTTACTCGCAAAAACAGCCATTGAACATCAGCCTGGTGCAGAGGGCATGGCCAGGTGAGGATTGGGACTATGGCCAACTTTGGCGAGGTATTCCTCAGCATCAATAAACAGACCAGCAGCAAATGACTATAAAGTCGCAGCATAAAGTAGACCATTAAATGACAAGAAGCCAGTTTCCAAAAGAGCCAACAGGCTCCACAGCTCTCTTCTTCACATGGTGAGAGGCTGCTGCTGCTGCTGGATCCTACAAAATGCAACAGAATAATTGTCTGGCTGTCACGGTTTCGTGCTCATCATAGATTTGCTGTTACCACTTGGAAAGTGCTTCAATTTATTCATAATAAGTCAGGGTCGCTCTGCAAAACAAAGGCAGACTTCATCATCAGTCACCATGCAGATGAAGGCCTCTGTGCCTCAGTGCCACTCCTCCAGCACTTACATATATTAAGTTTATAAATGCACCGGCGGTATTTTCTTTTCCCCACACAGCTCAGTTTAACATGTCAAGCACGCACAAAACAATGATACAATATCCGAGATGCGCAACAGACAGAAATGAAAGAGCCAGGCATTATTAGCCTGAGCCTGGTGAACCACCGCGGGCACTGCACATGCAATCAACACTGTCCCAAACAATCCACAAAGACTGCAAACTGCGCCAAACCACACTGTAATCTATATTAAAATCCACCTGGTAATTGAAAAAAGAAATGAATGAAACAGCAGATTCTTGCCTTGAAATCCGAAGAGGAGAGCGACGCTGGGGATCCAAACGCTGTATATCCAGAAGTAGTACATGGCGTCCTTTAATCAGGTCCTACACGCTCCTCCGCACGAACTTGGTCTCCTGACGAGGGTCGGTGTTCACACACAGGTAGCGCCTTAACCGCGAAGGTGGAGAGCTATCCTCAGGAAATGGAGCCTCAAAGTGGCACAGCGTGGGAGCAGCAGCCGAAGTGAAGTGCTGGAGAGCCAAAACACTGGACTCTCTCACTCCGTCGGCTGCGGGGGCTGCGCGCTCACTGCTTGGCGTGCCCTGCCACCTAGCGTTGTGGGAGAAACGGAGACTGCGTGCAGAGGCAGAACTCAAGCTGCCGTTCAACATTATTAGCTGAGCTCAATGGGCCACTACACACACATTATAGCAGACCGCCGTCTCGATCGGGGCTTTGAAGAGCGTGTCTTGAATAAATGAAGGTTAATTGAGGCAGCCATGGAGATATCTGTCAAGGAGCCTATGCTGACTAATATTGTTAATGTGTTGCATAACGTTGATAACAAAAGTCCCCCGGCAGGTCTGATAAATTACCATGAATAAAAAACAGAATCTATTTATTAGCTTGGTTAATTTGATATGGGACAACCAGGCAGGGTTACTTCATTTGTTTGGAACAAGGACACGCTGTCCATATCATGATGACAGACATATTGAGGACACGATTCATACAATTAATCATTTACATTCGCATTTATTATGTACATATTCAAATACGTTTGCAAATCAAAGCATTTCTCTTGGCTTATTCTGAATATCTTTGTAATATGTTGCATAACTGAGTTCAACAAGTCCTCCATAATGAAATATCCATTCATCACAACCAAAAGATTTGTGAAGCATGAATAATGAAAGTGGGCCCTTGTTGTTAACCACTGTTTACGACTGTGTGAGGGACTTTGGTGGGTTGTTGGGCACCAAGACAGCTTTCTCTGCTTCTCGCTGATCTCTTGGGCTTTAATGCATCACAGAAGGCATCATGGTTACAGTCAGCAGCAACCTGGAAGCTATGAGTCGCAGCTCTGCCATTGAAAAGCGTCCATGCAGCACATATTTCATCACAACCAGGTGGACAGACATTGGTGGTCTCCTGCATCCAGGACACTGGTCCTAGTGCTCACCTGACCTGTCTTGTAATGTAGGTAAGAGATCATTTACCCACAGATCTGGAAACTCTTTGTCTTTATTATTTCATCCCATCGAACATTCTCATTGCAGAGCACATCACCAAATGCTGTGATACGCTCACTCTGGAAAATAAGGTAGTTGTGAAGTTTTGTTCAGGAACTGTCGATCTATTTTTTATCTATCTACATGTATATATGTTTCAGTTATCTGTTATTTTGTCATTCGTTGATATATAAGTCTGCACAGCATGAATATTATGAATATTAAGCTTGTCAGGCAGAAGAATGTGCCCTCGCTTTTACCAAGTAGAAATGTTGAAAAGTAATTACAGGAATTAGACATGGACATATTTTTAACATTAATGACACACTATGTGTCGTTGGAACATCAGCTTGTATAATCATCTTCTGGGTGATGTAAAGCCTCCTGAACCGATTCATGTTCAGTGATCTTCAGTTGCCATGTCATTATCCATGCAGATAATGGAGCCTGGAACAAAACACTTGACACTCTACCAGCGACGAGGGAGTTTTTGTGTAATTGTGAGCTCTGACATCTTCAAGGTGTTTGCTATATCCTTCGGGGCCATACAGTGTTGTTCAGGGGCTTTGATCTGCTTTTTCTACAGGCATCTGGATCAGAGTCTTTCTTGTGGACACAGTGATGGACACTACATATATATATTTGACAGTGACATTTATTTTTGAAAAGCAAATTACAAACGTTGTTCAGTCACCTTGTGTTTCTATCAATTAAGGAGGATCTCTGAGGCAGGGCTCTGTTCATGATTCCCAGCTCAAGACCAAAGGTGACCGGGCGTTTGCGGTTAATTGCCCCTTGGCTCTGGAACTGAAGGTCTAAGGCAGGCATGTAGAATCAGTGACATCTTTTTAAATCGCTTCTCAAAACGTTTTACTAATTTTAGCACACATATTTTCAATAGGTCTTATTTTGCTTAAAGTCCTGAAATGTTTTCATCCTGGTTTAGCCAGGAAGTTTATTACTTAAGATGAGGATAGAATAGCTCGTAGACTGTTCAGGAGCCTTTTGCAACCATGCAATGTATTAAATACCACTGTCTCTGTGGAGTCTGGGGACACCTGTGTATCTTGGTTTGGTCTCAGATGCTGATCATCAGCAAGTTTGTCAACTGTACACATACAGCATCTTTTCTCAGGTTAATGAATTAAAATGAGTATGTGTTCTGCTGACCTTGCTCAGAGACAGTCGTGGCCTCATGGACCCACTTGCGCTGCAGTTTAACTCTGTTTGGATGCAATGCAAGATTTCCCTGCAGGATAACATGTCCTCACTTTCAATGACAGGGTGAGGCGAGATGGATGCATGGATTTGGTATTTCACAAATTTGGTAGGCTGTGTGTCAGTGCTTTGCCGTACGAGCTCTGCATTTGCAACACTTGGAGAAGCACAACACGCGTTTGTACATAACATTCATTTCATGTTTGTCAAAAATGGACATTTTTTGTTGTGGGAGAGTCTTTTTCTTGAGCTTTTTAGGTCCCTTTAGGGGAATGCTTTGTGGTTAAGAGATGTCAGAACACAGCAGTGAAATGTGTTCTCCAAATGACAAACACTCAATAATTCAGAGAGCATAGGAGAATGGTACGACACTACGCCAAGAACACAGTGAACATGGCGCTAAACATTTGCCATCAGTCAGTTAGTAAATGTTGGCGAGCCATGAATTATTCAGCACATATAAGAGCTGTGTGAGTAAGTACATATAACCAGCTTTAATAGCAGCACCTGTTCTGCTTTGCAGATGTTTTAGTGAATGTTTAGGCATAAATGTTACGGTTTTTTTCTTTCCTGCTTTTTTTTGCAGCGATTGCATGAAGAATCGCTTGATTTGACCCTTTTCTACCCAGTCTCAGTGTGCCAATTGTGCTAAAGAGGTCCTCATTTAGAACAATGGCAGCCCATCAAAATAGTACTTTACTCTCTCTGTAGTTCGGGTAGTACGGAAGGGACAGAGCACTCATAGAGCACAATCACAGAAGTCATCAATAGACACACTTCAAACACACTTTGCACTTTGCAGCAAACCACAACAACAACAAATTAGGTGTATATATACATAGACCTACACACATACATAAATAAACATCCATGTAAGTATATACTGTGTGTATATGTGTGTGACTTCAAACAGAGCACTCGGGAGAAACAAAACAAAGCTCCGATGGAATAAATCAATAAACATATAAGATATGAGAATGAGAACTCCCACTGACGGGTGAAGTCTTATTTTAGGTTGGAGTCAAACCTGCAACAACCACAGACCAGACAGATGACATCTACGAACTGCATGTATTTATACATTACTAATGACACTACCACTATGTTTCTGTGTGTGTGTGTCTGTATGTGCATGCTATCTTTGCAAATGTCGAGCACCTAAAGCACAGCAATAAAGAGAAAAAGGAACTGTCTTGTCTCCAAGCAGGGGTTATTTAATATGATCTCATCCAGACTGGATCCTAACTCTTGCTTCCTTCGTCCACAATAAATATAAATCATTTGGAACCTCGTGGTAACCTCAAGAAATTGCAGAATAGAATTAATCATTTTGTGGTGTGAAATTACTTTTCGCAAACCTATTAGCGATTAAGAAAAGTGTTTTTTACGCAGTGAACATGGTGAATGGACCAGTCTATTTAATTCCATGTTGGCCTACAAGTCAAAGCATTCTGAGACATTTTATTGCTTTAGATGAAATTGCCTTATTTATTAAGGTTTCAGAGTTCAAAGAGGGCCCAAATACGGGACACCAGGCAGGCAGGTTGAATGGAACAAAAGGCACACTTTGATGTTACAAATCTGGTTCCAGAGAGCAAAACAGAGGGGGCAGGCTGGATGAATCCAAGACAAGGGCAAAAATACCAAACCCAGGAACAAACACTAGCAGCAAACACAGACGAGCTGACACTGAACGAGAGGAAAGCACACAGGCTATATACACAAGGAGAGCGCGGTGATTAGACACAGGTGGAACAAATTAGGGCATACAATCACAAAGACGTGAAGTAAAACCAGACATGACACATGAGGACGGTACACTTTCAAAATAAAGCATGGAAACAGATTATACAAGAATCCGCGACACATTGCATTCAGTCAACATTGTAGAAAGTAATAAAAGAAACACAGTGGTTTGCATAAGAAGTTTGTGTCAACCTAAATACAGGAAGTCATAATCTTTGGTATTTTCCACAGAGGTGAACTCCACTGAGATGTCTTTCTGCTGTTTAGTAAGGGTGGTGTGAAGGCTCTGCCCGGGAGAGCATTAAAATCCGGGGTTGCTGAACTGAGTTGAACCACAGTAATGGATTAATCTTGCTGCTCATTCACCACCAAAGTCCTTGGAGAGTGAATAGAGAGCTACTACTGTGTACCACATACCCAGTGCTGTAATATGTCTGAGACCAGTTCAGCACCACGGACAGAGACAGAGCAGTGGCACGGCATGGAGCTGGGCTCTCAGCTGGAATGAATGCTGTACTCGTATATGTTTGCAGCCACTATCAGCAATTAATCTATGCACCGATATATTCACTCATGCTCATATATAATAGCCTCCAGGACATGTCTTCATATTTAAAATGAAATGTGATTTTCAAGAGCTTTCTCATGCAGTTCCCTTTGAATTTCTTGTGGAATTTGATTATCTACTCCTCGAAAAGGGAGAAAGAGTCCCAAATTCAACCGAGTAGATCACTGAGAGACTTCTTCAGCCATGCCGAACTCTTCATTTGCTCCACTATAACAAACTCATGTTGCATAGCAAAATATTAAAATTACAATTTTGAAAATGGTTGTTAATAGTGATGAACTTCCCAAACAGTATAATTTTCCTTAGAAATGATTACAATGTTTGGTTGTTTTCACATTAGTTGTGGGTGCTCCTGTGAGGGGCACGCAGCTCTGGCGGGCAGGCAGGACAATGCAACACCTGCTGGTAAGGGTTCACCGCTCTCATGACGTCTCTTTGCAACAACATTGTTTTTAAAAAGCCACTGTAGACTACCTGCTCAGCATCAAACAGCAGACAGACACAGTTAGCAACTGGCTGGTGAACACAGTAGAACATTGAGCAGCTAAAGTGACAGAGATTTCCCTCAGGTATACTTAAACGCAACTCCAAATGAACGCCAATGTTTGCAAGTTCATCATCACAACTTAACAGGTGATGATATGTGAATGTTGTTTTTGCAATCCCCAAGTGGCCAAAAACAATTCATATACAATAACTCAAATACAGAGCATAAAGCCTGATGTTCTGGAAGTCCCAGAGGACTGGGTAATTGGTGAAAGTGTGCTTCTCTCTTTTTCATCATCAGTAATGAGATGACAGTGTTCTTCTGGTTCCAGTCCAACAATACACAGGTGGAGAAATTGACCTGCATCACATCAAAATTCTGCTGGTTAATAACTTCAACCGTTATTGCTGGCTTTCTACCACCTTTCTATCACCTTCAAAAGGAAGGAAAGCCGAGGTAGAACCTGCTCGCTCAGGCAACCAAAACCTCCCTCTGGGATATGGAATCACTGCATTAATGTCATGCTGATGCCCGCACCATCTGCCTTCTCACACTCTGGCTCTCTGTTTCTCGTGTCTCTCTGTGTTCAGTGTTTGTTTAACAGGCTAGCTGGGGTTGCAGAGATCTTTTCTCCTCTCCACGTTGCAAAGCCCATTCTTCTCTGCCCAGTTGTTCTATTAAGTCCGGGACTATATTTATAAAGCATCTCAGATTCACTCATGCTGAAAGATGAAGTTGAGTTGACATTGGGAGTTATTTTGAAGAACTAAGAAAGACAACTTAGGACGTAGAGCTTTCCCAGGATCTCTGTCTGATTGATGAAACACAATATTTGTTGCAGCTTCACTGACTGAGCTTGAACAAGGTCATTTAAATATTATAAAATTGCACTGAACATGAATTTAAAAGTTCTTTTTTGGAAAACCTATTCATAAAGCAATGATTTTCATCCACAGATGTTTTGAGGAGAACTGAATATTGAATCCAAACAATAACAGGTTGGCAATATGTGTCGAACAATGAAGGGAATATCAAAGAAAGATGAAGAAAAAGATATTCAGATGAAGTCAGAGAGGGTTTGAGCT